>NC_137463.1:3965329-4598764 GCF_964235325.1 Thermobia domestica
ATCGTAGTGAATGTTTTGTTATCGTAGTGGATGTTTTGTTATCCTAGTGGATGTTTTGTTATCGTAGTGGATAGTTTGTTATTGTAGTGAATGGTTTTGTTATCGTAGTGGATGTTTTGTTATTGTAGTGGATGTTTTGTTATTGTAGTGGATGTTTTGTTATCGTAGTGGATGGTTTTGTTATCGTAGTGGATGTTTTGTTATCCTAGTGGATGTTTTGTTATTGTAGTGGATGTTTTGTTATCGTAGTGGATGTTTTGTTATCGTAGTGGATGTTTTCTTATCCTAGTGGATGGTTTTGTTATCGTAGTGAATGTTTTGTTATCGTAGTGGATGTTTTGTTATTGTAGTGGATGTTTTGTTATCGTAGTGGATGGTTTTGTTATCGTAGTGGATGTTTTGTTATCGTAGTGGATAGTTTTGTTATCGTAGTGGATGTTTTGTTATCGTAGTGGATGTTTTGTTATCGTAGTGGATGGTTTTGTTATCGTAGTGAATGTTTTGTTATCGTAGTGGATGTTTTGTTATCGTAGTGGATGTTTTGTTATCGTAGTGGATAGTTTTGTTATTGTAGTGGATGTTTTGTTATCGTAGTGGATGTTTTGTTATTGTAGTGGATGTTTTGTTATCGTAGTGAATGGTTTTGTTATCCTAGTGGATGTTTTGTTATCGTAGTGAATGGTTTGGTTATCGTAGTGGATGTTTTGTTATTGTAGTGGATGTTTTGTTATCGTAAAGGATGGTTTTGTTATCGTAGTGGATGTTTTGTTATCCTAGTGGATGGTTTTGTTATCGTAGTGAATGTTTTGTTATCGTAGTGGATGTTTTGTTATCGTAGTGGATGTTTTCTTATCCTAGTGGATGGTTTTGTTATCGTAGTGAATGTTTTGTTATCGTAGTGGATGTTTTGTTATTGTAGTGGATGTTTTGTTATCGTAGTGGATGGTTTTGTTATTGTAGTGGATGTTTTGTTATCGTAGTGGATGGTTTTGTTATCGTAGTGGATGGTTTTGTTATCGTAGTGGATGGTTTTGTTATCGTAGTGAATGTTTTGTTATCGTAGTGGATGTTTTGTTATCGTAGTGGATGTTTTGTTATCGTAGTGGATAGTTTGTTATTGTAGTGGATGTTTTGTTATCGTAGTGGATGTTTTGTTATTGTAGTGGATGTTTTGTTATCGTAGTGAATGGTTTTGTTATCGTAGTGGATGTTTTGTTATTGTAGTGGATGTTTTGTTATCGTAGTGGATGGTTTTGTTATCGTAGTGGATGTTTTGTTATCCTAGTGGATGTTTTGTTATTGTAGTGGATGTTTTGTTATCGTAGTGGATGTGTTGTTATCGTAGTGAATGGTTTTGTTATCGTAGTGAATGTTTTGTTATCCTAGTGGATGTTTTGTTATTGTAGTGGATGTTTTGTTATCGTAGTGAATGGTTTTTTTATTCTAGTGAATGTTTTGTTATATTAGTGGATGTTTTGTTATCGTAATGGATGTTTTGTTATCCTAGCGGATGGTTTTGTTATCGTAGTGGAAGAATTGTTATCGTAGTGGATGTGTTGTTATCGTAGTGAATGTTTTGTTATCGTAGTGGATGTTTTGTTATTGTAGTGGATGTTTTGTTATCGTAGTGGATGGTTTTGTTATCGTAGTGGATGTTTTGTTATCCTAGTGGATGTTTTGTTATTGTAGTGGATGTTTTGTTATCGTAGTGGATGTGTTGTTATCGTAGTGAATGGTTTTGTTATCGTAGTGGATGTTTTGTTATTGTAGTGGATGTTTTGTTATCGTAGTGGATGGTTTTGTTATCGTAGTGGATGTTTTGTTATCCTAGTGGATGTTTTGTTATTGTAGTGGATGTTTTGTTATCGTAGTGGATGTGTTGTTATCGTAGTGGATGTTTTGTTATCGTAGTGGATGTTTTGTTATCGTAGTGGATGTTTTGTTATTGTAGTGGATGTTTTGTTATCGTAGTGGATGTTTTGTTATCGTAGTGGATGGTTTTGTTATCGTAGTGGATGTTTTGTTATCGTAGTGGATGTTTTCTTATCCTAGTGGATGGTTTTGTTATCCTAGTGGATGGTTTTGTTATCGTAGTGAATGTTTTGTTATCGTAATGGATGTTTTGTTATCGTAGTGGATGTTTTGTTATTGTAGTGGATGTTTTGTTATCGTAGTGGATGTGTTGTTATCCTAGTGGATGGTTTTGTTATCGTAGTGAATGTTTTGTTATCGTAGTGGATGTTTTGTTATCGTAGTGGATGGTTTTGTTATCGTAGTGGATGTTTTGTTATCGTAGTGGATGTTTTGTTATTGTAGTGGATGTTTTGTTATCGTAGTGGATGTTTTGTTATCGTAGTGGATGGTTTTGTTATCGTAGTGGATGTTTTGTTATCGTAGTGGATAGTTTTGTTATCGTAGTGGATGTTTTGTTATCGTAGTGGATGTTTTGTTATCCTAGTGGATGGTTTTGTTATCGTAGTGGATGTTTTGTTATCGTAGTGGATGTTTTGTTATCCTAGTGGATGGTTTTGTTATCGTAGTGAATGTTTTGTTATCGTAGTGAATGTTTTGTTATCGTAGTGGATGTTTTGTTATCGTAGTGGATGTTTTGTTTTCCTAGTGGATGGTTTTGTTATCGTAGTGAATGTTTTGTTATCGTAGTGAATGTTTTGTTATCGTAGTGGATGTTTTGTTATCGTAGTGGATGTTTTGTTATCCTAGTGGATGGTTTTGTTATCGTAGTGAATGTTTTGTTATCGTAGTGAATGTTTTGTTATCGTAGTGGATGTTTTGTTATCGTAGTGGATGTTTTGTTATCGTAGTGGATGTTTTGTTATCGTAGTGGATGTTTTGTTATCGTAGTGGATGGTTTTGTTATCGTAGTGGATGTTTTGTTATCCTAGTGGATGGTTTTGTTATCGTAGTGAATGTTTTGTTATCGTAGTGAATGTTTTGTTATCGTAGTGGATGTTTTGTTATCGTAGTGGATGTTTTGTTATCGTAGTGGATGTTTTGTTATCGTAGTGGATGTTTTGTTATCGTAGTGGATAGTTTTGTTATCGTAGTGGATGTTTTGTTATCGTAGTGGATGTTTTGTTATCCTAGTGGATGGTTTTGTTATCGTAGTGAATGTTTTGTTATCGTAGTGGATGTTTTGTTATCGTAGTGGATGTTTTGTTATTGTAGTGGATGTTTTGTTATCGTAGTGGATGGTTTTGTTATCGTAGTGGATGTTTTGTTATCCTAGTGGATGGTTTTGTTATCGTAGTGAATGTTTTGTTATCGTAGTGGATGTTTTGTTATCGTAGTGGATGTTTTGTTATTGTAGTGGATGTTTTGTTATCGTAGTGGATGTGTTGTTATCGTAGTGGATGTTTTGTTATCGTAGTGGATGGTTTTGTTATCGTAGTGAATGGTTTTGTTATTGTAGTGAATGTTTTGTTATCGTAGTGGATGTTTTGTTATCGTAATGGATGTTTTGTTATCGTAGTGGATGTTTTGTTATTGTAGTGGATGTTTTGTTATTGTAGTGGATAGTTTTGTTATCGTAGTGGATGTTTTGTTATCGTAGTGGATGTTTTGTTATCGTAATGGATGTTTTGTTGTCGTAGTGGATAGTTTTGTTATTGTAGTTAATGTTTTGTTATCGTAGTGAATGGTTTTGTTATTCTAGTGAATGTTTTGTTATTGTAGTGGATGTTTTGTTATCGTAATGGATGTTTTGTTATCGTAGTGGATGTTTTGTTGTTGTAGTGGATGTTTTGTTATTTCAGTTAGTTGTGAATCTATGACTACGTGTAAAACTGTCTACATTTGCTCTCCACCTCTTTCCTTCCTCTTTTTTATTCTTTATTTAATTTTTGCCTGAAAAGCAAAGGCATTGTATATGTTACGTTTAACCGAACTCATTCGATTCAGATCAAACTTGGCATACTGGCAGACTTTAACCTGCTATATAATCGTATGAAATATTATGTTGTGTTTTGTGTCGTGAGTTATTGACCGTCATATTTTCAAAACATAAAAGAAATGCACCGAATTCATCCAATCGAGATCAATCTTGGCATAAAAGTGTTTCAAACATTATGTTGTGCAGGTTCGCGAGCTACATGTAATCAAATTTCTTGCTAGTTTTTCGAAAAAGAAAATAAGGTAGGATAGACATTACTGACTTTTGTCATTACAGTTTTTTAAATATGGCAATTATACTACAATAAGGGAGGTTTAAATACTTTCCATACATCTTCTTTTCCCGTTCGCAAGATTTAGAAGCTAATTGCAGTTAATACGTACAAGCAAGCACCAATAGTGATTAGAAATACTTATTTATTAGTCCCATATGAAAATATTCCTTTAGAGACACCATATATTTAAGTAATAGCTAAAGAAAGAACTCATAAAAGTGAAAAGCTAAATATTTTTCCTTAAATTGTTTTTAACAAGCTCTGTTTTTCGTTCGTACGAGTAGTGGAAAGAAACCAGACCCATCTGCCTTTGCAGGATATAAGAGTTAGACTTTCCTTTCCCCCTCTCTGTATATACCATATTCGAATCCCTCTCCTTTTCCTTTGTCTGTGCCATACTTAAGCCTCGAACTTTCTTCTTTGGCCCTTTATTAAATCTTTGCCATTCTTCATCCTTTATTCGCTAAGACCCTGCTCGGAGGCGCCATGGTGAGACCTAATGAAATCGGAAAAAGGATTCCGGATCATTCTCACAGAGGTTCTCAAGGTGGGAATGAGAATATTTCCTGCAGGCCTCCAATACTTCTTCACCATTTCATTTCTTTCTTTCCTTTTGCTTCTGGGCCTTCATTTACAACCACTCCAAACTATTATAGCGACTAAGAGAGGTCTTGGTTAGCAAAAAAAGTAATTTACTCTTCAGCTAAAGGTTCAGAGATTTCCAAGTAGTTAGGCTTTTCCTTTTTTACTAATCAAAGACGTTAACTTTTATTGTTGTTTCCCTATTTGCACAGTAACAGTGAAATATTTCTTATTGGTTGTTTCAATGTAAAAGTTGAACTATAATACACAAAGAAGGGCAAATAAGGGCAAATGAGTCTGGACAAAAACAAAGTTTACGGAAAATACACAAATTGAAACTTCATATTTGCCAAGAAGAATTTAAAAACCAAAATGTAAATGTTGTGACAAAATACAGAAAACTGTCCCTTTGATACTACTAAAAAATATACATAAATATAATAGTTCATTCTTTAACATCAATGCAAAAACTGTAGGCAATTCTTTAACATTAATGCAAAAAGTGTACGTAATTCTTTAACATTGATGCAGAAGCTGTAGGTAATTCTTTAGCATTAATGGAGAAACTGTAGTCAATTCTTTAACATTAGTGTAGAAACTGTAGGCAATTCTTTAACATTGATGCACAAACTCTGGGCAATTCTTTAACATTAATGGTGAAATTGTAGGCAATTCTTTAACATTATTGCAAAAACAGTAGACAATTCTTTAACATTAATGCAGAAACTCTGGACAATTCTTTAACATTAATGGAGAAATTGTAGGCAATTCTTTAACATTAATGCAGAAGCTCTGGACAATTCTTTAACATTAATGGAGAAATTGTAGGCAATTCTTTAACATTAATGCAGAAACTATAGACAAATTTCAAACATTACTGCAGACACTGTAGGAAATTATTAACATTAATGCAGAAACTGTAAGTAATTCTTTAACATTAATGCAGAAACTGTAGGCAATTCTTTAACATCAATGCAGAAACTATAGACAGTTTTTGAACATTAATGCAGAAACTGTAACCATTTTTTATACATTGATAATAATTAATAATGTAATGGAAATTAAAATTAACTTCTAAGATGAAATTTGCTAGAGAATATATTTGCTGTGTATTTATCTGGTAAGAAATATCTAGATTTCCTTGATATAGTCTCAAACTTCCCAATTACAAAATGGCATTGTTAACCCGTTCACCTACATGCCGTCAGTAAATTAAACAAAATTTATTTAGAAGCCAATAAGATCTTATTACTTCAATGTTCAGAAAAATGAAAGCCGGAAAGCAATACCGAAATAATTGAGGGGTTTCCGGCAAAAATTCCATAACTTCAAAAAATCGAAGAAAAAAAAAAGAGTTATAGGTTATATAGTGTGCAGTATTACGCACAGGAATAAATAACCGGTTTTGTCAAAAACATCATAGACCATGCTCTGGAAGCCACTAAAAATACGCCGATTCGGCAAATACACCACAAGTCTGGAACATTTCTAGCAAGAACACCTCTTGTCACTGGTGCTTCATGCAGCTCTGCTCGAGCATGCTGCGAGAGCGCTCTGCTTAACACGAAACTCTTGAGATGACTCCGACCTATATTTTTGTTCGTTAGTTTGTTTGTCTGTCTGTCAGCCTGTCTGTCCAGCCTATAGGGTGCAATTGCCAGTCATTTAACTTGAAATTTGGAGGGTGAAAGCAGAAGACACTCGAAATTTGCTGTATAGCTTTTGGCGGCAATTCGGGTCGGCATACAATGTCCAAATGGCTAATGTACCAAACTGGCGGACAACCCTGTTACGGAGCGCAATTTTCAAATTATGAGGGTACTAGCACGACATGCTCTAAATTTGCGGTATAGATTTTGACGGTGATCCGACAAACATTTCAAGATGGCGGCTTATTTTCAAAATGGAGAACATCCACGCAACGGGATGACATTTTTGAACTTTTAGCTTCCAATTCTCAGAGGGGAAGAACAAGGCACTTTAAATTTGTTGTACGCATTTTAGTGGCAATCCGATGTAAAATTTCAACATGGCAGCTAGTTTTCAACGGGGCGCCACTTTCACTTAACGTAGGGCACCTAGTCTGTAGGTCTATTTGTATTAATATGCATTGAATAGAGGGATTTTTAATTCTGCCAAGACTGCACTAGTAATATGCAGTTTCCATCCTCACGGCCAAAGCATATCATTTGGTATCATTCAATGTGTTTCGATAAAATTCCTGATATCCTATAGACTGTACAGAGTATTTAGACGCAACATTAAAAAATTCGGTACTGATGAGATGAAGATACACTCCCCATCTTGACACACACATGAGATGAAGATGCCGTTTAAACCCAAATTCTGCCCCACAACTTGGGGAAGGGGGAGAAGATATAAAAATGAACAAAAATGACTGATATTAGTGTCGAATCTATAGTTTTCGGGATCGCTGAGACGAACAGTGACACTTCCGATGCCGCTTAAATCCAAATTCAGGCTTTATGTCCAAAATGAAACGTATTCACCCCGTGCGAAGAATGGGTATTCTGCTAGTATCTCATAATTATTCCTGTTTAAACTTCGTTACTTTTCATAATTGTTACTTTCTACATTCGTTATTACTTTTCATAACTGTTACTTTGTATACTATGTTTCCATAATCTTTAATTTTTACACTTTTATTACTTGTCATAATTAAAATATTCTGCAACCTCTGTAATTAGAAAATGTGTCTAATCAATCCAAAGTTTTAGTTAGTTTTCGAATCAGTTACATAACAATATTTTAACAAAAACATTACGATTTGCTCGGAAGCAGTGTATTTCTATTTTGAATTATTAAAGCAAAGCTCACATGAACCAGGTTGTCAGCACTGAGCTGCTCGGGCGAACATAATGGTAAGCGCCACTTCAGGTGAAATTGAATTATTATGTGGAATGGGCAAGGATCGGACCACAGAACATCATGTAAGAAGTTTGATTTCGGAACTTTACCTGTAGATGGCTGGGAATTTTTTTTAGTATATGGCATTACATTGCTTTACATGAGAAAGTTTAACTTTCTTTTCAGTTTTCTCGAATGTTAGAAAATGTTACATACCATTGTGTTCCCCCGACCTATTCATTGTCATTGGTACACTTTTTAATACCTGTCCACATTCATGTCCAGTTACATAAAAACAATGTTGTAGCCTAGCGTTATAATAGTTTATGATCGAATTACGAATATATGAAGGCTCATAAATATAGAAATTACCCGTATGGGCCGCTACAATTAGTACAACACACATTGGGCCGCGAAGAACTATGCATTTGAATCAATTTTACGCGAGTTCCGAGGGGATACTTCACGAATGTACCTTCTTAGTAATATCAGCTATATATGAAGCGTGATTATTCCACTAACGCTGCTATACAGGATGTTTCGAAACAACATCAACAACGTTTGGAGGTAATTCCTGACACCAAGATAAGGCGAAAGATATTGACCAACCAGGGTGCTCAAATGAATTCTTTTCGGAGTTACAGGCTCCAGAAAACATGAGAAAATGAATTTTAAAGGCACGTAGCTCCAATACTATGTGACTTACCATAGTCGGGTCAAGACTTCATTTAGAAATTAGCATGTGTTTTATCCAAATATCAATGTTTCAGAATCTTGCGGTACAATTTTTATACAGGTAGTTGGTGAGTATTTTAAATTATATGCCCATAGCCAAACTGCCTCTATAAAAATTGTTGCGTGAGTACCTTAGGATTCTGAAACATGGATTTTTGGATAGCCCACATATTAGTTCCAAAGTGAAGTCTTGACTCGCCTATGGTATGTCCCATAGTTTTTAAGCTATGGACCTTTAAAGTTGTTTTTTTTTATGTTTCAGGCAGCCTATAACAACGAAAGGAAGCATTTGTGCACCCAAGTTGGTCTATATTTTTTTGTCTTATCTTGGTGTCAGGATTCACCTCCCAAGCGTTGGCGGTGTTGTTTTGAAACACCCTGTATATGGGGTATCTTGTTCTTAACACTAATGTGATTTCTGCAAATAATACTTTAAAAAAGCTTTCCAATCGCAAGATTTCGGCTGTTTTGAGTGCTACAACAACACAATGATACTATTAGTGAAGTTTCGTATACAATTTGTTTATTTAGTTTTTCTTTTTGTTGTTGTTGTTGTTGTTGTTATTGTTGTTATTGTTGTTATTTAAAGTTAATGCAAGGGACATGTGATAAGGTATTATTGTACTAAATGATATTTAACTTTGTTTAAAGTTTAGCGGACACATACACTCAACACTTGCCTTGGACCTTAACTCTGTGTCGAAATGTCAACTTTAAGCTTCTTCCGCTGCAGTGTTTGTCGTTCTAGTTTTCAGTTGGCTACACTGAATATATTTTTGAATGATAAAAGGTCGAAGGGGTCGCATGGGGAATGCTCCGAAGGCTACTGATTAAAGTCAAGCATTT
Source organism: Thermobia domestica (assembly GCF_964235325.1). Classification (NCBI taxonomy): domain Eukaryota; kingdom Metazoa; phylum Arthropoda; class Insecta; order Zygentoma; family Lepismatidae; genus Thermobia; species Thermobia domestica. The sequence continues at coordinate 3,974,545 of NC_137463.1, forward strand.
ATTGCGTCATTGTACGCTGCTAATAGGTCTCTTTGGGGGATGATTGTGTCGTCACAAAAAGATCAATAGGCAAGAGGTTTCTTCTTCATTTACACAACCCCAAAACCACCGGCAGCATTGTCACACAGATAGCATTCCCTGGATACAAGTTTCGTATCAAACTAGTTCTTTTTCCTAAACAACGGAACACAAACGCCACTAATTTCATTCTAGGGTATTTCTTTGTTTTGTTTCCATAATGAAAGCGTCTAATTCAGCAGAAAATGTATGAAAACAAAGACAGTTTGGAAAACTCTGAAGAAAAGCTGTGAATAAGGTCGAATAAAAATAATACGAAATATTATTACATAATTTTGATGAGAACAGTTGAAAAGCTAACACATAAAGAATTTGGTAGGGGGAAAGTAGAAGAGATGGTATCTAGGGAGTACTTGTGGTGGACGAAATTGAGCTTTGCATTTCAAATGTATATCATTATAGGTTCCAAAGAACTACTGCTTATATCAATGCATAAGAGCACCCACGGATAAATATCTAATTGTGCTTTTTTTGTACTAATTTCAGGAGACTGAATAAATTGAACAATTTCCAGACATATCCGTCGATGAGATCACGAGAAAAATGACCTCAGAGTTTAATATATTTACATTCTTTGAATCCCCATTTTGATGTCAAATTTTTGTAGCGACCCCAATGATAAGACAAATCTCGTCAATTAAATATAATACTTAAGTTACTTCAATAGTATCTGTCTTGGAGGAAATTCTTCGTTGGCGTCAATTAAATATAATACTTAAGTTACTTCAATAGTATCTGTCTTGGAGGAAATTCTTCGTTGCTGTCAATTAAATATAATACTTAAGTTACTTCAATAGTATCTGTCTTGGAGGAAATTCTTCGTTGGCGTCAATTAAATATAATACTTAAGTTACTTCAATAGTATCTGTCTTGGAGGAAATTCTACGTTGCTGTCAATTAAATATAATACTTAAGTTACTTCAATAGTATCTGTCTTGGAGGAAATTCTTCGTTGGCGTCAATTAAATATAATACTTAAGTTACTTCAATAGTATCTGTCTTGGAGGAAATTCTTCGTTGCTGTCAATTAAATATAATACTTAAGTTACTTCAATAGTATCTGTCTTGGAGGAAATTCTTCGTTGGCGTCAATTAAATATAATACTTAAGTTACTTCAATAGTATCTGTCTTGGAGGAAATTCTTCGTTGGCGTCAATTAAATATAATACTTAAGTTACTTCAATAGTATCTGTCTTGGAGGAAATTCTTCGTTGCTGTCAATCGCGGCAAGAGATTTGTGAGCTAAGCTCTAACACAACAGAACCTTACAAAGAAAGATGGCTGGTCACGTTTTTTGAACAACGCTCTAAATTTTGTAATTTATTCAAGCACAATTTAATTTACATTGTAGGTTATAAATATGATGAAATTCATTATTAATATGCTCCCAAACTATGTTATGCGTAAGTAACGAAAGTCTTGTACAGCGACTACGCCTGTCTGTCTGTTGATACGTATCAAGCAAAAGTTGTCAGATATTGAGGACCGTTTCTCTGATATTGATTCAGCATCCCCAGAGTGTTTCACCTCCGCCCTTATATTTCCATTCCAACTACTAGTGCTAGATATCTACCATTCCCTGTGTCAATGTTAAACGAAGGGAGAAGGCAAAGGGAGAAGGATGATTAAGGCAAGTGAATGATGGTGGAAGAATTGGTGGAATGAGAGTGTGGGAGGAAACGGGAGTACCCAAGAAAATGCACATCAAACTTACTTGGCTGGGGATCGAACCAGGGACCCTACGCACCAGAAGTAAGTGCTTTACCACTGAGCCACCGTGCTCCTTTACTTGATATAGACCTAGCATCTGAAAAGTAGAAACTTTCTCTGCAGTTGTCACTGTATTAAACGGAGAAGAAGTTCAAACCACACTTCAAATTCTTTTCTTTTTAAATAAAGGGTGTTTGAGAAGTCCCCGTCATCTTAGGTTGAAGTATCGTAGAGACCAATGTCAATGTGATTGTAGTAGTGGTATTGTCAAAACTATTTTCATAGTATCTCATACTTTCAAATTAGTCTGGTATCAATGCGTTCGACTTCACTTGGATCATTTTAGTTGTGAAGCCATGGCTGATGTAAGTGGTTTCAGTTATACAGTCTAGGAACTGTTAGTGGTATACGAACGACCACAAACAGGGCAAGCAATACCCTAGGCAATGACTACGTTTAGAGGTCACTCGGGTACAATCTATCTCGTTTAGCAACCCTGCTTGATCGGAAGAAACGTGCGTGATACTCATGCCTAGGGTACAGGTTTTTCTCGGACATCCTGTAAACACTGGCGCCAATCCAGGACGCATGAGCCCCACCAAAGTACCCTTGGATTCTCTACGATCTGGATATATATTCTTCAAGTTTTACTTGGATATCTGACAACGAAAAATACATACCTGAAAGCCTCCCCGCCCCAAAGTTTCACAGAAATTGGCGCCACTGTCTGTAGCTTTCCATGTAACAAAAGTGATAATTAATAGTGATAAATAGTTTCTTTCATTTGCAATTATTGTCCCCAGGGCCGTGCCGTGGAAAATCAGCGCCCGGGACGAGAATATACGACGGCGCCCCATTCATATATTGCAAGCAATTTTTCCTATCTTTTTTCCTTTTTTCTTTCGAATTTTTCGCTCCCCTTACTTCGGAGCCCGGGGCCGTCGCCCCGCTCGACCCCCCCCCACACACATGGCACGGCCTGGATTGTCCCATAAATATGTCCTATTTTGGCTTCACTGTAATCCCTGTATTGAAACTAAAAGTTGTAGAATTTTGTCACTCACTTTTACCATTGTTTTTTCACACAGCGAAAACAGCTACAAATAGCGAGAAATTGTTTTATTGATATAAATTTATCATTCCTAAGAGTAGTTTAAAACTTATTCTGATACATCCATTAAAACCACAATTAATAAATCTACTAGTACCGCTGGTAAGATACAGTATTGGGCTGAATAGTTTTGAGGCTCACCGTAGTTTTACAATGCCAAATGAAACACACTCGTTAAGTACTAAATAAAACAACGAATTTTATAAATGAATCGGTAATTCCTCACCACAGCACGATATAGGACATTAAAACGTTTTCTAAATTCTTGCGTTCATGTTTTGCACTGATTCACTGGAACCTCAATTAGTACGGGCAAAAGTAAACACAAAAAATTTAATTGTGATTTACGTTCGTCTCCCTATTGCACTGTTATCGCGTATTTTATCGTGTTCTAACATGAAACTGAATAGGTATAAAACAACTCCCGCTTCGAATGTCGCATCGATCTTCAAAGCAACTTTATTTGAACACGTGATGTTTTCACCTGCATCGGAATTTCATGCATATATGAGTTATATATTTTAATACAGATGACAAGTTTAATACATATTTTTTTTGTCATGTTACACTCAAACTTCAAAGCTGTTTTTTTTTTCTTTTCTTCTTTGAATGTGAATATGTATTCATTTCCTGTTCTCGTATGCGTACTCTCCCTCTCTTCTCCTCTCTTTCTCATACGTGTAATTTTTCTGCCGATATATGGATTAGGTGTGGGGGGTTGGAATTTCTCCATATGACTTTCCTATTATGGATCATTTATTTTCGCTGCTCCAAATATGATGTACTCCATAATGGTGACTACTCTCTACGTAACTCTCTCTCTCACACACACACACACTCATATATGGATTCATATATATATATATATATATATATATATATATATATATATATATATGCATGTATATATATATTCCCACACTATAGATGGTTGGTCATCCGCTGCTTTTCATGTGAGTTCAGTGACGCGAGAAGCTTGTTATGGACCTCTATCGAATAGCGGAAAACACGAATTTTCCTCCCCATGGCATTTCACTCGGCAATGCTTGCTGGTGACGTAGAACTTTTGCCCCTCTCATTCCCTTGTATTCTTTACACTCATTTCCTTTTCTCTTCCACGCCCCCCCCCCGCCCGTTGATCCTCACTCCTCTTAAATGTAACAGTGTTAGGAAAATTGCTGTGGACATTAACACACCACACAATACCAGGTATCAACTTTTTTTATTGTACAGTATTTCTTTCTACTTTTTTCTTTTAACACACAGTAACCTTAGAACAACAATAATAATAGAGAAAAACATTTCCAACAACTGTGACCACAAGTACAAGTTATTTGTTCTCACCTAAATTTGTTTTCCTAGAGTACAAAATAGAGACAATGGGTGAATAAGCACGTTCCATTAAGGAATATACTCATCTCAGAATATATTGAAGTAGAGACTGGATGTTTATTCAGGAATTAAAACCTGGGAAATAGGCACTTAAATTTTTAAGAAAAGCACTAAAATAGGTACTAAAATGTAACTCGAAATAATGAAGATAAATACTCAATAGAATTAAAAAATAAATTCAAGTCATAACTAATGTTCAAAGAATAGAGAAACATATCTGTTTGTTAATATCTTCTTTTACTATATATATATATATATATATATATATATATATATATATATATATATATATATAACAAAGCTTTCCTGTATATTTGGTAAATACATTCTCTACAGTACATTATCACTGCATGTAACAGTCCAAATTTTATACACTTATCAGCAGGGGTAAAAAAGAATCTGAAAAGGTAGGGGGACGGCAGGTAGTGGCATGACGTCATGCCGTCCTCCTGCTTATCTTTCCTCATTGTATCTTTTTTATAACTGGGGGGACGCCGTACATATTTTTGGGGGTGGGGGACGGCATTCCCCATCACTTTTATCCCTGTTTATCAGTACATACAGCAGTTCAAAGTTTTACAGCAATTTTTATCAGTACCATAACAGTACATTCTTTGAAGAGGCTGAAGAAAATGCATGGAATAGGCAATATTAGGAACTAAAGCAATTATTTAGGCAGGAATGGGTAAAATAGGCAAACTACTCAGAATAAAATTGACTTAAATTGAAACTATAACCCCCATATAAATTTTGAAACGTTATTTTCGATCATATCTGTAATATTAAAGAATAGGCATTTTGCGTAACATCGTGTCTCCATATAGAAGGTAATTTAAGTCAAGGTAGAGCAAAATTTAGCTCAATCAGAAACCACCTCAAAACACGAATGGATGCCTTGATGTTGGTTCAGAAGTTTTATTGCTTACGCTTCTCGCTATCTATTACCGTTGTTGTTCTAACGTGATCAAAGTAAAAAATGGAAATGATTGATTCCTGTCAATTTCATTTTACATATCACATCCATCAACATACTCAATACCTAACGTTTGACCTTCTGTATTCTGGCCAAAATTAATGGCGATCCATAAAATAGTCCTTGAAAAGTTTTGCCTCTCGGACACACGGACAGTCTAAATACAGGATGAGTCAAAATTATGTGAACAATCTAAAGTTTTTTTTTCTTTTTGTTTTCTATTATAGGCAGAGTCATGGCTGACAGACCCATATTGGAGAATAGAAGAGTGGTAGCAAGCTTAATGGAAGTTGTAGCAGTCGGCAACAGAAATGCGTCGAAGGTTTGCACAACGATTTCCAAATCGACGGCCACCACCTCATCGCATTTACCAGCGGTTTGTAGCAACTGGATCAGTAGTAGACAATTATCACGGACAATTATGAGGGGCGACCTAGAACTGGCAGAAGTGAGTTAAATATTGATACAGTGCAGGAGACCACACTACGGAGTCTAACAAAATCGACAAGACGTTGCAGTCTGGAAAGAGACAGTGGACCGAATTCTATCCAAGGACCTTGGCATGCGACCATATCAACTACAAATAGTTTAAGCTTTAACTGCTCAACAGAAACATTTACGAGTAGAATGCTGTGAGATTCTATCTGAAATGTCACGGATGAAGCCGGGCATCGTTAGTCAAATGATTTGCAGTGATGAAGCTATCTTTTATACCAGTGGTCATGTTAATTGTCATAACACAATTTTCTGGGGTGCTCGAAATGTGTGTATACTATCCAGCGTGAGACATCTAAAAGTACCACCTGGAATACGGAACAAACAAGAAACGCTAGTGATTACGGTTTGCAGTAAATATTAAGTCAAATAGGGTTCGTCAAACAGAGATATGGTGTGGTAGGAAAACTTTCCACAGATTGGGCATCAGCAACGAACTGATTTTTTTTTTTTTTTTTTTTTTGTAATGGAACGATACTCAAAAACTTGAATAACATGAAAGAGCACCACGCTGAAATATAACGCCATTGGTCTCATGCTCCTACTGCACATAGTAACGGAGATATGACCATGCAAACAGTTGTGAACAAAATAAGACAAGCGCTCCACTTGACCGCCAGTACTGCGATACGTATGAGCTGTCAGAAGTCATGGGAAGAGATGAAGAAACACAAACGTATGGCGTTCGAGAAGGAAGAAGAAAACATGAGACATCGTCGGCACCATTTATTTGACAGTGTACAGAACGTAGTGACAGTGAGTATAACGGTATGACGCTGAACCATAGAGACTGATACGTGGGATGAGCGTCAATCTAGTCTGTCAAAGTCTGTCAAACTACATGAATAATACAGACACAACTCCATGTACGTACAAGTACTAAATTTGCTGGCACCATTAATACTGTCTTTGTTGTCAAATACTGGTACTAGCCTATCTTGCCAATATTGCCAACAGTCACAGTGGTCCAGACACCCGTTAAACCTGGCCAAAATCACAAAATTCGAAATTATCACAAATATGAAAGACCTTACACACTTAATAAAGATGTAAGGTTTGCAGAAATAGATAGGTTTTGGTGCAGCTTCTAAGGGTTGGGCCTACAGTTAGTACCAACGTGAAAGATTAATGTCAGTGGAAGGAAGGACATGTATTGGTACTAGTCAATTTTCTTTCTCAAGGAAACCAATTCGGTGTTGCCATTTGATGTCTTTGTTTCCTTCTAGATTCCGCAAAACTTGTAGAAGCCTCTTTCGTGTTGCTTTGAATGACATTTCGAGAACATCAAGGAAAACAATCATTAGCCTAAATACTACTTGCAAAAATATTACACAACTTACATACAAATATGCCTTTCAAACCAGATCGGGCAAAAAGGGCAACAATCGGTCTTTTTCTCTAACAAACAGCATCCTCTACCATCACATCCAGCACACAGAAGAACTGGACTCGGCTGGACTCAAAATAAAACTCTACATCAAATTCAATATCAAGTATACCAATTTTGGTTTCCGATCTAATTTTATTTATCCTATATTGGCTGGTACATGAGAGTATATTAGAGTTCTATGTATATGTCGTGAACGATGAATGTATAACAATGTTCTGCACAATCATTGTTCACACCTAACAACGAAACATTAGTTTGTTTTCACAGCATGAACTTTACGTCTGCTACCGGGGTAGATACATGTCCTTCTTCCACCGACTTTAATCTTTCACATTGGTACTAATTGTAGGCCCAACCCTTAGGAACTGTACCAAAACCTATCTATTTCTGCAAACCTTACATCTTTCTTTATTAAATGTGTAAGGTCTTTCATATTTGTGATAATCTCGAATTTGGAGGTTTTCGCCAAGTTTGAAGGGTGTCTGGACCATTGTGCAGTGTTGTGAATGAAACTAATAGTGAATATAAGATTTATGAACTGAGAGAGGAATTTTGGATTGCGATTCCACATGTAAAGTGTTTATAACCTAAACCGAAAACATATTTTACAGGATTTCAACATAAAACTCAATTCACCACATAAAACTCTTGGGAGAAAGCAGCAAATGGAGGATATTTCGGAAAGGCAGCTGGTTTTTGTGTACCGAAAGTACTACTTTAGTATTACTTGTACTACATTACTATACAATATGTTCTGGGGTTCAGCCGGGGGTCGGGGGGCTGCCACCGGCTAGATGTTTGTCGCCTCTAACGCCGTCACTGTTCACCGCCCCTAGGAACGTACAAAAATCAGTTTGATTTCAGACACACACACACACATAAAAATATTAATTAAAAATGTTGAAAATTCACTTTATATATAAAGTAAGTTGTTCATGCAGTTTAAACTATAGGGTGTCTCTTAAGTCTTTATCACATTTCAAGGTGTTATAGCTTGGAAACAACTAGTCGTACTTGAATGAAATGGTTACAGTTCAAAAGAATGTTCATGTTTTGTTTCGTCGACATTAGATGTCACTAGTGATCAAGCGCGAAGTACAGTAATGACTTCTCCCGCCAAGTACCAGTCAACTCGACAACTCCCATCAGTGTTGTTCGAGATGGCTATTCTGCAGCAGAAAGTTTGTGTATGTGTTCTCCAATCCACGTGTACAAATCCGTCACAAGTGGGAACGTTATTTCCGTCGTAATATTGGCACAACTACTGTCAGGATGGCCTGCTACTGTACTCGAACGCAGGATCTCCAGATCAGAAATGTTCAAAGTTGCAGACGTTACTCTCGGACTAGAGTGAACACTAACCTTGCAAATGGATACCAGACCAGAACACGAGTCCGAGCGAGTGCAAACATTGCGCGCAAGCATATTTCAGAATAGTGCATCTGAGCCCGCGAAAAATCTTATGTGAGCCCCGATTGCAAGATGGCCATCACTGCTCCTGAATACTAATCAAATACTGTACCTAATCCATTATAATTATACAGTTATACTGTATCACATAGTGTCAGATGAAGCCAAAGAGTTAGTTGGCGAAACTGTAACACGTGTTGAATTTTAATGAAAATATATAGTTTTGCTCAGCAAATAATTAGTGTATATTAAATATTATTAATGTTTGTGGAGCATGGTTGCTCACTTAGGCGAATCCCAAGACGAATATTCGAACCCTAGAGGAAAGAGTGTGGGGAACGGAGGAAAGTTCATAACGAGGAACTGCATAATTTATACCGTTTACTTAATATTGTTTGGATCATTAAGTCTAGTAGGTTATGGTGGCCAGTTATGTAGCCAGAAAGGAAGAGAGCAGGAATGCTTTCAAAATTTTAACTGGGAACTCATTCGAAAATAAGACCATTAGAAGGATCTAGGAGCAGATGAGAGGGCAATATTAACATAGATCTTGCAAAAATTGGAGTACAAAGTAGAAACTAGATCCCAAATGAAATGAAACCCTTCAGTTTAACGTACCGTGATTATGCCCTTTTAGCTAAGGGAGAGGATAATTAAGACAAATGAATGATGGTGGAAAGAAAAAGTGGGAGGAAACGGGAGTACCCCGAGAAAATCCACAGATGTACCTCCACCACAAACTTACTTGGTCGGGGATCGAACCAAAGACTCTATGCACTAGAGATAGCGCTCTAGCACTGAACCACCGGGTTCCCCAGAAGCTAGATCCAGTCAGATAGAAGTCAATGTAAATCTTTGTGTATGCAAAATTCAATCTCCACGTTCCATAGACCATAGAGTTAGTTATTATTGTTATTACGATTAAATTATTTATTTTAAAGTTAATGATTAATCTTATATTATATCCTATACTATTAAAGTTTATTTTCTTTTGTTTTTCAGTATACTTGAGAGCGTCTACAAAATCCCATTCTTTCTGGAAACTTGATTTCAATCTCATTACACTCCCTCCTCAGAAGCTTCTTACATACAAGCGAGAGAGGGATTAAAAGTGAAGTTAAAGGGAAAAGTTTGAACCTGGAGAAGTTACAAAATCATGAATAATCTCCGTCGCTTCGAATGCATTATTTACGCCACCTACATGTTGAATCGTTAAATAATTCCCTTCGTCTGCAAAACATGGAGCTACACACAAATCCCTTAGGTAAGCATGAATGCATTAACGTTATCTTTAATTATAAACACTACTGCAGGATAACTTCTTGCCGAAAACATACACGTTTTGTCTGCGAGAGGGATAATAATGTAGGAAAATACAACTTTCTATGTTTTACTCTAGTTGTAGGATTGATGGGAGCCCATCGAATTCTAGATTTGGATACACAAAGAATAATTTTTATATTCGTGACCGAAAGTACGGTACAATAATCTTCGGGAAATGACTCAGCAGTTTGCCGTGACATAAGTCTGTTTATAGTCGACGAGTACAGTACAACAACTGAAATTAAACACCATTTAGCGATCAACTTTTCTTTAATTAATAGCGTTTTTTTTTTTAAATAGTACTAGCCGAAATTCTCATTCTTTGCTTGGGGAAAATAGGTCTGGAAAGTATCTGTGCCCCTTCAAATCCTTGTTGTTCCGTAATTCGCCTTGGAGATCCTGAATTCAATTTTCGGCGATATATTTGGATAAAGAAGATTTTCATTTACTTTTTTAATTCATAACTATTGTTGTCTTGAGACTCTGAGAGCATGCTGTAACTTTCTTTCTTTTTCTGTTAACAATAAATTCCGGCACATAAGGCAAATTCTCTTCTCTACCTAAACTTCCGCAAGGTTAGTCACTTTTTTACTTCTGGTCCCGTCATCATTCCCCTGTCTGTCCTGATTTCCTTATAGGTTTGCATTCTCAATGAATGCTGAAATATTGATTCAGAAGTTTCTCTTTTGGTTATCAATAAGGAAGATATAATTTGCTGAGCCGTGTCTTCCGTGTTATTAGTTTGATGTCACACTCATGATTTTGGCTTAAACGTCAGAAATACTGCCGTGTTCTGTTCCGTATGTGTAGTCAATCTCCGGACACGTTTTGCTGAGGACCGAAGATGATGTTTGTTTTCATTACGAGTATGGGAGGTGCTGATTTGAACACCATCGTCCCATATTTGAAATTAAGAGGAGGATAGAGGCGAAGTTTCAACGAAACCCCGGAAATGGAAAACTAACAAAACCGTAAGAAAGTGAGACATTCAGAGTCTTGGCGATCAGCTTCCTTGGAAGACAACGAGCTCTCAAGAAGGGTCCTTACTATTCATCACACGATGGCACTTCATCTGCTACCAAAGGTAAAGTACCAATGCAACAATCAGGAACATATACACCCAATGCATCTTTAAATTCGTTACAAAGATAATTCTGGCTTTATCCTTTCCCTCCTTATACTCTGGGAAAGGATTTGGTCTTTTAACTGCATCAAGAATATCATATTCATCTTAGCGATCCTAAAAACTATATACTAATAATAATATTTGTTTGTATTTAACACTCAAGTAAAATTACCAAATATAAATATGTATATTAGTGTGACGACTTTTCTATCTTTTTTTTCAAAAATTATTTCCTATAGCACAAATGAATCAACTTTTGCCTATCCATGACTAAAAACGTTTATTCCATTGAGATATTGAAAAACGTCACGCACGAACCACTTTTTAATGTTATGTAGGCCATTTTAGCATTTTATATAATTTTATTAACAATGTTTATAAGTAACTTGTGCCGACCAACTTATTATTATTATTATTATTATTATTGGTTGCAGGTTGACCCTCACTGGTATCAATCTGGCTACGAAGGGAGTTTAATAGATACCAAAAGTGGAGATCAGATAATGATATATCCAGAGTTTATTGTAAAAAGATCCTTGTATTATTTAGTGAGCTACATTGAACACACTCGCTAACTTTTTGATTAAACTAACATAATAGTGTTAAAAGGAAAAAATAATTTAGGAAGTATTTCAAAAATAATTTGTCAAAAACCAAACAAAACTGCTTAATGTTTCTTAATATGCGTATAGAGTTAATTTATTTGTGTCTTAACTATTTCCAGACAGCAGTGGAGGCTTTCAACATGAAACAAGTAACAAAACATGGAGGAAGAAATTTTTGGAAGGATTTACAGATATAAGAATTTGACTAGTATGACTGAGGATAAAACCCCTCAAGGAAAGCCGGATGCGTGGTTTAAACTCAGAGCCTATGATTGCAAAGTCAGAAAGTTAACCGATCATCAGCACCCACTACGTCAGTTTAAGAAAAAATAATGTTGATGGCAAAAAGTTGCACATACACATTTTGTATCAACGTATTATTAAAATTGCATGCCATAACTAACTAAGTCTATGGCCTATGGAACCCGAAAGATCAATGCCGCATTCACAAAAGCTCTCCACTGACTTCTATCCTTAGCCAACTGGATCCAGTTTCTACTTTGTATTCCTATTGTTGCGAGATCCATATTAATATTGTTCTTCCATCTGCATCTAGGCCTTCCTAATGGTCGTTTTCCGATTGGATTTGCAGTTCAAGCTTGAAAGCGTTTCTACTTTCTTCCATCCTGGCTACAAGATCTGCTCAACTGAGCCTTCTGGACTTGATCCTAACGATGTTTGGTAAACGTTATAAGTCATACAGTTCCTGTGAAGTTATGAAGTTTCCGCCATTCCTCATACCTGTTTCTCTTGGGTCAGCATATTCGTCTTCGGATCTTGTTCTCAAGTACATTCAGTCTACGTTTTTCCCTCAGAGTAAGCGACCATGTTTCGCAACCATACAGGACAACATGCATGATTATCATTTTATATATTTATAAGCCATAACTACATTAGTATAATTATATATTGCATTACAACACTCACATGATATATCACGAATACCACATTCTCATAATATATTCTGAATAAAGATCAAATATTTCTTTAAGTGCAATTCAAGAGCAAACTTCATTCGATAACAGAGAGAAAGGTATTTAAATACTACAACATCTTCTATTATATAGATTTATGTAGATTTTGGAATTACGATACTCGTTATATACAAAACAATGATTCTGTAAGTCATTAACGATATCCTACTCTATTCAATTGATCTGATTGAAATATCCGGCTGATATGTGTCACTGTGAAAGCTCCCTCCCTTACGAATTGGAAACTACAATAGCAGTCTCCAGATGAATCCACACACTATTACTATTTCTCCGACAGTGATTGAATTCCATGACGTAAAGAGTCTAGAGCCTGCGATGCAAAGAATTCATTAATCGCCGTGTCAGAAGTGAATTCTTTCTTGTCAAAAAGTGATCGAAAGAGTAGAAGAAGTGATAGGCAGTGGGAGAAACGTCAGCAGAATACAGAGTTATCACCAGGAGTCGAATACGGATCTCCAGTCCAGAAGGAGTATATATGTACACGAGAGCTTTAATGAATATTTTGTATTCGGTATAATATGGGAGACATTTGTTTGTTCCAGTAAGGGTTACAATATGTATTCGAAAACATTCTTCAAATGTTAATTTAGCGAAGAAAGTTTCGAAGATACAGATGCTTAGAACAACATGTTACTTATTTTGTCTTACGGGGAAAGAACTTACTTGTTACAATGATGTTTTCTGTTTATGCCGTTAAAGATGAAATGAAAGCAGATGGAAGAGAGCGAACCATCTCCAAAAGGAGAACCCTGGAAGATGGAGATCTTGAGGCAAAGACCTCTGGCGACGGACGTTGAATGGCCACACCGGAAGTGACGGAGAGAAAGGCTGAAATGGCTTCCAGTCGCATGAGACGCGGATCATAAAACTCACACTCAAAGGTTTTATGGCCCTCTATTGGCCTCGCGTTACCTGCTTTGATAACCGCCTTCACTCACACGCTCTCCAAAAGTCTAAGAAATCGAACGGAAACGCTAATCTATTTTCTATTTTTTCCCCTTTTACCACTCGCCATTCTCATTGTTCTTCGCCCTCCTTTACTTTGAACAATGTTCAGTTAAACATCCATTTATTGAGTTTGTTCGTGGCTGTTTCGACGCTGTCAACTCTCGGTCAGAGGCTGTATGTTTTGTAATACATATTGAACTTTAGGTCCATGTTTCGTACAGTCTCGTTACTGAAAACGGACTTTCCAGCTAGCAATCGATCAACCAGTAATTTATCACTAGAATGATGTAAAAGTATCCGTATCATTCCTTTCTTAATTAATTTACATATTACATTAAAATACAGTTGGGCCTTGATTACTTTAAGCAGATTGGAATAGATACAAATTCGAGTTATCGAGGTTTTCGATTAAACAAGGAGGTTGCAACAAAAATTCAAGATGCTGAGATTCCGCATTTCACATGAAAAGTAACTACATAACCTCTATATCTCGAAGTTCTATTTGTTCAACCTCTATATCACGAAGTTCTATTTGTTCAACCTCTATAACTCGACGTTCTATTTGTTCAACCTCTATAACTCGAAGTTCTATTTGTTCAACATCTATATCTCAAAGTTCTATTTGTTCAACCTCTACAACTCGAAGTTGTGAAAATTCCTTAAATTAAATAGGGGACTAGTAAAAATAAAATACTAGACTCAATTATGGTACACATTAGCAATAATGGTAATTACGCAAAAGCATAGAGCTATACCTTCGAGTTATCGAGATCACATGAAAAGAAATTCGACTTATAGAGGTAAACTTCGACTCATAGAGGCTGGCAGATGTGAAAGTTCGAGTTACCGAGTTTTTCAAATGTGCTTATTAAATCCTTAAAATTCGACTTATCAAGGTACTAATTTTTAAACATTCGACTTATACAGTAGATGTTTTAACATTGAGTGTTATGCGGGGGCGTTTTCCAGAGTTGAAGGAAACGTGAAAAAAGTAAGAGTTATCAAGAAATTCGAGTTATCGTTGTCCAATTGCAGACCTACCAACTCTCCCGCATTCCGATGTTCACTCCCGCTCTCCCGCAACGAAGTAGCAAATTCCCGCATCGTCGAAATGGGGAAGGGCGGTAAGTAACCGTTTAACATACCTTTTCTTTTTTAAAAAAATACCGTTGAAATTTCAACTAATTTATTTTTCGGCTGAAATAAAGTATACATTGAACTACAATAAAAGTGGGTACCTGTTCCCCATGTATAGGTACCTGTTCCCCATCATTAAAAATTTTGTTAGTCGCTTACAGTAGAAACTAAAGGTTCAAATTTATGACCAAGCTGTGTTTACACGTGTATGTGTGTGTGTAGAGAGAGAGGGGGGAGGGAGGGAGAGAGAAAGACGGCTGCTATTATTACAGTTTATATTTCGAGGAAGTCTCCCGCCTAAAATTCCTCTCAGGTTGGCAGGTCTGCAATTGTATTTCACAGGCTATCTGTGTTGCCACACTTGGTACAATTGTACCAGATTTAGCCTTTTTTGTCATTCATCGGCTTGTTGGTACCACGCTAGCATTTTTAACCCCTTTTGTGAAAAAGTTGGTACAATTCTACCCAATTCAGCACCATTTAACAAATAATTTCACATTTTCAAAAGTTAAGGTAATCATACTGTGTTGGACTCTTTAAGAAATGCTGGTGAACATTCATTCTGTGACGTTCCACCGCATAACGCTATAACAAACTTCATGTGGAAAATTCGTAATTCGAACTATGCTGGGAAACAAATGATGCTAGATGTGCACATCCGCGCCACGCAGGAAGGAAACGAGCAAGAAGCAGTGTGGTGGATATTTTAGCTTGAAATCTTTTTTTTTTTTTTTTAAGTACACTCACGTTGAATCAACTGTTGCATATTCTGAAGAAGACAAGCGGGTGCTGATGTAAGTCTATAATTTGCGTGTCATTGAAAAGAGTATGCAACATCAAAACAATAATAGAACCAGTGCCATACCGTGGAAAATCAACGCGTGAGTGAGAATATACGACGGCGTCCCAGTACATAAGACTGAGGTCGATACACCAGCAGCAAAGCGCCAGTATGGTTGGCGCGAAGCGTAATAAAATTTTTAAAAGTAGACCCTGGTTTTCCTTGATTTTCAGTACTTTTTCTTACTTTTTCCTTCAATTTTATATATACACTGGCCATTGGTTTGTGAAATTTTATTCTGGTGACGTAAAATTTGAAAATGAGCCTCGTGGGCACCGACCAACTTCATATTCGGATGAGTTTATTAAAACACCGTGCAAGCGATAAAAAGTTCATGTTATTGCAGACATACACCGCAAACTCCAGCTGTTGACGGCACTGCTCGCCCCTACGTCGTCAAAGGACTGTGTCTACTCTCAACAAGTTGCAGTACGAATTAGTGATGTATCGCTCGCGAGTGAGCCGACTCTTCTGACTAACTCTTTTGGATGAGTGAGTGAGTCGTTGTTCACTAGAAAAGAGCAACGATTCTTCGAGAGTCGTTACTCTTCGAGAGTCGTTGTTCATCGGGAGTCGTGGTTCTTCGGGAATCATGATTCTTCGAGAGTCGTGGTCCGTCATTGCTCTTCGGGAGTCGTGGTTCTTCAGGAGTCATGGTTCTTTTTGAACCACTGTTCTCTGGAAGGGACAATTCTTTAGGAGTGCCACTGTTTGGAGAACTTGAATCTTGTACGTTGCTAACTCGCGAACCGCCCTCTTGCTTTTTAATCTTGTTGGTTGGTTCAGTCAGTTGCTGTTTTGGAGGGGTAGTTTCGCTGGTTCTCACTATGGTGAGCGCCTCTTCAGTCGAGTTCGGCAAATGTGCGTTCCTAAGTGTATTTGCACCTCTGGCATGAATAAATTAAAAAGAGTACCAACAATGTAAATGTTTAGCACTTTGATGTGGCAGTTGGACTCGCATTGATATTTTACATATAAAGCGTAAACTTTTAACTACCAATTAAAATCGAATCTGCAGAATGGGGGGAGTAGGTAAAGTAAGTAAAAGCCCGAAAGAGCCGGTTCTTTCCTGTTACCTAGATCCGCTCCTGCAATCGCACTGAATATTCAGTTGAGAAATTAATGAAAACGAGAGCGCACTAGCAGTAGAGATAAGAATTGATTAGTCACTCTGCGTTTGTTCGTGCATCAACATCGTGCAACTGTTAGTTTTAAACAAAAGTCTGTGTTATACGATTCTTAAGGAAAATGGTATATTAAAATGAGCATATGTAATTTAAATAAATTCGTAATAACTACAGTAAATTTTAAATATATTTTATAATAGGGGAGAATTGATCCTGATTGTCTTAGCTCATTATTTTCGTTGCAAAAGGTAGTTTCAGCTTAAATAACGAAGGTCTACTTAAGGGTATTTTAAGATACTTTTATAATATAGGCCTATATGGAAATTCTTAAGATTGTGATGTACAAAATTCAAAACGTATTTCCCGTAAGTTGTACCTACAACATAACTTAATTTTATGGAAGCACACACAGTTGGGATGGATGGGACCGATGCCCCTGTTAAAGTTTTCTGTACTTAAAACAGTTCTTAAACCGCAATGTTATGTTATTGACACAATACGTCTATTATATAAAAATGACAAGAATCTTGTAATCACGCCAAGGGAAAACAGTTGAACCGTTTAAAATTAATTTTTTGATATAGTTATTAACAATTACTTCGAATTCAGTTTTTATCATGTTACTTTGATTTGATTCAGATCCGTATACGGGGGCCGGGTCACCTCTAAATTTTTACTGTCTCCCCTAAAATTTTCACGGTAGGCTTGCAAATAACCTATAATATGGTGATGAACTATAATATGCTTGGATTGCCCTCCCTAACATCCACCGAGCCCCCTCTACACTTTTGGGCTGGCTACGGGCCTGATTTGATTTGGTTTTGAGTTTAGCATCCTTTTCAGTAGCGAAGCACTGTAGCTCAGTGGTAAAGCGCTTACTTCTGGTGCGTGGGGTTCCTGGTTCGCTCCCCGGCCAAGTAAGTTCGTGGTGGACATCATGTCCGTGTGTTTTCTCAAGTACTCCGTTTCCTCCCACTTTCTCATTCCGCCAAATCTTCCATCATCATTCAGTTGCTTTAATCATCGTCTTCCTTAGCCTACAGGGCTTAATAGTTTGCCATTAAACTAAAATATTTCATTTTATTTCAGCAGGGAGGTTATATGAGACGTGGACCTACTGAAAACGTGAACCCGAACCACATGAGCTCCCACCGGGAATCGAACGCCGGATCTCCCACGCCAAAGGCGTGTACGCTAACCACTTAGCCACGGGGGAACTCTTTACTTTGATTAAAATGTGTATTCTAAGGGGGATGTGGTGGCCAATATTTTTAGGAAAAATTTAGTTTCTCACGATGTTGTAATAAAATTATATTTTTGGCATTGAATTTAAAGTTGTAACACTTCTGCAGTAATTCTAAAATTGTATTGCTATAGCATTGAGTCTAAAGTTGTAATATTTTGCATTGCGCATTTTGATTCGTTTAGGCTGTAATTTGCATATAGCTTTTTTTTTTTTTTTTTTTTGCATTTGTGATGTATTTTCACACTTATTAATAGTAATTTTATTTAGTCTAATTTGTATGTGTATTTTGTATCTGAATTGCATTTTTGTGAATTACATCTGTTAATTGTAATTTGCATTAGTTTAAAAGTGTAACTTCCTGCTATTTTTTAAAGTTAAATTTGTTAATAGCAGTATTCTTGTAATCTAAAATGGAATTATACCTTTTTAAATTCATTTTATGTAATGCATTTAGTCTGATAATACAATTTCAGTTTTAACTTCCCCCTCTCCCCGTTGTAAAAATATAAGTGAGTCACTGAGTCGTTCTAATGAATCGATTCATTTTAGTGAGCGAACTATTGAGCGGCGATCTCAGAGGTGAATCGGTTTGCCGATCACTAGTACGAATCCCTTTCCAGTTGTAACGGACCTTGCTATGGCCATCCCTCGGAGACAGAATCCATCATATAACAGTTGACGCTACCAGTAGTTTTGTTTAATATCGAAGTTCTCGAGGAGATGTCGCAGATGATCCAGATGCACTTGGTCGTTGTCCTCTGTTGAACAGTGTATATTAGAGTTACTCTAGGCATTCTCTCAGCTGATAAAATTGAGTGACTACTCGACGTGGATGATGAACTCGACTTAGCATCCCTCTTAGGAAACAAAATAAAATTCACATTATTGTGTTTGTTTGAGGCGATTAATTGAAGATTATGAGCACAATGAGCCACGGATGTGTATTTCGGGAAGGTTTTCTCCTGTCGATTCCTGAATTTTGCAGAGGTTTCGACACATCTCAAATTATCCTTTCTCGGCTCGGCTCGATTCTCGAGTAGCTTTCGTTGTCTCCTCTTGAAAATCGTCTACTCTACATACAAAATTTGTGCCCTAGAGTTCTCAATTTCGTATAGAAGTTATCAGAAACTTTTTGAGACACGAAACCTTTATGAAGGTTGTAATAAAACAACATTCAAACCATATTTATTATTAGAGTACATTCTGTAATGATTTGGGTGTCGTAAAATGCTTTTTCACTGTTTTTATACAATCACTTCCCCAACTTATATTTTATACTATAAATCAAGTAACAATAGAAAACAGTGTTTCGGAGAAAAACCTTAGGTGAAGTAATGTAGCTGACAAGGTTGCCCATCAGGGGGGTAAGGTGGGGCAATTACCCCCTAAGAGGAAATTGTACTTGGGAATATCGAAAACCCAATAGAATTTTTACATTAGTTACAGCAAAATTTGAAACTATATTTGAAACGTCGCTTATACTTGCCCTCCTTGGAAACCACAACATGGGCGCCCTTGGTAGCTGACAAGATTCAAGAATTTTCTCGTCTCGAACGAGAAAATGTACTGCTCATTTTGACTCTCATCCCGGAAACAAGACGAGTAATGTCCCGTCTCATAGACAACACTACATAATACACACATGGATGCCTTGTAATACTAACTGGCATATACTGACCGTGTGCTGTTTAGAACTTCCCCCTATAAGAGACATCGATGACTCTCATAAAAATACAGACAGTGATAGTGATCTTCGGAATGTTCGACCAATGTCTTTGACAGATGATGACTTGATTTTGAGTTTAACGTCCCGTTCAGCAGAAAGGCTATATGAGACGTGGACTTGCTGATTAGCGTGGAATCTGAACCATGTGAGCCCACCGGGAATCGAACCCGGGACTATCAGGTCGTTTTTGACAGATGAAAAAATCTCGACAGGTAACTGACGAATTTATTAACTTTCATGAATTTAAATGGGATCGACTTTTTGATGTTTAACATGCAATAAATGAGAAATGCTTTAGTAAAATTGACATCTCAAGAACTGACCAAATTAATTATATTGTGTTTGCTGTGCTCGAAAACGAACAATCTCAAATTAGATGGAAGGCAAATCAAAATAAAAGTGAAATTTAAACAATTTCAACTTTTAGTTAAGGTTGATTTTAACCTATACTGTAGAGCTGTCTAACGACTTGCAGAGAACAATTAGTAACTACACATGGAAGTTATTTAAGATAAAATTTAAAACTTAATGATACGTTTAGACTATTAACCATTAATTATAGTGTTCAGTGCCATCTTTCCAGCGTTACCATACCAGTTTTACCTTAATATGTGGAGAGTCATTTAGTTTATTATTCGGCACGAATAACGCAGTTTTGGCGCCATTAAAGTTGTTTATGTCGGTTATATCGACAATTATGCACACAAAACTTTACACTGAAAAGACGCGCACACAGAATTTTTTGTTGGATGGGTTCCAAGCTTTAGGAATGGGGTATAGAATTCAAAAACCACTACGTATATTTAGTACCGGTATTCAATCTGTGTTCTGCACCCTAAAAGACGATAAGTAGTGGTCTAATTATAAACCACCTATATTTTCAGAAACTAATGATAGAACTAGATTGTTTCTATAAGAAAAAAACTTCCGTTTTACGTCCCACATATGTAGGCTAGGCCAAAGTAGACGGTGATGATGAGAAATGAATGAAACGGTGGATTGAAGAAGGTGGGAGGAAACGGGAGAACCAGGCACGTAACCAGGATTTCGTGAAGGGAGGGGTCCGTGATATGAAATACTGAGGTCATCACACCAGGGACTCGATCATTCTAAACTATTTTACTGGAACATATATTTTTTCGTTTAGTCAGGATTTCGTAACGGGGGGGGGGGGGGTCGTGACATGAAATTCTGAAGGCCTAGGAGCTTGATCAATCTAAACTACTCGTATCAACATATATTGGTTTGTTAGAACAATAAAATGAGGATATGTTGGCAAGTATTTTAATAAACTATGAAGAAATCTCGAGTATAATAATAATAATAATAATAATAATAATAATAATAATAATAATAATAATAATAATAATAATAACGCATTGAACAAGATTTTACAATATTTACGTCCTTCCTCTGTTTATTAAAGTATAATAATTTTCCTTTCATTATGATCTCTACTATTATAAAAAGTACATACTCAATAATGTCTTGTAAAATATTTTACAACATCTGCGTTCCTTTCTCTGTTGAATCAAATGCTAACAGAACTTTCTTTCCACATAAAGCTTTGTTTTTATTATTCCGTCAATTACTGTCTGTTGCAAATCACAGGTTAAAGGATCAGTAGAAAATTGTTTTTCAAATAACATGTTTGATACTGCAAGGATGCGATGAAGAAAAATTATGTTAAAAAGTGTCCATGCTGTTACACAACGGTAGAGCCTACTATACTTTCGGAACCTTAATATCTCCCTGACTAGTAGCAGAAACTTTTCCGTAACTTTTCTAGAAATTTCAAATTCCCTGACTCTTCCAGGATATCTCGCTCACCTCGCCACCATGTATTGCAAGAAATACAAATCTCCTCATAAGAAAGAGTAACCAAAAGCTTCCTGTAGTTTCTTTTTTTTAACGCTGATCCTTCTTTTCCTCATTTCATTTTGTTTCATCCTTCCTTAATTTTTTTCATTTCTGGTCTCGAAGGGGGGGGTCTGGACCCCCGGACCCCCCTTGCCTACGTGCCTGGGAGAACCCACGCACATGATGTTTGTCCACCACCAAGTTTATAAGAGAAAGAGTACAGATGAAGTGTAAGGTCAAATTTTTATGCTAAATCAATCATTTCCCTGGTAAACAAGTAAAGTTTGGAAGAGTGTACAGATGTATGATGGATTAGGATATTATCGAGAAGGTTCGTTCCCTCTGGACTCTCACTCCCGTCCTTGCACCCCTGACCCCGAAGCATGTAATTTTGTTAAACTTCATGAGATGTGTCGATCGATACAAAAGTCTGATCTTTTGATATTTTTTTTATTGTGCCCATAATAATGAGAAAGCAACTGGAATGTATTCGGATAGCTAATAAAAATTCCAATGGTAACATTTAAAGATACCATCCCGGAATTAATTCGCCTGAACTAAAAAAAAAAACTATCGGAATTTCTCCGTCCGGGTAGCCCAGCGACTGAAACCTCACAACACTATATATTACACATCAACCGAGATAACACTTGACATAAACCAATACGATAACGGCTTCAGAATTCTACAAGTAACATTAGTAATAGCAGTAACCGCAAGTCTGTTACCCCGCAGTTCGCCTCCCAGCTGCGAAGACTATTATTTGTAACTTTGAAGGCATTCTTTAAATTCTGATTTGACGCACAAATATTAAGAAAAAATAATATAGTTCCCATTGGATAGTCGGATATCCAGTATACGTCTTATATACAGAATTACTGAACTTACATACAAAAATACTGCACAGATGAGTCTATCTACAAACGTTTTGTGTACTAATTAGAATTTATCCGCTAAAGATGGTAGATCTAGATTACTTGCAAATCCTTTCAAACGTTCTAGAATGGCTTTCACATAGTACATTTACGCCTCTCAATTCTTACGAACTGGACTTCCGTGACTGTAAATTCTGGCGGAAAGTAACATGCAGGGCCGGATTCAGGATTCTCTGAGAGGGGGTGCACCAATAACTACCAGTACATTTGAATTAAATTTGAGTTTTTTTAAAAATGCCTTTGGGTATCTGTGATATGAATGAGGAATTCTTTTGGAAATGCCAAGTGTCTGCTCTATATAAATTCTTTTCCTTCAACCTTCAGAAAATTGACTTAAACTATTTGATTTTGCAAACCTCACTGCTAACTTCTCACTTTAGGTAGTGTATATTTACAAAGAAAGGGGTGGTGGTGCATGTGCACCTTTTCACCCCTTCCCTCCTAAATCCGGCTCTGGTAACATGTATAGTAGTTCAGCCACAAGGAATCGAGTTAACTTTTGCTTCAGTACATTCCTCTCCTGGGTAGTGTTACCATTTAAAAAAAAATCAGTTGCAATAAGTCTTCCAAAAGACTTGAAGAAAGACATGCCACTTTAATAGTAAATGGGAAGAGAGATACGTAAATGGGATATCTTTCACGTAAATATCTAAAACTTTGTTAAATTTGTTTCGAGAGAACGCCCGGAAAACATGCCACTATACCAAATATAGACTACGTATTTTAATTTAGAGTCTGTATGAAGGTAAATAGACCTCCAGTGATTTCTAAAATGAAAAGTAGTCCTAAGACCTGGAATGATTCACGACTCTTGTGTAAGGAACAATTAACCATCTATATATTATTCATAATAATTGGGAAGGCACGTGAGTTTGTGACTACACTACAGAACCGTTCCTGAGGCAATGAGCGACACACTGTTACCAAATTTTATCATTACAATCAGAAAGGTCTCGTATCATTAAGAACTTACAGTATATAGCTAGAGTTGAAGTTCTGGAATTGAAGAACATCAAATTAAGCGGGTTAGTCGACGTGAGAGCAGCGCTCAAGTCAATTTGGCCGCTGCTCACAATGGTCTGTTATGAAAATTATAAAAATTTTAGAAAAAGCGTCGTACTCTAAACGGAATATAAAAGAAGGTTAGGAAGTTCTTTTGTTGAATTCGAAGGACGGTGCATTTACGATAGCTGACGGGAGAACAAACAAAATATAAACACAATAATATTGAAAACAAAAGAAAATAGAAAGCGCGACCTTTCAGATGGCAATACCAGCAGCAGAATTCCATTCTCTTCGTTTGCGTCACACAATAAAAACGAATGAAGAATCACAAGACGCGCTCCTCTCTCTTTCTTTCTTCCGTCTTTTTTTCTTTTCAAAAGAACAAAAGCGAAGAAAAGAATGAAATGAATGCGAGGTAATCAAATTTTATATTTTTCCCCGGAAGCTGCATTGATCTTTCTGGCGACGTTCTAATATCTCTTCAAGTTCTCCAGAGAAGAATAGACGAAGCAGGCGAGAAGCAAAGAATGAACAACAAAAAAATATAAGAAGGGCAAATAAATGCAACTAAAGGAAAATAAGGTAATGATGGGGAAAACGTACTTATTTTGGCAGCATCCAAAACAATACTCATTAGTTTATATACTATACCATTTAGATGATAACAAGGTCTTCATATTTTTGAGCATATCCTTACGGAGCAATAAAATTCTATTTTTATGTCGTACGGTTATGGTCTTGGGCAAAAGAAGACAAATGACTAATAAACTGAATTTATGAAAGAATTAATGGAATGGAAATGTTGGAGGAAACTGTCAACACAAAGGAAAACTAGGGATACGAATTTTCCATCATGATCTCGTATGGCCAGGGATTGAAATTTCTTGCACAAGAGGTGAGCGCTCTATCACGGAGTCACCTTCACACCAAGGTGTTAGAAAAGTACGAACAAATAAGAAAATGAAATGAAATCTTTCAGTTATACGTCCCACGATTATGCCGGTTAAGCTAAAGGAGACGGTGATGATGAGAGATGAGTGAACTAGTGGAATGAAGAAAGTAGGAGGAAACGGGAGAACCCCGAGAAAACCCACGAGCACGGTGTTTGTCCACCACAATGTATACACGGCGCGAGCTGAAATCGAATCAGGGACCCCAAGCACCGGAGGTGAACAATCTACCACTGAGCCACCGCGTCCCCACGAAGAAATAAGAGATTTATCGTTCAACGTGTCTAACGTCTTCTGGTAATGTTGTCTTGGTTTCGATTCCTGGTCAAAGAAAGAAAAGTTTCCATGTTAACTCAGGGTTGCAAAATAATAAGAAACATAAATTACTTATAATGTACGAAACTCTAAACAAAAATAAAGCAACAACAACAAAAAAAGATATGGAATGTCATGTGATCTGATCAGGTGGTATGACGTAATAGAAATAGAGATAAATACCCTCTTGATTTTGTCAAAGATACCATGACTCACTCGCAAGTTGAGAGAGGCACATAGGACCACCCCTCTTAAATTTTGGAAATTATGCACTTTAAAAATTTGGTTTTCCAGAATAGGACCGGAATATGTTTATCTGTAAGTTTTGGTGGTACGTCTCCACTTATATGCGTACAAAATTGCCACAAATTAAACTTTTGGAGATTTTTACCTATTTTATTCTATTTCACGGGCCATTACATTGTAAGGTAATATGGGTGTGTATAGCGGTCCATTCCCTTTCATAAGAAATGGGTAAATTGACACATCCCTTTTAAATTTTGAAAGGAGTACATACCCTTAAATTTGGTAATAGTAAAAAAAAACAATTGCCATATTGAAGAGTGACTTTTGAATGGGTATTATTAGCAGTATGTAGAAGGCAATAATCGCTTGAGTTTAGCAGTTCAAGAATTCGGTCTTTTCTTTTTTTCTTTCTGTTGCTTTACGGCGTACTTTAATAATTTGCTCTGAGAATAACTATTCAAACATTACTATGGTATAAATAAAATAATAACAATAAGACGGGTCTATCATAGATATATAAACAAGAAAATCTTACGTTAATAATGTTAATTACTTGAAACAATACAAAAATAATTTACATTAATGAAGCTATCAAATAAAAAAAAAAATCACATACACGCAAGTTGAGAGGTGGCTATACTGCCCACTGTCACATCGGTCCAGGGAGTTTACTACATGCAGGCACCACACCGACCATATTTAAAAAAAAAATCGATGGTCGGACGAGTATAAATACTATTAAATATGTCGAATGCAAGCATCACTAAAATTGTTATGTGTGAATTGAGATAATAGAATAACGTTATTTTCGTCCAGTAGAAAAATCTAGGGGGGCAGCTATGCTTCTAGAGAGGATCGGCCCCCATGGCCCCCCTTTAGTTCCGCCTATGGGAAATTCAAGAGCAAAATGGCCATTTATGTCTCTCGAGATGGGATTTTATAAGGTTCCAGGTTGGGACCACTGATTATTATAAGCAACGGGTACTGTGTTCAATTTCACATTAGAAGCTGAGTAGAATTTTTCACATTTCCGCTGTTGAATCTCAAATAAGTACAACTTAGTGATGGAAAGGAATTGAAAATCCAAACTATAAGCTCTTTAGGAATGATTATGAAAAATATGGTGGAATGACAATGTGAAAGGAAATTGGAGAGCTCCAGAAAAGCCACGGACAATTTAATCAGAAACGTGCATACCCTAGGATTAAACCCCAACCTTTTGCACCAGAGGTTAGCACTCATATATTGAGTTACCTTCCGCAAAGAAGTAGATCTAACAATTGAGGAGTTAGATGTAATAAGGATGTAAGCGAGTTATGCCCTTTTTGCATCAAACGCATTTGTGGCTTTTGCCATGCTTGTTTAACCTCCTGGTGACATTTTAATTCAATTTCGGAATAAAATACTGCATATTATTTTATATAAGATAAAACATTACTTAAATTTTCAACATCGTTTTTCTCCAAATGCATGTTCGAGGCTTACGCCTTTATTGCATCAAACTTCTCAATTACTAGCAGTTCAATGCTGTTACTCATCTTCTAAAAGCTGTCTCTGCTTTTAAACATTAGAAGTATTTTTAACGATAATATTACAGATTGAGCTTTCTTCAGAAAATAACTAGAAGATGACAATATGTCTTAGCTGATGAAGAAACATGTTGATGGGTGATTAAAACTTCCTTGTGCTACATCTCACAAAGAACAAGAACCAGTCGCAAAATAGTCAGTTGGCTGAATATTTCTCTAATTGGCTGAGAGACGTCACGTAATCTGATCATATGGAATGACGTCAAAGGAGTCAATGCTTTCTTCATTTTGGTAAGAATATCTTGGCCGAACCCCTAAACTTTGGGAGGGATACCCGTAATTTTGGGTATTGTATAAAAAATTAGTAAATGTTCTCTAGGACTCAAATATATAACTGCTAATTTGGGTGGCATTACTTATCCCCTTTTGCGGGTAAAAGGTCGAATATTAGTATACGAGTATTGCAATAGTAATATTTGACATTTTTCTATGCAAAGTCATAACTAGGATCAATCAAATTTATAGAAATGTATATTTGACTCCTAGAGAATACATATTTATCAAATTTCATTTTTTAATTGTTCTCAAATGTAACATGTGGGCCAATATACCATTCCCAAAAAATTCAAATGAGTCCACCAAATGTGCCCATGTTTTATAAAGGAGAATGGACTCCTACATTCAACTATATCGCCAAATAATATGAAGAACACGTATCAAAGGTAATAAAGTATGTCAAAACCTTCCAATTTTGAATTTATGGAAATTTTACCATAAATTGCTATATTGCTTATTGTTTATTGCTTTTCTTTATTATTATTATTATTAATAATAATAATAATAATAATAACAATAATAACAATAATAATGAAATGAAGTTTGTGATCAGATTCTTAAGATATAAACTGTAACCAGGGGCGCAGCCAGAAATTTTTGTACAAGGTGTCGAAAGTTGAGAGGTGCACAATATTGCAAGACACAGGCACGACGTTATTCTGCACCCGAATAAACGATAAATAATCTCCAATATCTGAAGTCGTGCACATCAGGAACACTTTCTATATTTTGCTTTTGAAAAGAGTATATTTGTGCATTGTGCTTTAGTTTCATTTTGTAAAAGTTACATGGATATCTTGCTTGCTTCCTCATTCTCAAGTAGAATAGGTATTTTTACATTGCCAAATAAGTTTGTAAATACAGTACAAGGAATATAATTTTATATAAAACAAATAATATTGCAGTTCTGTCACATTATTGTTTTGAAATGACATGCAATGAGAATGAAACTAGGCATATTTGTTTTTAAAAAAATACAAATTCGTAAGTTATTACGGATACATCAAATAGCTATCTTCATATGCAAAGTTTTGTCACTTAGTACATCAAAATTCGTGTCCTTGGTACTTGAAACACCCTATTTATAAATAAAAGTGAATTTAACGAAAGGAGAGCATAATAAATTAAAGCCATCAGAACGTAGAAGCAATACATAGGTATCTTAAATATGCTGGAGCATTTACCTGCTATTTCCACTTATCCAGAACAAGAAAAACTCTTCAAATGTCAGCAAGAAAAAATACTTTGATATACAAAAAATATATTGTCTTCCAGTTCACTTATATATTTCCAGTTTCATATATTTGTTTTCTGGTAACAGTGACACGTAATACTTTTAGGATATTTGCATGTAATAGGAAAGAGCTAGTAGGGTGAATAGCACTATCACCGCCTTCTGAGGCTTATTTATTGCTATAATCAAAATAGTGTCAATGAACGGAAAATTTTTGGAACTCTCTTTATCAAACATATAGAGTATGTGAACATTTGCTTCTGTGTGTGAAGTGGTTGCGTCGCAAAACCGCCCGAGATTCCTTGTATGGTAAAAAAAAAAAAAAAAAAAAAGAAAGAAAAGAAAAGAAAGAGAAATCGCTCGGCCTGCATTCTACAAGAACAGCTCATTGCTAATTTTAACAATGATTCTGATCCCGATGTTATGAGTTAAAATCGGCATTTCTCCTTTCAGGCTTATACATACCAAACTTAGCCGAAGGAACATTCATTCGCGCGTCTGAATTTTAAAAAATCCAAAATGTTGCCGCTCACTAAACTCTGTCACCCTGTGCTCGAGCACAGAATATCACTTACCTAAATATGGGCCTGCTGCAACTACCAAGATTTTAAACCAAAGCGTTCCACTAAAATTTCATATAGAAAGTGTTCTACTGTACGTTTTGAGGAAAATAACTGTAACAAAAATACCTGAATATGAACAGTAAGGCATATAATAAACTAACTTTTAGGATATTCAGAAATAATTATAAAAGCTTTGCTACAAAAATACCTACACAAACCATAATAAATTCAGTGAGCTCCGAAATACAAAGTAACAAAATAGCGTATAAGATCCAGTCTACAAAGCAATTGTTACTTAAAGAATGGACATACATTATTTCGAGAATCGAGATAAAACGAGAAATGTTTACGATACTTTTCGTCTCGTCTCAACTCTCATCTTCAAAGCGAGACGATAATTTAAGTTAGCCTTGTCACGTCTTGAATGTAAAATGTTAACTCGCGTCTCAATGTTTGTTCTGTTTCAGAAACGATTTGAGAAATTCCTCTTCTAGTGAGCAACACTATGCAAAACCGAAATATTCTTGCCAAACGTTACATTTCTGGTTGTAATATTATGCCCTAAGCAATACTAAGCTCCTAACTTTTAATCTTCTATGAGATAATAATTATTATTATTAGTTTATTATTATTATTATTATTCCTGAAGATTTGATAGTTCTAGTATTGGAACTCCAAGTATTCAAATATGAGAAGAAAATAAAACGTGTGTCATCGCCGATCAATCGCCACCAAAAATTCTAAAGTAAAAAAAGTACTGGCCGTCGTGGATGCGATGCGATTCGATTCGACTACTTTCAGATTACTGGTCGAGAGCCTTGACCACTTAACCACGATTACTAGCCAGCAATTGATTTATCTTTAGTTTGTTTACGAGTATAATACACGCGCCGTATTTGATTCAAAATAAAGGAGTTTTGTATTTTGTTTTTCAAAAGCCCGTAATGTTGATAATTTAGTGAATACAGCGACATAATGCCCTCCGAGTCAATTACATATTCCTGTATTTTGCCAATCAATCTGACTATTAACAAGCTACTGTTTTGAGCGAACAGAAAAGGCTCTTTATTTAGGCGAGCCGGAAGAAGTAACGCTTTAGATGAGTGATTAGAGTTGTAGTTTTCTTATCTGGCGTCCCGGGTTCAATTCCCGCCTTCGCCGTTTACCCTTTTTAAAATGTTTAATTTACAAGGCTGAGCTCCAGTTGGATGCTGCTAAATGAAAGATGATCTCGAGCGGAGAAATTCAATGACGATGTAATCGTGAAAATAAAGGAAGGAAAATGAATGGAGAAAACGAGTTACAGAGTTAATTTTGTTAATGGTTCTATATTTGATATTAACCGTTAATTTCGTGCATTTTTAAATTGTTTATTGACACTATATTTTCTCTTTTCTCTTTGTGTCTCAATGTGTAAATTTGCACAAATAGTAAACAATTCACGGACCCTCAGTTATATTAGCAACCTAAGGAGAAATACGCTTAGTACGGGTAAGCTCTAAAACTCGTTTAAGTTTTATCGATTTTTGCATTTTTAATATTTATAAATAAATTGCTGCATAACAATATTTAGCATTTTCAAAAATTATTTAACGAATAATGAAATCAGACAAGTTCTTCTTTCGAAGTAACATTACGTGTGAATCAGTAGCCTAGGAGCCGGAACCTAGGAGCTCAGGCCCTATTAGACCCCGAAAATTTTCATTAGAAGCTGGGTTCTTCCCCTGAATGATCAATCCATACTTTGTTTTGCAGGCAGGACTACTGTTAATAGTTTTAAAACTCAGCGCAAGGCTTTGTGTTTATTTTAAAAAAATAATCTAATACATATACCGCATAATCTATCCGTATATTATTTGATACGCATATATGTATAGTCATTTGAAGTAAGTTAACTTATTTATATAACCCCTCATTTGAGTTAATTATAAGATTATTTAAGTCTCATCGGCGCCTCTGGTGTCCGTATATATTTTTCTGTACTGTGCTGTGTACTGTGAGTACAAGTATGCAAAAAGTCCCTTTTGTCATTTCCTCAGCCAGCGTTTTGCCTCACTCCTGCACAAAACCACTCTTTACGATTTGTTCTTTTCACGAGTTGGGGCAACTTCATGATGCTGTTCTAGCTACTCTACCAGGCGTAATTAATCTTCTAGCGGGCGTTAGTTGGGTTGCCTAACTAAAGGATTTTGTAATTCAAGATTTCTGTGGCCCTCTGTACATAAGTAATCCCCTCATTTTACTGAAGACAGTATTTTCTGTTCGCTCCCCTTGTGTGTCTTTCATATAGAATTCCTGTTAATTCTACGAAATTCTACAACTTACCATCTTAATATCAATTTTCTTTCCTTCTAGATAAAATATCAAAACAAGCTAAAACATTTGTTGAGTTATTTTGGGTTAAGTGCCGTATCGCCGGACCAATTTTAGGAAATTTACCGGGTCAATTGGAGAATTTATTTAAGTTTATGAGAAAGAATGAGTACAAGGGAGGTAAGGGGAATAGTAAAAGTTAAGAAAGTGGTTGTATTTGTTGATTGTTTTTGATGTTGGTAGGGGCACTGTATGTGGAGGCGGATGGACTATTTCGCGGAGAGGTACAGTTGTTTTACTATACGGATCTAGAAATTGTAAAATGTAGAGAAAAAATTGGCAAGTCTTTAATTTGCCAATTTCAGGTCGAGAACAGAACCCAACCAACCCCTGCCGGGCTTCTAACCCGTTCCAACTACTACTATTACTAGTCTTACTCCTGCTTCTACTACTACTAATACTTATACTATGAATCCGTATTAAAATAATACTACTAATGTAACGTAATCTAACGTAACTTAATGTAATCCAACAAAATATAACCGAATGCAATACACTTTTGTGTTTTTTTCAGTTTTCAAAGTGGTCCAGCGATACGGCACAAATGCCGTTATTTTAAATGGTAAATGCAAATACAAAATTTGATGTCTCGTATAGCGTCAAGAGATTCCGAGATGTAAAAGGGTAATGCTGTCCACATTTCAAGTTTCTAGCTTAAGTAGTTTGGCCTAGCAGTCTGTTAGTCAATCAGTTAGACTTTATATCTATATAAACTTAAACAACTTATGAATGTATGAAAATAGTTATCACTTGGGTTAAGTAGGGTTCCATTAAGAAATTTTGTATTAAATATGTACCCTAACGGGAGGCAAATGGGATTCATATTGTATGCTGAAAATTGGGATATGAAACTTTGAATATAAATTTCTCATTAAAAAAATAAATAAATAAGTGGCAACGCATTTAAGCGTTTCGGAAATTTCCGCTTCCAAATGAAGAAAGGGGTCAGTTTTGAAATAAAATAGACTATATATATGTCGCTCTTTTACAACAAAGGGCTAAATCACTTAAAATGAATTTTTGAACGTAGCTACTTAAGCTACACTTTTTAAACATAACTTCACTCTGACTGCAGTACTATCAAAAGGGGAACACGGGTTTAAATATGTATTTCAAACATTATCCATAAGCCATATTCTCTCGTGAGGAAAATAAACATTTTAATTATATTTAGGAATTAATCAATGATTGAATATAATGTAGTTCTTTTCCTTGATACTATTATTTTAGCAACGCATTGTTCATGTTTCTTGTAATGTTCTATTAGAACTAGCTCACTTACCCTCAACCGTTTTAAACTGACATCACAGTTAACTGAAAGTCCAGGACATCCCTGTATGTATTATAATAGTGAAACCAATTAGTTTTTATAATGACTCTATATAGCACTGAGCATTATTGGTACCGCTGGAGGTGTTAACTGGTACAGTCTATTTCTATTTTAACTAATTATTATTAAATTCTTCATGATTTTTACATTCTAAAATTTCGCGACACATCTTAGGGAACTGCGTAACACACCAGTGTGTCGCGACACATCAATTGAGAACCACTGAACTACCTCATAACTATTTAAACACGTGGTAGTATCTCTTCGACAGATTCATTCATCAATACTATGAAAAAAAAATTCTGGCATACTTTTAGTTGCAATATGTGGAAGTTTTCACCAAACCACTCTAAAACGTGGAATACTCAGTATTTTTGCTTCAGTACAATTTACATTTTTGCCTGATTATAAACTCTGTTTGCACCAAAGTCAATGAAACCCACCTTAGAAAAACTGTTGGAAGACTATTTTTGTGTATATTTACGGAAATTGGGTTCATCATGCCCATCTCATAAGGTTTATTTACATATCGAGACATCTATTTATCATTCAGTAAAGAGTAGAACTAACTTCATAGGTCGACTACAATTTTTGATTGAATGAAATCAACCTAAAACGTCTAACACTGAAGAAAACGAACAGCGTTAGAACATGTTCTACATAATTTTCAGAGATGCATTTACAGTAGGGAGTCGAAAATCAGAACTAATTGGAACCAGGCCTATAGCCAGCTCGGGCCGGCAGAAGTTAGGGGGGCCCGATCCAATCATATTATAGGTCATAAAGATATTATAGTTCATTTGCAAGAGTATAGTGAAAATTAAAGGGGGTGCATAAAAATTTAGGGGGCCCGCTCCCCCTTGACCAATCTTGGACACGGGCCTGATTGGGACCACAGGTAGTTCAGATTTTCAAATTTTTCGGATTTTCGAAAATGAACAGGAAAATGCCATTTAAGTTTAACCCTTTCACTGTGGAAGGCGACGGAACAAAATTTCTGTAACCTGCGAATGTCGATTATAGTCGACGTGTTAAAATTTGTCTGTATCTTGGGTTTGTCGATTGTAGTCGCCAAAGGTTTTCTGTGTGATTTCTATTGTTTATCGAAAACAATAGAACACAAACAAAAATGAACGGTACAACTTTGGCGACTACTCTCGACAAAGCCAAGATACGGACAAACAAATTTTAACACGTCGACTATAGTCGACATTCGCATGTTAAGGAAATTTGGTTCTGTCGACAAAAGTCGACTTCCTCTGTGAAAGGGTTAAATATACTGTATGGTATGCTTTTTTATCGATACAGTGGTTATACAGTACGTACAATAATTACAATACCGTACGTAAGACTATTTACATTTAATGTTTCTGAAGATCCTGCTCGTACACTAAATTACACTGTTCTTGAAACTGACAATTAAAATTTAACTTTTATAGACCTACGGGAAAATAAAAATATGTATAACAAATAATTACATATGAATGAGCTTTAGTAAAAACATTGACTTCACAGGAAGAAAGCACAATTAGTGTACTGTCACTAGCTTCTAGGGACCGCGTTCGGATTTTTGACGTTTCGGATTTTTGATGTACGGATTATCGACGTCTTACTGTAATTAATTAAATACCTGAAATGTTTAATATTGCATCAATCACTTAGAATAAAATAAAATATCCGATAAAATTGAATGCTTTAATTAATTTTAATACTTTGTTTTTTTGTTTGGAAATCTGGAACTAATAACACTTTGCTTTGGATAACGTACAAATGTTAACTTAATTTCGAGCTGCGGTGGCTCAGTGATAGAGTGTTTACCTCTGGTGCTTGGGGTCCTTGGTTCGATCTCAGCTCGCGCCAAGCGAACTTTGTGGTGGAAAAACACTGTGTGGGAATTCTCTCGGGATTCTTTCCGTTTCCTCCCACTTTCTTCATTGCAGTATTTCTTTCATTTCTCATCATCATCGTCTCTTTTAGCCTAGACGGTATAACCTTGAGACGAAAAACTTAAGGATTTAATTTCATTCTTAATTCCGAGCGAATTGTTAGCATAGAAATGTCTAGAGTTTTCAATAATTAATTTACGAGGGTGGGCTGATAAGTTCTCGGCCCGATCCAGAAGGTCTTGAGCTGCAGGCATGAAAGTGTGAGGCTATTCAACATAGTCCCCTCGAAGGTCAACTTCTCCAACCTCTTCCAAAAAAAAAAAAAAAAAAAAAAACCTTTCTCGTATATATTTCAATAACTTTAACTAAATTATATCTGCTACTGTTGGGGGGAGATCAATCAGGTCCAATTTGGTGACGGTTCCGATAAATAATGAAGTGGTTAGGTTAGTAATAAACATGACCAATAAAGGAAGTATATGAAGAACAATTGAATGTTACCGAAATTAGAATGCTACGCTGGATGTGTGGGATAACAAAACGAAATAGAGTAAGGAATAAGTGGGTAAGGAGAAGAACCAAGAATGAGAAGATCCATAAATGATGACTGAAGTGATTGGCCATCTAATGAG
Organism: Thermobia domestica; assembly: GCF_964235325.1. Taxonomy (NCBI): domain Eukaryota; kingdom Metazoa; phylum Arthropoda; class Insecta; order Zygentoma; family Lepismatidae; genus Thermobia; species Thermobia domestica. Next base: position 4,009,373 of record NC_137463.1, read on the forward strand.
AGCAAAAGACTATAAGTGGTCTGAAGAGTAATTGTAATCGGAGTGAATAGGAAGGGAGGTAGAGGGAGACCAAGATGAAAATGGATAGACATTGTTAAGAAAGACTTCTGGGAGGGTGAATCTAACGGAGGAAGAATTTTAGGACACGGTTTTATGTAGAACACTCATCAGAATTACATCAAAACTTTTAAATCTTGAGCATGAATCAAATACGTATCAATAAAGTATTTACCGGTATGTGCACCCTAGAAACAATTGTCCTGTGAGACAAACAGAACAATTTTTCAGATTATAGGTGATTTATATTATGTCTTGAGATTCAACTAACCGGAGTTTCGCTCTGTGCTGGACATACTACTGTACGTCTCTTAACGTATATCATGTTACGCTAAGCGTCAGCAAATAGTTATTACCACGTGAGATTCTTTTCATATTTTCTCCCTCTCATGCGCCACGTGTTGGAATAAATTTTTAGAAATCCACTCACTAGGTAAACCAATACTTTTAATTTAAAAGTTAATAATGTGTAAGTGTATCGTCAACTATCCACTCTGGTTTCATCAGATATCTTAGATAGTGTCTGATGAAGTCAAAGAAAGGCAAGACATTATTAGTTTTTATTTAAAAAAAAACAAACAAAAAAGTGGTGTTTTCCTCAGTGAATAGTTTAAACCAAGTAAATTCGAAAAATAAGCTAACAGTAAGCTGTTAAATATGGAAAATATTACAATATAACTTTTTAAGTAGTAGGCATGAAACCTTCAATACACTTGCGTCATGTGGGCTGCATAACACAGTAGGCGTTAAAGAACACATGCTATGATTTTCGTAGGATTTTAATTTACATGTTTTCCCTGTTTACGTACTTGAAAATAATTGTTTTTACGCAGGTATAATTTTCTAATTATAAGTTAGGATATATTTGTATGTTTGATAACAGTATCGTGTTTCATAAATTTTCAACCGTGATTTGTACGTTAATTTAATCAAAAATAAATAGTGGAGAATTGGAAGCGTACAATCGAAAACAGAGTGTGTTCACGAACGTAAAATAACAATCGTTCTTTCCAATGTAAGGTTTATTATGCGGAAATTAAATTGTTATGGGGCACTTGAATTGGCCAATTATAATGCTGGTAAAGGAAATGAAATCTGTGTGTTTACTTCATACGTCTATGTCCTGTAGGCTAATAAAGACAGATGATTAATGAAAGTCGATGATTAAAAAGGAATAATTAAATGGTAACGCAGGAGAAAACGGGAGAACACCAAGAAAACCCGAAATACGATTATCTTAACCCGAACTGGGATGATCTGAGATCCCTCGCAATAGTGATGAACACTCTGCCACTTAGCAACTATGCTATTATACTCAAAAGACGTCCGTTAGCTTTTGTTCTGCTTTCTTTCGTTTAGTTCCGGAAAACTTCGGGAAACGTCGTTTCAGATATCTACGCTGTACAGTGAGTACTAACACCGTACAGTGTTATTATGCTACATTCACTGACCAACATTTGCTTAATTTATGCCTGACAATTACCAAAAAAAAAAAAAACATTACTCTCAGTGAACACGCAGTACACGTAGGAACTTTATACACCACAAGGCCACGTCGTAAACAACACACAGACATTGAACGGACTCTCGAATTTCTTTCTCCTCTAACAATGACCGTTACAATTAGAAAATAATTTAACAGCATAATTGGATCGAGAAATTACGTTTATGAACATTGAAGGTTGTTTATTTGTTTGAGTCATTTTACATAAAACTTTGTAAGTCACAGTATTTCTATTCCCAAATTTTTGTAAATATTACGTATGTTTATCAAAACTATTACGCAAGCAGCATATTTGTCTATTTGACATCAAGTGTTGTAGGAAAAAGAGAAGATATAGGGACAAACGGTCTTTTGGAATGAATTTAACATTCCAATAATGATCTCCATCTCTGTTTTATTTCTATATTAACGTGAAAGTGGTACAAATCTTCCCAGTAATTAATATTAATCTTCATGCAGCAGAAACATTAACAGGTAGGGAATATAAATTTCTTGATACGGGTTCAATGTCTGAAGAATATATTTCGTCTCTTTTTTTATTATTCAATTGAAATAGGGAGTGGTAAGTTCCGAAGAACTTCCAGTTTCAGCATTACATCTTGTAGAGCAAAAACGGTAAGAGACAGAGGCGGATCTAGGTGAAAACTGGGGGGGGGGAGTCAGAATCCAGACTATGGTAGGTATACCATGACATTACTATAACTTCCAAAAATATATAAATAATAGCTTATAATATTATGCGCCCTCTAGACCCCCCTGGATACGGGCCTGATCTAAGCCCCGCAGCCCCAGGCTAGATCCTCCATTGATAAGAGATAGTAGAAATAATAATTTAAAGATTAATTCAATAAATGAGGAATAAGCAGTACCAATATCCTTATTTCTCTATTGAAACTGTAAGCATTAATCACTATAATTTCACCTATCACTTTAATTTCAACAGATCATTTGTATAGTTTGAGAATCTGCTCCTGATTTACAACGTGGTAATAATGATTCCACACTAGCAAGTTAAGAACGTTTAAATTAACATAATTCTTTCGTTAATTTCAGTGTGGTCTCTGACAATTTAAAGCTATCGCGCTGCCTCCTGCTTATTTCAACTGACTATTTGAAGGGATCTTAAAGAACTTCATTCTGAAACTGTGGCGATGGGTGGCCCTCAGTGACATTGTCCACCGTCCCGCAGCTGCCTCTCCAGACATGTTGTATTATTAAATAGAAGAATTAATACTAACTAACTAACTCTATGGCCTATAGAACCCGAAGGTTCAATGCCGCGTTCACAAAAGCTCTCCACTGACTTCTATCCTTAGCCGATTGGATCCAGTTTCTACTTTATATTCCAATCTCTGCAAGATCCATCTTAATATTGTCCTCCCATCTGCGCCTAGGTCTTCCTAATGGTCTTCCAGTCAAGACTTCGAAAGCGTCTCTACTTTCTTCCATTCTACCTACATGATCCGCCCACCTAAGCCTCCTAGACTTGACGACCCTAACAATGTTGGGTAAACCATATAAATTATGTAGTTCCTCGTTATGAAGTTTCCGCAATTCCCCATTCCCGTTCTTCTTGGGTCCGAATATTCGTCTCAGGATCTTGTTCTCAAATACTTTCAGTCTATGTTCTTCCCTCGGAGTAAGCGACCATGTTTCACAACCATACAGAACAACAGGCATGATTATCGTTTTGGATATTTTAAGTTTCAAATATCTCAACAGAATTCGCGACGACAAGAGATTTTGAACCGAATAATAACAAGAATTCCCTGCTTTTAGTCGACATTTAATTTCTTCGTGAATATGATTTTCCTCTGTTAATATTGATCCTAGATATTTGAAACTATCCACTTTATCAAAAGTATTATTTAATTTTTTAACGTATCCATAATTTGCTGTATTCCGGTCCCAATGCACTTCCATGTATTTAGTTTTCTCTGCATTTACTTCTAAACCCATGTCCCTGCAAGCGTTTAATAAGATCTCTGCATTTCTTTCTATTGTTCTCCTATCATCCCCTATTAAATTTACATCATCAGCACGTGCCATAACCTGGTGAATACCGTTCAACTCTAGACCCTGGTTGCTATCTTTGATTTTCCTTATAGCGTATTCCATAACAAAGTTAAATAATAATGGCGACAACGCATCTCCTTGTTTCAGGCCATTTTCGACGTGAAAGCTCGTGGACAAAAAATTTCCTACCCGGACTTACTTTGGGAACACGCAGCCAAAAACTAATGTGCGTGGAGAAAAAGAGATACACACCGAAGAACCGTATATTCCAGAACCCAACCGAATAGAAGTAGAAACCGCTATAAAGAAGAATTAATACAACACTATTAATTTCCGGGTGGTGCGGTGGCTCAGTGGTAGAGCGTTCACCTCCGGTGTTTGGGGTCCCTGGTTCGATCCCAGCTCGCGCCGTGTATACTTTGTGGTGGACAAACACTATGCTCGTGGGTTTTCTCGGGGTTCACCCGTTTCCTGCTGCTTTCTTCATTCCACCATTTCATTCAATTCTCATAATCACCGTCTCCTTTAGCCTAACCGGCATTACCGTGGGACGTAAAACTCAAAGATTTCATTTCATTTCATGCTATTAATTTCGGTTAACAAAAATAACTGTTTCCCCAGAACTGTCTCCTCTTTCCCCCATAAATTAAAGCATGTGTCACCTTTGTTCTGCACCATCTGCAGTTTGAGTCTATGGCTCTTCGCTTCAAACACCAACACTGGAAGTTCAGGCAGCAGTATGGGTTGGATCACCGCTTTTAAAATAGGTTACATTAGTGAACAGAAAATGTCTAGGATGTTTCCTAACATTGATCAATAGAAACTACCATAAGAATGTTCAAAATATACCTGAGCCTCTGATGTATTCAATGAATATATGAGCACAGAAACAAGTTATAAACAGTGTTAGAATACTTTACATTTACACATTTGTACGTTGTTTCTGCCCATACTCATTGGAAAAATTAGAAATTCAGATATATTTTGAACATCCTTTGAGTTCTTCGTAGCGGTGCATGTGCCTCACATTGAGAACCAGGCTAATCAAACTAATGTATCTAATGTCCTAATAATCGTGTTTTTATTCGTGGTCTTACACCGTCTAATCGTAATTAGTGAGTGATGTATTAAGGATTAGACATCAAATAACTTTTCAGTTGCAGACATCAACTGGAAAAACAAACTCGATTATGAATTAAAGTTTGTTTGAACACTGTGATATGATTTTTTTAAGCGTTTGTTCTCTTTTGCATTACTCCCTCTATATTTCAAATCGCAGAGAGAAAAATGCTGATAGAGCAGAGTGCAAACAACTTGCTCTGGATGCGTCACCATCTGTCAGAGACCATTGATATTTACAGAAGAAGCAAAACGGAATACCGTACCATCATTTCATTAGATTTTTTTCTGTTTGGTTTTCAGGTAAAGAACATGTGTTCTTTCAGAAATAAAACATGAAATAGATCCATATAACTAATGAGGTTTTCCCATCCAGTTTGATTGATATGTACTTAGTTCTTTCATTGTACTCAGCATACATATTTTAAACAAATATTAATTTTGTAAGTTGTTCGAATTAGATTTATATTTTTGCCACTGGAATCAATAAAAATTAATTATTTCAATATCTGATATTTTAGTAGCATTAATTGCGTTAAGTGGTGAATTACATTAATTAAATTGAGATTTATTTATGAATTACAATTCATAGTTGTCTTTTAAATGGAGCAGTGTGGGGAATGGGGCAATTATTTTGGTCACTATACCAGCAATGATATCAGAAGGTATCCTAACCGGCAATTGCCCACTGGCATATCTCCATGCTCAATGCGAAGTACCATTATTTGAGTAGTACTTTTTTTTCAATTTCATGTATTGTAAGTCCTCCCGAGGGAAATGTTGCAAAATTTCAACTTCACTATACTGACAAGGTACATTCTCGAAGTGTTCCCTTGGAATTTATATAAAATTGATTCAAATGCAAAGTTCTCACCACCGCAATGCATATTGCAGTAATTTTAGCGGTCCATACCGGTAATGCATATTTATGGGTTTCTACATACCCGGAATTCAATCATTCACTACTATAACGCTCGGACACAAACCGAGCTTTTAGTTTCTTTAAATGTAACAACATTAATGTGGGTATATGTAAAACAAATTGGATCAAGTACTGCTTCTCTGAGATATATTACCCACCACGCAGCCATCTTGGATCTGCCATATTGGATTCAACTTTCGGTTTTTCAAATGGTAATAGGTGGTAGTGATACATCTAATTCACGTACAATTTTCTCGGAAATTCACTGGTTTAGTGAATTTTTTCAAAGTAAGGAATTAAATAAGAACTGTTGCACGGTGCATAACTTGCCTTAGACTCTACATCACAAACCTCCCGCCGGGGAGGGCGCTGCAGGCGACTAGAGCGAAGCGCAGTGGCCAGTTTCATTATTTTACGAACAAACAATGAATATTTTCTTCACAAATCAATAAAGGACTTCTTCGCAATAAAGGTGTTACTAATTCAAAATTACACACTTTGCGTGCAAATAACTAATTCTAATCAGAAGAAAATAAATTTTATTTTAAATTAAAATACGTTTTTACTCTATTTCATACAAGACATTTGTATTATAGACTAATGTAAAAATAAGAATATAAGGAAACTATTTCGATAAATTCAGCCAATCAAAATTCTTCTTTTAACTCTCCAATTATTGTTTCACATCATTTAGTCACAAGTAACTCAAGCCGCTAGATGGCAGAAATATTTTATCGATATCGTCTATTGCAGGGGTTCTCAACCGAATTCCTATCACGACCCCCAGTTTATCACATCCTCTTGCCGGCGACCCGTTTTATAATTTGTGATTTGTAATAAGTTTGTGCGGGATTTTTAATATACCTATTGAAGAGATCTCATGATATCCATCTATTCCTATAGCAGTAGAATCCATTTCTTCTATCGGGGCGCGGTGGCTCAGTGATAGAGCGTTCACCTCCGGTGCTTGGGGTACCTGCTTCGATCCCAGCTCGCGCCGTGTGGATTTTGTCATGAACAAACACCGTGCTCGTGGGTTTTCTCTGGGTTCTCCCGTTTCCCACTTTCTTCATTCCACCATTTCATACATCTCTCATTATCACCGTCTCCTTTAGCCTAACCGGCAAAAACGTGGATCGTAAAACTTAAAGATTTCATTTTCCGTTTCTTGTATATAGTGGATACAGTAATTTCCCTAAAAGCGAATGGATTAAAACCAAATTTTGTCAGTTCATTCATATTGCAAATACCGAATGCGATCCGTCATACTGTTTCAAAATAGAGGCCGATTGAAAATTTTAAAACTTCATACCTCTCTTAATTTTGGATCATACGATAAAAAAAAATCTATATATATAAAAGAGAACGTACAAAATCCTTTGTCCGCTCATCACGCTAATACGGCTGAACCAATTTCTTTCATTTTTGGGGGGTTATTAGGATTTGGACCCTAGATGGTTTTTATCATATCACTTTAATTTTTAATTACCAGTGTCTTGAGATAATTGACCATTCAAGTGTCCATAACGTACAAATCCTTTGTTATTAGTTCATCATAGGTAAAAATAAACGTATTTATATGCAACCCGCATGACCGTGTCACTCGGCGGGTTAACATAAATGACAGGCGATATACAGCGGAAAATAGCTTGAATCTTCTGTTTAAAATTTTTTAATTGATTTGCTTATTTTTACAGACACTTTTACAATATGCCAGCACCGGGATGACCGCAGCGAAGCGGGGCGGGTTAACATAAATGACAGGCGATATACAGCGGAAAATAGCTTGAATCTTCTGTTTAAAATTTTTTAATTGATTTGCTTATTTTTACAGACACTTTTACAATATGCCAGCACCGGGATGACCGCAGCGAAGCGGGGCGGGTTAACATAAATGACAGGCGATATAATGTTAAGATTTACTGCAATCTTCTATGGTTTTTATCATATCACTTGAAAGCGAAAAAGTAAAAATTATCTAAGTAACAAAGTTTATTGCGTTCCGGGGTGACCGCAGCGAAGCGGGGTGAACGCTGCTAGTTAAAAAATAAAGCGATTTCTAATTTTGGCTTTAAAAAAAACTTGGAAAGTTGTTTAAAAAAGTAAAGTATTTTAAATGACTTGATAAGGTGTGTCATGAATATCGAACTAGACATTGCCGCCATAATTAAATCACAGCATGCTCAGGTGTCTCATTAGCTTTCAATTTTAGTTCTATTTCAATATGCAGATGTTGCATTTGTATTTTTCTGGTATTTCAATGTGCAGTTCTCATTAGTTTCATATTTTACCTCTTTCATTTAAATTGATTTTTAAACCACTCTGCACCTGTTGAAAATGTTTAATACACCTACTTTTTGTTGTTCTTAACAATACCGGTATGTATAAAAATAAAAGTATGCCTATCAGAAAAAATTCAAAATAATATTTAAAAATATTTTCCGATATTAGATTCTAATTATATTTATCTGTTCCGCTTATCTTTGCGACCCCCAGATTGAGAAACCCTGATCTATAGTAAATAAAATTTCTGTTCTACCTTGCTCAAAAATGTATCCCGTTTTAATGCCCATGTATGTACGTATATGTAATTGTTTACAGAGAATATATACTACGTAAGACACAGCATACTGTAATGGATGTTAAAGACCCAAAAACCGCAAACATGTTCATACGCGCTAGTAGTTATAATTTTCGATATTTTGCAAAGCTTTAAGTTACATGACTAAAATTGACAGAAATTATGTAAATTAGGGGATACCTGTATCTGAAAACTGCCTGATAGAAGGTGAAATTTTCGCAAGAAAACTGGTCTTTAAGTAATTTTGAAAGAACTACGCGCATTACCTTAATTTTACCTGCAATGATACAATTGTTTGAGATATTAACAGGACCAATGATTCCCTGAGAGTAGAATTTTTTGGATAATTCACTGTTATTTTGCTATTCTATTGGTAGGCGTATAATTTATACTGACTGAGACAAACTTGCTTGGATATCCCCCTGTTTCCTTTTTATAGGAAAGAACAAAAATGTCTAGAATAACCACTAAAATTATATTTTGTGTATGACTAAATTCGTTTGAATCTTCACTTTCGAAGAGTTCTTTTCTACCTTAGAAATGATCCACCAAGCGTAAAGAAAAATACTGGGTGAAGAAAGGCAGATGAAATAATGTCTCTCTGTTCTGAAGCTATCCGTTGGCGATGCGACGTGTGATCAGAGAGAGACTGCGACGTGAGGAGATAGGCAAACTCCCTGTTGCGCCTTCTGCACACGTCACAACTGTTCTCACCTTCAAATATCAGATATCAACACTCACTCGTATGAAGGACATAGAAACACATTATACTTTAAAATACATGTCATATTTCTCAGTAGAAAGTATACAAGTATAACTCGTCTTTCATTGAATGTTCAAAATCTCATTGATTCGACATGTACTGTTGTATAATTACTAGGTATTTGTGAAGTTTTTACGTCAGAAATATAACTATTCTATGAAAGTAATAACTTTGTCTAGTGGAACAATTTGTCTTTCGTTGATGTTTTAGTAAATGTTATAATAAATTATTTTTAAAAACGTGGTTAATCAAGGTTATCAATATTTATTTTCTTATTTTTCAAATTAACGTTTAATAATAGCCTTGTCCAGTGTACATTTTTTTTTAAAAAAAAAAGGAATATCACTAGTTTAAATTGATTAAGAGGAGTAATCACAGCGAAATTAAAATACTGCTAATTTTACACTAATTTTATGAAATCTTCAAATAGATAAAAAAACAATCGAAATGTGGAACAAGAGTGCGCTAGACAGTGGCGTATTTACGATTTTGTTTCGGGGTGCTTTTCTAACTTTCGGGGTTGCTTTGCCTGGAAATGTGAAAGTTCTGCAACATATTTCATTTACTTTTTATAGTGAGTAAGATTTCGCAGAGATTTAAGCCCGGAAGCTCCCCTTAAATACGCCACTGGCGCTAGACAACATCATTTTGCATCAGGTTCCGTTATTACGAATCACCTAGTAGCTTTCCGTTTGTAGCCATTTAGAAACGCGAAAATAAACGAAACCGAAAGGATAAGTGAGTCGTGATAACGGCATCTAGCGAGCTCTTGTTCCACTTTTTGATTATTTTTTTATCTATTTAAAGATATCACATAATTACTGTAAAATTTGCGGTATTTTAATTTCGCAGTGATGGGAAGCTCCTAGACAGAAAATCAAAATGATGTACAGTATATTATAATAATATTTCATAAATACAAATTAAAGCTTGTCACAGCCTATTAACATGCAAGCATGATCAACAGATCGCATTATTTTCATTAATCGCGTACGTAATACATATACTATTTCTGTGATTGATTATCTTTGAGAAACATCAACACACAAGAGAACTTATTTTATTATTTTATTTTATTTTATTTATTTTATTTTTTGACCAGAAGATCCAATATACGTCAATCAAAATTTTCCTTGTAGGCCTTATATCTGAAGTACTACATATGGTGTAGCCAAATCCAAACTATCTAAATAAAGATAAAAAATGAACGTAAATAAAACGAGTTACCTTGTCACCGTCACTAAAGCTATCTTTGGATTATTTTTTATCTATTTACTAACAAGAATTTTAGGAATGATCAAAACATTAGATCAAAAGATTGCGATCTTGGCCAATAATTATTTTTTGGATCAGGGGCCAAATCATTTTTGAACGGCCCTTAAATCTAGTTTTCTTATTTTTTACGGAATGAATACATCATACTGAGTTAAGTAATAGTTTGGGTTTGGCTACAGTGTGTATAGTTCTCTAGATATAAGGCCTACAAGAAAAATTTTGACTGAAATATATTGGGTCTTTTGATACATTTTTAGACCAGGGGCCACACAATTTTTGAACGGCTTCTAAATCTAGTTTTCTTATTTTCTACGGAATTAGCACATCATACTCAGTTAAGTGATAGTTTGGGTTTGGCTACACTGTATGTAATTCTCCAGATATAAGGCCTACAACAAAATTTTTGGTTGAAATATATTGCAAAATCAAATGAAATCATTAAGTTTTACGTCCCACAATTATGCCGGTTAGGCTAAAGAAGACGGTGATGATGAGAGATGAGTGAAATGCTGGAAGAAGAAAGCGAGAGGAAACGGGAGAACCCCGAGAAAACCCACGAGCACAGTTGAAATATATTGGATATTGGATTAGGGGCTACAAGATTTGTGAACGGCAGCAGCTTGGGGTCAATATGGTAGGTGCCATTCCGGTATTTGCCTGGCGTGAATGAGAAAAATCCAGGAAAACCTCTCTCAGGAATGCTGGCCTGAAAACGCTTTTAACACTTTTTCGACCAAATGCCCCCACCGGGAATCAAACCGGGACCGCTCGCACCGAAGAAAAATTGAAATGAATTATGTTAAACAATATAAAAAAGCATTGTACGGAGCATAACTAGCATTACATAATGCATTTAATATCTCAAGATGAACATTAACTTTCAATAATTTACTTTAATTTGTTTCAGCACTCTTGGACAACATTTAAATTTTAGTCAATAGCTTTAATGAAGCTGTAGTTAAAGTTAGAGAGAACCAAATTATAGCCTCTCGTGCTGAGATATAGAAATTTAAGTACTGATTCAAGTAAACTAAGTTTCCGCGCTACCCCGTTGGTGGTGGTGGTCAGAGGTTTCGAAATTGCAAACTATCGAATGTTGAAGTTGTTTAGCACTCATCGAACTGTGGTTGCGAAAACAGGTGGTTCAAAATGTAGATTGGGTTCTGTAGTGAATTGTTTCTCATTAGCTCTATAGTTCTTTTGCGTTAATTCTTTTCAATATTCGGTCATTTTGGTTTGGTTTCCGTCTACTAATCCTCTTCTCTGATATGTCTTACGCACTGTCGGATCTACGTATAACCTAAGCAGCTCAGGGGCCCACTCTCTTGGGGACTCCAAAAGATTTAAAGAAAAGAAACTGGATCACATTTCCACAAATAAGACAAAAATAAATAAAATAAAATCTACATACAGTGGTAGTGTTCTTCGACGATGTAATTAGTGGAATCTCTGCTGCTAGCCTGCTCCCTAGAATGTCAGTTGACAAAAGACTGCCGGATATATAAAAGGCCCGATTACCTTCAATAGCTTATGGCCTTATCAAGCCTAAGTCAGGCTCTAGTCTTATGTCTTTTTCATATCCCGCCATCACTTTGGGTACTGTTGTTGTCGATGCACTTAGCATACTAGCAGTATTGGCTACACTCGTGCCAACTAACCTAGCACTCAAAATTTCTCTCTGAAAATCGGATGGGTCTACCATTCTGTCCCAGTAGCGTCTGACCTATTTTATACACCAACTCAGTGCTCATCACCCAACCTTTTGTGATTGAGTACACTTTACCGAATATCGATGACATCGCGATACATTTGATTTTTGTTATTACTCATATAACACTGTAAGCCTATAAGTATCTGTTACGTAATGACTCCGTGTAATACTGACCATTGTTGATGCCGCTGTAACAGTGTTGCCAACAACCTCTGAAGAAAATAGACTAGATGGCCTTCACAAATAAGTTTTTTTACGCAGAAAATGGCTAGATTTTGAACTACTAACCTGTAACCCACATTGTAGGTTTTAAACCTCTTTTTTGTGTGTATAATTATAAGTGAGTTATAGTAAAATTTGAAATGTTGAATTTTATTCGCTGAAGACTAACAAGCAACATACATGACTAAATTTCAACAAAATCCATCAACAACTCATCTGATTTGTGAAAGTCAACAGGCATTTATTATCAGCTGAATTGATTAAATCATCATAGATGACCTCGCAGCTAGCTAGCCAGTCGAGGAGCTGGAACTGGATACACCATATTTGGATTGTGGATTGGTTTGGTTGTGTAGACTGCCATTGTCGAAATTTTTAGTAGTATTTCTTTCGGCAGATCATAGTCCTTACAAACACTTATTATTTCTCCATACACCGACATGAATAATCATGATTACATTGCGAGTTTTCAATCTAATTAAATATCCTATTTGTTTCCTTTAATAAACAAAAGGAAATTATCTCTGTGGCTTGAAGAACCGAATAGTTTACTGAATTTATATTAGAAAACTTTCATTCTTGTAATGAAATGCGAAAATGAAAATAATTAAAAAGTAGCGAACGGGGTCGTTACGGGAGCGACATTCAAATTCTTTCTGAGTCCATAAGTATTGTCAAATAATTATAAATCTGTAGGTGGGAAGAGAGAAGAATGAAAAACAAGTGTTTGTTGCGTAATAAGACACTCTCTGTCTAGAGAAATCAATTAATATGATAATATATAATGACAAAGAGGCTAATTTTTAAAAATTACGCTTTATTTTCAAAGAAAATTATTTTTGGAAGTAATTTAACGGCTAATAAAAAAAGCTAAAAATGGCAAAAGCGTTTTATAAAATAACCTATATTTAAGGCTAGAAGCATTTCGTAGATTTGTATGGCTAAATGCCTCTTCAAATACGCTAGATTTAGCCATAAATAGGCTAAATTGGTATCACTGCGCTGGATGCGTTGACCGGTAACACAACTCCGTACGCCAGCTAGAAACCATTACATCAATTCATAGCGCCTCGCGAACTACTAACTATTATAACAGAACAGTATGATAGTAGAGTAGTAGTGTATTAATATTCAATGTTACTAACTCAAAGGGTATCAGTCCCAGTTTCTGTAATTTTTACAAGTGCACCATTGCTGGCTCCTCCTGGTGCTAATAGATGTCGCTAGCGTTCCGGCAACTTGTCGCTTTAATTATAACTTAAAGACTATATCGTTTCAGTTTAATTATTTCAAGATAGATGGTAACAGTAAACATAACCGTGGTTTGCTGTTTAGTATTAGAACAAAAGGAACAGTATACCATATATATTACAATTTAAACAATAATAGTTTCTGTGTGTTTAAGAAAAAGGCAAAACGTTAATAATTGGAGCCTTTAATTAGGTACGATTGTAACCTCTACTTTATAGTGTGCTAAAAGTTCCGTTGCAGCAAGTATATTTGTATGATGTTGCAATTCGATAAATGTAGAATAAATAATAGTAGAATCAGACCATGAAGTATATTACCTATTAATTCATTGGTACTTTGATCAGAAAATTGTGTAATTCAATTCTTTTATATATATATATATATTTATATAGGCCCTATATGTGTGTTTGTTATTTGCCAATTTCTCAGTTTTGAGCTCTCTATTCGATAGAGCATCAAAAACTGAGAAAGTGGTGGAATTTTTTGCGTCACTCATACCGTTCCTGAGATATTGGCCAAAAGAGTTTCGATTTCGGAAGATTTAAGGAGCTATATCTCGGGAACCGTAAGTTATAGAGAGACGATATTAGAGTTGATCAATATCTAAGAGGATGGTAAACGTTTTGGTACCAAATAGTAACCAATGGCCACTGGCCAACTGGCCACCGTTTCCCAGATATTGGCTAAAAAGTTCCGATTTCGGGAGATTTAAGGAGCCATATCTCGGGAACCGTAATACATAGAGAGAGGATACTTTGGGAAGTTTTCAATTTTGAGCCCTCCATTTTGAGCATGTGTCTTCGTAAAACAATATATCGTAGAACGTTTTAACTGAACTCTTATGCAGAACATGTGGAAAAAAAATGAGTACTCAAGCAAATTATCAATCGGCAGATATATTACAAGAATTGTTTAATGAGTATAATAATAAAATATATAGAACAATTGGTATAAAGCCTGTGGATGTTAATAAGAAAATTTAATTCTTTTTACGTTCATTCTGGCAATGGTCTGGGAGCATTTTCTGGTTAGAAGTTGTATTTGCTTTAGGAAAATATACTTCAATTTTCTTAATACAATTCTATGCTATGTTGAACTTAATAATATTTATTTGTGTTTTAATATTTGATCTTGTAACTGTACAAACGGTGGATTATAAACTAAAAGATTACGGATCTGGAGCAAATACAATATTTCCGTTTCGATTTGCTTCTCTTTGTTTTTTGATCACTAAAAATATGTATTTTCCGAAGAGGGAAACGCAATTGAAATGAGCACTTAAATTAATTAGACGGAGAATAAAAATCCTCTTTTCATAGAGTTTTTAATAAATATTTACGTGAGTCTAATTAAAGAATCTAGACTAATAGCTTTTAATGAAATGACAAAGCCAGACTCGCGCAGTTTTGCTGTCGCAATATCAACATTAATGTACAATCAAAAGGATATACGTTCCCATTAGTACATGAAATGACATTTTTAAGAGTTGCGTCCTACGGCGTCGATCCTGGGGGGTCGGAGGGACCCGAGAAGACAATGCTCATGTGGACTCCATGTATTTTTAAGAATACGTATTGTTATATTATTTTTATGAATATACAATACTTGGCATAAATTAAATTCAATTTGACTTAAAATCCTCATGTATTTCTTCTTAGACCTTGTCTGCAACCAAATATATCTAAATGGGACCGCAAAAGTTATAGAAAAATCGGCGCCCTTACTTGCGTCCCACTGTTTGGTGTTTGTCCACCACAAAGCTTACAATGTACGAACTGGGATCAAACCAAGGATTCCATGCAACAGAGGTGAACGCTCTACCAATAACCCACCGCGTCCTCCCGCAATCAAATCACAAAAAAGTATTAGCAGTATTAGCAAATTTAGGATTGTTTCCACTAGCAACAAATCTATTTCTTGTATAACATATGGAAGCTTTACATCGCTATAGATTTACAAACACTTATATCAAGGTATCCCAGCTAGGCTAGTGACTATCGCGTGCGCTTTTTGCGTACGTGATTCCTGAGTAAAGCTCCCAGATATCCTGGTTTAGCTGGGACAGTAACAGATTTACATACTCTGAACATCAACCACAAAATTGTTTTCAAATCCAATATCTTCTTCAAAACATAAGTTAATATCATTCGTGCAACATTTAAAACATCCTGCGTTTAGGCCCTATTAATAATCGATATTCAAATGATAGGAATAATACACTCTCTGTCACTCAGTATCGGCGACTGTTAACCTATTACGTAATTAATTCTAATATTTCCTAAGACTGAGTGTATAACTATCAGAGCCGTAGATAGAGATTTCGGCGCCCAGGGCGAAGTAGAATTCGGCGCCACCCACAATTACCTTCCCAAGCTTTTATTTCTTTCTTTTTTATTTTTTCTTGCTTTCTTTCCTTTTTTTTACATATAAGAGAAGCAGCTTTTGTGTTATGCTACGCTGAATTTTTATTAAGCTATTTGGACAGACCATTGCAACAACCGAAAACGATCATTATGTATTCTTTTACAAATAATAGCTGGTTTCAAAAGATTTATTTTGAACCTTTTCTTAAACTTGACAAAACTATTTTTGGTTGTATACAAATCCACTTGAAGAACAGTTATGGAAATTGACAACTATTTACAGTGTTTCATATTATTGAGAAGAAATGAAATTTCAATACGTTAGAAACTATGTGCTTTTAAAATATTCAAAATCAAGAGGCTCTGGGTTCAATACCCAGTGAGATATTTATTTCCGTTCAAACTTCGACCAAAATGTGGTTCAGACAACACGCAGCATTTGTTAAATGAGTACATGAGAGACTCTTAGAGTAAAGTGAAGGGAAGAGCGGCAAGGGCGCCCATGTTGTGGTTTCCAAGAGGGAGCAAGTATAAGCGACATTTCAAATGTAGTCTCAAATTTTGCGGTAACTATTCTAAAATATTTATTGAGTTTTCGATCTTCCGAAGCACAATTTCCTCTAAAAGAAGGGGGGCGAGCGCCCAACCTTGCACCTCTGATGGGCGCCCTTGAAGAGCGATGCTGTCTATATCAACAGCAATATGTATAGAAGCTTATAAAGTAAATCCATATAATTCTCTTTACAACGTCGTAACGTCAATACGGAACATCTCGAAATAGGAGCATACTTTATTATTATTATTATTATTATTATTATTATTATTATTATTATTATTATTATTATTATTATTATTATTATTATTATTATTATTATTATTATTATTATGGAAATGTATGCAGAAAACTATCTACACAAGTTCTGCTCTTGCTACGATTCCGTAAGTACTTAAACCGCGGACAAGGTAAATTTGTATAAATACCCATTAATTAACCAGCAGAATTTAAAATTTTGTCCAATGATCAATCTGAACGTTCTACTCAATCAAGGTAGTGTACGATTTCCTTCAAAAAAATCAAAATTTAATGAGTTTGTTCCTTTAACTAAAATCAAAGCGAACCATTTGATTTCTTGTTCTCTAACGAATAATACCTTCTAATACTGAACGTTTATCAAATATTTTCTTTTGTTAAGGTACAGATTCACAAGTCTTCCGTAGTATCTAAGGTAGTAATGGTACTATATATATACCGTAAATTCACACTGATTTTAAGTTAATTTTCAAGAATTCGTTGGCAAATTCGTTTCCGTAATATCGATTTGAAAATACATTTTTAACGTAAATACGAAGAGTGCGACTGATAACAAAATAAGTAAATTACTTTTAAAGTATAATAAAAGCTTCCTCCTCTTATTTTGGGTTGTAACAAAACAATTATGTGGTTGCAGAGCATTTGTAATTTATTTGTATAATTTAATGGAGAGCTTTTACAATATAGGGAACATGGCTACCTGGCAAAGCTGCAAGAAGTCTCTGCTTCTATCCCCGGCAGCTCGAGTTTGAACTGAAAAAGATCGTGTCCGTGGATTTTTCTCAAGATTCTTTCCTTTCTTCTCATATTTTCATCGTACCTGACCCGATTTCTCCCACTTTCTCATCCCACCAATTTCTTTTATATTCGGAGGGAGCGGTGGCTCAGTGTTAGAGTGTTCAGCTCCTGTGCTTGGGGTCCTTGGTTCGATCCCAGCTCACGCCGTGTGCACTTTGTGGTGGACAAACACCGTGATCGTGGGTTTTCTCGGAGTTCTCCCCTTTCCTTCCACTTTCCTCGTTCCACCATTTCACTCATCTCTCATCATCACCGTCTCCTTTAGCATAACCGGCATAATTCTGGGACGTAAAACTTAAAGATTTCATTTCATTTCATTTTTCTTTTATATTCATTTATTTTAGTTAATCATCCGTCACCTCATAAACGACATAACTATGGGACGTAAAGCCAAAACTTTTTATTTATTTTTTTCCTTACAATAGTCTCTCAAATAATTAAGAATATTTCGAACACAATTTTTAATTCAGATTATTACTTTAAGCCTATGAATTGTGTATATTTGAAATTAAATCTTTGAATTTTACGTCCCACAACTATGACCTTTAGACTAAGGGAGACAGACTATTAAGGCAAGCGAATGATGATCTAAGAATCCGTGGGATGAGAATGTGGGAAGAAACGGGAGTACCCCGAGAAAACCCACGGACACTATGTTGTTCAACACAAACTTATTTGGTCTGGGATCGAACCAGGGACTCCATACACCAGAGGTAAGCCCCTACCACTGAGCCGCAGTGCCCCCGCGTTGCATATCTGAACAAATATGCAAAAATATGCAGACATGTTTAGTGAAAATTCTGAATTGTTGATGCATGAAGTGATAAACCATGGTCTGTTGATGTGTGATCCTCAAAAGAGCCGGAAGTGCTTCTGACATAATTCATCTACAAAAGAATCCATTTTTTTCTACCTATTGATTGTAACAAGAACAGAACAAGATAATTTTCCGGGGACGCGGTGGTTCAGTGGTAGAGCGTTCACCTTTGGTGCTTTACGTCCTGGGTTCGATCCCAGCCCCCGCCAAGTGGACTTTGTGGTGGACAAACACCGTGCTCGTGAGTTTTCTAGCGGTTTTCCCGTTTCCTCTCACTTTCTTTATTGCACTCATCTCTCATCATCACCGTCTCCTTTAGCCTAACCGGCGTAACCGTGGGACGTAACATTTAAATATTTCATTTCATTTTCAAGATAATTTTCCACACGCAGTTACAATAAGAACCTTTAGCCAACATGTCTTAATCTACAGACGTATTGCTAAGTACAAATTTTGGAAATATTCACAGTAAATTTTCACGGGATTTCAATATAATTTCTTGAAACATTCAAAGAAATCATTGTAAATGATATGTCTTAATTCCATAGATGAACTGACTTAAAAAGAATCTCTAGTAAAGACAGTAAGACAGTAAATGAACAGATGCTGTTAATTGGAGTGGTCACTATTGTATACCCTGTAGTCAAGGGCGTTGATTTCTCTGTAACTCTGGGGGACCCATTCAGATGTGTGTTTGATGGCAGACAAGGGTCTAAGAAGATATATATGAGGATTTTAAGACAAATTGAATTCAAATTATGCGAAATATTTTATATACATAAAAAATACGTATAATAATAAAAATACATATAAAATACGTATTCATAAAAATACATCGGGTTTCAAATTTTGCATTGGGGGCCAGGACCCCAGGATCAGATTCCTTACCTGTACTAATCCAAAAGTGTGGTATATACCCTCTCTTATGTGAGGTATTTAACCTATCTCCGTTTTTAAAGGATCAAGCAAAAAAAATGTTAACCTCAAAACCATTTTTAACCTTAAAGTATTTTGCCTTTTCACCTTAAAAATCCAACCTCAACATATATTTTCATGTTGATATGTAGCATATGTAGTCTCACCATTGAAGTATCCGTAACCACTCAAGATATTAACGGATTGGCTCTATTAACAAACTTGGCCTAGATCTTCACTCTAGCTATCTACTGCAATACTTGACGTTCAAAAATTTGCTTTCGTTCAAAATTTATTTTGTGGAATAACGGTCGGATGTGTGTATCATCTCATAAGGCTTACTAGCATAGTCCAAATAAGCTCTCTGCGGTAGCACAGTGGTAGAGTATTTGCCTCTGCTGCATGGAATCCTTGATTTGATCCCAGCTCGCACCAAGTGAAATTTGTGGTGGATAAACACCATATGTGTTGGTTTTCTCGGGGTGCACCCGTTTTATCCCACTTTTTCCTTCCACCATTTCATTCATTTTCTCATCATTGTTTATCTCATTTAGCCTAGGCGGCATAACATAAAACGTAAAGATTTCATTTCATTTTTAAATAACTTCTGACCAAAATATTTATTATTACAGATCTGTATTATAACTTCCACAGGTATCTTCATCAAATTACCTTAGCAGATTAACAGGCGTCAAATAATGTCCCTCCTTTAGGCAATTTTATATCACCAAAACTTGACAGAGCATTGTCAAAGGGGGGTACGGTGACTCAGGGTTGAGCAGTTACCTCTGGTGCGTAGGGGTCTCTGGTTCGATTCCCGGCCAGGTAAGTTTATAGTGGACAACATCGCGTCCGTAGATTTTCTCATGGCACTCCCATTTCCAACGACATTCTCATTCCACCAATGTTTACATCATCATTTTTCACTTACCTTAATCAACGTCTCCCTTAGCCTTAAGGCCATAGCCGTGGGACGTTAAACTTAAATATTTCATATCATTTTCACAGGATTCTGAGTAAGTGCTTTCTTTGGCCATAGTTTATTAATTTACGGAGTTCCGAAACCAGATTGAGAAGTAATCAGATGTGCTAAATATCTATCATCGTAACTTAGACTGACTATATTTCTCAGAGACAAAAAACGTGACATTGTAATGGCAACACGGGTCATTGAGATTCTTTATGTTCCTAGTTACGTAACCGTTGGCTAACATCATTTCTGACTTCATGTGGAACATAAACATTAAGCTAAAATGTTGGTAAACCAATTTTGTCTCATTACATTTGCGTTTTCTCTGAATAAATCTCTGACGATGCAGACATATACTATCGAACAGTGGGACTCCGTGGATATACAAATTACTTGTATCCGTGTCACCACAGATATATGGATATAGGTTATGTCTTAAAAATTATATCTGACAAAGAAAGTACCTTATTATTACTAATTTGTATAACAGTTTCAAGACAAGACAATGTCTATATTGCTGAAATAGTAACACAGTTTCATTTTTATTAGACACTACTAAAAAAGCGTAAAAAACTGAATTTTTGTTAAAACGATGGAAGCCCTGGAAAAACGTGAAAATGGTACTCAATAGTTCAAAAAGTATGTTATAGTGAGTTAATTCTAATTATAAAATATAGTAAAAAGTAGCTGCTACAAGCAGGAAAAAGATAAATAAAAATACACGCTTCCTTCGTAGCTATATGGCTAGCATTACCCTTTTGATTCAGGAGACCCGAATTCGATTCTTTCGGTTATCTATGTGGTTCCTATACCAACACAAGCTACAAGCCCGAGTTTCTCATAGCCTTGACGCTGAAAGAGGTCATTAAACTCCAAAACATACAACTTATTCAAATTTTTTTAAAAAATTATAAGCTTATTTCTAAGTTTTTTTAAAAAATAAAATCTTTCAAAGTTTTTACTGACTTCTAAGATTTAAAAGTAACAAGTGCAAAATATATTTTCTAATAAAATAATGCCTCTAGTATCATAAAATAAATCTTACCAACATACAATAAAACAAGATACAATAACTGCATAATTATAGGAAAAGTTACTTGCTAACTGTATTGAAACATTTACTTATGTGGAACTTACCAATTGGAATCTTGTCCGCAAGCCCCGATGCTGATATACTGCAAACAAGATACATAAGGATGATGTACTTGCAGCACAATGCTTCGAATCTCGTTGAAGTCATGGCTGTTGTCTTATTAGAAGCACTAGATCATAATAACAGAAACACGCAGACAAAACTTACACTAACACCACCAACTACACTACAGGGAAAAAAACGCACTAGAACACTTTACGTCACAAATAAAGCCATTTAATTTTTGTTATATTTATTATTATTATGATTATTATTATTATTATTTAAAAAATGTGCACAATCAGTAGACAAAACTTCGGAAAAAATTAGCGCGTTTTGTTTGTTATTTCTCACGCACTTAATATTGGGTTGAATCTTTATTCTAAAATGGAAAAGAAGAAAAAGGAAAATAATGTAGTCTGTATGTACCGGCCGAGTCACAAACGAAACCGACTATATGTTGGTTGTGGAATCCTGTGGAAAAGCTGCAGCCAGACTCTCAGGATCCCGCCTTCAACAGGAGATGCGAGCCCGTGCGCATGAGGGATGCCAGAGAGTCAAACGGGGATAGAGGGGAGGAGATGGAAAGGCTCACAGAACTGGGATTCAAAGCTGGAGCAAGGGACGAACGGGGAAAATTGTTGGGAAACTGCGAGAACGGAGGGACGCAAGGGGAAACAGAACCATGCCCAGCATCACTCACGCACACGTACACACATTTATACATAAATATACACACATACACACATGGCCACGAGTACCACACCCCATCACTGTAACAAAACTCATCCCAGCGTTACACAGTGGAACCAACCGTTACGATAAAGTGACCGCGACGCTTGCTTGTACTTTCAGCTCCAAGAGACTGAATTTCTAACTACGACGCGTTACGAGCACATTAAAACTATTTGCTTTTCTAGAAATATCTGGAGATATTTTAATGTTTGTACAAGTTCCTCTTGAGATGCAAACTATAAAATTATTCTGTTACAAGTTTTATATTATGTAATAGATGTTTAGATGCTTTAGAGAACTTAAGAGTTTCTCTGAAAACATACGACAAGAGATTACTTGTAAATAGTAACCCAAGGAGTATTAAGTCAACGGGCAATTAGAGAACACAATATGATGAATGCTCTTTCATCATATAGTCGAACAGGTTCTTTTTCTTCCATATGTTCCTTCACCTCCTTCCAGACCCGCAGCCAGCCGAAAAATGTAGGGGGCCCAGTAGAAGTTAGGGAGGCTATCCAACCTTATTATAGTTCATTTGCAAGCCTACCGTGAAAATTTTAGAGGGTTATTAAAAACTTTAAGGGGCCGCCCCTGTGCCCCCATGGATAAGGGACTTCCCCCTTCCATTATTTACAGTCTACGTTACTAACACCATGAAGTGAACAAACATATCTCATGTTTCTCTTTATAAACGAGTGTGTTTAGTTTCATATTGTAAACTACTGTACATCTACAAATTACAAGGGTTAAATCAGTGATGATTCCAGAGGATGGCCTAGGAGAAATTTCTCCTCGGAGCTTTGAATTACCCCATGGGCCATATCTGAAATCAGGACCACTCAATCCCTGCAAAAGCTCCAATGAAACCTTCTCAAATTTTCTTCCCCCCCCCCAAAAAAAACTTCTCTCTAAATTTACAATTGTTTCTTCTAAATTTACAATTGTTTCCAAAAATATGTTTCTCTCCATCAAATTTATCATTCTGCAGTTTGATTGTATCATTTTCAATTAAAAATTATGTGTCCCCGAACATTTTCATAGGCTCAATTTTTGCCCTAAAACTCATTTGTAGCTACACCTATCTCCTATTTCCCTCATTGTGGATTATCAGAATTTTTTACAATACTGAATATCCCCCGTATACTAATGCGCCTGCGGGGAAATCTGAAATTATCATTGGATCCAATAGCTTAATCAGAAGTGCTAGATTTGTCAGTTTCAGTTTCAAAAGGGGGATGAAGGGGTAGGTGAAACATAACTTTCGATGAGATAAAGGGGTAGGTAAAACATATCCTTCAAAGAGATAAAGGGGTAGCTGAAACATATCTTTCAAGGGAACAAAGGATAGGTGAAACATACCCTTCTAGACGATAAAGGGGTTGAAATAACACTTCTAGGGCATAAAGGAATAGGCGAAATAACACTTTGGGAGAATAATGAAGTTGATGAGACTACATTTTGAGTTGATAAAGGGGTACGTGAAACATACCCTTCGAGGGGATAAAGAGGAAGATGAAGCATACCCTTCCAGGGAATAAAGAGATATTTGAAACATACTCTTCCAGGGTATAAAGAGATAGGTGAAACACACCCTTCCATGGAATAAAGAGATATTTGAAACATACCCTTCCAGGGGATAAAAGGGTAGGTGAAACATACCCTTCCAGGGTATAAAGGAGTAGGTGAAACATATCTTTTGAATAATGAATCTATATCAGAAAACTATTTCTCGTTACCTTTAACTGATTTTGTTATTTGAGTCAGGTATTAAACAACACCCTGTTTCGATTGAGGAATTAAAGCAGACGGTGGAATTATTCTTGGAACACTAAACAGTTTCTTGTTAACTAGGGATCAGTTTTCAAACGGGAAGACATACTAAATTTTTAGCATTTCCGGTTTCAGTGGTAATATTAAGGACGTAGATAAAACTGTTTCCAAATCGTCTTACAATTGTTACTCTCACTCTGACACCTATCAAATGACATACAAGCAGATGAGCAAACCCGTTCTACAATGTGTTTCTTTCCGCTCAAGGTCGAAAGCGTGACGCATTGTCGCCCAGTGGCGTAGGAGTTGACTAAAGGTGCAACCCGGTTGAGTATACTAAACACAATATTAGCCCTTTCGGGCCCAGGTCATTTTTGGAGTTTTCCTACATTTTCAGTTAGTGACCTATTGCTCAAAAACTATTTAACTGATTTATATCATTAAGACTTTGTTTTTAAGAAGAGATATGCGGTTATGTTTAGTGTAAGTTACATTGTAGTGTTGCCAACGGGAGGGAAATTATTGAGGGAAATATAGAGATGAAAATTTACAAAAATTCCCTAACCGAAATTCAAGATTTTTTGTAGCTGGCACGATTGTTGCCGCATGAGCCCAAGTCAAATATAAAAATTCTTTGGTGTGTTGACAAGATACAATGAAATTCTGAGGTCGCTGGCTACCTACAAGGGAAAAAGAAAAAATTCTCTGTCATCATACACATTAAATTTTGACACTTTTTAAGCTCAAGAGCGAAAATCAACAAATATGCCGGAGCTACATCTTCCCTAATTAACCTATTTAAACTGTTTATGGTCCGTTTTGTAGACCAAAAAGCAGGCTTTTAGATACTGGTAGGCTAGGAGGTTTTACTTCAATATAGCCAGCAAGAGGTAAATAATAGAGGGAAAAAGGGAAATTTTCCGAACTTTTACCTTAAACCGGCAATTAATTTTTTTGGCTGGAAACACTGCAACCAGACAGACACAAACTATCTGGAAATAAACCTTTGTACCTCACTAATATATCCTACAAAAATGAAATCTTTAAGTTTTACGTCCCACGGTTATGCCGGTTAGGCTAAAGGAGACGGTGATAATGAGAGATGAGTGAAATGGTGGAATGAATAAAGTGGGAGGAAACGGGAGAACCCCGAGAAAACCCACGAGCACGGTGTTTGTCCACCACAAAGTTCACTTGGCGGAGGCTGGGATCGAACCCGGGACCCCAAGCACCAGAGGTGAACGCTCTACCACTGAGCCACCGCGCCCCCCATATATCCTACAAGTATCATGGTGATATCTTACCAAGTATGCATGAAATTAAAAAAAATAGGTCATTCTACCTCAGAAATTCACCATTTTCTTACCATTTACAGAACATGGTTTACTATAAACCGCAACTGTACTTTCCCTAATTATCTTTCTAGAACTTTTTATGGTGCGTTGTGTAGAGTAATGACGAGGCTTTGAGACAATGGTAGGTTTGTTCGAATGTAGCTAACAAGAGGGAAATAATAGAGACAAAGACATACGTTCATACATAGTACATTTAAACCGTATTTAAAAATAATTTGGTGTTGGTTTTCCTACAGTTTTCCTGTGCTCTCATATCTATTCGTTTTCAATGACAATCTTCTGTTGTCTGTTTGAAACCACACGGAGATGTTCTTCTAAATGTCCCGATTGTGATACCGGACATAATTATAATATATCATAATGTATTCTAACCGTACAATTAAAAATTCGCTTTCGTGATCGGAAGTCAGGAAGTATGGACTTTAACTAACTTTATGGGCTATGGAACCCGAAGATTCAATGCCTCATTCACGAAGCTTTCCATTGTCTTCAATCCTTTGGTTAATTGGATCCAGTTTCTACTTTACATTCCTATTTCTGCTAGATACTTTTTAATAATATCCTCCCATCTGCCCTAGGTCTTCCTAATGGTCGTTTTCCGATTAGATTTCCAGTTAAAACTTTGAACCCCTACTTCTCCTACTTTATTTCATTATGGCTTCATGGCCAATCCACCTAAGCCTCCTAGATTTGATGCCCATTGGTAAACGTGTAAATTATGTAGTTCCTCGTTATTAAGTTTCTGGCATGCACCATTCCCGTTCCTCTTGGGTTCGAATGTTCGTCTCAGAATTTTGTTCTCAAATAATTTCAGTCCACATTCTTCCCTCAGAGCAAGTGATCATGTTTCGCAACTATAAATACAGCACGCATGACTATCTTTTTATATATGTTATTAATAGATAAACAAATTATGCTAAAGCAGTACAATGGATCACGCGAAACTTACAGGAATGAATAAAGTATCTATGTTGGTAGTTGAAGCGGTCAGAATTTCATGTATTGGATATGGGAAATGGATAGCTATCGTTAAATCCACCGTTACCATATATATAAAATTAAAAATAAAGTAATTACTAAGCAAAGTTATAAAATTAATATCTGGTGACAGTTTCGAGTCTTAGTTGGCGAAACTATGAAAATATATTCATTTTTTAGTTAAAAAATGGTTTGCTTTGCTGAATGATTAGTTGTAGTTATAGTATAAGTAGGCCAAGCTGGTATAATGGAGAATATGTATGTTCACCCAAACTTCTATATAGGTGCGCTGATGATTATGACTTTTTATTGTTTAAAAGAACACACTTTCCCGATGGTCCCACATAACTTTCGTCAGGATGTAATGATAATGTTTACCTCATGAATGTAGTGTGAAAACTGTAATTATCTGACCTTAATATGCGTATGTTTAACATAACTTAGACATAATTTCACAAATTTGATGAGTCTTTGTTTGTTAGAAAAGAATATTACTTTCAGAAGGATCTAATAACAGTCTTCGAAGTTAGATCATGGAAGTCTTCAATGGGTGGCAGTTGTGTTCATCATTGATTTTGTGTACGATCATTCGTAACTTTGACAAAAATGCGCCGATTTTGATGATTGTTTTTTTTAAATAGAAAAAAACATGCTTCCTCGTGGCCGTACTAATACTTCATAAGGACCTAATAATAGTCTTCGAAATTAGATCATAACAGTCTTCAATGGGTGGCAGTGTTCATCATTAATTTTGTGTATGATCACTCATAACTTCGATATACGTGCTTCAATATTGACGATTCTTCGTTTTATAGAAAAAGAAAATGCCAGGGGCGGATCCAGGACGGACTTCTGGGGAAGCGGTGGGTTGTCACACTGCTACTTAGAGTTATTTTTAAGAGCTCCAAACTCTGGGATGGGTTTTATTTATATATGAAATAAAAAAAATCCTCTTCTGGGAGGGGCAATCTCCCCGATCGCTCCCTAGATCCGCCGCTGTAACATTCTTCCTAGTGGCTCTACTAATACTTCATAAGGATCTAATAATACTCTTGCAAGCTAAATCATGAAAGTTTTCAATTAGCTTCAATGATCTCCACATGAAACATTATACGGTTTCCTCAATGCAGAAAATTGATAGGATAAGTAATACTATAAGGTATGCTACAGTGCGCCCCACTAGCTTTCGAATCCGAAAAAAAAACGTTATAATTTTCGAACAAATATACATAGGAAAATGAAATTCACAATACATGTACCTTGTTTCATGCTGAATACATGACCGTCACAGCAGGTGCTGAAAGTATCCTCCCTGGACGTCAAGACATGTTTGTACACGGCGTTCCATATTGTGAAAAGTCCGATGTAGAGTCTCCGGTGTGATCTCATGAATCACATTCTCAATGTTGTTTCGCAACTCTTGCAGTGATCGTGGGTTGTTTCTGTAGACACAACCTTTAAGAAAACCCCATAAGAAGAAATCAGGTGGTTTCAGATCCGGGGATCTTGACGGCCACGATCCTTTGGAGATTATCCTGTCACCAAAAAAGACTCAATTTCTGCCATGGCCACGTTGGTAGTATGGCATGTTCCTCCGTGTTGTTGGAAATAACCGCGACGCAGTTCTTGATCGTTCAGCTGATTCACAAATTCACTGAAGATGTGTAAGTAAACTTGTGTATTTACTGTATCTTCAAAGAAGATGGGTCCAATGATACGCTGTCTGGAAATTGCACACCAAACTCCCACCTTCAAGGGATGAAGTGAAATCTCATGGTACACATGCGGATTTTCGGCCGCCCACACCCGAGTATTCTGCGAGTTCATATAACCGGAGAGATGGAACCAAGCTTCATCTGTGAACCAAGTATAGTCTAGGATTCCTGGATTGTCATGCAACAAAGCTTGCAACCAACGACAATACATCACGCGCTTTTCCCAATCTGTAGTCTTCAACTCCTGGACGACTGTAACGCAATATGGAAACAGCTTGGCTCTTTTGGCGGCTCTTTGCACGGTTGACTTTGACATCCCTACCTCTTGTGGTAATCGAAGCAGGCTCTTCTTAGGGGACTGCAAAAGACGTTGCCGCACATTTTGTACTGTCTCCTCGGACATCCGTGAACGCGCGACTCCATGTCCCGTAAGCAACTTTCCCTTTGTTTGGAACTTGTTCATCAAATGATGTATTGATGATTTCGATGGTCCTTTACGGCATCAAAATTCACGTTGAACGGTCTGATACGATCCCGATATCCAATATTTTTAACAATGAACACGCGTTCCTGTACGGCGTACAGAACCATCCTCGCGATGCAGCGACTCGAGTCACACTAACGCACGCGCAACACGCCAAGCAGCACTTCACCTGGCGCCAACTATCGTCTTTGTTTGGACGTGTGCCCTACTGTTCAACCCTTTCTCGTATTTAGCATGAAATAAGGTGCGTGTATTGTTAATTTCATTTTCTTATGTACATTTGTTCGGAAATTATAACGTTTTTTTTCGGGTTCGAAAGCTAGTGGGACGCACTGTTTATTGTTAATGGATGCTGTCTGAAATTGCAAAGGGTAACCTAGAGTTTAATAGGTTCTTATGAGGCGTATATTCGTCTTTGTGTGTACACACATTAAAAAAACTCATGGTACTCGATCGGAGATACCCTTCATGAATTTCATATGACACCCTGGCAAGAACAAGTGATATCCGTATGGTCTGTTGTATCAGCCAGGAAAATTGTCACATCTTTCTTGCACGAAAACGTCAACTCTCACCAATATGTTGAACAGCACTTCATCGCATTTGTCAATGAATTGAACAATGGGAAATTGCAGTGTGCGTACTTCACGAAACTTAATGTAAGTACGAATAATTGCCGAATTCTTCTGTCAGAATCGAATTGTGAGTGTCGATTTGTAACCTCTAAGATCACGTGATATAAGCGAATTTGACTTTTTTCTTATGGGGTACATGGTATGACAATGATCCTCGAACCCTACAAATCCTCAAAGGGGCCGCGCTGGCTCAGTGGTAGAGCGTTCACTTCTGGTGCTTGGGGTCCCGGATTATATCCCAGCCCCCGCCAAGTGAAATTTGTGGTGGACAAACACCGTGTGCGTGGGTTTCCTCGAGTTCTCCCGTTTTCTCCCACTTTCTTCATTCCACCATTTCATTCATTACTCATCATCAACGTCTCGTTTAGCCTAACCGGCATAGACGTGGGACGTAAAACTCGAAGTTTTCATTTCATTTTTTCCTGCAAATCCTGTAAGAGAACACTAGTGCTATTACAGAGTTTTCGGAGAATTAATTCCGTGTAAATGTCAATCTCATAACCAGGGAAGAAAAATATATTGAGTATTTAGATGGTCATTTCCAACATACGTTATAGTCAAGTTATCCATAGTATTAAGAGGCATAATCAACGCGAAATTAAAATACCTCTAATTTTACTGTAATTATGTGATATCTACAAATAGATAAAGATAATCGAAAAGTGCAGCAAGAGCGCGCTAGACAATATTATTTTGCATTAGGTACCGTTATCACGAGTCACCTAGTAGCTTTCCGTTTGTAACCATTTAGAAACGCAACAATAAATACCGATTTTCTAAATGGCTGGAAAGCGACAGCAGATATGTGAGTCGTGATAACGGTATCTCATGTAAAATACTAATGTCTAGCGAGCTCTTGTTCTACTTTTCGATTATCTTTTATCTATTTGAAGATATCACATAATTACTGTAAAATTAGCAGTATTTTGATTTCGCAGTGATAGGGCCTCCTAATAATAATACCTACCTTGTCATTTCATTATATTTCCTTGTTTTCTTTGTTATTGCTGTGTTACACGAGTTTTCATGTCCACATTTATTTGGACCACCCTATATTGGTTGATTTTATTTTTAGTTTAGCGTCTCGTTCATCAGCACGGCTATATGAGACGTAGATCTACAACTTAACATGTGATCCGAACCATATGAGCTCCCGCCGGGAATTAAACCCAGGTCTCCCACCCCACAGGCGAGTACGCTAACTGCCTTCCCTTGAGGAAGCTCCACCCTATACTAAAGGCAATGTCTTGTACCTCATTAATTATACAGAGAAAAGTATATAATTACTCTTCATCTTATGTACGCCTTTAGATACAACAGAATTAGACGTAATTACAAGGTCTAATAACAGAGTTACTTGGTATACATATTAATATGTACAATACTAACCAATTTTCTTAATTTAAGAACGCTTGTTTTAGTACTATTATTGTTGTGCCTCTTTTATTTTGAAAAGTAAATATTTGAATAATCTTAATCCTGTTAATAAAAGAAAACGGAAAAAATATTTTACCGTTTTATTTTAATTTGTATAGTTTCTTTTTTCATTGCGACAAACTTTAGACTTCTTTTCATTCTTATTATAAACATTTTTTTTTATTTCTCTCTCTTATATAAATAAAAATAGAGGATGAGTTGATGATTTCTCTTAATTTCAGTGGAGTGGCCTTTCTTTATCTTCAGGTTGTTGATCAAATTCAAAGAAAAAACTTTTTGCTCTGTTTAACAACCTTAACTAACTCCTGCAGACAAATTTGAAAGGAGAAGACCGGAGGAACAAAGACTTGAAAGCGTTCAAACGATTTGTAAGGAGCAAGGAAATCAAGGTTGCTAACCTTCCAAGTTTTAAGTTATCCTAATTCTTATGAAATGAAAATGTAATGTAAGTTGTTAAATGGAAATGTAATGTAAGTGTTAAATAGAAATGTAATGTAAGTTGGTAAACGGAAATGTAATGTAAATTGTTAAATAGAAATGTAAGTTGTTAAATAGAAATGTAATGTAAGTTTTTAAATGGAAGTGTAATGTAAGTTGTTAAATAGAAATGTAACGTAAATTGTTAAATGGAAATGTAATGTAAGTTGTTAAATGGAAATGTAATGTAAATTATTAAATAGAAATGTAAGTTGTTAAATTGAAATGTAATGTAAGTTGTTAAATGGAAATGTAATGTAAATTGTTATATGGAAATGTAACGTAAATTGTTAAATGGAAATGTAATGTAAGTTGTTAAATGGAAATGTAATGTAATTGTTAAATAGAAATGTAATGTAAGTTGGTAAATGGAAATGTAATGTAAATTGTTAAATAGAAATGTAAGTTGTTAAGTGGAAATATAATGTAAGTTGTTAAATGGAAATGTAATGTAAATTGTTAAATGGAAATGTAATGTAAGTTGTTAAATGGAAATGTAATGTAGGTTTTTAAATGGAATTTTAATGTAAGTTGTTAAATGGAAATGTATGTAAGTTGTTAAATTTAATAGTAATGTAAGTTGTTAAATGGAAATGTATATCGTTAAAGGGAAATGTAGTGTAAGTTATGAAATTGAAATGTAATAGAGGCCAAATCAAAATGATGGAACTAATTTCAGAAATGTATTGTGTGAAATCTAGTAATCATATATGTTAAGAAAAGTAAACTGCCTAGACATTTTCTTCAAATATGTCACAAGTGTTGTATGTGAGCACCCGCGTAACACGTCACACATCCAGCCGATATTCTATCTCATACCAAACCTTTGTAGCATGTCGCGGTTATCTATCAGGAATGGCTGGTGTAATGCACGACCTGAATCTCCAAAATGTTCATATCACTTACGAATGGCCTCTCCCTTAGAAGTGACGTAACTAAGGCGGAAGCCGTATTGCAGGGGCGAAAGACTGAGCAAATATTTATTTTCACTATAAGGCAAGTAAACGAGTTACAGCAGAACTAAAGATAATAAAAAATTACCTCAGAAACTTAGCAGGACAACTACGACTCACCAATCTTGGATCATATCCATGGAGCAAACGTTAGCTTCAAAGCTATCTTATGAGGACATTGTAAAAAGCTTTGCAGCCAAATGGGCACGCAAAATTAAATTTTAGTTCAAGCTTTTTATGTTTTCATTAACTTATATCAATTTAAGAGATTTGGAAAGTGTCCGAGTTTAATACAGCTTGACTATTTCTAAATCAACAGACTGTTGATTCACTCTACACATATGCACATCTCTATATAATTCCAAAATTATAAGAACATGTCAACCATGCTACTCTTAGAGTATTTGACGATCAAATGCAAATTAGTTTCGTGTTTTCTCTTGTAATAAAAATTAAATTATGTACTCCAATTTTTAAATGAAGCTTAACCACTTGAAGAAAAATGGAATAGAAAAATTACTTGTAATGCCAATATCAAGTATAGCCAGGGAGCATTTTGGTTTGGTTGGTCAGGAGGGGTGCTAAGGCGACAGCTAGCCTAGTTGCGTCCCTGCGTAGTTCGGGTCTCTCTGATATTTGGTACAGAAATGCCATTGTACACTAATCATAGTTAGAATTGTTTACACAGAAAGATCTCTGTTCTCGAGTCAATGCCATTTTACTTACCTTCTCGCTCTTGACTCTCAGCGGTAGAAGGTGAAAACACTACATTTAAACAAAACCGTTCGAAGGGTATTTCTCACAATGACATATGATTATTAGATTTCACAGAATACATTTCTGAAATCAGGACCATCATTTTGACTTGCCCTGTATAAGATTTACTCTAATGACAGGTTTTCTCAACCAGTGTGTGGCGCAGCCCCATTGGATGTGTCGGAAAATTTTAGTATTTAGAGCTACCTTTCGAGCCATCTAGAAGGTTTATAAGTATAGACTTTATACTATACATGTTAGGTTGGAATCAATTTTAACACAGACAATATCAGTCAACGCCTGTAACTGTAGCTAAATCTAACCTATCGTAAACATCGCCAAGTCGAGGCTTTTCAGTGGAGTGTGTCGAGAGTCAAAGAAGGTTCAGAAACACTTGCCTAGTGTACCGCAGATGTTTCCTGTAGACCAGACATTCTCAACCTTTTCTACTCTGGGACCCATCTTGAAAACTATTAGAACTGCTTCATGACTATATGGGTTAGTGTATGCGCATTCCACGCGAGAGACCCAGGATAAATTTCCCGTGGGATCTCATGCATTCCGAATCCCATATTAGGCCAGAGATTGTCATTTAAAAAACGTGGATCGCGTTGGCTCAGGTTCATTATCCTCAATGGAGCTCGGACTTGTTATTGTAGATTAAATTTGCGCTATCTTGGTCTCGGTCTCATTCATCTAAGGACATAGACGAATATCTATAAGTCTGGAGATTAAAAATGTGGATACGACTAGGGAGGAATAGTCGTATTAAATCCACATTTTCTGAATGTGTAAAACGATAAGCAATGCATCTTGTATACCGATCACGTTCCTTTATAACAACAACCGGAGGTAGACCAGGTAATCACATTCAATAAAGCTAGGTATTGAGGTAACATGTGTCTTGAAGTTCGAATAATGCCTCCCCGAATGTAACAGCATTCCAGTAGGTTTCTGCCTCTCATCGCAGAAGAATTCTAACGTTGCGCGACAGTGGATTATTCTTATCCGACAGCGGTACCACTGTTGGGCGAAATGCAGCTACATAATGAAGATATGGAGTCGATGTCTTGCAGATGATATACACAATGACGTGCGGAGTCCAAATCAACTTATAATAACACAAATCAAAGGGAATTATTTCTTATGGAGAATTGGGTAGCAACATCCCGAACGCCGGTTAACAAATTCGGGATTGTTGCATAGCAAGAAGTCTCCCTACTAACATCTCCATATCGTCTGGAAGAGCGGAGAATATTTACAGGGCGCTTATTGCCGTGCATAACGGCACTGGGCTATGTTTTGATATGGAACATAGTGACTTGCGTCTTCTAGGTGCAACAAACGTCTCGCATAAAGAGATGCCAAATGTCATGACATTCTCGGACAAATCCAGTTTTTGTGGAAGCATCATGATGGTCGCATCGGTACCTGCTGGTACCGTTACAATAGGCTGGACAGCAACTGCAAACTGTATCACCACATCGAGCCGGAATCGTCTATTATGATACCAGATTTTATTCGATTCTGTCGTCGTTCTCTTCCAATACGCAATCAATGACTTTGAACATCCTATAGTACACAGAACCACTTTCCAATTGGAAAATGCACAACCAGATGCAGTACACAACATGCTATACTTTCTTAATGCACAGCATGTCCATACTGTTCACTTTATCTCTACCCGATTGAACATGTCTCTTTCGTGATTGCGTTAAACCCTCAACGTACACGAGAAACATCCCTCAGCTAAACTTGATTTGCTTTGGTACAGATGAATATCTTACGATTCACATAAGAGCATTCAATGTCTCTCATCTCTGTGACTTCTTATGTCACAGCCATTCTGGATGCTCGTGGTGTACCTAGACGCTTCTCACAGTGGCTCAGTGATATAGCGCTTACCTCTTGTGTGTACGGTTCCTGGTTCGATCCCTGTCCAAGCTTGTGGTGGACAACATCGTATCCTTGTTTTTTTTCGGGGTTCTCCTGTTTCCTCCCACTTGCTTATTCCACCAATTCTTCAATCATCATCCAATTGCCTTCATAATCGTCTCAGTCAGCCTAAAGGGCATAAACGTGGGACGTTAAACAGAAAGATTTCATTTTATTTTGGATTTCTTTTCTAATTTGAGTCATTATAACGTTATTGATTGATTCCATTAAACCCTTTGGGATAATATTTGATAATCTAGTGACTAATTCCTTTTTTAATAAATAAACTCAGCTTATCATGGTACTCAAAGAGCAACTTCACAAGCTCTGATTTCCTTTGTTGTTGGAATTAGGTTACTTATCATGTTCTCTGCAAGCCAGTTGTTTAGAACAATACAATATCAATGAGGTGTTACATTATTATTTTTTCCTCCTCTTTTCACAGGTTCGTTGTATTTAAAGCTTTTTACTTCTGAGAATGTATCTTCTTGCTTTCAAAAATGGTTTCTTATTGATTATAGCCAAAGATGATTTTGAGTTAAACTATATTTTTATGAGCTTGTCAACATTTTGTTGTATCACTGTAACTTTGCCACTTGACCACAATTTTATATTTTGAAGATTGTACAACTCAATGCCATCAATAGAGTTGCTTCCTCTGGGCAATCGGTAAGCCATTAATTACTTTTTAAAAAATTATATTAAATTTCCTTAAAAGGGTTTCCGAAGTACATAGGAATGCGTGGTGCATTGGTCTTATTGTGTTAATAATGTTTATCTTTTTCTCAAAGTTTTGCAAAGCGAAACTGTTGATCAGTACATCACAAATTACTCAGATACGTTTTTCTTCAACATCGCTATATTCGGGTACGAGATCTAAGCTCATATTCTCTCTGCTGAAACAGTTTGTTGATTGATTACCTTGGAGTGTAACTCATACATAAGTTTCTCATATAAAATACACAACAATAATAATTATAAAGATATATTGAAATTAACAATTATATTCAAAATACATATTATACACTTACATGGATTAAATATTTTATGTATATACATATATAAGATCTAAAAATTTAAATGCACATTTTTTGTTAAAACACGAATTTACAAGAAATAAAAGTATGTAGTCAGTTCACGGAACTAAGAGGATTGCTGGATTCGACGAAAGAAACAGAGGCCGGGGGAGGGACTGGGTCCCTCAGTTTTCTGAGTGAAATAAATAATTTATCTATTATTTATATATTTTTAAAAATTTCTAGATCCGCTTCTAAAAAGAAACCGAGCTAACAAATCGCATCCGACATAGCTGACAATCTTTGCTAGCTCCGTGAATGGCTGTGCAAAGCAGCTAGAGAATGAGAAACCGAAACAAACGGAAGCATTTCAAGCATGCCGGGTGCATGTAAGTAAAACATTTATGATAATGATTTCAAAGTTTGTTTTTCATTGTTTTCAGGAATTGCATAATGTACACAGATCCTTAACACATCTTTTAATGCACTGAAACATCAGCAGGGTTGTCAATTCAGTGTTAATTTATGAAAAAGTACGATTTTCCTAGTTCCCCCTTACAGAAGCCTATCCGATTAGTTATCGGTGGAAATGAATTTTTTTTTTTTTTTTTTTTTTGCTCCATAGTTTCCAAGCTACTCCTACTAAACAAACTGAAAATTAACGACAGAACAACCATACGTATGAGTTATGAGTCCATTTATATGTTTTGCAAAAAAAATGATTTACACAATCGGTTACATCTGGCAAGACTGTAATTCCTAGTGTACTTCAATCGTTGCTTCCTAGTTTAAAAACATATGCATGAACAAGGCCTCATTTTGGTATAACCATTATTCGTGTATCACTTCAGGTTCAAAAGTTCTACTATCCCAAACTCCGGGTTGCATTGTATTTTGGACACTCTGTATTAAGCACCTGGTCTTGACGAGGTGATTATGCTTCCCTTAATTTCACGTTTAAAGATGCGATCTAAAGGAATAGAATAGTAGGCCGTATTTTGTACTTTAAAATTGTTGCAAGTACCTAGTAAGTCGTTGCGTGTTACTTGGCACGGTGTTACTTGCCACTATTGGAATTTCGTGTTACTTGCCACGGTTACCATATCGCATATTTATCTATCTATGACAGCGTGTCCGTTGCCACGCATCTGCATTTAGATTTGACCTTGAGGGGGTGGGAGTAATTTAACTGTGTTGTTTTATCTTGGCTGGAAAGCTCATTCTAGTTTCTTATAACAGCGAAACACGCTTCCTTCCACAATTTCTTCTTTATATATATTATTCTTTAATGCTGTGTGTTTCTCTATTTACACAATTAATTTTTCATAGTCTTTATCACTAATTAAAGACATGCTAGTCACTAATCAAAGAATGTATTAGTTTCCATTGCGAACACTTCTTTTCACGCGCTACACACGGAACGAACTGTTATGTGAAAAAACTTGTAGAAAACATTTATTTTTTACCTTTCTACTTAGAAATATCTCGGCTACTTTTCTGTTGCCGTCGCCTCAGTGAGCGGACTCCCATAAGATTCAATGCATTTTTAGATGTTGCGCAACTGTTCCGTCGCCGAGCTGTTGCCCTGCTGTCACTCTGCTTAGCAACACCTCGGCAACTTTTCTGTCGCCGTCGCCTCAGTGAGCGGACTCCCATAAGACTCAATGCATTTAGCCAGAGCAACAAGATAGTTGCCCGACAAAATGTTGCCAGTGAGCGGTAGGCCTAAGGCAACAGCTTGGCGACGAAACAGTTGGGCAACATGTAAAAATGCATTAAGTCTTATGGGAGTCCGCTCACTGTGGCGACGGCGACAGAAAAGTTGCCGAGGTACATCCAAGCAGAGAGATTAAAAAAATAGATGTTTTCTACAAGTTTATTCACATAACAGTTCGCTCCGTGTGTAGAGTATGAAAAGAAGTGTTCGCAATGGAAGCTAATACATGTATGTCTTTAATTAGTGGTAAAGACAATGAAAAATTGAGGAAATAGAGAAACACCCAGCGTTATATAAAAAGAAAAGTTTATAAGAATATTCAGATATAAATTGAGAGAAGAAATTGTGGGAGAAAGTGTGTTTCGCTATTGTAAGAAACTGGAATGAGCTTCCCAGCCAAGAAAAAAATAACACAGGTATTTACACAGGAGTCTATTACATTTTGAAATGAAAATGAAATGAAACCTTGGAGTTTTGTTCCACGGTTATGACGGATAGGCTAAAGGAGACGGCGATGATGAGAATGAATGAAATGGCAAGATGAAGAAAGTGGGAGGAAATGGGAAAACCCATCTACACGGTGTATGTCCACCCCAAACCCCACTTATAATCGTTATGACGTGCGACGCGCAAGTGACAAGGTTCCTATTGGAACCACCTAGGAGTATGGATCGAATGTGATGTAATATATAAATCATTGCGTTTCTTCCATGCTTTCAGGCGGCAAAATGAGCGCTCGAATTACTGAAGAACTTCAATTGTTTGTGTAGATTTGCAAGAATACTCCTTTCATCAGAATCTTGTTTTGTTTCTTGTACTTCGTGTGAGTTTTGTGACACGCATAAATGTAACAAGGCAGGGGCATCATTTAGGGGGGCAGGGAGGGGCATTTGCCCCCCCCCTGAGTTTGAGATTTATATAGATTTTATCAAGAGAATAGTAGCAAATCAGTGAAAAACGCGAAATTTTACTTATTTCAAGGGATCTTACCCCCCAAGCAAAATTTGAAATGACGCTTCTGTAACAAGGTTCCTATTTCTTAAATCAGAAATTTGCTTTGTTTCTTGTGTTTCAGGTGATTGTCTTGCTTTGAAAAATTCTTGGGAAATTACTCCCACCCCCTCAAGGTCAAATCTAGATGCAAGTGCGTGGCAACGGACACGCTGTCATAGACAGATAAATATGCGATAAGGTAACCATGGCAAGTAACACGAAATTCCAATAGTGGCAAGTAACACCGTGGCAAGTAACACGCAAACTAGTAAGTACCTAGTTGTAGTTTCAAGTAAGTTCACTACAAAGTTACCGATCATCATCAAATGAACTTGGATGTAGTGATGATTTCAGGGGATAGCCTGCAAGCGGTCACCGAGAAATTTTCGTTGGGAGAGGTCCAAGGTTTGGGGGATCCAATACTCCAAGCCACTACATCTATGTAGTATTGAACGGATATTAATCTGCACCTGAAAAGACGATAAGTAATTGTAAAACACTTCCACCTATATTTTCAGAAGAAAAAAAATCATAGAACTAGATGGTTTTTATAAGAGAAAGAGTACAGATGAAGTGTAAGATCAAATGTTCATGCTATATCAATCATTTCCCTGTTAAACAAGTATAGTTTTATTATAGTATTATAGTATACTTTATACTTGCACCTATATTTTCAGAAAAGAAGATAATAGAACTACGTTGTTTGTATAAGAGAAAGAGTACAGATGAAGTGTAAGATCAAATGTTCATGCTATATCAATCATTTCCCTCTTAAACAAATATAGTTTTATTAAGAAAGTGTACAAATCTATGTTGAGTTAAAAAGTTTGGATGGGTCCGGACAATGTAGACACCTCTGTGGATGCACCCCTAAGTCTGGATGTGGAGAATTCTCTACGAAGCTTTAAAATACCCCCCCAGGGTATATTTTCGATCCTTTCCTGTTTTTACCTCTGATGTTAAAATTACTTCTGATCGACTAAAACTTCATAAATAAGCACGGTTTGTATGTAAGTTCCTATAACAAATGATTGACATTGCAAATAGCCAAGGTAAACTTCAAAAGTTCATAGCACATTGGACAACCTATTACTAACTCATTTTTGCTCTTTGGTACAATTAAACACTGAAAAGATTTATCTAATATTTATAATTGTGTTAATTGCCATAATCATTATAACGAAGCATTTGTCGAGAACTAATAGCTTAAATAAACCTTCGAGGCTTATAGTGTATTATCTTATGTTTATAAATAAATGTTTCTTTGTTTGGTATATAAATCTACACTGTTGGTTTGGCTTAGTAACTGTATCAAAGAGACCAAAGTGTGGAAGAGCCATAGGATATTTAAAAAAAAGTATGCGTAAACTTAGAGGGCTATGTAGGGTTGAAAGGGATTTATGTCGAACGTAGAATGTATAACGATGTAAACGACATTATCAATCTGTACCTGTTTTAGGTATATGATCAGAGGTGCAATAATTGAACAGAATTATGTATATTGAAAAAGAAAAGGTTTGTTGATTAGTTATTGATGTGGTTGTCATGAAGATAGATGGTTGTTATGAAGACATGGTTGTTAGGAAGACAAATATATTTTGTGATGTGTAGTCATCTCTCAGAATAAAAGAAGTGTAAGCTGTTAATAGCCATATAATAGTCTTTGCTGCTATTATTTATTTAATAATATAGATTTGTATTATATTATCGTTATAAATGCTCCTGAAACTTTTCATGGTAGGAAGATGAAACTCAATGTGTGAACGCATTAGAAATAAAACAATTTACCACTGCACATGACTTACAATTTGGAGAAAAAAATTGTAGATGTATGACGCACCTCGGGAATGAGAAGATTACATCCAATATTAGTGTCCAATTCATAGTTTCCGCTGGATCACTGAGATAAAAGGTGACATTTTCGGTGGCATCCTAAGTCCAAGTTCAGTTCCCGTTGGCAGGGGGCGAAAAAAGATGGAAAATAAAATGTCCGCAATGATATAGATTAATGTCGAATCCGTGGTTTCCAGAGTAGGTAAATTCGTTGGTGATCGTTCCAAAGACACTTCCAATCCCAAGTTTAGCTAAGAGCATGCATGTCAACTGAAGCGGGAATTGATTGGGCACTGCCAAAGGCAATATGGGATTTATAAATGACACATCTAGTTGTCTCATAGTACTGATTCAGAAATATTGTTTCTGGTACGTTCCTTTGTTTCTAATTGAAACTGTAAGGAAATGCAGTATTCAGCTTTCAACGTGCAAAAATAAGTAATAATAATAATAACTGGATTATTGTAGCATTTGCTATGTGAGGTTTTCTTGTTCATCTCAACCATAGCTTGGTGGGCAACATGGAAATTTTAAAACTTTTCTCTCCCTTGAAAGAGCTGTTTTATAATTTACTAAGGTCTCTTCTTCGTAACTGTATCTAGATATCCTATCCTTGGTCTTCCTCTTCCTGGTTTTCCTTCTGCCTTTTCCTCTATCAGCACGGTGATCCAATCGGAGTGCCTAATAAAATGGCCAAGCATGCTGTTTCTTCTTTTTCCTATTATCTTCATGATCTGTCGTCCTTCACTAGCTTCCTTTAGTACGTCTTCATTCCTTTTCCTTTCGATCCATGATATGCGCAACATTTTCTCCGCTAACACCACATTTCAAATGCTTCCAGCTTGGATATTTCAGCTTTTCTCGATGTCCACATCTCTGATCCGTAAAGCGCCAAGCTCCATACCAAAGTGTTAAAAAATAGTTTTCGAACGTCCAACGACACCTTTCTTAATGTTGGCAGTCCTCTTTTCCAAATGAATGCTTGTTTAGAATGTGCTATTCTAAAATCAAAATTTATATGAAATTAAGGTAATATACATATATATTATAACAAAAATGAGAGATCATTAAATGCATTGCATAATGTTAATTCCTTGTTTCTTCGTGACATTATACAAACTCAGTACTTAATAAAAAGTTCCACATGAACACATTATACGTATAACAAAAGTTAGATGATCTATAACATAACAAAGTTCGTAGTTTTCTCTTTTCAAAGTTAGACTTCTCTCTCCTTGTCTCTATTTTGCTTTTCATTATATTTCTGAGATACAAACATTGATTATTAATTCATATACATAATAATAATAATTTCTTTTGCTGCCAAAAATGCTATCCGGCATAATCGTGGGACGTAAAACTGAACGATTTCGTTTTCTTTCTTCATCAGTTTCAATAAGATATTTTTTTTTTAAATGAGCTATCTTAAAGAAAGTAACAAACAAATTACGCTTACAAATAAAACAAATTACGCTTACAAATAAAAAATATTTGTTTTCAAGAAAATTACTTTTAAAACTATTTTCTAACCAAAATGAAAAGTATGACAAATGCTTTTGTATATATTCACTTGATTTACCTGAGGATTGATGAATTTACAACTTAATATCGGTCCTTAAGCTTTTCGTTTTAGTCAACAATAAATAGAATTTCTTTTTGAAAAGTAGTTTTCTTGAAAACGGATTTAATTTTTTTTATATTATAGTACGATTTGCTACATTGTCTTTATTATTTTTTTCAAAGCTAAAACATGTTTTTAAAAATATTTGTATTTATTTTTTTTAATTGTTTAATACGATTTATTGCATTTTCTTTGTTAAAATTTGATTTTCAAAGAAAGCAAGGTTTTATAAAAATATTTTTAAAATTTTATTTCAACTATGTTATGAAATTCCATGAAAGCTTATATTCCATTCGAACTTGTGAATATTATATCCTGCTTAGTAGCTTTACTCAAAGAATAAAGCTTCTTACATACCATCTAATTTTATATCGATCTTTAATATCAAACGAAACATCTAATTTACAAAATATATAAATATATACAATTACACAAAAGTAAGAATAGAATATTGTACAGCGTGACTAGTTACCCCTTTATAAATGCTAATACAAGTTTTTCTATTCTTTCAGACTGTGTGAACGATGGTTGTTGTGAATCACCAACGATACCTGGACATGTTGCAGAACTGGTTTGTTCCTCCCTTGGAGAAGCACGGAATCAAAAAGACATATTGGTTTCAGCATGATGGAGCACCTGCCCATTATGCCCTCTCCGTACGCGAATATCTTACGGAAGTCTTTGCTGGGCGTTAGATTGGTCGTGGTAATCCGGTAGTCCACTACTTGGCTGGCCACCTCGGAGCTCAGACCTTACCATGGAGGTTCATGATGGATAATGGAGGTTCATGAAGGGGATCGTTGCACAAAACCGTTACGATACCACTGCCGAACTGACAGAAGCTGTGAAACAAGCCTTCAGTCAAGCTACACCTGCAATGCCGCGCTAAACGTCGCAGAGAACCTGACAGCGTATTATACTTTGTCGTGAGAATGACGGTCAACAGACTGATCCTATGGGCACTTAATATTTCCTATCTCAATACAACTTCACAAAAGCATTGTTGTTCATGTCATTCAGTTCTTTCCGTGTAGTTATTTACGTACATTTGGCAGTTTATGTTAATTATTTTCAGAGGTAATGGGACCTTGTGGCCACCCTGTATCGTTACAGGCTTATGTCGCAGTGCAAAATTTCATCATTCTATTGAAATGAAATACAGTAAACTAAAGTTGTAAGATTTGAGGCCACTGTTAAAACACTGTAAGTTAAGGAAAAGTATGTCATAAATGGGGGCATTTCATTGTCAATAATCTAATTAAAAGTAGCTATGTCATTCTGATTGCACGCATTTTCATTGCAATCTTTGTAACCCAATTCGTTTCTGCTGCTACTGCTATTATTATTAATGAAAATCTGTTGTCAGTTGCAGGATTTTTGACCTCCAGAAATCTCTTCTTTTCAAAGCTTTATGAAATACATCCAAAGGCTTGTTCTAGATATTTTTGTTGCAAGGTATAAAAAATTATAAAGATAAAAAAAGATCTGTTTTTGAAGTAGGTTACCAGTGGAAAATGTTTGTTTTTGACTGAGTGACGGACGGACGCATGGATCGATCCGACGATGTTTCATTTCCAGACGACCGCAGAGGCTGCGAGTGTGGGAGAGACTCCATCTGACAGAGCGGATGACTGCACATCAGGTTGTCTCCAGCAAAAGTCGAGAGAAATATACCGAGTTATTGCTCTCTCTGTGGAACACAGGACGTCAGTGCATTTGACACAAAATAACTGGATATCACAGATACGTTTTCAAACAAAGGTCAATATTTATACAGCCTTCAAGGTCCACTAACCAACATAAACTTCAACAATCACTGCATTTCTAACATTTTACTTCGCATATTTGATTTTTAGCGAAATATAATATCCACCCTACACTTACTCTTATGGAATTACATCCTAAAATTTGCCCGAATAACAAACGACAAATGCTTCAGTATGTGCGTCAAGGAATAAATGTCACTACCTGCGCTACTTATATAACTAAGTCCTTCATAATAATTGCAATAAATGTGGTATGGAATTTGGGGTAGTTGCTATATAAATAAAAAATAATTATATGTATCCAATTAGAACTTTTAATCAATCACAATTTTTATTATAGTGTACAAAGGGTCAACGGCTGAATTGGAATAATTCATAATTATCGCCATAAATATTCTGTCATTATTGGTAGGTCACTTGCTACAACGGAGAAGCGTTCATTCTCCACGGTCTTGACCGTACCTCTTCGTCTTTACGTACAATTTTTCTGTTTTAATATCGTCCATCAATTATAGACTCCTTCGCCCCTTCTTCTTTTTCCTACCACCATATCCTCTGGCACGCCCCTCATGATACAGACCCTTCTCAATCAGTTTCTCTTCCTCTTCCTCGTACTTTTCTCCCCTATCATTTCTAACACCC
Organism: Thermobia domestica; assembly: GCF_964235325.1. Lineage (NCBI taxonomy): Eukaryota > Metazoa > Arthropoda > Insecta > Zygentoma > Lepismatidae > Thermobia > Thermobia domestica. The sequence continues at coordinate 4,053,418 of NC_137463.1, forward strand.
TCTCATTCGTTTCCGACTTGGCTCAGCTAACTCTATCCATTCCTCTCCACACTCACACTTCGAAAGGTTTCAGTTTCTTCTCATCGCTTTTACGTAATGTCCACTTTTCTCCCCGATACATGTAATTCTCCACACGAAGCACTTTATGAGTCTTTTTCTCAATTTTTTATTCAAGGATTCTCAAACTAGACTTTCTTTCTCCTAAATTCTTCTTTCGCCATTCCTATCCTTTTTATTTCATTCACACTTCATATCATCAATTATAATACTAGTAATATATATATCAGAGCGTAAACCCTAATTTACTTATTCAAAGAAGTCGATATATAGAATCCAAACATTAACATCACCATTTCCAGAAGCATTCTTTACTGTATGTCTACAACATTATTTCTGATCAGCTGTATAACTATTGATTAATGGGAATAGAAGATGGATTAAGGCAATCTTATTATTGTGTGTTCAAAACCACATTTGCTCATCCTTTTTCGAGTTTTTACCACAATTTGTTTTCATTATTTAGCTAAGATTTTCGTAACTGCAAACAGCTGTTTTCTACTGTGACTCCGCTAACTTACAAGGGAGTAGTGAAATTTCATTGAAATCATACTTAGAATATATTGTTATTAAACTAAAATACTTTTATTAAAAATTAAATATTCTCAATTTGCTTTTAGTATAATAATAATAATAATAATAATAATAATAATAATAATAATAATAATAATAATAATAATAATAATAATTTTGTGAATTGAAAATATTTGTTTCATTTTTTTATGTCTATGTATACCTTTATATGTGAACCAGATATGTTGCCTGTGTGTCTTCGGTACGTGTCTCCTAGAGTTGCCTACTGCTCGCTATTTTACTAGCAGGGCAGGAAATATGTTGCTAATCTGAATAAGGCCAGTGGCCGGTACAAAAGAACATATATATATTGCTATTACAGAAGATATTATGAAAGGAAGGAATATATTTTCCTCTCTTTCACAATATTTGTATCAAATGTGTTATGAAACACAGTGACACTGCTCACAATCACTTCTCACACACTTTCAGCACAAACAATTAGTCAATAAATTATTTTTCCTATTTCAATTATCCACTTCCACATACCTGTGACAGCAATCCTGAAACAATGGAATGAAAATAACACGTATCAATGTAGCCAACATAAATTTAGAAACATCCATACTAACAAGAATAATGACTTGTATTGAGTACTGTTCGGAAACGTAATACCTCTCTAAATAACTCGAAATGTGGATAATTGTGTAAATTCAAATGAATACATCAAGAAACAAATGAAATTGAATATAAATTCCTTTGATGCTGCAGGTAAATAATTCCAGGCAAATGGTTATCGATCTGAGCCCAGATATTCACATGATCAATATCGTGCAATGCTTGGTTTATGTTGAATTTTGAGTCGGATTCCATTGAGTGCCCAAAATGCAACTTTGTGGTGTTTTAGTACACATATGACACTACAACATGAACAATTTTGAACAAGTTCAGAGGGACATTTCTATTCGAAATTCAAAATTCAAATCTTAATTTACATTTTTGAAGTGCTATTTTTTATTTTACAGGTTTTCTTATTATAATACAACTTGTAGAGAAATCGTTAAGCTTTCCAATGGTGTTTGTCTCACGTCTCTAGTGCACATATTAGCCATTTTATAACAATTTTTAATAATCACTGTAACTGAAAAAATGCCATTGTTTGACATTTTTGAACACCCTTTATAGAGACACTTTCAGAGTGGAAGACGTAATATTAGGGATTGTTTCATCTACCACTGTAATAAAGCTGTACACCAATTTTTACAAAAATCTGAGATGTCTGATGTTTTGTTTTGACATGGAATGTCCCGCAGTCAAGAAATCGTGGAACACTACGTGCGCCTCATATAACAAAATGTAGGAAGTAGTGTTGTAGACTTTTTTCAGTGATTTTGTCTCCGTATCGTTGTTTTTTTCCTTCGAGTATTTATTGAGATTTGAATTGCAATAACGTTATTTCAGGTTTTCCCGGAAGGGGGGGGGGTGAAAAAAATAGTCCACCGACATAAGAGTTTCACCATTTTCATTAGTATAGTATGCAATTTATTAGAAGGTATATGCATTGCCCCTGCCTTCCCCAAATGACGCCGCTGAAACAAAATATTGTCTGAAACTTATATAGAGATAAAACATTATTTAACAATTCATTATTAATACTGTTTTCTGTTTAGATAATATATCAAGTTGTCTCTAAAATATTGAGCGTTTGCAGGACAAAATTGCAAATACATTTACTGTGGTTTAAAAATATCGTTATGAATCCAAGTAGGCACCATTTAATTTGGTGTCCTGCTATTTTTCGGCAACATTATAATCCTGTCTCTGTAGAAGTTTTGTGGTTTGTGGCCCGAAAAATTATGTGGTTTTTCAGAGGCCTCTTTTGAAACTAATTTAACACCACTCTGGGATTTCACAGAAACTCGAAAAAATGATAGTCTGACGGCGACACAGCTTCAGGTTTATCTAGTTGCATTAAAACCAACCAGCTAAGGTTTCCCAAGTTTTGATTGGTCGTTAAACATGTATGCGGTACGACGTTGTCAACGTGATATACGACACCCTTTCTGTTGATCAGTTTTAGTCGTTTCTTTTGAACTTCTATTTCCACTCATGTTAATTATCTACAGTACAGATCCGAGTTTATCATTTTACCAGGCGGTAGTAGCTCGTGATGCATGATGCCCTTCTAATCCCACCAAACGCACAGGATAACCTTCCTGCGTTTAGTGTTGGAATTGGCACAGATTGTGGAGCGTCTTCTCGCTTCGATTACAATCTTTATCACACATTGGTGTTGTAGGTTATCCCAAACGTCTAGTTTCTTTATGTAGTCAACTTCGTTTAACCCTTTCTGGATTTTATATATTGTTCACTCGTACATGCAGTGGAAAACAGGTCATACATATTTTGAAAACAAGCTCATCATTGATGGGGTCATGACGTTATCTGACTGGCCTTCAAGAGTACACCACAAAAGGCTTATATTGTTTTCTCGCAAATGCTGTCTAAAAGGTTTTATGGGATTCAAGAACAAATGTGTATGTCATCGAATGAAAAATCAGACAGTGTACACGTGTCTACTACAGCACTTAGTATTCTTCAAGTGATTTTGAGATCTGTACGCTAACACAGGGCCGGTCCAGAGGGGCCTAAACTTTAGAAAAAGGCAATGTTTTAAGAAAAAAATCCCATTTGCCTCAAATTCCCCTTTTCAGGTATACGATACGAACATGCAAATTGTACTATTTGGAAGATTGCTTTATTCTGAAGAGAATGAGGTATGTACCAAAATCCTAGGATAAATAGTGCTGGTGCAGTAGCTGCTTGACTGAAAGTCTAAAATTTACCTAAAAATTCCAAATTGTTTGATGACGAATGTTTAGGTCATTGGTGATGTCATGACTGCTTATATACAGGTCTTACTTGACTTTTCCGAGAATATCATCCACTTTGACTGAGACTGGTCTTCCCTGCCAGTAAATTTCAGAAAAGAAAGTGACTGAACCATCTTTTGACTGTTGCTTTTGATAACGATAAACAGTCAAATTTCTTCGCAGGTCTGCGCAGCATTTCCGACTTCAGCAAATTAAAATTGTAAAATATAACGTGTTTCTGCGGAAAGTTCACGTATCTTCACGGCACAATATCTTACGTCTGATTATAAAAATTCCAACTTATTTCTCATATCTACTAGCTTCAACAGGTAGCGTTAAGTGGCATCATATCTGACTCTCTGCGACTCATATACCTTACTATTTGGGATATCTCGTGCAAAAAGGGCTCAATTCTTTCTAGACTACCTAAAAAATATTGTCTTCATGAGACATATTATCACAAGTGTACAAGAGAAAAATGAAAATAATTTTTTTTAAGTTTTACGTCTCACTGTTGTGTCGGCTAGGTTTAAAAGAGACTATGATGAGAAATGAATGAAATGGTGCAATGAAGAGTGGGAGGAAACGGGAGAACCCAGAGAAAACTCATGAAAACGGTGTTTGTCCACCACTAAGTTCACTTGGCGCGGACTGAGATCGAACGAAGGACTGCATTCACCAGAGGTGAACGCTATACCCTTGAGCCACCGAGGCCCCAAGAGTGAAAAAGAGAATATCCTCCTGCTAAAGTGAGAGCCGTTGGTAATGGAATGTAGATAGAGACTTAAAGCTATTTTATATTCAAAGAAAGAATTTTAAGTAGTGATTATTATTTCACATTATAGCATGGGTTCTACCATCTTCGTTACTGAAATACGAAATCGACTCACCCTTTCCCTTAATTGGAACACTTTAACAGTGATCAGGAGGAATTTATTGGCAGATTTGTAACTATGGACGAGACATTGGTACAACATCATACTCCAGAATTGAAACAACAACCGAAGTAATGGAAAAGACCTGGTTCTCCTGTCCCAAAGAAAGCCAAACAAGTTTTATCGAGAAACAAAATTATGGCGTCCTTTTCGGGATCATAGGGCATTATCCTGATTGATTTCTTGGAAAAAGGAACGATTGATAATTCTGAATACTACTGCATAGTACTATGACGTTTGGGTGAGGAAATCAGAATTAAAAGGCCAGAAATGCTGCGAAGAAAGATTTGTTTCACCAGGACAGTGAGCACGTTCAAACGTTTCTTGCATCCATGGCAGAAATTAATTTCTGTGGGTCGAACTGTTGCCGCACCCGCCCTTTTCGCCCAATCTGGTCAACTCGGACTTTCACTTGTTTAAAAACCTGAAAAAGTCTTGTGAGTTCAGAGGTTTCCTTCGGGTGCAGAGGTGAAAAGTGCTGTACTGGGGCATTTTGCAGGTCTCAAGGAATCATTTTTAAAAGTGGTATAGAAGCGTTACTGGAGAGGCAGTGTAAATGTATTCGGAAGAGGGGAATTACGTGGAAAAATAAAACATAACTAATCCAAATATTTTCGAATTTTTGATCAGCCCACGAACTTTCCCATCAACCCTCGTATAATAGCAAGTATGGCATTGAATTGAAACAGTACTGAGTGTTGGTGTAAATAAATTAACCACTGACGCAGGTGGGAGATCCTCATTTAAAAATTTCAGCAGTAATAAATATTTAGATACATTCCTAAGTGTAATTTAATAGTGTCTTATATATTTACAATATTTTTTAATAATTAATAATTGGGGTCACCTTAACGTTAAAGTTGTCCACGAGGAAAATAAACAAAATTTGAGAGGCACGATGCCTCAGTGGTAGAGCGTTGACCTCTGGTACATGGGTTTCCTAGTTCGATCCCAGGTCACGCCAAGTAGGCTTCGTGGTCGACAAATACCATGTTCGTGGGTTTTCTCGGGGTTCTCCTCTTCGCACTACTTTATTGCACCATTGCATTCGTTACTCATCATGAACCTCTCCTTTAGCTTAGCCAGCGTAACCGAAACTTTATAAAGATTTCATTTTATTTTCTCATGAACAAAATTGGCTGCTTATAGGTTACAGTTCGATATTCATTTACGAAAAATCAAATTGCATGTTGAAATAGATCTTGTCCATTCTCTGTATTTACTATTGTGATATCCACATCATCATTCAAGATTTCTGGTTGATCAAGTGCCGTGTGATGAGGGATGACAGGGTCTTTTGAAGAGGGTTGGTCCGGAGTGAAAACTGAGTGTGAGGACTCCACTTTGAGGTTTCATTCCCACAGAAGACAGATGCGGAATTGAACAGAGCGACTCAACCCTTGATGATAACCGGCCGGAGTCGCTTTGTTTGCTGGCGGGGTCATCAGAGCTATTGACATTGCTTCGTCACTGTAACGTTGTTTGATAGGTTAGATTCTGTTTGTAAGTTTCGCTCGTTTGGAACCACACACACACACACACACAGACACACACACTCAATGGCTGCTCCTACAACAATAGAGCTCTGTTCGGGTCAATGGATTAACTGCGCCAGCAAATAAGAGAGAGCCCAGCCATAAATTTGATGAGGAAAATTGAAACTTGTGTTTTAATGAGAAAGTACTCAGAGTTTAAAGAAGCAATTTTTCACAGTAAAAGCTCGAAACGCTCTCACAAAGAAGCATACCAAAACAGCCAATGATAAACGCCATTGTACACAAATAAATTGGGTTTCGGTTCGTAGCTGATTTTTTATTAATGCTACACTTCTTTTCTCATTACGGAACAATAAATCAGAACAGAGATTTTTAGGACCTCATATTCGTATTCAGCGTTTTTTCCCTCTCTTTTTATTCTAGCAGAATACAAAGGGGAACTAAATATAGCTTTTTTATTTTTGAATTTTATAAAAAAATAAGTACGAAAGAGTCCTTAGCCTACTAATCCCTCAAAATATGGAGATATTGTTGATTTATTATTATTATTATTATTATTATTATTAGACTCATTTTGAGTCCTGTTAGAAAAGTACAGAACATGTAAAATATAACTAGAAAACGCAGTACAGAATATTAATGTACAAAATAATAATAATAATAATAATAATAATAATAATAATAATAATAATAATAATAATAATAATAATAATAATAATACACTTGTCAATTCAGTAGGCTGAGACCCTTCTCAGAATGCTACTTTAAACTAGGGTTGCTATATTTCAAACATGAAAATCCGTGTCGCTACTAAATCACGAGAATCTTTGAAATGCTTGAAATGAAAATAAGTGTTACATACTAATTTACTTTCTTTCATTAGACAGTGTTGTTCAAGTATTATGTAATCATATTTTTAGTCATTTCAGTAGACCTTCTCCTCTCTAGTTAAGCATACGTAAACAGATGATTTACCCCCTCCCCCTGGTAAACATTCTTTCTCAGGCTCTGTTATCTTTTATAGCTTTCAGGGTCTGTTTTAGCTCCTTCAAAGTATGATCTTTCCTATCACACGTTTTGTCTGTTCGTGTTGTATCCTTTTTTTTTTTAAGAACTGTTGATTCATTGGCAACATGTTCAGGCGGAGTTTATCTTCAAAGAAATTTGTTGAATTTTTGCTTTATTTCTGTTATTCTTCACAAACTAACAACTCGCACGAATAGTTCGTTCAATGTCAAAGTAGTTAAATCATGTACTTAATTAAATCTATGTTTTATATATTCGTTTGTTTTTCAACTTCTGAATTGCCACACTCAGAAGTTGAAGTGAATAATTATATACCTAATCCTGTGGAAAAAGCAAACTATAATATTCATTTACTTTCTTCTTCGCTGTGAAATATTTTCGGGACGCCAGGACGCAGACTTCAATTCCGTGGCGGTCCCGGGACGAATGTTAACCCTACTTTAAACCTGACCATTGTACCACACTGAGAAAAGTCCGTTATCCAGAGAGCAGTATATTGTACAAATATACAGAATCCATATGTTTACTACGGGAATCTGTACCGAGTATGCGTTATTAATATGCTACATACTTTTCCCGCTTAGATGTTACATAATGACGCTCCAGGACGCATGCCATCTAACAGTCTTCCGTATATTACATTCGTATACATATGTTATATACTGTACGTCTGCTATGTGTTATAACGTTCATTTGCATGTGAGATTCTGACCGCCTATATACAGTACTTTAACACGGAAAGTACGTATAGATGGAACACTTATACGGAAAGAATTATAAAACACAGTTTTCAGTTATATGTTTGCTGCAGGATCTTTCCTAGAGTGATACTTTAAGTCTAAAAACTACAGGATTTACGCATGTAACCTAGTTAACCCACGTTTTTAGCAACACCACCTGTAACCTACTTACGTTTTTCTTTCTCTGTGTTGTACCAAAAGATTTAAACCATTTTTGAGAAGTCTTTCATAATAGTACTGCAAGATGCGGAGCCAATTTGTTTTGAAAGCACTATCAAGATTAACCACGTGAACCTTTTATCATTCAGTAGTTCAAACCTTTCGGCTCCTTACCTATAACACAGATGTTCACTTCAAGGCATTTTACACAGTGATATGGTATCTCAAGAAATCTCTTTTAATTTAATTAACTGTCTGCATGTTGCAATCGTCACTGGACACTTTATTCTTATCTGTAGCATTTAGAGTAAAACCAAACCAGTAAAGTAGACTCATTAAAGTGTACAATAGTGTACAGTAATTAAATACAATGGTGTGTAACAATAAATGTAGAATACAAAGTGGGAAAATGCTTCCAGTCCATTTCAAACTTTCCAAAAATGTGGATATTTTCCCCGGGATGTCTTCAGTTAGATTATGTAAGTACAGGAAATGTATACATCTATATTAATTTAGATGGGTTTTCAAGTGGTTAGTGAAAGTTTTACGTTTATGTAACTTCAAAAAGATCAACATTGTGATTTAAAAATAATAACGTTTAAATTTGTAGCACAGGAATAAATGGCATTCACTTAGTATCGGGCTCAAAGTGTTGAAATTTATGAAATTTCTAAAATTGAAAATGATTTTAAAATCAATACGCGAGTGAGAATAGTAAGTTTCCTAAAATGCGATATGCAAAACAATATACAGGGTGGCGCAGGAAATGCCATACCATTTGTTTTGTTCATTACACATAGTGTAATATTATAGATGGAATGTTGAAAATTCGTATTCGTATATTTCGGTTTATCGAAAATCCGATAGATGTCACAAGAAGTTAATATCAAATATTTACTTGGGCGACAAACAGCAGTTTTTAAGATGGCGCATAAGAGCAGATAGAGTGTTGAACAGAAGGTGAAAGTTGTACTTTTTTTTTCTTTTTGGAACGATGAGATTAAGTTGCAACACAAAAATATTTACGTGCACCCTTTCGTACAAAATGGGCTCCATGAAAACAGAAAAAACAGAATATTCAGAGATTGTATCCTCAATTTGAAACAACTATCTCTGTGGTGGAGAAGAATCGACGCCCGAAACAAGTTTCCGAACCCTTAAAAACATTGAAGCAGTTCGCGTTGCTTTGACACGCGAATCAACAAGGAGGACGGCTGCTGAGTTAGGAATATCTCGTCGGTCCATACAAAGGATTCTGCATTCGCAAAGAAGCCAGCAAGTGCAGCTGAACTCAAGGCTCTAATCATGCCCTTGTGCAGTCTAATTTTGGAAGATTTGTGCAGGAAGGTTGTGACAAATGTAAAGGTTCACTAGCAAGAGGTTGTGTAACAAAATGGTGATCACATTGAATACATACTACATTGAAATAAATTTCCATGCTCTCAATTAATTTTGAACTAATTTTGTAATATTTTGATATATATATATGTAATGAAGAAAACAAATAGTAAGACATTTCTTGCGCCACCCTGTGATTAAATTTACATCTAAAGAACGTTATTCGAACGTAGTTTTACGCTAACCAAGCTACATTCTTTGTATATATATAATTTTGTTGGCATATTGATTAAAACATAACGGAGTTAAATAAACAATAATATCAGACAGTATAATAATTACAATTTAATAAAGTGAAAATAACTTAACGCAATTCAAAAATCATGTAAACATTTCCTGAAGACTTATATTAATTGCAAACGTTGCTTTGACCATTATCAAATTACTTATTCAATTTACATTTAAAATAAAATTTATTTTGCTTAGATACTCATTTTCTCATATTCAAGTGGTTCCTAACCATTTTAAATTACCTACTCTTTATCCAATCCTAAAGTGAGAATTTATATTATATATTGTGTTAGTATTTGTGCTGAAACCACTCAGTATGTATAGGTACTGACGAGGAACGTGTCATCCGGACATCCGAATCAAACCTAGTCCATTCGATAAACATAACAAAGGTATGTTCATGCACAAAAAATTAAGTGCCATGGACAACAGAGTAAGTCTCTGAGGTTCATTAATCCTGTTAGCATAAAGAAAATGGTAGACTCGCAGTGAAGTAACTATTGTATCACTACTGTTCATTGGAAAGTCATGGTTTATGGTTTATTCTTTTCAGCATGAAACAAGCTTTTCAGAGGTACTATGTATTGGGGCCCATAATGTACTTAAACAGGGAAAATTGGGAGGATATCGGGAAACTTTCCTCCTGAAATCTCACCCATCAACTTTGTATCCCTTTGGAGTGGCTCCAGATGAAAACACACAATCCAAATATATCTCGAAAAATGCTATAAAGGATAAGAAATGAGTGTACCAAGTTTTGTATTGATAGACAGAATAGGTACGAAAGGAAAGCGTGTATTTATTTATACTAACAGGGTTAGTGGGTCCCAGGGACTTACTCCGTTGTCCATGGCATCTAATTTTTTTGCGCATGAACATATCTTTGCTATGTTTATCGAATAGACTAGGTTTGATTCGGATGTCCGGATGACAGTTCATGTCCGTTCCTTGTGAGACTATTAATTATACTAAGACTACATTATTATTATTATTATTATTATTATTATTATTATTATTATTATTATTATTATTATTATTATTATTATTATTATTATTATTATTATTATTATTATTAAAATTATTATTATTAAAGTATTTGCCTTTTGGCAGGTCCTGGGACTAATGATGGTTTTATCTTCTTTCTTCTTATTTCTTCTCTTCTTAATTTTCAGTTTGTACCTGGAAATGTTTCTAGCATTCTTCTCGATTTTCAGCTTCCTCTTTTGACTCCCAAAATTTTCTTATATTTTTGAAATAATCAATCTCTTGTGTTCTTCTTCTTCCTATTCCTCACTTTCCTTCTATCGTGGTATGAAGAAGACAATTTCTTCTCAAGATGTGTCCAATCCAATTGGCTTTTCTGAGAAGGATGGTGGCTAGAAGCGTCATCTTCTCTCTTATCCGTTTTAAAACGTCTTCGCTTGTTACCCTTTCTGTCCATTTTATATTCTCCACCTTCCTCCAACAAAACATTTCGAAGCTCCCTAAATATTTCTTCTCTAACTTCCGTAATGTCCAAGTCTCTGAACCATAAATTGCAATGCTCCAAATATAGCACTTGACCATTTTCCTTCTTAGTCCAATATTAAGACTACATACTCAGTATGAATATTTATACTCAGCATGTAAATGTACTGAGACTCGTTTGTGTTTTTTGAGAAACATGGTAATTAACTGATTTGTAGCAGCCAGTTCTCGTGCCAATCTGTGTCGATTGCCTTGCCCTGAATAAAATACATTTTTAAAATACGTTTACGATTATTTCCTTTGTTCAGAGTACATTATCAAGAAGGATTTTTAGGAAATTAGTCTCCTCCAACAGAGATAGCTGAACACAAAAAATGAATTCGAGTATAAATGCAGTAAAGTTAGCTTCATTACGCAATTTATATATATTTTCTTTGTTCTAGGAGTAGAAAACGATCTGTTCCATACTTCAGCAACAGAATGGCTTTAGAATTAATCATATTATCTTTAAATATAATTTTAAGAAGTTCATACGGAATAATATATTAACATACTATAATCATTAGTATAAACGAAGTTGAATGGAATTTATCATTAGGTTTTGACTTTCTTAAGTAGACCATCCTTTGTGTCAAGAATATAGGCCTAATCTGCTGATAAATTGTAGTGTCTGTGTCGTTAAACATGTCGGTTTCTTAAGTCTTGTAGTTTACTAGGAAAATGAATCTCAGTTACTTACTTCCGATGTTATGCATATTGAGAGTAAAAATGGATGTTGAGAGACTGAATATAATCTACATTTTTATTCGCCTTTCAATTGATTCTGCGACAAAATTCAGTTTTAATTTGTTCTATGTAAGCACACCGGACAAAACGTTAGTCAACCTCTCTTTTTGCAAAACTTACATAATAGTAGGCTGAATTGATTTTGAGTTTAGCGTCCTTTTCAGCAGCGAGGCTATTTGAGAAGTGGACCTACTGATTAACGAGGAATCCGAACCACATGGGCTCCCATCGCTAATGGAACCCGTATCTCTCACACCAAAGGCGCGTACACTAACCGCTTAGCCACGAAGGAGTTCACCTAATAGTAGGTAACAACACTTCTTGTCTATAACTACTAGATTCTGGTTGGAAGTACGAGTAGTTTCACGCTGTGTTACAGGTGAATTACTCATTGGCCAGTAGATCAACTACGTCAATTCAGTTTTCCATTTAAGCTTGACAAGTCAATAGCCAATGAACGGCCAGTGATGCTATGGCCATGCCAGTGATGCTTCTGCTGTGACTCTAAAGTATCGCTTGCAAGTATAACCAAATGCAGATTATATGAAAGCATGCGTTTCAAGTGTATGGACCGGCTAGAAACCAAGAGCCAAGCACCGGCTAACTGGCCGAAGCCTTTCTTGCTACTAGGATAGTTTCTCCTCAGTTCACAAGAACCTGTAATCAGAAAATAATACATTTATTAGTTTCTGATTGTCTACTCTTTGTGTGTGTTAGACGCTAGGTGTTAGTACATTGTCTAACAGTGCATATAAATACACGTTGAAACTTGCTTAATAGACAGAGGACACAAAGCCAACTATTGAACTGGAAACACTATTAAAGCGTGTTATGAGCACTGAAATAGTTGGTAGCCTTTAGAATGTCATTAGGAGACCCTAACTAATAAAACTTTCATGAAGGTGGAATGGAGGGGAGGAAAGACAACAGACAATGGGGGATGATAGAAACTGACAAAGAAGAAGAGGGGGAAGAGAATCCCTGCTAATTGCCAACCGCAACGTCTGTGGCTCAGCTAAAAAAAACTTTGTAATGGAAACGATTAGCGAAGGCAACTGAAAAAAGAAGTGCAAGCTTTTTCTTGCCATTACTTGTGTTGGTGGTGACGTCACTTGGGGGTAAAAGAACCACCGGTAATGGAGCGTAAAGAGCTACCAATGAATACCGTAATCAATTGGAAAAGTTTTCAACAAATGCTTCGTCAGCAGAAACTACTCTCATCTGCTTTCTCTATAGCTGGCGAGCATATCTGTGGCCTCGTTTCTGGCTGTGGATGGAGACATCGTGTATAAGTGAACCAAAGCTGAAGCTGTATACAGGGTGTCTCTAAAGTCCCCTGACATAGGGTGACTCCGATATTATCAGAGTTACAACAAAATGTAAGAGGGGAAACCGTTTCTAAATACGGTATTTTGAATCTAAAGTTGAGGAATTTTTTAAATCGAACGAGCCGTTTGGGCTGTACACTCTTTATACACCTAATGTAAAATGAAAATGCAACGTTTTCATTTACCTGGAGGCGGAAACATTTTGTAAGAGTATGGTTATTGGAGGCATGTTTGAAATGAGGGCTTGCCATCGACATCGTAGCGTAAAAGACAGTAACTTGATTCACCTAAATTGTGGGTGGAGGTAAATGGCAACGTTGCATTTCCATTTAACATTGGACGCATAAAAAGTGTACAACCCAAACGGCTGATCCGATTTTAAAAAAAAATTCTTTCACTTTAGATTGAAACCATCACATTTGGAGACGGTTTCTCCTCTTACATTTTGTTGTAACTCTGATAATAACAGAATTACCCTAAGTCAGGGGACTTTTAAGACACGTGTATACTAACATCTTATGGTAATTTCTTTATCAAAGTATGCATGTATCTTTAATTTGATTGATTTATTTATTTATAATTATGTGTTTTGCGAGCAGCAAAATCACATACAACGAGACCATCAGTTCAAAGTAGAATCTGAACCAGTGTAAGGCGTTAAATGCCTTTAATGGTTATCGATCCCGGGAGTTTGTGTACCAAAGACACACGGGCTAGCCGCTTTTTGCTTTAAAATTCGTTCCAATTGTGACTTTTCCCACTTAGTAGTATTGGAAGTTATATTATATTCGAAAGCGATCCCATCTTAAGAGGCCTAATCATTGCGAAATTAAAATACTGCTAATTTTACAGTAATTATGTGATATTTTCAAATAGATAAAAGATAATCGAAAGGTGGAACAACAGCGATCTAGACAATATTATTTTTGCATGAGGTATCGTTATTACAAGCCACCTACTAGTTTTCCGTTTGCAGCCATTTAGAAAAGCGAAAATAAAGGCCAATTTTATAAATGGCTGGAAATCTAAGCAGATAAGTGAGTTGTGATAACGGTTTCTTATGTAAAATAATATTGTCTAGGGAGCTCCTGTTCCACTTTTCGATTATCTTTTATCTATTTTAAGATATTGCATAATTACTATAAAATTAGCGGTATTTTAATTTCGCAGTGATGGGGCCTCTTAATCGCATGTTTAGAAGTTGCGAGAGTTGCGAAGCCACCCTTTAAAACAGACGCAGAACAACTAAATAAGATAATGTTGAATGGTTTTGAGAATTAAAGATTTAGTAATTTGTGGATTTAGAAAAGTTATGACATTTTTATATAAAATGAGATCATCTGTTAATTCTTGATAATTGTGAGTAATCTCAGAGGAAAAATAATAAAGGTAAGAAAGAGTAAACAGAGTACTCTAATCGTTCATTGGTAACATCGTGGTTATATTACAATTAGGAACTACTCTATACTAATACTACGAGCATCTCAATTTGTCAGTGGCGGATCTGGAAGGTAAAAACGGGGAGGCAGCCAGAACCCAGACTACGATAAGTACATCATAAGTTTACTATAAAAACTCAAAAAATATATAAATAATAGCTCGAATTATTTTTATCACTCAAAAAACTGGGGGAGGCTAGCCCCCTCGACCATGGGCTGCATGCGTCACTAGAATTTATCTACTCAAGTTAAAATTTTAACAAGTCGTCTCCCAGTTCCAAATTTTACTTAATGCAATCCGACAGGGACGAACACAGAAAGATTCAGGACTATTTATTGATATCGCTCCTCAGATGAATTATAACCCAAGATGTGTTTCACATTATGATCGTTTAACATAAATAACTCGACACACTAGATCAGCGAAGGACGCTCTGTACTATTTGTATTACTGTACGGTTATAAAGGTGCAGTGGCGAAGTATTTAACGCATTTTCCTACTAATTGAACAGTATGTCTTCCATGTCCGATGGAGGTGTTTTAGTTTTCTCGCTCTCCTATCTTGTAATCGCGGCTCAGAGATTACCTCAGCCCTGTTTGGAGAAACTAGGCTTTGTAGTGAGACTGGTCCAGCGTAGTACTTATCACATCATCTTCTGGGGTGCTGAGATCATATACGTTTGAAACCTTAATTTCTCATCACCATTCATAGCCTTTGCATAAGGGCAATTGGCCTAGCTTGCACATGAAAGGGTCAGAGTACACCAGAGTAATACTGTTGATTTAAAACAAGAAAAACATGTAACTATAAACTATGAACTATAAACTTCTAGATTTTAGAATGTCCCTAACAGTGAAACCGATTAAAGGGCCCATCTGCAAGACATCAACACATACATGATGAATAAACAAATTTCTGTTATTTCCTCCCCCTAAATGTTCACTGTATTAATAAGTCTCGTTGCCCTTCCTTCCATCCTGTAGTATTTCTCTAGTGCCCATCATGGAAGTAGAGCTTAGCTCACAAATCTCTGCCGCTATTGGCGCCAACGAAGAATTTCCTCCAAGAAAGATACTATTGAAGTAACTAAAGTATAATAATTAACTTACTTCAATAGTATCTGTTTTGGAGGAAATTCTTCGTTGCGTCAATCGCAACAAGAGATTCCTGAGCCAAGCTATACTTAAGATACTTCAATAGTATCTGTCTTGGAGGAAATTCTTCGTTGCGTCAATCGCAACAAGAGATTTCTGAGCTAAGCTATACTTAAGTTACTTCAATAGTATCTGTCTTGGAGGAAATTCTTCGTTGCGTCAATCGCAACAAGAGATTTCTGAGCTAAGCTATACTTAAGTTACTTCAATAGTATCTGTCTTGGAGGAAATTCTTCGTTGCGTCAATCGCAACAAGAGATTTCTGAGCTAAGCTATACTTAAGTTACTTCAATAGTATCTGTCTTGGAGGAAATTCTTCGTTGCGTCAATCGCAACAAGCGATTTCTGAGCTAAGCTATACTTACGTTACTTCAATAGTATCTGACTTGGAGGAAATTCTTCGTTGCGTCAATCGCAACAAGAGATTCCTGAGCTAAGCTATACTTAAGTTACTTCAATAGTATCTGTCTTGGAGGAAAGTCTTCTTTGGTGTCAATCGCAACAAGAGATTCCTGAGCTAAGCTACACTTAAGATACTTCAATAGTATCTGTCTTGGAGGAAATTCTTCTTTGGTGTCAATCGCAACAAGAGATTCCTGAGCTAAGCTACACTTAAGATACTTCAATAGTATCTGTCTTGGAGGAAAGTCTTCTTTGGTGTCAATCGCAACAAGAGATTCGTGAGCTAAGCTATACTTAAGTTACTTCAATAGTATCTGTCTTGGAGGAAATTCTTCGTTGCGTCAATCGCAACAAGAGATTCCTGAGCTAAGCTACACTTAAGTTACTTCAATAGTATTTGTCTTGGAGGAAATTCTTCGTTGCGTCAATCGCGACAAGAGATTCCTGAGCTAAGCTTTATTAAGTTACTTCAATAGTATCTGTCTTGGAGGAAATTCTTCGTTGCGTCAATAGCAACAAGAGATTCCTGAGCTAAGCTATACTTAAGTTACTTCAATAGTATCTGTCTTGGAGGAAATTCTTCGTTGCGTCAATCGCAACAAGAGATTCCTGAGCTAAGCTATACTTAAGTTACTTTAATAGTATCTGTCTTGGAGGAAATTCTTCGTTGCGTCAATCGCAACAAGAGATTCCTGAGCTAAGCTATACTTAAGTTACTTCAATAGTATCTGTCTTGGAGGAAATTCTTCGTTGCGTCAATCGCAACAAGAGATTCCTGAGCTAAGCTATACTTAAGTTACTTCAATAGTATCTGTCTTGGAGAAAATTCTTCGTTGCGTCAATCGCAACAAGAGATTCCTGAGCTAAGCTACACTTAAGTTACTTCAATAGTATTTGTCTTGGAGGAAATTCTTCAATGCGTCAATCGCGACAAGAGATTCCTGAGCTAAGCTTTATTAAGTTACTTCAATAGTATCTGTCTTGGAGGAAATTCTTCGTTGCGTCAATAGCAACAAGAGATTCCTGAGCTAAGCTATACTTAAGTTACTTCAATAGTATCTGTCTTGGAGGAAATTCTTCGTTGCGTCAATCGTAACAAGAGATTCCTGAGCTAAGCTATACTTAAGTTACTTTAATAGTATCTGTCTTGGAGGAAATTCTTCGTTGCGTCAATCGCAACAAGAGATTCCTGAGCTAAGCTATACTTAAGTTACTTCAATAGTATCTGTCTTGGAGGAAATTCTTCGTTGCGTCAATCGCAACAAGAGATTCGTGAGCTAAGCTATACTTAAGTTACTTCAATAGTATCTGTCTTGGAGGAAATTCTTCGTTGCGTCAATCGCAACAAGAGATTCGTGAGCTAAGCTATACTTAAGTTACTTCAATAGTATCTGTCTTGGAGGAAATTCTTCGTTCCGTCAATCGCGACAAGAGATTCATGAGCTAAGCTATACTTAAGTTACTTCAATAGAATCTGTCTTGGAGGAAATTCCTCGTTGCGTCAATCGCGACAAGAGATTTCTGAGCTAATCTATACTTAAGTTACTTCAATAGAATCTGTCTTGGAGGAAATTCTTCGTTGCGTCAATCGCAACAAGAGATTCGTGAGCTAAGCTATACTTAAGTTACTTCAGTAGTATCTGTCTTGGAGGAAATTCTTCGTTGCGTCAATCGCGACAAGAGATTCGTGAGCTAAGCTATACTTAAGTTACTTCAATAGTATCTGTCTTGGAGGAAATTCTTCGTTGCGTCAATCGCAACAAGAGATTCCTGAGCTAAGCTATACTTAAGTTACTTCAATAGTATCTGTCTTGGAGGAAATTCTTCGTTGCGTCAATCGCAACAAGAGATTCCTGAGCTAAGCTATACTTAAGTTACTTCAATAGTATCTGTCTTGGAGGAAATTCTTCGTTGCGTCAATCGCAACAAGAGATTCGTGAGCTAAGCTATACTTAAGTTACTTCAATAGTATCTGTCTTGGAGGAAATTCTTCGTTGCGTCAATCGCAACAAGAGATTCGTGAGCTAAGCTATACTTAAGTTACTTCAATAGTATCTGTCTTGGAGGAAATTCTTCCTTGCGTCAATCGCAACAAGAGATTCGTGAGCTAAGCTATACTTAAGTTACTTCAATAGTATCTGTCTTGGAGGAAATTCTTCGTTGCGTCAATCGCGACAAGAGATTCGTGAGCTAAGCTATACTTAAGTTACTTCAATAGAATCTGTCTTGGAGGAAATTCCTCGTTGCGTCAATCGCGACAAGAGATTTCTGAGCTAAGCTATACTTAAGTTACTTCAATAGAATCTGTCTTGGAGGAAATTCTTCGTTGCGTCAATCGCAACAAGAGATTCGTGAGCTAAGCTATACTTAAGTTACTTCAGTAGTATCTGTCTTGGAGGAAATTCTTCGTTGCGTCAATCGCGACAAGAGATTCGTGAGCTAAGCTATACTTAAGTTACTTCAATAGTATCTGTCTTGGAGGAAATTCTTCGTTGCGTCAATCGCAACAAGAGATTCCTGAGCTAAGCTATACTTAAGTTACTTCAATAGTATCTGTCTTGGAGGAAATTCGTCGTTGCGTCAATCGCAACAAGAGATTCCTGAGCTAAGCTATACTTAAGTTACTTCAATAGTATCTGTTTTGGAGGAAATTCTTCGTTGCTTCAATCGCAACAAGAGGTTCCTGAGCTAAGCTATACTTAAGTTACTTCAATAGTATTTGTCTTGGAGGAAATTCTTCGTTGCGTCAATCGCAACAAGAGATTTCTGAGCTAAGCTATACTTAAGTTACTTCAATAGAATCTGTCTTGGAGGAAATTCTTCGTTGCGTCAATCGCAACAAGAGATTCCTGAGCTAAGCTATACTTAAGTTACTTCAATAGTATCTGTCTTGGAGGAAATTCGTCGTGGCGTCAATCGCAACAAGAGATTTCTGAGCTAAGCTATACTTAAGTTATTTCAAAAGTATCTGTCTTGGAGGAAATTCTTCGTTGCGTCAATCACAACAAGAGATTCGTGAGCTAAGCTATACTTAAGTTACTTCAATAGTATCTGTCTTGGAGGAAATTCTTCGTTGCGTCAATCGCAACAAGAGATTTCTGAGCTAAGCTATACTTAAGTTACTTCAATAGTATCTGTCTTGGAGGAAATTCTTTGTTGCCTCAATCGCAACAAGAGATTCGTGAGCTAAGCTACACTTAAGTTACTTCAATAGTATCTGTCTTGGAGGAAATTCTTCGTTGCGTCAATCGCAACAAGAGATTTCTGAGCTAAGCTATACTTAAGTTACTTCAATAGAATCTGTCTTGGAGGAAATTCTTCGTTGCGTCAATCGCAACAAGATATTCCTGAGCTAAGCTATACTTAAGTTACTTCAATAGTATCTGTCTTGGAGGAAATTCGTCGTTGCGTCAATCGCAACAAGAGATTTCTGAGCTAAGCTATACTTAAGTTATTTCAAAAGTATCTGTCTTGGAGGAAATTCTTCGTTGCGTCAATCACAACAAGAGATTCGTGAGCTAAGCTATACTTAAGTTACTTCAATAGTATCTGTCTTGGAGGAAAGTCTTCTTTGTTGTCAATCGCGACAAGAGATTTATGAGCTAACCTATACTATGTGGTGTCATCGATAGTCGTGTCGTGATTTAGCCAGAGCGCTGAGTTAAAGGGGAAATCTGGTAAGATTGAAAAGAAAGTGTTACCAACGGAATTATGTCATAATAATAGCAGCATAAGCAAAGAATTGTACAGTGCATTCCTTCCTGTCTTTCTTGAGTAAATATCATTGCCAAAATTTTGGTGCATTATTTTTTTGTTTTTGAATTTTCATAATCTGTAACCTACTTAGTTGAGTATCTCAGAAGTAGATGCCGAATGCATAAGAAAATCGCTAATGAGAGTTCTTCTCACTAGGCAAAGTGTGTTTGGATAACATAATGTTATATTGACTACTCTTATCACGTTCGTTTTCCTACTTCTCTTGCAGCACTTCTTTGGAATTACATGATTAGCCTTCAATTCCCGCCAGGAGTTCATGTGGTTTGGATCGACATTATGCTGTACTTTGATAGAGCCTCGGCCCTGAAAGAAAAGTAAATCTTTAAACAAACTAACTAACCTATTTACCGTATGAACAGGAAGGTTAAGCATAGTAAAGAATTAAGCAATGAAAATTATAATAATTCCGAATAGATTTATTTGGTCAAAGATACATTGAAAATTACAGAGAGGCTTTAAGCATTTCCTTATACTCTGAAAACAATTTAACACAATAAGCAGTGTCAATCCATACTGGATAATATTTCTCCAACTCTTCTATTTATACTGAGACCCGGGTTCGATTCCTGGCGGGAGCCCAAGTGGTTCGGATTCCACGTTAATCAGTAGGTCCATGTCTCATATAGCCACGCTGCTGAAAGGGACGTTAAACTCAAAATCAATCAATCTTCTATTTATACTCTATCTTTGAATATCCTTTTTCACGTTACTCCAGTGCTTCTTTGTTTCATCATACCGCCTTGTATAAGGATGTTTTTCACGTCCTTCTAGTCCTTGATATCTAATCATGAATTGCTCTTGCTCAGCTATCATTTTTTCTTCTTGCAGTGTGATCTAACCACTGTCACTGCAATGTCTTTTTATTTTCATGATAGTGTTCGTCTTTCTCATCTTTTTATAAGCTATGTGATTATATTCTTGTATTTGCCACGTTTCTGATATTCATTCAACTTTAATTTTAAGGCTTGCGAGAGGAAGTTCTAAAAGCTCCCGACTCCAATTTGAAACGACGTGAACCTTTTGTATATTTTAATAATTTTAATCACAAAAATACTTCTCAAATAAAAACAAATTTAATATGAAGATCTAATATTGACACTGAAATCGAGAAGTTCGTACCACTTTCAGTTTCAATACAGGGATAACAGCGGAGACGGAACCTTCTCTCCGGTTGTTGAATGGTTGAATCCAATTAAAATTTATTTGTAGCTATCCCTTTTCGGGGATTCAATATTAAAACTTGAAAGATAGATATGAACATTACTTGATATTTGAATGGAGAGGTTAGGAAGAAAACCTACTCTTGGAACTAAATTTAGTTTTTTAAAAGTATTTGATTTGATGCTACTTTTTAAAAACTATTTCGTTATCCATGTTATATGGATAAAAGATTCTCGCTGTGCTTTACCGTTTCTAGCCATTGTTTGAACCACTTCCGGTTGCAAGCGAAGAATAACAACGGAGAAAAATTTTCTTTGGACGGTGAATTCATACAAGTTTTCTTTCGTTAATTCTTGCCCTTATTCCTCTGGTGTTTTTGTCAATAAACAGACAGATTAATATATTCTTGTGTAACACTTTTCACGCTTATGTATCGCGTACATTGAAGATTCAAGCATTTTTTTTAATTCAAGGATTAGTTTTCAGCTCCTTCGTGGCTAAAAGGTTAGCGTACGCGCCTTTGGCGTGGGAGGCCCGCGTTCAATTCCCGGCGGGAAGTCATGTGGTACGGATTCCATGTTAATAAGTAGGTCACGTCTCATATAGCCTCATGTTAAACTCAAAATCAACTCAACTCAACTCAAGGAACATTTGGTCGGGCATTTCACTTAGACATATTTCAATGTAACGACTTTATTTTATTCATATGGAATGACAACTAAAGATCTAAAGCAGCAAAGAATGTCAATTCAAATTTTCTCAGCTGTCTCTGTACACAGTATTCACCGCTATATTAAAACATATTTCCATATTATCTGTGTACTGCCTATGTTTCTTTCTTTTGATGTGCACTTAATTGCGTCCCAACGTGAAGTTTCAATAAAGAAAAAAACGTTAAATTATTCGATATTGATAATTTTGTAATGGCATAGTTTGTAACACTGCTAGAGAGGATCTTTTTTCCTCTTAAATTCCGATTTTCGGATTTTTCCTCTCCTCGTGTCCCTCTGGATTGCGGCCAAGGCTGAAATCGAGGGTGGAATTCGCCATGTCACACGAGGAGCAATCAGTCAAGCATTTAGCCTGCCTCCCATATTCCCCATGTAATACAGCAAATTTCACACGAAAATCCTCGCGTTCAACGATTTCTATAGCCAACTTTTATATAGGAAGCTCATCTATGATGGAAAATCCACGCTCACAGCCCATGAATTCATATACATTGTCACATATGTAATGTGTTTGAGATGATTATTTTTTTTTTTTTTTTTTGTATGAACATGTATTTGTACAACGTCAAATATTCAAATGAACTTGCAATGTAATGCTAGAACTTAGATTAAAGTAAGCCCCTTCAATGTTATACACCGACATAAAAAATATTAAAATGCTGTTTTCATTGAATGAAAAAGAAAGGCATATTGTTTCCGCATTCTTTATTTTAGATAAAATCAATCATAACTGGAAGAACGTGATGGCACAGTGGTAGAATACTCACTCCTAGGGACCATGCTGATAATTATCATCCACTTCTTGATATCGTAGTTCATTTGTATACGTATATAAAAGAAAGTCCTGAGTGATAGGATGATCGATCAACTTCCAGACCAAACCATTTAAGCTAGAAACTTGAAACTTTGACAGTGCATAGGACTTTAGACGTGAGGTACTACTAAGGAAGAACTCTTGGAAATTCGAGCAATAATTATAGTAAAATGTCCATGTATCTGAATCTCTAAAGAGTAGGGACATGAAATTGGTATATGCACTTCCCATTTAAAATAATTCGACTCATGTTTCACAGTTTTTTTTATATTATCCCCAGAAGAGAACACAAACCGGAAAAAAAAAAAAACGGTGAGCTAACAAATATAAAAGGATGTCCATATCTCAAAATCCTTTAAGGTTAAATACATGAAACGTCTAAAACAATTAAAAACGTGTTTGATAGTTATATTTCACCTACAAGGGAAGAAAAAAGCAGGGGCGTCATTTACGGGGGGCAGGGAGGGGCAATTGACCCCCTGAGTTTGAGATTTCTATAGATTTTATCAAGAGTAGTAGTAAATCAGTGAAAACGAGAAAGTTTACTTATATCAAGTGGTCTTGTCCCCCCCCTAACAAAATCTGAAATGATGCTTCTGGAAAAAAGGCTGGAAGAAATAAAGGGTGGTCGTTGCCGTTGTTGAAATAAGATGACCATATTTCGAAATTCCTTAAGATTAGAGACATGTTATTGATGTAGAATTTGACATACATTTCTTATTCAAAGCAAGTAGGCATATGGCATACCGTTTCCAGAAAAATGACTTCCTAATTTATCACTCTCATCATTAGGAGAAAAGGGTAATTGAATTTTCGAACACAGCAGTTGAGCTGACATTTTTCTTTTTCGTTTCATCGGAATTCGTATTCTAATGGGAAAAGGGATTTAAATTTTTGGCAAAGAATAATGCCATGAACGTTTCTCATGATTTCGAAAGAAACCGATTTAAAACTAACAGAATGAACCTACACGAGGGCTATACTTTATAGTCGCTATTTTCTGTAATTCTGTTTCATTTAACCCTCATTGTGGTCCATGACTGCTTCTCCCACATGTCTGATTCTACAGGTCAGCATCAGTCAGCCATCTTCATTCGTGTGTCACTTTTCATAATGTCTCTTAACTTCTGAACACGACTGTAGGCCTACACTAACAGTAATATAAAGAAGAAATGTTTTGATACACGCTTCCAGGAACTGAAAATGAAACGAAATCTTTCCGTTTAACACCCCACGATTATACCCTTTAACCTAAGGGAAACGAACCATTAAGAGAAGTGAATGATGGTGGCAGAATTGGTGGAATGAAAATGTGGGAGGAAACGGGAGTACCTCGACTAAACTCAGGAATTGAGATAGAAAAAGATTACCCAACAGTAACTTTGAAGTAGTCAAATAACTTTGTATATGGAATTTGACCTGCGTTTACGTTCCTTCTTACGGTATAAGTCTGCAAGAAATAAATACCTGGAAAGAAAGCTTTGTTTTCTCTTGTTTAGACGTCAGAAAATCCTCCCTTTTCTCTGCTGTGCAGCAGTCCCAGTCAATCAAACGGAACCCTTGCCTTTCTTCAAATTCAATTAACGTCTCTTGCTTTTCTTTTGTTTTTTTATTGGTAACCTCACTTCTGTTCTTCGTCCGAAGTAGAACGTGACCGCTGCCAGGAACAGTTGACTCCCACAGACCTCGTGACTTATACACGTCACACAACGTACTTCTACTTCTTTTCCCTTGACCATTGTTTCTGGTGTGGGTTTTACTTCTCTCTAATAAGATTTGACCACAAGAATGATCACTTTATATGTTCAATTGATAGCAAATGAAATTGCAGCATTTCCCATTTGACAACTTGTACCCACAGAATAAGATTGCCTCATTTGGTTTCCAATTGTTATCAATTTTTAATGTAATTGAAATTTGGATGTATTTAAGGAAGGTTTCCTCTACGATAATTAATTGTATGCGTATTGAAATAACGTTATAATTTCCAAATATAGAAAAGATAATAAACATTCTTTACATATAAAGATTTATTTATTTATTTATTGCTTACCTGTAAAATCGATACTTTAGAAATACGACAATCTTGTTTTCGGAATGCGAAGTCAAATGTCTCTTTAAAACTCATGAACAGTACACCCACCGAGGGGGTGGCACAGGGGCCGGACTCTCTCCTTCTTAAACTTCTTAACTCAATATACAATTCGGGCAGCGATGGCTTTGTAGTAAAGCGCTCACCTCTGGTGCATGGGGACCTTGGTTCGATCCCAGGTCATGCCAAGTAAGCTTTGTCGTGGGCCCGTGTAAGTGTTCTCCCACTTTCTTCATTTCACCATTACATTCATTTCTTATCATCATCATCTCTTTAAGACTAGTCGGCATAATCGTGGGACGTAAAATTCAAAGATTTCATTTCAATATACATTTCTACACTTTCTCAGTGAAACTATACATGTTTAACAGAGAAATGATTGATGTAGTATGAACTTTTAATCTTACACTTCATCTGTACTCTTTCTCTTATAAAAACAATTTAGTTTTATCATTTTTCTGAAAATATAGTCGGGAGTATTTTACAATTACTTGTCGACCTTTCGGGCGCAGAATAATACCTGTTGAGTACTACATAGACGTAATTCCTTGCAGTTTTGGACACCCCATAACTATAAGCTTGGACCCTTTTCAACAAAAAATTCTGCCCCCCCCCCCTCCTCCTGACACTCACTAATAATTTTCATTTAAATTTTGCATTTACCTTGATTTTTAACGTAGTCTGATAATAGATCTCCCGACAGAAAATACACTCGTGCACCACAAATTTCACGTGAAACTTTCAGGCACCCACCAAATCGCATTTTGTGTCACGGTGTCTCGGAATTTCCAAAAAAGGTACCAAATCATTTAACTTCTGATTGAGTTATTTGACCCTGAAGTAGAAACATAAGAAAAGCCAAGCAAGTTGAACCATTCACTGTGCACATTACGAATGACTTCAAGACTGAAGGATGCGTGGATAATGAGACTGAAAGATATTTTGATCGGAGTGAATAATTGCTATTTGTAAGATTATAAATTGTTAAACGCTGTTGTCAAGAATTGTACTTTCCCGGTCTCCGCTATCTATAGGCATTGTAATTAACAGAGTGGAATGTTAAGCAAACTATTTCTATGAAGTTCGGTTTACCAGAACTGTCTGTCGTCTTCTATCGTTCTATATACCAAGTTCTATAGAAATCCAAAAGTCGGAAAATTAAATTTGTAACCTTTGTGCTGTAAACAAGTTCTATACAATATCGACTCAAGAGACTTTTGGTAAATTATTATATCAGTACTAAAGTTACAAATTTCATATTCTGATTTCCGAATCCCCATAGAACTTAGGATTGTTTCAGATCTCCATTCTTATTTCTGGCTCAAAAAAGGTATAAATGCACGAGAACGTTTTACATGTGCGCATATTCTTGTAAGATATCACTAATTTTAGAAGAGCATTTAAAATGATTTACCTACTATCTAAAGCGGCAGATAGGCCATTACTTAGTATATTATATATTGATAGTCACAAATATTTAATCTTTATTTTACCTAGCAAGTTCCGGATTTTCTCGTTTATAGGAAGTACCTTATAAAGCATAGCAAATAAATTAATTACGATAGCTAGAAATAAATACAAACTACCATTGAAAATAATAAATTTGTACCAAGAAACCATTTTAGCAGCTGCAATAACATATGCATCAAGTGTTTGGATTGGGAGAACATTAGAAAATAAAACATGTAAGAATAGATTAAATAGACCACAAAGAAACATACTAATAAGATTAAGTGGAGCTTTTTCATCATCACATAGCTCACTAAGTATAATATTAGGAGTAAAACCCATTAATATTGTAGCTCTGCAGAGGGCAGCGAACTATTGGTTAAGAAAAGGAAATCTAGACAAAATCAGGAATACATTTGATAAATAACTAAATACCGAAAAAGAAATTGAAGATCATATGATAGCAATTTGGAATGAAGATTGGCAACGGTATGAAAGAGCTCACAGAGTACATCAGATATTTCCAAACATAAAAGATAGACTACAAATAAAGCATTTAAATTCCACTTACGGAATAATTCATTTCCTAACAGGACATGGACCGTATGAAGATTACTTGTATAAAATAAAATCCAAACGAACACCAAACTGTGAATGTGGAGAAATTGGCACACCAGAACACCACATTATGTGGTGCCCTGCCCAACAATGGAAGATCACATGATATTAAGAAGGGATATTCGAAACAAGACTTTACAAGAAATATTAACTAGTAAAGAAGATTGTGAGAAATTGAAAAAAATTACCAATGAATACTCAGATAGAAGAAGAAATATATACAGAAGAAATTTAAACAATGGAGAGAATTAAAGTGATGAATGAAAGAAAATGAACGAATGTGAGACTTGTTCCTGGACCGGAGAAAAGACTCCAGGAGAGGAAAAACAGGAAAACCGTGTCTCCCACCGGGAACAAATTGAATGAATGGATGCACCTCCAGCCTAGGGACTGGAAGAGGAATTCCGGTGCAAGAGTGTGTGAAGAAGAGTGCGTGAAGTGGAGAGTGGTGGTGGGTTCACGGGAGGGAATAGAGAAATGATAAGAAAGGACATAATGGAAAACACCGCATTTACCGTTCGGGCGCCAGGGGAGGTTGGTGAGGATAGTACTCGGATACAACGGACCAGGGTCCACACTAAGTGCTCCGAGTGGACCCCGGACCCAGTCTATAAGAACCAGCCAAGATACCAAGGAACGCAAAATGAGCGGTTAAAACAATTAATTAAATAAATGAATAAATAATGAATACAGTAATAGAGTTAAACGAAAAGAATTTTTTTAGTATGTGGAAGTGTGAAAGTAAACAATAAATGGAAAAATATACAGGCTGAAAAACTAAATGCGTAGGCCAGAAATTCGTATGGTGCAACGTGAAGTTAAATATATATATAAAGTCATATAGGTGAAAAACAAGTGTCAGTGATTATTAGCGTTAGTGACAGCAAAAACATACAGTGTAGTATAGTGTTAAGAGTATTAGTTTTGGTGCACAAGTGATAGTGTGGAAACACAGGTGAAAACCATTAGTGCAGTGAAAGAAATAGGTGAATACCAAAGAAATATATTTAAAAATATGTATATGTGTGTACATATATCTATATAAAACATATGGGTGAAAAAACCTAAACAAACAGGGAAAACCTGCAAGAAACAAGAAGAAGCCTAAGGTAAAAAGAAGAAGAAGCTAAAAGGTAAAAACATAAAAACATAAATACGCAGAGAACACAGATACCAAACACACATAGAGAAATACACAATAAACAAGCAATCTAGATTCAAACTTTTTTGTTAATTTTTTGTAGTTTCTTTTTTTGTTGTTGTTTCGTTTTTTGTAAATTTTACTTTCTTTTGGTCTCTTTTCCTTCCCCATCCTTTTCCTCCCAAATTTTCCTATTTTTTTTTCTTTTTTCACTTTTGGAAATAAAGAGAAAAACAAAACTACCGTACAAATCATTCGCAATGATGATAACTCGTCGGTTTTCGAATGCTCTAGGTAACCGACTAAGAGTAACGCGACTGAGCGAATGTAAAAAAAAAAAAAAAAAAAAAAAAGTACCTCATAAGTTTTTATTGGTTTTCAGTGACAGAAACTTAGCATGGAAATGCTCTACACGTTTTGAATCGTTGTCAAACGTTATGTAATTTCGAACACGTCCTATAATTATTCTTGTTTAGTTTTCGAATTTTGACCTCTTCTTGCTCTACAAATCCTCACTTGTGCCAAATTTCAACTTTCTCTGTCTACAAAATTTCTCTAAAGATTTTAAATTAAGTAACTTAGTTATAAGTAATTTTGCCACTGTTCCCTGAGTTTCCTCCTTGGGGGGGGGGGGGATTTCCAGCTTTCAGACTGTTCTTTTACTTGCTTTACAAAGGCTACATGTCTGCCAATTTCAAGTGTCCATGTCTACCGGCTTTTCATGAATTGTCGTAATTTTAGCCTTCTGCTCTAGTTTTTGTTTTTGGAGGCGAAAATTTTAAGGTTTCGGATTTTTCCTTTACTTGTATCACAAATTCAACGTTTTTTTTTTTTTTTTTTTTTTGGCAAATTTCAAGTTACCGTGTCTACATTAAGTACCCTGTACGTTTTGACTCATCTAACCTATATATATATCTTGCAGCCTAATTTTCCTCCTTGAAGGGGTCAATTTCCAGTTTCCGGATATTTTTTTCCTTTAGTTTTATCGTATATCTTACATTTATACTATATTTCAAGTTTCTGTGTCTACAGAAAGTACCATAGTTCAAAATCCTTATAAGTTTTCAATCAAATAACATAACTATACGTAATTTCGCCCTTGCCTCGTAATTTATCTCCTTGGAGCGCGAAATTTCTGGACTCCGGATGGTTTCCTTTCTTTGTATTACAAATTTTATATTTGTGCCGTATGCGTACACCAAGAGCTAATAAAGGAGATTAGATAAATTAAATTTCTTAACGAAAAGCATTGAGATAATGAGCCTGAATCCGAGTGAGCCTCAATTAAAAAATGGATATCAGTGAAATTAATGGTGTCTTCTTCCGTCAGATCATTACTAATACCTAGAGGCTGGGGTGGCTCAATGGTAGAGCATTCATCTCTGGTGCATGAGATCCTTAGTTCGATTCCAGTTCGTGCCAAGTGAGCTTTGTTGTGGATAAACACCATGTGTGTGAGTTTTCTCGAGTTCTTCTGTTTCCTCCCACTTTCTTCATTCCACCATTTCATTCATTTCTCATCATCATCGTCTTCTGTAGCCTAGCAGGCATAATCGTGGGACGTAAAACTTAAAGAGTTCATAATAAATGCCTTAGGAAGCAGACAAGTTTCTTTCTCTTCGTACTTCTCTACTTGTTCCAGTAGGCAATTTCTACCAAGCTGCTCAGGTTAATTCAACAAACAGAAATTATCCTAATTTTCTCTTATGATAAATGCATTATTGAAAGCCCTTTATCATCGGTTAGTTTATAGTCAATGGTTTACTGAGTAAACACGGCGAAAGAATAATGTATATATAAAGAGAGAGGCAATGCATGCATGTATATTCTGAAGGGAATATGCTACTAGTCTTATCGTTAACTTGTTCACCAAACTTCGCGTTGTCACGGGTGATAAATGGTCGCTTAATTGTTCCAGCGCTTTTGGCAATTAATCTTCATTCACGTCCCAAGCGACTCAAGAAATCCTCTCTCTCTCCTCTACAAAGGGGGAGGGAGAGAATTCTACAACACACTCCCCCTCATCGAACCCCGTCAAGCTTACTTGTGTCAATCTGGCAGAAAGCAGGAGCCAAAGAAGTTCGCTTCCTGCCTTTTGCTAACTTCGGTCTGATAACGGGACGCTAAAAGGGCTGGAAAAACTCTGAGAAAAAACAAACTAAAGCACAGGGTGATGGAAAACTAATTTTCGGTTTCGACACTTAATTTTGATCTTCCACAGAAGTGACAGGGCTTATAAGAGTTATTCAGCTTATGACTAGGGGAAAATAAGTGTAAGTTAAAATTTGATAGAACGTTCTCTCTAAATATTTGTCCAGCTTCTAATGTTTGCTATATGAAATAAGCAATATAAGGTATTTCAAAATTCTTGTAACAATGTTAGAAAGTGTTTCTAACAAAATCGTGAACATGAAGAAAGGTTACAATCGGTTTCGTTTATGAGTTTTGACTTCACAAAGTGTGGATAAGTAATACTTTAAACCATGTGCGAAAGCAGTTCCCTTTACCGAAAGCAGTCTGTAACGTTAACTGTGAAATACTCTATGGCTGTGAAAAAAAGTTTTAATTTTCATTAGAGGCACAGAAGTTTTGTAATTGATCCGCATATTCATTCCAATTGAGGAGCAATTTAAATTCTAGACCGACAGGAGAAACAACTTAAGTAAAAAAGAAAAAAAAAAGTTTTCAGGAGACGACTTTTTATTTTACCAAGCATAAGTATGAACCACGTATACTAACAGTACCAAGACGCGATTATTCAACTCACGTTTAGAATTGACTTATACCAAGTTAACCGGAGGCGGAGCATGACACGTAGACCTCAAATTTTGACTTATCTCATTTTGGCCAATTTCTGACATGCTGTTTCTCCAACACAGTCTAGAATTAAGAAGAACTAGTGGTAATTAAGGGCTCATGGGCCTGTTGTCCCCTATTTTTCGCCAGCATTATTATTTTGTAATGCCAAACTTTTTCTATAAAGTAAAATAAACTTTTCCAACAGTGGGCTATCGTGATCTTGAGAAAGCTACATAAATATAGGGTTTATAGTTTAAGATTCTGTAGCAATCTAGCCCACTGGTTCTCAACCTTTTCGAGCCTAGTACCCGCTTCTGTGAATTCAATTGTCCTTAGTGTTCCTCGCTGTCTTAATCCAATCCACCAAAATATAAGGCTAATCGTAGGACTTGGACGAAGTAATCTAGGAAGCAGTAAAAGGCTTCAATTTTAAAAATCAGCCTGAAAGAATCTACATTATTATTTGTAAAGAAATCTAAATTTTAATAATTTGTAAAAGTGTTCAATAATAACAAAAATTATCTAACAGGTCAAGAAATTTCAGATTCCTCTTCCAATCGCATTTTTTCCTGCGCCCCCTTTCTGAATGAGAACACTTTCTTGGAGGAAAGCATTAACGACCAAATTGTGAACCATTGTTGTAGGAAATTAAAATTATGATTCGATTTAATGCAAAATTTTAATTTGGATTACTTATAATTTGATTGCTCTACTTATAATACCCTATAAATAATTAGCCTTCTGAAACAGAAGAGATGCGAATATTGCAATGAAATATTTGACTACAATCCCTTCATTTATAATGGCAATTCCTTGCAGTCTCCTTCCATGATTTTGGTATTTGATTACCGCCACTGTTAAAAAATATTAAACTTTGATTTAGAAGGGAACTTTGGGAAATGTGATGCCAATTGATACACTAAAAGTGGCGTTACTCGGGCAGACAGTTCTATCAAATTTTGACACATTTTTTATATGTCCAGGTTCTGTTAGAGCTTTGTATTTCTTTTAGGACATCATGCACTAAATGAGGAGCTCCATTACTACGTGCAGATTGACTTCCGGAGGGCTCAGTATAAATGGGTCGTTTCACGATTAGGGGCAAGTTTCATGTCCCGTGTTAAAATGTCCTTTTCTAAATAGAAATACGATTTTGTGTTTGTGAACATAAGTAGCTAGTGTCACACTAATGTACTGTCAATACATATCTTTGAATTATTTATTTTTATTTTTTTAAAAAATTAATTATTTTATTCGTAAATGTCACTACCATAACGTGTCCCCAGCAACAGGTACGTGAACATTCATGGTATTTTCTGGTATATACAAGTGCGAAAATGTATTTGTTTATTTGGCCGCCTAGAGAATTTGAGCCCATTTATATAAATAAATAACAGTATTTTCCTTTTCTTTTGTTTTGAGGTTACATTTTGGTGATGAAAGCTGTGTCCCTAGCTTTTAGTGCCAGTACCGTCACTACTTAAGTTTTTGTTCTTAAATGCTATCGATTTGGCAATATTGCATCCGAAACAAATGCGCAGCGTAATTTGTATCCCTTGCATGTGTGGGAGGCACATGGGATCCAACGCACGGCGGTCTGAAGATTTTTATCGTTGCTTTTGTCTGAAAGTGAGTTGAGTTATGTTTTCTCATTGTCATAACCGTAACACAGTTTTATGCTATAAATATAATATATAATTGAATGATGTAACGTCTGTTTTGTAATCCTAATGGATAAAGTTCTTGGTGAATTCATTTCGACTTCCCACCTATGCAAGGTTTTCTATAAATTTCTGTAATGCAAAGAAACGTCATTCCCATAACGGTCCTTACCGTTACATCAAATTTTGTTACGGAAATGACTTGTTATTTTGGTAGTGACAATCAGAAGACTATGCTATATTTAAAATACGAAAAACAATACAAAACGTGCTGTACTGTTATTTTGCACGTAAATTTAACAAATAGAAATAATTCAGTTATCAGCTTGAATCATCAGTATTCATATTCGATTTTGATGATGATGACAAAAAACTTTTTACAATTTTGATTTTGTATTGAACTTTGAACCAAGAAAATGATATGTCAGGCATGCAATATTTTGAAAATCAAAATTGAACATAAATGACAACGCACATTTTTTTTCAAAATAAATCGCGAAAACACGTAAATTGTTACGGTATGTGCTGTAGAACTTTCTTTTTAATTCTCAGTTAAAAGTGTTAAAGATTTTTCGTATGTATTTATCTGAAAGATTTTTTTTTTATTTGTATCATTCCATTTGTATGTTTATTTATCCCACAGCAAAATGTGCTTGCCAAATGCATTCCAATTTACAGTTCAAAGCAGATAAATTGAAACTTTGTAGGGTGGTTCATACAAATGATTTACATGAATTTGCTTAAACTTTTTGTTGTAATCCCAAAAACAATCCTGTTCATACCGAGAATGTTTGAAGTGCAAAAGCAAGTCGCTGAATATGACAATTCTAAATCCACAGGAGCAGACTTTTTGGTATTGTTGGAACAATAAAAAAGAAAAACGAACGAAGTACAATACGAATGGCACATCCGAAACAATTATAGTACGAGTTACAGAAAAAAAAAAAGATAAGAGGTTCGGTGACAGACAGCACGTGCGTTTGAAAACGATATGCTGCCTTTTCTTAGACACAATTGCAATGTATATCATCAGTATTACTTAGTAATGACATTTAAACAGACACTTACATTGAAAGAATGTGTACTCTACGTTGATTTTTCTGAGAACTATCAGTGTGAGTGTTCTCAAGGAATACAGCAGATGCATTTCGGTGCTTCTCGCAAGACAAGCTGACATATTAGTTTCGCATGGACACGACTTAACTGATGCAAAAGCAACGTTCAATGTGTTAAATAGGTCTGAAACTTCAAACATTAAGTTCTTTTACATTGATACTTCTGCAATTTCGGCTGTTGATTCCTTAGTACCTAACAACTTGCCAAAAATACCAGATTTGATGAAAGTGCACCAAGCAATCTCAGAGAGGAAGGTTTCTTTGAATGTAAGAATTATTTCCTGTTTCTGTAACAGATCAACAGTGTGCAATTGTTTCAGGCTCAAAAAAGTGGACATGACAAATCTGTAAAAGTTGTATTGTCAGAAAAAACGACATGAATAGTTTATAAATATTGTTAGAAATGAAGGTTATTTGAATGCGGGAATACTTTCGTTTTTGAAAAAAAAAAAAAAAAAAAACAGATCAGCAGTACAAAAAATAACATAAGTACATAATTATTTTTTCTGTTGAACTGAAACAATTGCATAATGTTCATCTGCTTTATCAGCAGCAAATTATGTTTTTTTAGTCTTTTATGCGAACTGTATTATTCTCAAACTGATGCCAATATTCACACACTGTATTATTGTGTGTATTATTATTGTACATATAATCATTGTATTATATTGTGTCATTTCACTAGCAATAAGAACTTACTGTGTAGAGCATTAGTATTCATACGGGGTTTGTGCAGAAATGACATAAAACACAAATAAAATTTTCTACAATATCTTTATATTTTGTTGGAAGAGTAAACAATGTTTGACTAGTGAACAAATATACAATATGAGCTCCAAATTGTATTAGTGGGGTTCACCATTTTTGAACCAGATCACTGATATAGGAGAATTATATTAATATGTTAGTGTATTCTGTCAAATATATTCCAATAATTGCATCCTGTGTGTCATAAGTCAGTTCCATTACATTTTTGTCGTTACCGTCACGATAATATATTTTTGGTTTCAATAAAGTACTAAAAATACTTTTATATTTTTTATTGTAAACTTTTTACACCTCCGTTTGTCAATTTGCGACATAATACTGCCTTTTCAACAGAGAAAATACAGAATAAAACGAAAATTTGGAAACGTGTTACGGTAATGACAAATTAATCTAAGGTGTTTGGAAACTTTGTCACGTACCTCAGAAAATATAAACGTTCCTGCGCTGCCGTGCACAAGGTGACATTGCCATTTTATATATAGGGCATATTTAGAAAAAAAAAACATTGAACCCCAAAAAAAAAATTTTTTTCAGATTTTGCACCTTCAAACTTGCCCCTAATCGTGAAACGGCCCAAATATAGTATGGAAGAATGGCAGAAAAATACAGTGCATAAAACAAGAACCAACTAGGTTTCCACTAAAAAGCAAGAATGCTATATAACCGATTAAGAGCAGCAACGTGCCAGGGGGACCGAGCACTAGCGAGGGGGTGCGTCAGCGACGGGGGTGTACGTATAAACAAGTTTAGTGGAAGACTACACTTACCTATAGGGGTCTACAATACCTTCACTATCATTCAAAATTCATTTCAGTATGATGTGCATTGACAGTAATTACATATATTAATACTCTGATTCCTTCAGGAAAAATTTTTCACATAGTATTTTACTTATAAAGTTTCTATTTGGACAACTGCTGCTCGAGTGAACCCCTAAAAGTACATAAGAGTAAACAAGCTATGACGGCTACTTTACTTTGAAGGCTATAAAGCTCGGAAGTTAAGTTCAAGGTGAAAAATATCAACTTGGTAAAACTATATTTTTTTTTAGCAAAACATCTAGAAAGAGGGAAACAAATGACAATCTAGAAAAAAAAACTAAGAGAATGTAGCGGAATAGAACATAGATAGAAAGACTAGTGTAAAACAGTACGCTAAGGTCGTTGAGCTCGTAACCCTTTCCGCTGGCGATTTTAAAAGAAAATAGAAATGAGAAGTGTACTTAAAGTTACATAAACAAGCAATAAATTAAAATTCATTATAAAACAGTATCAGAAGCAGCTACAATAAATTCCTAAGACAAAATCACTGCAGGTAGAATTTAAATTTTCAAAAATACAATATATATATATATATGAAGTTATTCCTTTGAGAATACGTGGAAATATTTTGATTTGGTCTACTATAAGTGGATTGCTGGCGCCAAAAAAGAATCAAAAAGTAAAATTTATTGTAACAACTCACTGTCATAGAACAACTTAAAATATCCTTTACGCTTCGATACAAGACGAGATACATCAGTACCATCTCGCAGATATAAGAATAACTCAAGTCTGTTCTGAACACTGTAATTCAAAGTAAGCTACCATCCAACATACCCAAGGTTGTTACGTTGTTTCTTAACCTTTAAACGTTCATAAGATCCTGAGAGATTCCCTTACGTGATATTTCTTGTTTTTCAAATGCTAAATATTTTTCCTTCCCTCCAGAAAATTCGAATGTAGAAGTGAAAGTTCTGAGGATTATATATGAATTTAGTGAAATCTCGAAGATCTGTATTGTTGTTAAAAATGCTAGCACCTGTTACTGTGAATAATATTCTGAGTTGAATTGAAAAGCCCAAATACCAACTTTTGTGCCTCTAATCTTAAGGAATTCTATATGGACGTCTTCTCAACATCTATTTTCCTCCTTCGTCCCTTCTACGTCGAATTTCCAAAAGTCTTTCTCAGTAATACTTTATGAATACAAAGCGTATACAGTATCCACATTTCAAGTTTCTACCTTAGCAGGTTGACTGCCATGACTACCATATATGATGCTCATGCTTGATATCTCAAATTACTAACCTTTTCAGGTTCTTGAGCATCATATATGATGCTCATTGTCACTAATTACTGTGAGACCATGAGCATGACATATGATGCTCGGCTCGCATTGGTACATTTTCGGAGAAGCAAAATATCGCGATAAAAATGGGACATGGGTATCCATAATTGAGCCGAAGGTAAGAAGAAATTTATGGCCTCCTGGGTGCAGTACCATCAAATCACCTTGGCAGTCAACCTGTTAAGCAGTTTGGTATAACGTTCGTTCGTTTGTCAGTCAGGACTCTTTTTTTTTTTTTTTTTTTAAATAGGGAGATTAGTTGAGTTTAATAATCTATATTTAGCTATAATTATATAAAACAATGTGTGCGTGTGGCATCAAGAAGCCCCAAATTTGGTACACAAGTAGCTTTTAGCAGATCTAATTCTGTACGAACTGTTGGATATTCGGATCGGGGTTGGGTGAAAATACGAAAACGTATGCAGGTTTCTCATAGTTTCTATGAACTTTGTAGTGGACAAAAACCGTATGCGTGGGTTTTCTTGGGGTTCTCCTGTTTCCTCCCACTTTATTCACTCCAACATTTCATTCAATTATCATTATCACCGTTTCCTTTAGCCTAGTCGGCATAATCGTGGGAAGTAGAACTCAAAGATTTCGTTTCAGTTTCTTTGTGTGGACGCCCTGCGTATATGCAACCCGCAGTGCTTTTCGGCTGTGTGGGCTTACATACGAGCAGAGAATACATTCCGAAGAATGAAGTGAAAACCTTTTTTATTTCCTTCTTTAATCGATGTCTGAATCATTATCTCACAACGGCGAAAGCTCACAGCTAGTGTTAAATAAACTTTTTTGTTTAGTTAATCAAGAGATATATTTCTACATATTTACTTATAAATTTCTGAAATATATTTATACTTATGAGTGAAGAGGATATGGTACTAAGAAAACCTTACGGATTATTTTATATTACGACTTAGAGTTCCTTTTGAGAAGCGAGGCTATATGAAACGTAGATCTACACTCAACGTCATATCCTAACCCTTGAGCTACTACCAGGAATCAAACCTAAGTTGTCCCGCTCTAAGGACGCGTACTCTAACTATATAACCAAGAGGTAGCTCTCAATGTCTCAGAGGAAATCTGGTGTGATTTATTCCTGATTCAACGCCAGGCCGTGTGGGTTTATGGTGTACAAGATCGTGAAAGTGGATTTCTTCGAGGTTCTTCCTTTTCCTCCCACATGCTCATTCAACAAATACTTCAAAATCAATCACCCTAACAGCACAATTACATAGTAGGCATATGCCTATCATGTTCTTTCAGGTACATGGGAATGTGTCCAGGATATGCCTTATGTACCTCTGAGAGAGAAATCACGTGGACGGCAAGTGATAGTCACAGTCTATGTCCACCCCTAGGCACATGCCTCATATGTAGCTGGGGAACGTGCCTAACATGTTCTTGGTATGTTCCCCATGCCGTAAGCGTCAAGGAACCACAAAATTACTAACTAACTAACTAACTAACTAACTCTATGGCCTATGGAACCCGGAGGTTCAGTGCCGCGTTCACAAAAGCTCTCCACTGACTTCTATCCTTAGCTAATTGCATCCAGTTTCTACTTTGTATTCCTATCTCTGCGAGATCCATCTTAATATTGTCCTCCCATCTGCGCCTAGGTCTTCCTAATGGTCGTTTTCCTATGGGTCTACCAGTCAAGACTTTGAAAGCGTTTCTACTTTCTTCCATTCTAGCTACATGACCTGCCCACCTAAGCCTCCTAGACTTGACGACCCTAACAATGTTGGGTAAACCGTATAAACTATGTAGTTCCTCGTTATGAAACTTCCGCCATTCCCCATTCTCGTTCCTCTTGGGTCCGAATATTCTTCTCAGGATCCTGTTCTCAAATACTTTCAGTCTATGTTCTTCCCTCAAAGTAAGCGACCTTGTTTCACAACCATACAGAACAACAGGCATGATTATCGTTTTATATATTTTAAGCTTCAAATTCCTCGACAGAATTCGCGACGACAAGAGATTTTGAGCCAAATAGTAACACGAATTCCCTGCTTTTAGTCGACATTTAATTTCTTCGTGAATATGATTTTCGTCTGTTAATATTGATCCTAAATATTTGAAAGTATCCACTTTATCAAAAGCATTATTTAATATTTTAACGCCTCCACAATTTGCCGTATTACGGTCCCGACGCACTTCCATGTATTTAGTTTTCTCTGCATTTACTTCTAAACCCATGTCCCTGCAAGCGTTTAATAAGATCTCTGCATTTATTTCTACTGTTCTCCTATCATCCCCTATTAAATTTACATCATCAGCATATGCCATAACCTGGTGAATGCCGTTCAACTCTAGGCCCTGGTTGCTATATTTGATTTTCCTTATGGCGTATTCCAGCACAACCACAAAATTACTCCCCCAAAATATGTTAAATCATCTGTATGCGTAAATGTGTTTACATTAAGGTGAGTCTAAACAATACTTTAAACAAGTAAAAATAAATACTACAGGGTAGGGTGGGCGTGAACCACTAACCTTTGGATTAATAGCCGCGTGCTCTTCCGACTTGGCTACGGAGGCGATGAGATGAATTGAGAGATGAATTGTTGAAGTCTTTTGAATTTGGCTAATCAGAGCGCTCTTTTAATCGCGTATATTCGACGATAGCCGTTTGGAATCAGATAAAATCTGCTCGCCATGTAATTTTATAACAAAATAACGAGCGTCTATTTACTTTATTTCATGGTTTTTCCATATTCACTTTCAAATGATCGGAGACAGTTGCCATCTAATAAAGTTGATGCGTTGTTGCTTCTAGTACACAATCGCTTAGAAAAAGAAGCAACAAATGCATCAAATGTGGGAGATGAATTTAGAACACCTAAACGGCGCATGCGTAGCACATCTTGTGCTGTTAGGGTATCACAAAACGTATGTGCCTAAAAGACATACCTAGAACATGACAGATATATGTCGCAAGTGACGGCATAAAAACAAATGACTGTTACAGTGCGAAACTAAGCCAAGTATATAAATGTTATATTTCTGGTGCATAGTTGCAAACATCAATTAGATGTAACAAGTACCTAAAACTGTAGTTTGCTGAAGTACATACTTAGCACATGAATATCATATATGCCAAATATCGGGTATCTAAAAAGTAGCTGGGACACATAAATGGCACATGCGCAGCACATCTTGTGCTGTTAGGACACACTCATTAATCATGTATGCTCTTTAGTCTACAGTACATATATTTTATATTATATTTATATTTATTTGCCATCAACACAACAGGCATAAGCCCAATTATAGTGTTGGTGTATTACATAATACATTTACAATAGTTTTCTTAAACATAGAGTTCATATTGCAGATGTCAATTTCTTTGTGTTTGATACATATTTTGTTGTAAGTAGAACACATTCTCCAAATTGGTGATTTCAATAATACGTTGGTCCTCGCTTTTTTGCAATAAAACAGACCAGAGTTATTAGCACGAGTTTTAAGTGTCGGGACATGAAAATTTAATGTTGATATGAGATCCGTACAATTAAATTCGTTTTGTACTATTTTATGGAGAAAAATCAAATCTGTCACATTTCGCCTTTGCTCAAGTGTAGGGATACAGAAGTTGTCTATTAATGTTAGATAATTTTCATAATATGAATAGATTCCAGTTGTCTTGTACATCAAGTATTTGATAAATTTAGATTGGATCTTTTCCACTTGGTGTCTGTATTGCTGTTGTGATGGGTTCCAAATCACAGCAGCATATTCCAGTTTTGATCGGACATAGGCATAATACATTTTTGTTAGTGTAGTACTATTGTTAAATTCCTTTCCAGTTCTAATTATGAACCCTAACATCTTGAAAGATTCGTTAACTATGCTCTCTACATGGTTATTAAATGTCAGTTTCGTATCAAATATAACTCCAAGATCTTTGACTGAATTTAATCTATTTAGTAAGATCTGATTCATTGAGTAATCAAACTCTATTTGACTTTTGTTTCTGGTAAACGATAAAATTTTACATTTGTTTATGTTTACATTAAGTTTGTTAAGAGAACACCAATTAGCAATATTTTCCATGTCACGTTGTAAATTGAGACAGTCATGGATGGTCTTTATCCTATCGTATATTTTGAGGTCATCAGCAAAAAGCAATTTGTTACTTAATAATATATGATCAGGGAGATCATTAATGAATGAAAGGAATAATAACGGACCTAGATTAGAGCCCTCGTGGGACATTAAATTAAAAATCTTATTTTACTTCCCTACAGCTCAATGAATATACTGCTCGAACAATATTTATTTAAGTAATCTGTATTTATAAATAGGATTTAATATGAAAAATTAAATATGAAGTGTGTCTGATAAGTAAGTGCCATTTTGAAAAATACTAAAAGAAGTTTGTTCAAGCCAAATTATGAAAGAGCATAACTTAAAACTAGTTTTCGTCATAGTTACCACCAACATTTAAACAATTGTTAGAGAGGGCGAACTACTTGTCCAAACTCTCCTCAATGGAACATCCCGCCAGTGTCCGGCAAGTACGCGCTGTTTCGTTTGAATGCCAGCGCAGCGCTAGTGTCGGCTCTCCTTGGACGCTCGCTAGTTTCACTGGTTCATTGCCTCTGCACTGATGCCAGTACGGTTGAGTTGTCGCCAATGTACTGTGTCCTGTGATGGTTTACAATGTTTAAAACAATTGCTGAACTCGTCGACTGTGAGATTCCTTCTGTTATCAGGTCTTTGAATTACGCCAGCCACAATTCATTGTCAAATTGTAGATACTCACGGTGAAAATGCAATAATGGATGGAATGGTACGAAAGTGGATGAGGCAGTTCGATGAAGGGCGGACAAGTGTCCACAATGAACCACGAAGTGCACAGCTTTCTGTTGTGACTAATGAGTTGGTGAGGAAAGTCTCTATACTGCTGGTCTACCCAAACGTTAATTCAAGAGTTCGGTTGCGAGCAGTTTGACCACATGTTGTACAGCCCCGGCTTGGTGCCATCTGACTACCACATTATTCCTGCATCTGAAGTGCCAGTACAGCAATAAGCGCTTTGAAAGTGCTTACGACGCAAAAAGCGCTGTCTTCGCTGGCAGGATGTATTTTTGAGGAAGATTTGGACAAGTTAGTCACCCGCTCTGACAAGTATTTGAGCATTGGTGGGAACTATGTCGAAAAATAGTATAAGGTGTGTTCTTTCATGTAAAAATAAATTTGGGTGGAACAAACCGGTTTTAGTATGTTTTTAAATTGGTACTTACTTTCCGGACACACGTCGCAAGGTCTTTAATGTAACGTCTTATGACTATGCTCTGTAGTAAAGTAAACGAGACGGGTGATTAAATAAAGTGAATGATTATGAAAGAATTATTAACATTATAATGTGGAAGGAAACGAGAGAATTCTGAGAAAACTTCAGGACACGAAACTATGTCCTTTACTAAATTTTCCATGTTATGGAATAGAATCAGCGATCCTCGAACCAGAAGTATACAGTCTATTATTGATCCACTGTGCTCTCTTACAAATACAAATGTGCTCTTATATATTATTTTTACATAAGCATAGTCTATTTTATTATACATCCAATATTGATGGAAAGAGTCACAATAATGAAGTGAAAGATTGAATCTTGAAAATACGCCTTTGAATCTCTGAGGCCTCTGTTGAAATCTGGAATCCTTTAATTTGATCCAACGGTGTGTAAGAGAAAGTCTTTCTTGAAGCAGAAGGAAAGCCATCTCTGCACAACGCCAACCAATCAACAAGAGTTTCCCATACGTCACTTCTGTTCACATCACGAGAACGCCACAAAGAACCAGGAAATAGAATAACACAGAGATTTCATCAGGGTTACCATCTGTAAATCTTTATCTGATTAAGTAGCAATTCCTGGAGGATAAGTGAAAATACAAAGCATCCATCAGGAGAGAATTGCGTATATCATCAAACGAGCATAACGAAAATATTTCGAACTCACTTGTATGAACAACAGAAAATGAAAGTACGTGAGCTACTTGAAGGAAACATACTAACATGTTATTCCAATATCAATAACAGTTACAATGGAGAATAGTAACTGATTCGATTTCCGGTGGGGACACTCGGTCTAAAAAGTGTAAAAGATTTTTCAAGGTTAGCCATCCTGAGTGAGATTTCTTTGGTTTTCCTCATTCACGGCTGGCAAGTGCCGGGATGGTACCTAACATATAGGTCCCAGACCGCTCCTTTGCTTCCCTTTTCTTTAGATAGTGTGATCGCCGAAGAACCTTATCCCTCGTATGTGACGGGCTAACATGGCCATAGATAACGGAAGCCCAGAAATCTAATACCTAAAACTCTTTTTAAATGAATTCGTGTTTGTTACGTTAAGTGGCATATCGTAGGGATAAAACACACACATTTTAATAATTTGGTACTTATGATACTATTTATGATATATTATGACAAAGGGTGTAGCTAATAATTGGAAATGTGGGCCTGTCCCTCAAAGTGAGATCGGTCTCTTATGTGTTTATTACAACTGTTTAATATTTACTACAGAAGACTTACAATACGATATCAAACGAAAATATTTAAACACACACATATATTTTAAACCACATCAATGCTCTTACAACTGAAATTAATTGTCTACTTTGCTGTTTTAATTTGCCCAACTAGATGACGAAGATAGGCTATTTTTATTTTTTTTACTATAGTCTACTATTGCATAACAGTATTTAAGTTAGTTACGTTATTATTAATTCGTTTTCTTTAGTTACATACATATTAGCGTCTGTTACCCGCTTCGCTGACTTAAAATTAAAAGCAATTAGTAAGAAGTTCCGCTAGTCAGCCACTTTATACTATTAGTGAAACGCTCTCAAATCGATAGGAACAACGAAAATATAATGAAAAGTCAGAAAATAATAAGAAATCTATATAAATAAAAGTTAAATATTACTATTGTGGGCTGAATTTGGATTTAAACGTCATCGGAAGTGTCACTGTTCATCTCAGAGACACTGAAAACTATGGATTTGACACTAATATTGGTCATCTTCGATCATTTTTAATATACTGTGACACAAAGGGAAATGATAAAAATCATCCCAGGCTCGAAC
Source organism: Thermobia domestica (assembly GCF_964235325.1). NCBI lineage: Eukaryota > Metazoa > Arthropoda > Insecta > Zygentoma > Lepismatidae > Thermobia > Thermobia domestica. The sequence goes on from NC_137463.1 coordinate 4,096,755, forward strand.
CTCATCTATGTTGAAAATTTGTTTGAGATCGGTCAGGTGGTTCAAGAGTTATTAAGTCATAAACATAGTCACTTTCATTTTTATATATATACAGGGTGTTTCAAAACAACACCGAAAACGTTTGGGAGGTGATTCTTGACACCAAAATAAGACGAAAAGTATAGCCTGGGTGCACCTGGGTGCACAAATGCTTCCTTTCAGAGTTATAGGCTGCCGAAAACATGAAAAAAAAATGAAATTTAATGATCCATAGCCCCAAAACTATGGTACCTACCGTAGTCAGGTCAGGACTTTACTTAGGAACTAACATGTGCTCTATCCAAAAATAGATGTTTCAGAATCCTAAGGTACTCACGCAACAATTTTTCTTCTGGCAGTTTGGTTACGGGCATGCAATCTGAAGTATTCACTAACTACCTCTATAAAAATTGTTGTGGAAGTACTGCAGGATTTTGAAGCACGTATTTTTGGATAGAGCACATATTAGTTCTTAGTAAAGTCTTGACCCGACTACGGTAGACCCCATAGTTTTGGAGCTATTGACCTTTAAATTTCATTTTTCCACGTTTTCGGCAGCCTATAACTCGGAAAGAATACCCAGGCTGGTCTATGCTTTTTTTTTTTTTTTTGCTTACTTTGGTGTCAAGAAACACCTCCCAAACGTTGTCGGTGTTGTTTTGAAACACCCTGTATAAAAGAAGATAGATTGACAAATAAGCTGAAAGTCAAATAGGTGTGTTTCTGCAAACAATTTTAGTCTCATGAAAACATTCTTCGAACATTTCTTACAACCTGTGATTCTAATGTTAAAAACTTTGGAAATCCACTGTAGCATGTTGCAAATATACGTAAATATATGATTATATACAACGATATTGTATATCTGTTTTGAGAATTTCTTCTATTTTTGAATCTTGGTTTTGGGCAACGGTGCTTAAAAGTACACAGCCTGTTGTGTAGAAGAAGAAAAAAAAGAAGATATATGTTGTTGATTCTAAATATAAAGAAATACGGTTTAATCTTAGTAGTTGAAAATATATATTGATTTTATATGTATAATTGGTACTCATCGTTACCATAACAGCAAATAGTTGTTTATTTAAAAGTTGCTATGACAACCGAAAAAGAAAATTATTATTAATGGAGATGTGAAAAGAAATAAAAGGTTAGTGATACAAAGTGACGTGTCTGATTTAATGTAATTTGATCGTGTTGACATACTTTAAAAATTACGCGAACTATGGGCTGAATGTAACGTGTAAAAATTAAGAATAAGAAATATAATCTTTGCAATTATTATTATTATTATTATATATTAATATATATGTAATGCTAGTATTCGTATAACGTTGATACGTACTTACTCATGCTTGTAATACTGTATGCAGTGTTGTGTATTTAGGGTGAGTTATTGATGCGTTCATAGGGTGTCCACATGAAACCTCCCTGATTACAAATTTTAACTGCATGGAAACTATTAGTGCTAGAGAATAACTGTTTGTGGCATCTTGATGAGCCACTCAGTTTTTTTTATTGTCTATATACGCACTTCTATATGGGCCTAGTATCTCTCAGAATGTCCAGTCGATATTCAATCTTCCGCCATGTGTTGTGTAGCATGTCCAGTGTCATCGAGTTGATGGCTTCTTCAATTTTGCGACGAAGAGCAAGAATATCATGTAGACTCTATCTTTGACATGACCCCATAGGAAGAAATCCATAGGGTTAAATAAGGAGATAGCGGTGGTCAAGGAATGGGTCCTTCGCTTCCAATCCGTCGCTGTGGAAACGTTCGGTCTAAAGCCCTACGAATATCTAAACATTGGTGCGGTAGGGCAGCATCCTGTTGGAATATCACGTCTAAAGTTCTTTTGCACGGTAATTGGTGATTATTATCAGCGAACCACACCACACACTGCACTCTCTCTTTTGCTGTTGTCACCTTTGTTCATGAATGCCTGCTACAAATAACAAAAATTCATATAAACTTTGTTACTGAACATCTAAAAGAAATAACAATTAACAATCAACAACAAACGGTTTGAGTTGCTCTTCAAGATACCGCAAACCGTTATTCTCTGGCACTAATAGTTTCCATGCAACTAATATTTGTAATCAGGGAGGTCCCATGTGGACACCCTGTACTTTTAGTATACAAAATGCCTGGAACTTTGAAAAAGTAATGGGCTGGCTCCTGCTACAACAACTTGCTGGCTACACCAGTGTCGAAGAACCGCCAGTAAATACGTGTATGCACTCTGAGTGTTCTATAGTAATAACTCGAACAGGGTGATCGTCATCCCTGTTGAGTTAGTGCCTAATGCGCACTCTTTTACTCGGAACTCCAGGTTCTATTCCTGGTGGTAGAGCATTGGACGCATTACACTGGTTCAGGTTCAAATTCAAACTGTAGGTCCACATCTCACACATCCTTGTTGGTGAAAAGGGATATGATTAGGAAATTTTCACTTTTAAAGGAGGCAAGGTTCACTTTTTAGATTTTAATTTCCCATTTTTGTATTCATAAAATGGTAAAAGTAGACAGTACAAACAGCTAAAAATGATCATGCACTAGAAGACCCAATTTTGCCTAGTAGGTGTCAAGCTCTGGAGGAAGTTTACTGCTATCTAACGGTTAGATGCAAGGGCGCCCATCAGGGGGACAAGGTGGGGCGTTTGCCCTCTTTAGAGGAAATTGCACTTCGGAAGATCGAAAACCCAATAGATTTTTTAGAATAGTTACCGCAAAATTTGAAACTACATTTAAAATGTCGCTTATACTTGGCCCCCCTTGGAAACCGCAACATGGGCGCCCTTGGTTAGATGTATAACTTCTACCATCTTCTTTCAACCAATACAATATATAGCTATTGTTCTCTATAAAGATTAACAGATCGACATTATTAACGAACCCAGTCGTAATAACCACTCTAGCTATTACAAATAAATAAATAAATAAACGTTTCGGCTAAACTGTCACAGATGGCAGTCCCGGATAAAACCCATATGATTCTGTTAAAAAAAAAAAAAAAAAAAACACACACATGTGTTAATATTACCTGTTCTTACTTTCATATATCTTACCTACAATTACGTGTGTTTCATTTCTGGTCTTCACTATTCATTATTAATCACAAATATTTCTTATTTTCAGGCTTCTTTTGCTCTTTCATACATCCGTATACATCAGTATAGTATTACTGCTCAAAATTACTACCTTGGAACTGTTAAGTGTTGCAAACTACACACTACTCATTAATGACTAAAACAATGAAGCCGATTAAACATTGTGTCTTCCCAAAGGGTGAGGTTAAATTTACATTGAAGTTGCACCATACGAGCGTGACGTAGTGCCACGTGGTATTTAGTCCACTTTACAATTTACATGACAACTTTATTGATAAAAAAGTGATTTACTTACGTTACGAAACATAGCTGAGCGAACGTCAGCGAGCGAAGGGGATTAGAAGCAAGAGCGTCGATTTCTCTGTAAATTTGGGAGTGGTGAGCATTCAGATGCAGAAGGTATATATATCTATGGTAGAGAGCCAAAGGGTCGTAACTGCCGGATTTGTAAAATTCTGATTTCTGAGCTATGAGGACATGTATCATGGTTTGAATTTTGTTGTGACAGAACTAAACTTGAATTGTAACTTAAATATCATTTTCAGAGGACAACATATTAGAAAATATTGTGCAAATACAAACCACCACATTTTTAAACTCGATTTTGTAAAAGTACTAAAAAGCAATTACTCCCCTTTAGCTCTCAACCATCGATATATATATATATGTGTGTGTGTGTGTGACGATTTTAAGACAAATTGCACTCAAATTATGCCAAATATTGTATATTTACAACTGCAGTAGGAGGACCACATGAGCTTTGGGGGGCCCGGGCCCCCTCGTCCAGCCCCAGGATCGGTGCCCTTGATTAGAAGCCCCACAGGGCTCGTTTTGTTCTACCTTAACCCTCATCATAATACAGCATCATACATATCCTTAGTTAATAACACAGTGGGTTTGAATTACTGTCAGATTGTGCTCCACTGCTACCTCAACTCATATCGCATCAATCTGCTCACATATATACTATAAATTTAACTTACATTTTCCCTCTTATTAATTAACCAACAGTTATGACCTTTTTAACGTTTGTTGCTCGCATTACAATATTTCGTCTGATTCTGTTCATTTCTCCGTAAATTTTGTATTTCGGGGCTGCCATTTGCTGCAGTTAACCCTTCGCTTTCCTTTGAGAGTTATCCTGTGGAGTAACGAACGTACGTAAGTCACCGTTATTCGTTAACACAGTAACAGATCAGATCGTCTCCATTAACGAAATTAAACGCCCTATTTACTGCCAAACAAACAAGAATTAGAAAATTCGCTTTCCTTTAAGAGTTATCTTGTAAACTAACAGATGGACATAAACTCGTACACCCAATATCTCTGCTTCCCCTAAAGAAAATAGACTTTATATATGTTAAATTTTATTCAAATATACTCTCCTAGTACATGTATTTAAAAAACAAAAATAATTATTCAATATTCGTGTTGTAATATATGTTTCAAATCCCAGAATTTTGATAATACACCAGGCAAACGATTACCAAAGTTTCTTTTCAGTTTTTGATACTAATGTTTAATATTAATACGTGTTTTTTCAAAACATTGCAGGCTGCATATTGGTAGTTTACAGGACAGAAACTTGGAAAATAGTTCAAGATAGTATACCTTACCGAAAGCTTCCTCAAGATCGAAGAGAATTAAATATGAAGACTGTAAGCAGTTGTGTGATTTGTGATGGCAATAGAGAGTCGTAGGAGAACTGATCGTGAATATCAATATGCGGATGGAAACATGTCTGGTAGAGCGGAATGATACCACGACGAGACAAATGTGAATGAGGTCAGTTAACAAGAATGCTTTCGAGGATTTTGCAGAGAACACTAGTTAATTGGATTGCATGGTAAGATGATACAGAGGCAGCTGGTCCGTTCGGTTTGAGAAATATTGAAGTATTCGAAGTTTTCCAGTTGGTCGGAATAAGACCCATACATAAAACGAAATTAAAATTATGTGCTGATAGTAGTAGTAAAGAGAACGGATTCTGTTTAATGTGACGGTAGGTGATAAGATCCATGCCTGGAGCGGTATTATGTTTGCGAGCTGTTACTTGTCGAATTTCTGGAGCTGTAATTGGCATGGTAAGCTTATGATGAGCTAGTAAAATATGTTGTAGAGACTGGGTTGAAGAAAAAGAGAGTCGATATTAAACCTATCAGCGGGTTGGTGCCTTTTAGATCTTCCAGAAGGAAATGGCGTGAAGATAGTTTGGAGATGATCTGCGAAGGCGTCAGATTTGGCATTATCGTAGGAGAGTTGATAATTGCCGTCAATGAGTGGAGATGATGTGCTAGAAAGTTTGCCAGGCAATACATTGTATCTCTTCCAATATTTGGTGGGATGTGAAGTAGTGTTCAGATAATTGCTCGTTTTGATTTAGCTGCGAAGTTTATAAGCTACAATGTAGTTATGACCCATACGTTGGAGATGCCTGTGATGACGTGAAGTATCTTCGTTCTTTATGGGCAAATAGTTTCAGTAAAACTGTCGAGAACTTCTGACCATGTGGAGATAGTAAGGTGGTAGTCGTGGATGCTATGTATGTAGTTGCGAGATAGGTATGTTGTCTACAGATGCTGTTTGTATGGAAAGAGCAGTGCCGGATTTTGGTTTGATGGGGACCTTTCTTTACAGCGACAAAATTTCGTCATTTTTTGGGTTTGAATACATGCTATATAGTAATTTATGGACTTAATAGATATCTAAATACGTTTACACATCAAATAAGTATTTTATTAACTTACATATTGATCAACTTACAACATTTACGATACATTGCAAAATTCTTTAGAATCAAAATAGAGACTCATAATCTAGTCTCTGGAAGCTTGCTATAACATGAAATAATAAGAGATATCAATATATTACGCACACTGCTACTAATTATACAGGGTAGGTCAAAATAATGGACCCGATTTCAGGAAGTTATTCTGTGAAATCATATAAACATGTTATTGTGAAACATGCGCTTCGAAAGGCTAACTTGCAAAGTTTAGTTTCCATCCAGTGTTTCCACTTTCTACCGCTAGGAGTCAGCAGCGAACAGTTATGGAAAATATCATTGAATAGAAGGCAGATGTCTTTCTGTATGCTTCATTATCTGTGATTAGTGTACACATGTAAACAAATCTGTGATTAGTTGAGTTGAGTTGATTTTGAGTTTAACGTCCCGTTCAGCAGCGAGGCTATATGAGACGTGGACCTACTGATTAACGTGGAATCCGAACCACATGAGCTCCCGCCGGGAATCGAACCCGGGTCTCCCACGCCGAAGGCGCGTACGCTAACCGCTTAGCCACGGAGGAGCTCTATCTGTGATTAGTGTACACATGACTTGACACCATGTGATTTCTTCATGTGGGGTTTTGTAAAGGATCATGTTTACGTACCACCACTTCCAACAACACTGAATGACCTGCTAGCCCGTATCACAGCAGGCATTGCTGATATTGAGCGCAACATTCTGGAAAAGGTTTGGTAGGAGATAGACTACCTCCTTGAATCCTTTCATAATAACATGTTTGTAAGATTTCACACAATAAATTTTTAAAATGTCGTCCATCATTTTGACTTTCATTGTATATAGCATTATTAATGACATTATGTTATAACCTACATACAGTACAATTGTAGTTAATAGAATGTATTTTATAATATCAATATCATCATAGTAGTCCACACTGTTCATTGGGACAGCAGACTTTTATAGAGCCGCAAATAAATGCCGAATCTATAAATAGTTGCAAAGTGAAAGCAGATTAGTGAGTCATAGGAGGGCCGTGCCCTGGAAAATCAGCGCCCGGGGCGAGAGTATACGACGGCGCCCCCATACATATATATTCCAAGCAATTTTTCCTATCTTTTTTCATTTTTTCTCCCGAATTTTACACCAACTTACTTCGGCGCCTGGGGCCGTCGGCCCGCTCGGCCCCGCCCACGGCACGGCCCTGAGTCATAGTAACGGCATCTCATGCAAAATATTATCTAGCCCACTGCTTTTTCACCTTTCGATTACTTTTGTCTATTTTGAAGATATTACAGAAAAAATGTAAAATTAGCTGTAATTTAATTTCGTTCCAATTAAGCCCCTGGCAGATCTTCTCTGGTTCCTTTTTCGCCAACTATGATCAAAGCTTTACTTCGTGTTCCTATAAGTGGAGATAGAAACATTTCTAATTTCAAGTTTTTTTTTTTTTGGGGGGGGGGGGGGTAGAGTTTCAAACTTTTCCAGAGATTCAATGTAGTAAATACAGTCTGAATATCACCCAGGCTTAGTAAGTATTGCCTAAAGCTCAACTCCGCTTTCAACTAAAAATTGCGCAAATTTCTCTAAGGATTAGATCATTGATAGTAATCTCTGCAATTTATGACTTATTAGCGAGGAGCAGAAAGTGCTGAAATTGCGCAAATTTCCACCGCAACGTTGCCAACAACAGAATTCAGGAAATTGTGTAAAATTTTGCACTAAAATGTATAAACGCCATTCTTTTGTGAGATGTATTGCATTCTAATATTAACAAAGCAAAAAATATATATATCTACAAAACATTTCACGTCTACAGCTTGAATCCTTGGAATTTAAATCCTACAGCTTTTAAAAATATCACACTTTCCTTCCCATGGTTTATCTATGAATTCCTAAACTCAGCGTAAATTCTCTGATGACGAACTCGCTCCTTTCAACTTCAACTGCTCTTTGAACCTTTGAAATTCTTTTCATTATCGACGACATTTTCATGGCAGTTTCCGTTCGGATCTTTAGCAAAACAGAAATCACCGAGGGGGCGCGGTGCCTCAGTGGTAGAGCGTTCACCTCCGGTGCTTGGGGTCCCTGGTTCGATCCCACTTCGCGCCGTGTGGACTTTGTGGTAGACAAACACCATGTTCGTGGGTTTTTTCGGGGTTCCCCCGTTTCCTACCACTTTCTTCATTCCACCATTTCACTCATCTCTCATCATTACCGCCTCCTTTAGCCTAACCGGCATAATCGTGGGACGTAAAATTTAAACAAAGAAATCACCGTATCAACATCAGGAGCAGGGAAGTAAAATTGACTATTGTAGCCTCTATAAAAAGCTTCTAGAAGCTACTTACTTGCAATCATCTTTTATGTAGTTTTCTAGGACGTTTGCTCGTTATGATTCTCATTCCTCATTGACTTTCTATACTATTGTCTATTTTATTACGGTTTTAATCTTATTGATAGTCTTACAATTAGACATGATACAGAAAAATATTAATTGGACATATTCCACCGTCCCCTCTCTAACGATGCTTGTGAACACACATAATAGCGATAACTGAAAATGCTATTGTCACCCATTACTTTGTATGTTTTCCCCTAAATGGACTTACGTTTTGGTGACTGTTTTTATTAGTCGAAATGCTTATAGTAATGATGCCAACGTTGCACTTTTTTTTTGCCCAATTTCCAATTTTGTTTCCTGCTCATTAAGGCTTTATCAGTGTCAAGAGATAAGGGAGTGAACGTTTGTGCAATTTCAGTGCACCCATTGTTTAGTGTCAAGTTAACTCAGACCAAACTCAGACTCAGACCACTAGAGTAACTCAGACCAAAATGGAATGCAACCCGCAGAGATTATAGGAGGTGTAGTACGACGCAAATTCGTTGAAAGTAATCAAAACAGTTGAAAACATCACTATTGGACTAAAACAATTATAAGACGTATAAATATTGCATTCTTTTTACTGCGAGGTGAAAAGATTTAGGTACTTGACCTTGTTGTGTAGTAACTAGTGCCTATAGGTATAACATATTTAGACTGTTTCATGTTAACTTACACAAGATAAATTCACTTGTGCAGTTCTGAACACAACAATACATAACAAAATACAGTGCGCTGTTAATAATAATATAAAGACGAACGACTCAGATGCCTGAAACGAATGATTTGCGCTTCTCTTCTTTCCTTTAGTGATCCATTATTGACACTCTATAGATCACTATGAAAATGAGGAGCAAGGATAGTAACTCTAAATATTATGAAAATATTTCTTGACACTACCTCTATTATAATTTCGCAATATAAAAAGTATCTCCGTTTAAGGCTATAAATTCTTGATGTTTTACTATTATTTCGCCAGTTTGTCGTTTCATGTCTTCTTCTTAATGAATGAATCCACTGTTACCAGCCCCGATTTCTTGTATTCAAACAGCACGAGAAAGGGCAACACTAGAGTTGTATCAGCGTACAAGATACCATAACATTTATACTGTGAAGTCTTATTAAAGTAGCTAAATGTAATAGCTGGGAAACAAGGTCCCCATTACAACCGAGGCTAGGAAACAGGGACTTCATTTAAAGCAGGGCTGAGAAAGGCAAGTCCCATAAAAGCGAGGCTGGGTAACAGGGGCCCTATTACAGAAAGAGTTGGGAAACAGAGCCCCATTTTGAAGCGAGGACCTCATTACTCGTTTCATAAGAGCCTAGTGCATAAAACACAAACTACTGTTGTTGTATGTGCGTTTTATCTTGTTTGCTTTCTCTTATTATTTGGAAATAATATTACAGCCAGTTCATGTCTTCAACATTTTTGGGGGGGGCAAGAGAGTAGGGCCCTAAGCTATAGCTTGTTTAGCTTATACGTAAATCCGGCACTGGGAAAGAGTGATATTGTCGAGAACCGAGCACAGTTTATATTCAGTAGTTGGTGGCTCTAGATTAGAGATGAGAAGATATGAAGTTGGTAACTATTCCAAGTACTTTTAACAAATCTACGGATCTCTCTTGAAAAGTCCAAAGAACAGTGGTTGTAAAAACAACGTTCAGTCGAAAAGAAGGATCCACTATGAATGAACAAGATAGATCCAGCTCACCTTAATTTTAGTCCAAGAGTCACTTTGACACCTTTGGCCGCTTTCAAATAAACATATTCGTACATGAATAAACTAATTAGACAATAGTTTTCTTTTTTATGTTCAAAATATTATTCTGAAAAAAGTCAAGAGATTTGAAATCTCTAGCTCAGAAAATAGATATATTGTCTGTGATTTAATGAAGCAAAGTGTCAATGTGACACCTTCTGGGCGTTGTAGTGATTAATGGCCATTATCCATTAAGATATTAACGAAGAAACTCGATTATCAAACTCAGTTGAGATGGTTGTTCTAGCTATAAACTGAGAAAAAAGAATTCGAAACCACTTTCGTTCGAGTTATTTTGTGAAGCAACGAACCTACTTACGGACGGACGTACTTCCGTTACAATATTATAATTCCCACTTGCATCATTCTAACAAAAGAACGGTTCAATCCTTTAAAAAGTTAGCACTTAACTTGGTTTGAGTGTTTATTATAAGACTTTGATTAAAACAAGTATCCTTAGGGGTGAAAGATTGTTTAAATCTGTTACAAAGAATATCGGCTGTTTGTAATGAATGTTTAACCTTAGTTACTACCTGGGTTTCATTGGTTTCAGAGAGTTTAAATGCGTATTTCAAATATTTGAAAAAAATCTATTCTTCCCATGCGAAGAATATGCATTTCAGCCAGGGGTAAAAGCTGGACCGTATAAACGGGAGGCTAGGGTACGCTTGGCCGCCCTAAATTTTTACTTCCCCCCTAAAATTTTCACGGAAGCCTTGCAAATAAAGTATAATATGGTGATGAACTATAATATGGTTGGATCGCCCCCCATATACTTTTGGACTGGCTACGGGCCTGAGTAAAAATGAGGGGGAACGCGGGAGGACTCTGTCCCCTCAGTTCCTGAAAAAATCTGTTGTCTCCCCCTACTTTCTAAAAAAAATATAATGGACAAAGATAGGCACGGAGGCGGCATGACGTCATCGACCCCCTAACTTTTCAGATCCACTTTTACCCCTGATTTCAACCAATATTTAATATACAGTTTACTCTGTCCTAAATAAGGATACAGTATCTCCAATTTTCGATCAGTTATGAAACCATTTCTATTATGCTAGTTTTAAGTTTTAGGTTCCTAATATAGTTCTGTTATATTCGCAGATGTAGAGGTTGCATGCGGCTGTACACTTTATACTTTCGAAGTGAAATAAATTAATTCCATTTCACAGCAATGAAACTACGGTAGACACAAACTTTATGAATTCAAAGTTGAAACAAATCCATAACTTCTGTCTGCAAAAGAGGGATACTGACAGTTGAAACCTGTTAAGTAATCAATTTTGTACTACTCCTAGTCTCAGTAGAGAGTTACGTGAGAAGATGTTATTTTCTCTTAAGATGTTGAATCGATTGAAAAAAAATAACATTTGTGGCTATCCTTTGTCCGTTCTGTTCTATTGCGATAAAGCTTAAAACATGAATGGGATGATTTTTACCATATCCGGCTTGAATATAAGATTAAGATAAAAGATGATACCTATTTTTGGGACGCTAAATTGATTACAGAAACTCACATTTTGATATCACTGGTCGTTTTTTGTTCTAAGTAAATAAATATTGAAATCGGAAACAGTAGTAAATTCCAACCACTTCCAGTTTCAGTAGCATTACCGATGATTGTGGTATATTTGCTTGAAACACAGAATCGATTCCAGAAAACACTTGACGATATATATTATCGTTTGTGTTCTATGACGATCAACATTAAAACGGGAAAATGTAACTTTCTCTCACTTCTGGTTTCAATAATGAGTTAATAAAGAATATGGAACCTATTTTGAAGACGCTAAAGTGATTGCGAAAAAACACTTTTCGACATTTCTAACTGTTGTTCCTCTGATGCCTGTCGTCAAATGGTCGAAAAAAATGAAATGAAATGAAATTTTTGAGTTTTACGTCCCACGCTTATGCCGGTAAGGCTAAAGGAGACGGTGATGATGAAAGATGAATGAAATGGTGGAATGAAGAAAGTGGGAGGAAATGGAAGAACCCCGAGAAAACCTACGCACACGGTCGTCAGATGGTCGAACGGACATAAGTGAGAGGAGGTAAAACATATGGAGTCCCTATACCATTATTCCATTCATAGGAATATAGTTACCATTCGTGTGAGCTCATGCGATTTGAATCATTCCCTGATCCTCTTATCGCGTGAAAGCCGGATTCTAACAGAAGAGTAGACGCTTCCTTTATGGAGATGTCAGACTGTCAAAAGTTGTCTATCAACATGGTTCCTCAAAATAATTTATCTTTCCTTTTCATTTTACATACCTTTCATGTTTGTTTTAATGAAGATATTATATTTCACCTACTTCAGAAGGCTCTTATCCAAGTATCTAAAATCATTTGAGTTCTTGTGGATACGTTAAGCTCAAAGTTACAGTCGTTTCACTCTTACTAAGTATTTCACCTCGTGAGTAATGCATATCTTCACATGATGTACATACTGGGTAGGGCTAGTTCCTCGATTGCGCAAACAGTTACTGAGGGTTGTATGTCCAAGAGTGGGGTGTACAAGGACGGTCAATAGTTAGATGTGGTTGTAAACTTACAAGAGAATTGCTCAAAAAGAGACAAGTAGCGATCCATTGCTAAAACAGAGGGAACACCACAAGGTTGATTGTTGTGATTTAGCGACTGGTAGAGATGTATTGCCGCGACACATATGACCAACTCGAAATCATAACTCCAATAACCATTATCCTTACACTTGAGTGCATATTGTATTCCTGCAGACGCCGCCGCGTCATCCAAGCCCAGAATCACTAACTGTTCCTGGTGCAATAAACTAGAAACCTGCACGGGCTGAGCTCAGCCCGAGGCCCGAAGCCCGGCCCGGCCCGCGGGCCGGGCTTTGGCGGGCCGACTCTGTTATTTCTTTGGGCCGGGCCGAGCTTGGGCGGGCCGACACTGATTTCTCTTCAAGTTGGGCCGGGCTGGGGCCGATTAATTGCAATTCTTTAATAATTATTGACTTTCGTTAAACAATAATTAGAATAAAGGCAAACGTTGAAGAAGTGTGCTCGTGAAAAATGTTACAAAATGAAACTTTTAAAATTTTTCGGGCACGGGCCGGGCTCGGGCCGAAAATCTCCAAAACTTTTCGAGCCCGAGCAGGGCCGGGCCTAGGTACATTCGGGTTGGATTGGGCTCGGGCCGAAAAATTCGGCCCGTGCAGGTCTCTACAATAAACATGCAAATTGGACAATGATTAGATCTGCTATCCAGATATGTCACAATTTTTTCTTCACTTCACTTTGAGCATGTGCATGTTTGGATGAACAGTGAATCGCTAAAACCTTTGCGCATTGTGTCAACAGCTCGAGTGAAGGCGGGTATATAATGTGGGCCACAGCAAGAATTAAATCCCTTGACGATTGTAGAGAAATGAGTGGCTGACGTTCAGTATAACGATCTTCTGTCATACTGGGTACATTCCATCATGTTATATGTTTTCCACACGGCGATTGTATTTTATAAGATGATAAAGCACCAACCCATGGCGCATGTCCTATGCAGAAGTGTTCAACGAATAAAATTCGAAATTAAAGTCTCGCGAAATTTCCCGGATGACAGCTTCATTGAGCACTTTAATATTCCAAGAAACGATACATCCAGTTTCTCTGATACGATATCTCCCAACCCATACTCGTCATCAGAGGTCGCATTATATGCTGCTTGATTAACTACCAGCGGATAAGGACAGGTTATTACGTCTCTACACGGAAATCAAAAGGAGGGTTAACAGTATTAGGTAGAAATTGTAATTATATGTACTTCTCCTAAATTTCTTTCGGTTTTCATTTTATATGGTTGTTTGCTTCACCCGTCCCTTGAAAGGAGTCTCTGCTTTGTCTTCAGTTCTGGATATACATGGTTCTTTGCCCCTTCCTACATTAGCCGTAGCAAATTGAAGTCATTTTTACGTTTCTTCTTGATCGAGGAATTTCTAGATACTTTCAATTGCATTGATAATTTACACAGTATTCGCCCATTCAGTTGAATCTTGCGTTCAAAATACCTTTATCCCTCATAAAGAATTCAGGATGAAATATGGAAAAGCGATTAATAATGCAAATGTCAGGACTCAAATTTCCGCATTGCAAAAGTTTTTGATATATTGCTAATTGCTAATTGTTATTACCAGAGTGGGGAAAGTTAGCAAATTCCGATGAAAGATAAAATATTGTTCACTTAACTGCACAATAGCAGCTCTTACAAACCTATCCCGGCTAAACTTAGTTCTGAACTTATTCCTGACAATAAAACGTTTCAGAGTACCTCGAATACACATGTGATGACAAAACACGAACTGTTACGAACACTAAATACTTAACTACCTGACACTTGGCATAAAATCAGTGATTAGACTGTTTCAAACTCACAGATTTCATGCTTTTTAAAGTGCCGTAGGCAAATCATAGTCAAATCAAGCAGATGGTCTTTTGTAAAGGGTTTGGGCATGCTAAATTCATTTTCACCGGTTGCCAGGCTCGATCTGTCCTCAGTTTTGCGCTACGGTGCCATTTTTCAATATGGCCGTCACAATTTTCAAAAATTTAAAATTCATGAAACTTCATCATCTTTATGTCAAATTATATGTTTTGTGGCTAAAATAATTCAAATGTGCAGTCCATTTTGCACAGGAGTGACTGGGTTTTATGTTCAATCATATTCCAATATGGCTGCCATAATTTACTTCAAACTTAAAATCAATGAAAATCTTTGTGTTAAACCTTAGGTTTTTAAGGCTGAAGAAAACGCAAATCTGCCGTCCATTCTGCATAGAAGTTACCAGTTTTGGCATTCTGCCATTTAAGAGCACGGCTGCCATCATTATTAAAATTTTACAAAGCCCATCAAAATTATAATGACCTTTATATAAAACTATATATTTATGAGGCTACCGGTCAATTTTCACGAAAGTATTTGACCTGTAAGCATTTGAGTTGAGTTGAGTTGTTTGAGTTTAACGTCCCTTTCAGCAGCGAGGCTATACGAGACGGGACCTACTAGTAAACGTGGAATTCGAACCACATGAGCTCCAGCCGGAAATCGAACTCGGGTCTCCCACGCCAAAGTGTAAACATTTGACAGTCAAAGTTGGCAACTGGTATACCTTCAGAAACTAAAAAATTTGCTATGCAAACTTAGTCTGTTTACATGACTCATGCCGACTATGACAGCTAATGAAAATGTGTCGCTCACATCAAATCATAAGCATACTTTTATTCCTTTTTAAACAAGCAAACAAACCAACAAAAACTAGAGATGCAGTTTGCAGAAATTTTTAGTTGGCATATTACTTGATATAAATTAGCAGTACGTCCCATGCGTAGTTTTCATGCCAGTTCTGGTGAACTTATTTGCAGAGATTTATTTAGATTTTGCAGATTCTCCTTCTGTTCACCCGAGTACAGAGAGAAGGCAACTGGCAACTTCAACTGTAAGTATTTCACCAAGTGTTGCCTAGTTTCGTGAGATACAATCATACACAGTATGCAAAGTGGAGGACTGTGTATCTATGTGTGATACAACAGCTTCGAGAAGAGGTCAGGGCTGATTTTGAGAATGTCAATTATGTTGTAAAAAGAGCAAAACAGAAATTCAACCAAATGGACCCAAGCCATAGTAAGGAGTGAATGAATGGCATAGGCAAGAAAAATGGTGGAATTGTTGAGATCACAGCTCTCAGCAGATGGACCCTTTCATACAACCTGTGAAGTCACTTGACTACTGAGACAAAGTGTATCTATGGAATTGGACGGGAAGATTCCTTCACTGACAATGAATGCAACAAAGGTGGACAGAAACTACGTAGACCTTAAAGATGAAGAAAATCTTATGAAAACCCTCCAAACATTCAAACTATTTGCTGAAAATCCATCTGAACATCTGCAAAATATTGCAACAAAGGACATCATCGCACAGCAGATAGAAGACAACCATATTCTTGCTCAACAGAAGGGCCAGGAACAGCTTGTTAAATTTGTTGAGGAGAGGCTTTAACCTGGCTCTAAGATTCCTTTCAGAGATAGTTTACCAAAGAACATGTATCTGACCTTTGGTTCTCTCTTTGAAATGAAAAGGAAGAAAGGTCAGACAAGTAATCATAAAGTACTCCAAGCAACAGGAAGTTCTAACCCCTCATCATTGCCATAAATGCTATAAATGCCAATCTTAAGGACATACTAAAGCATGAGCTGACTCCAGCACCTACTGCACTTGCAGTAAATTAATGGTAATCTACAGACAGGACAGAAGTCACTTCTGATAAATACTGTGATTGGTGAAACAACTTGTCCTACAAGCCTTGATCCAACAGACTTGCAGCAGCAGCCTGCACTGATAATTGATGGCCATGCTTACATATTCGCATTGGGATAGTTCTCGAAAGCAGAAACCTTTGCTGACTTTGCTGATGCGGTTGTTGCCTGTATACTTCAAATTGGAAGTGTATTCTGTCGCTTAGACGTTGTGCGTTGTGTTTGATAAGTACTTTGCCATGTCAATCAAAGATGGTACCTGGAAGAGAAGAGCTAAGAATGTAGCACCAGTGAGGAGAGACATCAGGGTTGCCAACCATACGATAATTTATCGTGATATACGATAATTTAAGCCTTAATACGATATACGATAATGCCCTTGCGATGATAGGTGAATATACGATAATTTTAGAACGCACACTTTTTAGCAGTTTTTGAAATAAATTGTAGGTGTGCATTAAAGAATTATAAAACACACATTTTTAACAGACATTCTCGCCAAAATATATCAATAGCGATTTGAGAATTGGTATCCCTGCATCCATCACATTTACGTGGAGGTGGCAATATTGTTTGTTCATGATAGATGGCTCTATTATTCGCTCACGTGAATGTGAGCGCCTTTATTTGGATGTGAAAAACAAAGAAGTTAGAAACGTTCTGTGGCAAGTGAAATTACGTATCGCGCAATTACTTGGAGTAATTAAGTATCGCGTGAACATGTAAAAGCTATGGAAAGTGATCCTGAAGGGCCGTCTACTCCACAAAAGAAACTAAAGGTACCGAGTGAGTTGAAACTTAAACATTTAAAGCAAAAATTCAGGAAAGAGTGGTTAAGAAATTCTGTATTCAAAGACTGGATATAGCCTTTTAGTGATAATGTGTATAAAGCCCAGTGTAAAGTTTGTAGAACCGAATTTACTGCTGAGTTGATTGTAGTGAAAAATCATACTAAAGGGAAAAAAAAAAAAAACACTTACCACTCTTGAGAGCGGTACAGAGAGTTACCGCGAAAAATAATAATGTTGTACAATTAATAGACGATCAGTGGAGAGTACTACCTTACACAGTGTTTCCGGAAGATGTGCGTTCTAAGGAAGTAGACAAATTTTGGACTTTCATCAAAATGCTAAAGATTCCCATGGAAATCACGAATTTTTAGAACTGGGAAGGGTTGTATTGGACATGTTAGCTTTGTCACATACTAGTGCTGATTGTGAGCGTGTATTTTCAAAAATGAAGTTAATAAAAACACCATTAAAAAAACAAACTGCAGTTAAGTACAGTTACACATTTCCATGATAGAATGCTCACTGCCCAATGTGTACAAAACTGTGTCGAGTTTGAACCCAATGGATTAATGATTGGATTGATGAATAAATCCAACATATATGGAGAAACAAATAAGAATAAAAATGATTATAGGGATAGTGACACCGATTTGGAGTTCGAAACTGAAGATTACTAGATAAGTTTATTATATATTATTGCTATTATTAGTAGTATTATACTTGGTTCTACAATTATCAAGCCTATAACGAATATACGATAATTTTTTGTAATATACGATAATTTTAAGGAAGAAAATCGATAATTTTGTTCTCCGAGGTTGGCAACGTTGAGAGACATACAAGACAGGAGTGTCCCTCTCCCAAAAAACGGGGACAACTTTATGGCTATGAAAGAAAATAAATCGGCTTGGCAAATTTTCTGTCTGAACAGTTCACTGTTGTATCAGATGGTTTTACTGATGAAGAGCAGGTTAAAACATGTTCTCTTGTCAATACCAAAGAGCTGGAAGCCCGACACGAGGAAGCTCACACACGTATGATTTTGCATTGTATAAAGAGCCATGCTTTCTCTATTGTTCTAGCTGCTCGAGACACAGGTGTATTTGTTCTTCTGTTGGTTCATTTCACAAAGATGTCATATATAAAGATCTGGATGAAGTCAGGAAAATCGAAAAAAGAAGTATATTCCAATTCATGATATTGCATCTCCGCTTGATGACAATGTAATCACCAGCTTTCTATTCTCTAACAGGTTCTGATACCACACTTTTTCTTGAAGAACATTTAAAAAATGTTGGAAATATACTTAACATATACACATCTTTTATCAAATTTTGGCCAAGGAGATCTGACTGACCAAATATGTACTGATACAGAACAATTCATCTGCAAACTTTATAAGGTTGACACAACTGGATCACTGAACGATGCATGATCAGTACTCTTTACACAAGGACGTCCTCTGGAATATCTGCCACCAACCAAACCTGTCCTCTCCTTTCAAACCATCAGGACACACTATCAAGCATTAGTGTGGTATCAAGCAAATAAGAAGTACCTTGTGTTGACGCCACCTGAGACTGCTTTATGGGAAATAAAGAATGACAGCTTTATTCCTACTTTAACATACCTGCCATCGGTTCCAGAGTTTTGCATTATACTTATCACCTGTAGTTGTACAACACAATGCAAAACGGCTAACTGCAACTGTAGAAATGCAAAACTGAAATGTACTTCTGCTTGTAAGTGCAGCATGAGCCAGGATGTCTAGAGGAATATTTTTAAGACATTATATGGTATACATTCACTTATTAAAATCAATGTTTTTTCCTTCCTAAAATTTAACTACTTGTGGTTATCAGATCCTGTGTGTAAATGTACCTCTCCATTGTGTCCGACAAATGTCTGATTTCAAGATAACAGTACACATCATTCCACCACATTTTCCTCAATTCTTTCAAAGAGTATTTTGGTAAAATAAAAGAAATGTTTTGGCCACCTCATTCACCAGACTTTATTTTCTATGTATCATTATATTTATGAAGAGGTGCATGCAAACACACAATATGCTGTCTTCAGTACTTCAGTGTGCTTATATCTCGAAAGATATGAAATTAAAGCCCGGTAACCACTAAAAATGAATTTAGCATGCCCTAATCAAAATGACGGCAGCCATATTGGAATATGGCTCAATAACAAAATCAATCATTCGTATGCAAAAATAGACAGTAGATTTGAAATATTCAGGCTTAAAAACATATGGTTTAATATAAAGGTGGTTAATTTTCATTAATTTTAAATTTCGAATCATGGCAGCCATATTGGAATACGGATGAACATTAAACCCGGTCACTCCTATACAAAAATAGACAGTAGATTTGAATTTTCCAGCCTCAAAAACATATAGTTTGACGTAAAGGTCACTAATTTCCATGGATTTTAAATCTTTAATGATCATGGCAGCCATTTTGGAAAATGGCGCCATAGAGCGAAACAGAGGACAGATCGACCTTGGCAACCGCTACAAATGGACTTAGCATGCTGAAATCTTTTAGAAAAGACCATTTTCCAACTTTGACTATCAAATGTCTACGGGTGTTAACTTTTGTGAAACTTCCACTAGTCTAGATCTCAAATAACTGTATAAACTCACATATGGCCAACTCAGGTCCGAAAAGCTACTCTCAAAATTGTATTTCCGAATTCCCTTCAGACACACACGTAACACATATCTTTTTCATACAGTACGACCTAGACTTTCAATAGTTCAACATTCTCTGTTCTATATTCTTCCTAAGTTATACAACGTAATGTCACATACATCCGTAAATGTATTTCCTATTTAATTCTGAAGCTGCATATAACCTCTGCTTTATGACGTCACTTTAATGGATAAATTCTAGTCTGCTATATTCAACCTTTCTTCTTCTTACTTAGATATTATTATTATTATTATTATTATTATTATTATTATTATTATTATTATTATTATTATTATTATTATTATTATTATTATTATTATTATTATTATTATCACGTCTTAGATTTCTTAGATATTCCAGTGTATACTGACATTGAGTTGAATCGAATTATGACCAATATATAAATATGATTAGATGGCTTAGAGTGTTGTTTTGAAATCTACTACACCACATTCATAGGAGAATATTAAAAGAAGTCAAATCACAAATTATTTTAAATTGATATAGAAATCACAAATTTACGTGAAAATTAAGTCACAAATCTTAAGATATTGTATAATTTTAAATACGTGAATCCAGTTAACGCTTTCAAAGTGATAATTTCATATTAAAATATAAAATATCAAGGTGTTTAAAGTGTAAAAATTTCAGTGGACATATTCTACCTGTTTTGACATATGGATAGTAGATGTGTACACTAATAGAATCAGATATTTACCTTATATAGACGACCTGGGGCGGATCCAGGACGGACTTCTGGGGGCTGTGGGTTGTAATACTGCTACTTAGAGCTACTTTTTAGAGCTCCAAATTCTGGAATGGGTTTATATATATATATATATATATATATATATATATATATATATATATATATATATATATATATATATATATATATATATATATATATATATATAGAATAAGAAAGTTTCCTCTTCTGGGAGGGGGCGCTTGTCCCGATCGACTCCCCCTGGATCCGCCCCTGTAGACGACACAACAAATCAAGAGGAGATGTATGCTAGAACAACCCGATATGTATGCTAGAACAAATCCACATATTAATCAAAACAAAATATGTGGATTTGGAGAATGAGAGACATGACAGGTAATATCCTGAAAATAAAGGCACTAAAGCGGAACCAGGTCCAATAAATTGTAGGAAGACATAATGATTGGCAGATAAAAGTATCTTTTGACTAGATATCAAGAGGCAAAAAGTGAAACCTATGAGCCATCTTCTTATAGACAAATATGAAATGAAACGAAATTCTTATGTTAGTTTTACATTCCGTGGTTATGCCTTCTAGACTTTAAAAAACAGACTGTTAATGGAAGTGGATGTTAATGAATTAATTGGTAGAATGATGTGGGATTAATCTACGGAAATCTGTCAAAATCATGGACACGGCGTTGTTCACCAGAAATTTATATGCACTGGGATAGAATCAGAAAATCCTCATAGCAGAGTTGAACAATGTTACTTTCAGAAAACATGTTCCGGGGAGGGCATTCTAAAACTACACATTGACAAGGTCCACAGCTACTTGCTATAGATTCTACATTTTTCTGAAGTACATGCAACAAGAAATTCAATTGCCATTCATCTATGTAAGGTTGGCAATTACAGACATAAGGTACCACCTAATCTCTAATATGAAAAGAAAAACAATATCTTGAGCAAGAGCTTTAGAATACTTGTAAAGCAGCAATATTAAGAGATTTATTTATTTATTGCATTCTGAAACTATTTTTCTCCTACTGCTAGTACTTTTCTAGAACGTATTAACAGTATCTCGTCTGAAATGAACACTGCCACCCAAAAGCATGCCTCAAAGAAACGTTGGAGTTGAAGATCTACCACAGAACCACCGTATATTTTACAAACGAACATGGTGAGACCAAGAATCAGTGCCGTGTAACATAGAAAATATTTGTCCAAGATAGATTGTTGACGAAAGGATTTAGAGAGACATTCATCCAGTAGTCCCTTGGCAATAGTTATTGACTTATTTGCAACGCATTCGTGTCTTATGAAGTCAAAGCGGAAGTGACGAAACAGAGAAAGAGAATGGAGGAGAATGTAAAGGGAAATATGTAGAGAAGTGTAATCATGGTTACAATGGTGTGTGAGCAGAAACATTGACTCTGCCATCAATATTCGCGTTCGTCTATCACTATTGTCCTCGTCAGTGGCGTATTAAGGATTTTGTTTCATGAGGGGGCTATGCACAACACGGGAAGGCAGGAGACAATTGACCAGCTGAGTTTGAAAATTGAATATATTTTAATTTATGCATAAATTGAAGTTTTACTGGCAAGAGGTGCAAACTGGTGAATCTTAAGTGATATGGTACACACAAAATTTAGCAGTGAATCTAATCTTTTATTCTATTCATAGAAAAAAAGGAAGCATCCCCTTGGCCTACCTAATTTCTCGGGCTACTAATTCTTCCCTCTTTTTCTTTAATTCAAACATTTACCATTCCTTATAACTAAAGGATGTAATTCCTTTGCTACAATAAAGAAAGTCCCGTTATATTGATATCCGTGGAAGTAGGTGTGGAACACCACTTTTGCTTATCACCTTATTTTAGTTTTGGTGTCATTAACGACGGCCGACATGAATCACAACTAACAACGGTCGGAAGTATGATAGAAGAAACGAAATAAAGTAGCAACTAAGAAAAGGAACAGAAGAGTAGAATGGACGAAATAAAGCAAAAAGAACGCAGTTCTTACATGAAATGAAATTTGACAAATAGTGTATTGTTTCTGAACAAAGAGCATAAGAAAACGGAAAGTCAATGAAATACTTAGAAATGGTAAAAGGGATTATTGTTGTACGTGGAATCCGAAAAACTAACAAATTTATTTCGAAGGTGGGGGCTTGAGCCCGATAGACCCCCTAAATACGTCGCAGGTCTTCGCCAACTGTTAAGATTGTCCGTGTTCTCTTTATGTCTATTAGCCTGTTGTGGTGAGAATGGAGAAAGCAATATATGACAGCACAAAACAGAGATAGATGAAAATTATTGCTACACATTTTAATTTTAGAAATACTAAAAGAAAAGTATGAAACTAAGTCTACTGTTTTTCTAGCTTTGTTTTGTAACCTGAAGATAAAGCTAAATGAAAAGGAGGTGAATTTTATTCGCTGTTAGTAGGTAAAAGAAAAAGCTCCTCCCAGGATAGCTACTAAAGAAAACAACATTAAGGCAGAATTTAGCGTCGCCGAGGGACAGACTTTGAAGCTGGAAGAATTAGTGTACCCTGGAGATCACCCACGTAAAGGGACACATAACAAACAATTTGCCTTAAAGCTATTTATGCGACACTAACAACCTCGTGTGCTCGAATATCCTCCATGAGGAAGCGTTAACTCCAACATATTTCGCTATAACATCGCAATGCTTATGGCGAAGTATGGGAGCATTGTTCCTAAATAAATAATCAAAAATCAAATTGTGACATCAAGTGTTAAATGGACGTTGCGGTAGAGATTATGAGGTTCCTCTTTTTCCAAGTTTTAGCCTTCTCATATTTAGAGTGAGATATCTGTTTTGATTTTTGGTGATGTGTATGTATACAACTCAAGATAGAAATATTGGGGTCTATATGATCTTTTGATGTAGACTTCATATGGTTAGCAGCGTCAATAACCAAGCACGTAAAAATAATTTTAAAAATAATTACAGAGATTACTAACGCGCATATATTTTAGTCAGGCTTTATCCTAGTCATACGAGCTAAATACACAGTTCTGATTGGTTGAAGTTATCCGTTTCTCGCCACGTAGCATACAAACAGCACAAATCAAACCTCAGCCGCTGTTGTTTCTCATGGCCGGGCTAGTGATGAAAGTCGCTTTTGACGTGGGTTCAAACCCGACCCATGGAAAGTTTTCTTTTATTTTTTAGATTTTAATAATAGTTTTATCATTAAAATAAGATAAAAACAATACTCATTGCCCTTGTACGTCATATGTAATGAATCAAAAGTGATTTACTTACGTTACGAAACATAGCTGAGCGAGCGACAGCAAGCGAGGGGGGTTAAAAGCCTTGCATGGTTAGTTTTGTTCCATCTTGACCCCTATGATAATACTACTTGACATTACGTCACACTCGAGTGAGGCAACTTCGATGTAAATCTATCTTCACCCACTTTCTTGTGACCAACTTAAAAACAGTTGGCTAGAGTAGCGCCAGGTCCGCATCCAAGGGGGTTTAGGGGGCCCGCCCCCCAAAAAAAAATTTTCAAGGTAGGCTTGCAAATGAACTATAATATGGTGATAAACTATAATATGGTTGGATCGGCCCCCCTAACTTCTACCGCCCCCCTACATTTTTGGGCTGGCTACCTGCCTGGGTAGTCTTTGAAAAAATATGTGCTACTAGCACTGGGTGAGAACATATGTCTTGTTATTATCAGTTGTAATTTTAAGAAAAATCACACAAATGCAATACTTACTAACGGTCACATTACGAGTAGAATCCATTATACACCCCATCAAGGGACGCCCATCAGCGAGGCAAGATGGGGCGCTTGCCTCCCCTAGAGAAAATTGTACTTCGGAATATCGGAATCCCAATAGAATTTTTAGAATAGTTACAGCAAAACTTGAAACTATATTTCAAATGTCGTTTTTTCTTGCCCCCTCTTGGAAACCTCAACATGGGCGCCCTTGCACCCCACTATGATTTCGTTTGCGATTTTTACCCATATGGTTTTGAGATATACTTTATCTTTATTGTTTAAATATATTGTACATAAATATGGTAATATGTAATTTATTTATTTTCTACATTTTTGAGATAGGAAAAAACTACACGGGGTCCATTTCGGACTCAATTCCATACTAAGGTGATAACTGTTAGTGGATTGAAACGAAGTCAATAATTTTCAATATTTTTATCTTGTTACGTGTTTTTAAAAATCAGTATGAGGGAACAATGATAAACTTTTCTGCTGCAATTGTTATTGTAGTACTGTAATCTAAAACTAGCGTTGTTTTTGTGTAATTGGTACAATATAGATGGAGAGTAAAATGTGTCACAACCGTATTACCTGCTGCTTATTTTAGACAAGTAGAATGGAAAGTTTACTAAAATAATAAAAAGGGTTATTTTAAGGTAAATTAGCCAATAACAAAAATATATCCACGATTTAGTATCCAAGAGTAAGGAAAATATAAGAAAATACACATAAACAAAAGTTCGTATTTCTATCCTCTTTAAGACGGATCTCCACCCGGAAGTCAATACATACTTTAGCTCATTTCCCTGCTGACAGTGCAATGAAACGTTACATATTAATATTGTACTATGAGATAGAGTTATGTTCCAGCCACAGCACGAGACACTGATTCATTTGGTTGTGCCTTCTGATATCGTAAAAGGTAACAAATAAAGGAAAAAATTTGATTCGTTTTACAATGAGCACACAAGATGGCACTTACTGTTAGATCTTACTACAAGTGCTCAGTTTTTGTGAAATATTATATGTGTAGAATATTTTGAAGTAACGATCTTTTTATGAAATAGATATATTGTTCGACCGTTTTTCGTGTTATGCTTTAGAGACCTGCAAGGACCGGGCCTGGCCCGAGGCCCGAAGCCCGGCCCGATCCGCGGGCCGGGCTTGGGCGGGCCGACTCTATTGTTTCTTTGGGCCGGGCCGGGCTTGGGCGGGCCGACACTGATTTCTCTTCAGGTCGGGCCGGGTTGGGGCGATTAATTGCAATTCTTTAATAATTATTGACATTCGTTAAACGACAATTAGAATAAAGGCAAGAAGTGTGACCGTGAAAAATGTTACAAAATGAAAATTCTAAAATTTATCGGGCCCTGGCCGGGCTTGGGCCAAGAATTTTAAAAAACTTATCGGGCCGGGCCGGGCTCGGGCCGAAAATCTCCAAAACTTTTCGGGCCCGGGCTGGGCCGGGCCTACGTATATTCGGGCTGGATTGGGCTCGGGCCGAAAATTTCGGCCCGTGCAGGTCTCTATTATGCTTCACATTTTATTTAAATATTAATTTACATGTAAGGAAATAGATTTTGAGAAGAAACTTGCGTATAGCGCCATAATGTGTTGTTGCCGATTTTGAACATTTACTATGGTAGTCACAATAAGGAAATTCCTGGATTCTAGCGTTGCAGTTTGAGAGGCGGAACTTAGCTGTGAAATGGGGCAAAGATAGAAAACTAATTTCTCTAGTAATTATCCAAGCATCATTCCATCATTACTTCCTTTGTTATCTGGTATCAGTAACACTCGACATTATCTGGCAACGCTGCAATATTCAAACAGCATTTAGCATGGCACCGATAACACCTATAGTGATCCACCTTAAGAATTTAAAAGGAAGTGAAATAATATGGAGAATTACTACAATGGGTTGAGAATTTATACAATAGAGAATCTATACTTTTCAAGACACAACGTAGTAAAAAATTAGATTGAAGCTCACAGAATAAATGAAACTTTAGGGTTAAAAACTATTTTTTCTACTTTGGAGCTATTTAATTGTATCTAAAATGAGGAAAAATGGGGGGAAAACAAGAACGGAAGTTAAAATTTCCTCTTTGTAATATGAACAAGTACGTTTTCTTCTACATTTGTGACTTAAAAATTATGTGAATCCCATATACAAAACGATAATCATGCCTGTTGTTCTGTATGGTTACGAAACATGGTCGCTTACTCTGAGGGAAGAACATAGACTGAAAGTATTTGTGAACACGATCCTGAGACGAATATTCGGACCCAAGAGGAACGGGAATGGGGAATGGCGGAAACTTCATAACGAGGAACTACATAATTTATATGGTTTACCCAACATTGTTAGGGTCGTCAAGTCTAGGAGGCTTAGGTGGGCAGGTCATGTAGCTTGAATGGAAGAAAGTAGAAACGCTTTCAAAGTCTTGACTGGAAGACCAATCGGAAAACGACCATTAGGAAGACCTAGGCGCAGATAGGAGGACAATATTAAGATGGATCTCGCAGAGATAGGAATACAAAGTAGAAACTGGATCCAATTGGCTAAGGATAGAAGTCAGTGGAGAGCTTTTGTGAACGCGGCATTGAACCTCCGGGTTCCATAGGCCATAGAGTTAGTTGGTTTTAATATTAAAACTGGAAATAGTAGGTCTATATAACTACCGGCTGCACTAGGGGTTTAATATGAGAGAAGGGTTTAATTCTGAAACTCGTAAACAGATAAGACAAACGCACGAAGGAATTAAAAATACGCACTCCTACAAATTTAACTCTTCTTGAAAATTTCAATTTCTTTTACTGCGACAGGTTACACACGAACGCAAACAAGAGGTCACCAGTATGGAGAAGAGTACAACCTACAATAGGTTAACAAAATATACAATAGATTTGAATATCAATATTAAGAGCGTAAGTCAATTCAAGGCAGCTCTCTGTAATGTAATAAGAAATAATTTTAGATGAAAGAACATCAATGATATTGCAACCACTTTATAACTATAAGTGTATTATAATATGAATGTATGAAGGGCACCACTGGCGTCTCTGGCATATAAAATTTGGGGGAGGGACATCAAAGAAAGTGATTAAAATGGTGCTACCTAGCCCAACCTTTTTATTATCTTCAATTCCATTTGTTACCTTTCTGCTTACCTTCACGGATCCCCTAAGGTATATCAAGAACTCTGCTATAATCGTTCCACAGCCTGAATAATATATTCCAAATAAATATTAACTAACTAACTAACTCTATGGCCTATGGAACCCGGAGGTTCAGTGCCGCGTTCACAAAAGCTCTCCACTGACTTCTATCCTTAGCTAATTGGATCCAGTTTCTACTTTGTATTCCTATCTCTGCGAGATCCATCTTAATATTCCAAATAAATATTATTTATTTATTTGTTATTCCGTCGTTAGTAAATAAATTAAATTAGAATGAAATATTGAATATTTTGTACTTCAAAATATTGAGAGGGACGCGATCCCCCGCCAGAGACGCCTATAACGGGCACTGTAATTGGGTTATGTAGCCTGTTGTGTCTAGAAATGAATAAATATATTTTTTTTTTACATAAAAACTAAAAATAATGTTTAAATGAAGGTGGTGATTATAGAGAAGTGAAGGCAGCTTCAAGTGTGTAACAAAATTATTTTTTCCAATAAATATTGTATTTTTCATTTTGTATTTTGGATTACCCTCGTACTTAAATGAAATTTGATTATTAAACACAAAAATAATACATATCGAAATTTAATTTTCACGGAGTATATTGTAGATTTGAAGAAGATAAAAGTGAAGGAGCACTAATAAAAGAACTATTGTTTATATTAGTTCACGGGCTGAGAAACAAAGATGACGCGACCTTTCAACACCGTTAAGTTCTTTTGACCTGGAAGTGAATTTTAGTTTGACTTTATTTTATTTTAGGTTAGGCTCAATTGAGTTTGTGTTTTATTATTTTGATACCGCTCTTGTTGTTCAGGATTGTCACAAGAAAATGGTTCCTCGGGAATCGAAACATTTCAGCTAAAGTAAAAACTTGTCAAATTTGTTGTTATTTTATTGGTAACAGAACATGTTAACAAAAATAAACAGATATTTCTAAATACCCTATATCAGTGGATATTATTATTGTGTGCGAATGATCAGTGGGAAGAAATAATCCTTGATTAGATATCCGGAAGGGTAGAAGTTCCCCCTTATCAACCTAGCCTTCATAGGGCGAGCTACTAAGACGAAAGGACAAAGAGCCTGAGGTCCAATTAGTCTTGGTAATTGGACAGCATGTCTCCGTTGCAACATGTGGAATGGATCTTCGGTAATCAAGGCGACATCCGTAGGCTAATCTCTGGTTCTCCAGAGGAAACTCTGTGTCGCACACATACACACACACACACACACAAGGAATGGACTGACGGTGAAATTGGTTTCTATAGCAGTGGTTATAACCACTGTGAGCCTTCTGTTCTTCGCTAATTACAAAGTAGCTGCCCTGCAGAAATACACTTTGTGTCACTGATGATTCACACTTGTGCAAATGTAACATACGGTAGTGTGGCAACAACTGGCATGCAATTGTCACCGGTATTGATATTGGCAGAAATTATACTTCTAAACTATGATTTGTATAACAACATTAAATCTAATAGAAAGGGATAGGATGCGGGGAGGTTCAATGGTAGAGCTCTCGTCTTTGGGGTGTAGTGTCCCTGGCTTGTTCTTTGCTCGCACAAACAGAACTTTATGCTAAACAGACGCCATGTGTGTGTGTTTTCTAGGAGTTATTCTGTTTTCTCCCACTTTTTCACTCCATAATTTTCTTTATTATTATCATCATCACCGTCTCCTTTCGCCCCCGAGTATAAACGTGGGACGATAAACTAGAAATTTCATTTTGTTTTTGTAGAAAGGCTATATTCGTCCGTCCGATAAGTATCAGAGTGACAATGCTAAGAGATAGGGACACCCCCATGCATCGGTGGACCACTGATGGGCAACTAGCGACATCTCGCCAAAAATTGCAGGCCCCGTAGCAACGATCCTCGGTCGCTCAACTTCCGTTTTGAAAATTATACCAACAGTACCAAAGACGCCACGAAACGATAATGAACCACAAAATTACTCCTCCAAAATATGTTAAATCGTCTATATGTGTTATTTGTTTACATTAAGGTGAGTCTAAGAAGTACTAAGAGATAAGTACCACATGGCGGGTGCGAACCAGCAATCATATGATTACTAGGCACGCGTTCTCCCCACTTCGTTACTGACGCAATGAAGAAAACCTTGCTTGTAGAGGGATAGATCGTGGAGATCTTTTTAATTTGGCCAATCAAAGTACTCCTTTAAACGTGTATATTCGACGATAATCGTTTGGAATCAGATAAAATGCGTTCGCTATGTAATTTTATAACATAATGACACGCGTCTATTTAGTTTATTTCATACTTCTCCCATATTCATTTTCTAATGACCGGCGACAGTTGCCATCTAAATTCACTATGAGGAATTATACGCATTGAGAGGAATTATACGCATTCCTCTCAAGATTTTTCACTTCACGATGTAGATGCAAGGGTTACTCTTTACCCCCGTAGCTCACTTTAGGAACAATTCATCTGGAAAATAATATACAGTGTAATAATAACCACATGCACATAACTGGCGATAGTTCGTGTTGGTCCCTTCTTGATTCTCCGAGACGAATCGAATGACCGACCAAAATGAAGTTCTCGTTGCTACGCAGTGATGACTTGAACGCCTCGACTCTAGATATCTGTTTCGAGTCGACGAAACTCTGCCACCACTGGCACACCAGTAGTAATCTTTCAACGCGTCGCGATATCGACGATCGACATTTACCGGCATGTGAATCACTAGCGAGAAACAATATTGGCGACGTTTACGGCATGAAGACACAATATCTTGATATTTATTCGAAACGGCAGTGTCTGGAAAATTGGTACCATTAGCCCTCTTTCAAATACTAAGAAGTAGAAATCTATCAGTATCTTCTTTAACATTAATAACCAGAGAGCAAAAATGGTTATAGATAATAAGAAGCTTTTCTGTATGGATTGAAAGTCCCCAGAATATGTTCCATCTGCGCCCTTATCTCACTACTAGGAACAGAAATTGTTAATATTTACAATTATTTTCAATTGTAATATCAATTTTCATAGGCAAAAAATGTGAAAGAAAGCGGGAAACAATTTCTTCAAATGTGTGTACCGTTTCTAGAACCGGTTTCACTTCCGATCGTATCTCTCTCTTCAATTTGAAAGTGATAGAGTTTTAGCCATTTCCGTTTTGACCAATATTACCATGAAAGTACGGGGATGGTGCACATTGTTCTGAGATAGAACTTATCATATCTTGAATCCTTTTCCGAACAATGCTGTATCATATCTTGAATCCTTTTCCGAACAATGCTGTATTGCTTGTTTGCTAAAGGTCTGAGAGGACTGCGTTCTGAACTGCAATGTTTCTTTACCGTTTCCACATAGGGCACCTTACCAGTATGGATACATACTATTGGTACGATTGGAAACATTGGGCAATTTTTCACTATTTAACCATCTATTTCAAACAGCTTTCCACACTTTTCATTTTTGGATCAAAAGATCAAATATACATATTTGAGGTAAAAGTTTTCTTTTAGGCCTTATATCTGGAGAATTGCATATACTGTAGCCAAACCAAACTATCACTTAACTCAGTATGATGTGCTTATTCCGTAAAATAATAATAATAATAATAATAATAATAATAATAATAATAATAATAATAATAATAATAATAATAATAATAATAATAATAATGAAACGCGATTTAGGGACCGTTCAAAAATTTTGGGGTCCCTAATCCAAAAAATCCTGTATATTTCATTCAATGAAAAATTTTCTTGTACACCTTATATCTGGAGAACTACATATATTGTAGTCAAACCCAAACTATCACTTAACTCAGTATGATTTGCTTATTCTGTAAAAAGTACGAAAATTTGATTTAGGAGCTGTTCAAAAAAAATTTGTGGCCCCTGATCAAAAGCTAATTATTGGCTAAGGTCGCAATCTTTTGATCAATTTTTTGGTCATTCCTGAAATTCTTATTTCGTATTTTTATTCAGAATGGATTTGGCCTGAGCCCCGGACTTTTGATACACTCTGTATATCAATCAAAATAATACATTCCAAAACAGTACTACTATTCAGCAAGTAACGAAATATATTATTTTCTAGAATCGAAACCCAAATCATTTTTCTTAACCGTTCCGTTACGCAGCTATCCTGGTTCTAACACCACAACCAATGAATAAATTACAAAAGCGAAATAGAATGTGTTTTCAGAGTAAAAGGAACTCCGTTTGGGATTGTATTTTTCAATATTTGACCGCTAATATTTCAGAGACCTAACAAACTTGATGCAATTTTAAAAGAGTATTCTTTTAGGTCAAGAGATGCATTTTCTTCGGGTAGTATAAATTGAAGATTGGTCACTGAAGGCATCGCAAATCAATTATGTTTCGTAGATGCATTAAATATGGGAAGAGTTTGAGTATAGTAAAAGGAAAGCTGGTTTGCTCGAGGGATCTGGAGAAAGAGCTACTGTCACAAGAAAAGAAGATTCAGTTAGAAGGACAAAAAGAAGGATTTAGCACTCGAGCCACACGGTATCTTCTCCCTCTCTTCCTTTCTATTGTGTTTCCTTAAAGTTAAAGAAGACGAAAAACTGACCACTTTTTCTTCTATTTCTTTCTCTTTCTTCTGTTCACTTCGAGAGACAGAAAAGAATCGATTAGGCATCAAAGTCACCTGAGGCCAAACCTTGTTCTAAGGAACGCCGAAAAACACATACGGAGCTCCAACAGACCAGCAATGGAGTATTACTATGTTATACTACAACAAAAAAAATTGAATAATTCGTTAGAAGTAATATAATTTATTATTGAAGACAAAACCACTTTGACATGAACAAAGAATTCTAATCAATATTAGGGGCCGCTGTGGCTCAGTGGTAGAGCGTTCACCTCTGGTGCTTGGGATCCCGGGTTCGATCCCAGACCCCACCAAGTGAACTTTGTGGTGCACAAACACCGTGTGCGTGGGTTTCCTCGGGGTTCTCCCGTTTCCTCCTACTTTCTTAATTCCACCATTTCATTCATTACTCATCATCACCGTCTCCTTTAGCCTAACCGACATAACAGTGGGACGTGAAACTTAAAGATTTCATTTTCATTTCTAATGAATGTGATACCTAATTCCTTTATAGTTTATGGTTCAATATGAGGTATACGATGACCTCTGACTTGCGAGGAGATACGTAAAATTTTAAATAAATACTAACTGAGCTGTAGCTGCACTCTCTACACAGTGCATCACTCACATATGAGCAGCAATCTCCTTGTTTTTCCTCACAACATCTGTACGTGTCCCTTTACAGACACAAGTGAAAGAGTATTCATTACAAATCGACAAGGGTTAGCGTAAAGGAAAGATTTTTTGATTATTTTTTAATATCTCGCATTGTTTGCAAAATTTGAGCCTCTTCCGATTGGAGTTTCTAATTCATTCATGATCAGTGTTTTCTTTCTTCTTGCATGCAGTGTGTAATAAGCAATTACACACGATTTAGTTTGCCTTTAGTCGTTGGCCAGTGCAAGTACGTGTTCGAGTGATGGAAGCTTTTGTTCGCAGAGGGAACATTGTTGCTGTCCAGCGGGATCTTCGACGTGGCCAAGACCGGCATTTTAGTGTGTCTAACATTAAAGCAATTACCAGGTGGGTAAAACAATGGGGAGAAACTAGTACTGCCATCTACAAGAAGCATGAAGTATTTTCAAGGACAGTCCATACACCAGAAAGCATCGATAGTATACTCCAGGCTTTGCAGCAAAGTCCGCAAAGATCAACTCTTCGCTGCAAGGACACTGCACATGTTGCAAACATCAATGCTTCGCATTTTGAAAGAAGATCTACACTGTCATTAATACAAGATACGGAGTGTGTAACAGCTACGACTGATTGACAAAAAGCTTAGAAAAGACTTTTGTGAGCTGTTTATAAACTAAATCGCGATGAAGACTTACTAGACAACATTATAATGTCTGATGAGGCGAATTTCCACCTGAAGGAATGTACGAGTGGAGAACATTCGAAGGGTGTTATATTTCGAAACTAATGACATTGTGACATTTGACAAATTATACCATTAATGGCAATACTTGTAGATGTCGTGAGGGCTAGTAAAATTTTTATAGGTCTAACTATCTTTTTTAAATGATGGTTTTAATTTGTCCCATTTCCCGTGGCTCACCCTGTATAAATGCTGCACAGACCTGTGAAGAAATTTGGTTGTTTATGAGGAAGATACGTTATCGAAAGTAACAGCCGAATAATAGTTCAGTCATTTTCCTTCTAGAAATTTCGAAATCCAAGATCCTTCTCGCAGTGGACAACTGATCACAGCAAAAGTGGATAATATTCTGCGAAAAGTCTCGCAAGACATGTTGGCATTCATGAATTGCCAATAACCTAAAAGTCCAACACCAACACCTAACCATCTTAAGAAAGCCAGCGACAAGAAGACCGTCGACGATTGGGTACAACAGGATCTGGCCCATAAACATTTATACCATTGACTATCAATCTTTGAATTTCTACTGAAACGTAATGAACTCAAGCCATTTTTGAAGCAGTTGATCGCAAATGATGAAAAGTGGATAACCTAGGACGACAATGTTCGAAAATGAATTTGGACAAGCAGAAAGAAGCTCCACAGTCTGTGCCAAAGCCCACACTGCCGCTCAGGAAGGTGTGCGTTTGAGCGGATCGGAAAGATATAGTCCATCACGAGTTGCTGTCGCCAGACAGAACAATAGAATCGGTCCTGCTCTGTTGATAATTGGTGCTAGTGCTGATAGCAATTGAAAACAAACGACCGGAACTGGTAAACAGAAAGGGTATTATATACCAAGCTGACATCACCAGACCCTATACATCTTTAACAAACTTTAACCTTGTTAGAGACTTTACAGAATATTGTTCAGTTTGTATTCAACCGGTTTGGAAATACTGCTTTTGCCTTCGTAATGGCGCTTGAAACATAAAGCTGGCGTTGTTATCATTGTACAGTCTCAGATTGGAGTGTCAGAGTGTCGTATTGGAACAATTTAGTCATATAATAGAAAATGAGCTCTTATGGGGTATGGCACATCATGACTCTTTTTCCACGCACGTTTCTCGTACAACTGAATAGTGAAAACAATGTTTGGAAAGTCTTAATCATAGGAGAGACCGCACTTAAGCATATCGTCACCAGGAAAACAATCGGCAAGAAAAGGGCCCGAAGATGTTGCATGAGGTACTTAGCGAAATGTCTAAGACAGGCCAGAAGAATCCACATCTAAACCTGGCTTTTTCCGAAAATTATATCCAGCACATTTCACTGTCAGCCACGAACTCCACGAATTCACTACCACTTCAGTGCCACATTATTGAACACAATACGAACTGCCATAATCTGTAGGATAGAGTCTTGAGGCAGTTGTCAAAATGGAAAAGTGTTGTTACATTGGAGGAGGCATATATTTAGCTCATTTGTAAGAGTATCATTCTTGTTATTTCGAACAGTGTCACTCCTGGGAAGGGGTGTATCGAGTTCTACCACCAGTACAAAGGAAGTTTCTCGCAAGGAATCATGATTATCACCGGATATAGTTACGAGAAGAAGTTGGAAGTACATAAGGTGAACAAAAGTGGAAGTACATAAGGTGAAGATGAGTGGTGCCAACTCTCAGGAATCCATCATGAATCTAATCTATATGGAAGATAGCCATCGTTTGCATGGAACTTGTAGTAAATCTCAAATACACATAATATCTTATTTCACCTCTTTATTCTATATTTATGCCTACACTTTAATCTCAGTTCCTTAAATCAATCGTCTTTCGTAAACCCACTATCTTTACTTACATCATAATATAAATCTTATTTAACATTCATAACCTTCCTCTAGTCTTGTCTTACCATAACTCCAATCTATCTGCACATATTACTCTCTTAACTACGTAACGGTCTAGTATCATCTTTGTAAGCACTTTGTGCCATTCTCCATTATCCAATATCCAACACTTCTCTCCCTTTTACAAAATCAGAACCTACACAAAAGAAACAAAATATTTTAACGAATATTACATCAAACTCAAGGATTCCAAATCTTATTTGTTCTCTTGTAATTCTGCCGACTCTTTCCTTTTCTTTCGCTCATATCCTATGACCCTCAGGAAATTGATTTGCGCCTGCATGGAGTTTTGGTTTTCAATGATTCGAGCAATCATTTTATTTCGCTCCTCCAGTTGAACTGACATTGCTTTAGTCTTTGGCTCAGAATAACTGTTTTTCTCGAAATGTTTCGGACTTGAATCATTCATGGCATTCCCTCGTCGTTCACTTCCTCTTCTTCTGTTGCCAAGCCATTTTGCGATTACCTGTTTCACTCTCTTTGGTGATCGTACTTTCGAAGTTTCAATAGATCCCATTGAAGGATAGCTTGCTTGTTTTTCTTCTATGGAATCGAATGCAGATAATTGGTTTGACTCATATGTTTCTTCCTTGCACCTACTCTCTTTCTTTTCTTTCTGTTTCACTTCACCTGACTTATGCTTTAAATTCTTAAGGGAAGGACAAACGTAATCAAAATGCCCTTGGTCCTTGCACTTGAAGCAAGCTTTGTTTTGACTGGGCACATTTCGTTCCCATGGCTCAATAAACAAGAAGAACAGTGGTTCGAACTGATGTAAGACTTTTTACGACAGCAATAACACTGGTAGGTTCGTGGTTTCTGCTGAATAACTATTTTCTTCAAGTAACAAACTTCTTGAACCAATTTGCAAATTAGCACATCTCTTTTAGCAAGTTCAGTCATAAACCAAGATTCTTGGATACCTTGTGGCTTTTCAGTGCTTGCATTATTCTCAACTCTTGATTTCTTTTGGCCGTTACCACTCATCTTCCTACTGTCTGATTCACAAAAACTTCTTTACACTGTTAAAACGTAGATTTCTTCCGATTCGACTGGGCCAATGTAGTAAATCTCAAATACACACAATATCCTCTTTTACCTCTTTATTCTATATCTGTGCCTACACTTTAATCTCAATTCCTTAAATCAATCGTGTTTAGTAATCCTACTATCTTTACTTACATCATAATATAAATCTTATTTAACATTCATAACATTCCTCTAATCTTGTCTTAACATAATCCAATATATCTATCTTTCTTGGAACATATTACTCTCTTAACTACTTAACGGTCTAGTATCATCTTTATAAGCATTTTGTGTCATTCTCCATTATCCTATATCCAACAGAACCAACAGATAACAACTAGATGTCGATCCATATGGTTAAAGCGGCCATCTGAATCCACATTTCAGTCCATATGGCCCATCCATCATCTCTGGTTTCATCATAACACAAATCAGGAAAAGAGAACCCGTTATACTCTCTTTCATGCCATTCCTGTCAATAGCTCCGACGCCAACTCAATTGGTTTCTGCACATTTGAACTGCTAACACTATGTCTACAGCACTGCGCTCAGTGCATATGGGAAACCTGCAGGGATGAACGAGATGCAATTTCTATTCCTGTGTTTCAACTTGAGTTTGAATCAATGGAAATTGCAATGTGGGATGATAGTCCATAATATTGATGATCTGATACAGCACTTCCGATGATGGTGAGTGTGTAAGTTTTCACTGACACTACTATAGTATATAACAAATTTACCCACATAGCACATGACGTCCCATTTTGATAACAATTATCCCGGATAATCGGGACAATGGGTAGACATCCCATGGACGTTTTGCGTGGGATATCCTAAAGCATTCCCACGTAGAATGTCCATGGAACGTCCCGGATGGGATAGGAGATCTCAGAGAAATCCCACGCCGAACATACCTAGGACCACACTATCCCACGATTTACCAGGGGACATCCCTTTGAGGTCCCGTGGAATATGCCGTTTTCTAAAATATTAGCAGACATTAGTATATCCCATGGAGATCCTATGGATGTCCTGAGAGCACATTTAGATGATCCAGGGATGTCCTTTGTCTATTGCACATCAGTCTTGGACGTCCCGTGGACGTCCGTGGGGTATGTGGGTATAAAAGTAATTTTTACTATTCCTCAGTAAAAGAACTCGTTCCTTGAAATTATAAGAAGTCAGAAAGTGTTATTTAGAAAGAATAATTATTTTCGTGAGCAGTTTGCTATCTGTGTTATTCTCTTCTTGTGTACATATCATTCATAATCCTAACTTTCAACCTATTCTCTGCTTCTAATTTAATTTCCACATTACGGTAAAAATTTTGAACCACAGAGGGAAAATTGATCATTATACTCCTTCTCTATTGTCTTAGTAAACCCCCCAAAGTACATTAGAGCAAGTGGACTAAAATTTTCCTTCGAGGAGAACACTTAAACAATAAATCTTAGAAGCACGTTCTTTAACGTAAGCAACACCCCCAACAAAACTTATCATCATTTATAGGTAATTAGCATCTTGTAGCTATACGCTATCACAACAGAAACTTAAACCACAGACTCCGATGTCTTGGATTCTGTACAAGAAAGTATGTTGAATTTTCTCCTCCTCCCTCAGGGAGAGACTTTCTGGAGCAAAAGGAAATTGGAAAGTATTTTGTAATTCTCTTGGTAGGAAGGAAGTATTCCAAAACTGAAAGTAAAACAAACAATTTAGTTGTGAAACAGACTTCTGTTTGTGGTGGACCATAGAGTCACGTTCTTTCCCTCTCGCCTGATTGAACTATTGACTCTTCAACTGTAACAGGAACAGCGACTGACTTTCCACTTTTCTGTTTATTTTCTTTATTGAGAAGTTACAAACACTAGTTGTACCTCAAACTGTCAGTTGAATTTTTCTTATACACTCTTTCTTCCCGCTAATCGGAAAGTCATAATTCCTTTCATTTTTAGCCTATGTTTCCTTTTTCTGTTTAATCCATACTATTCTTAAACAATTAGTTAGTAGCTAGTGCAACCTGAAATGGTATTAACAACATGATAGTATGTATAGAAATGTTTTTTCCTCAAAAATTAGATCGCTATATGCCCTACTTTTTGCAGACACAATATACGAGGGCCATTCGGAAAGTAAAGAACGTTTTTGTATAAACACTTTAATAACATACTGATAACTGATATACAAATTTGTGTTACATACTATGTGATACTTAAGTTACTTTTCGGCATAGTCGACGTGTAAATTTAAACACTTGTCATACCGTGGTACAAGTTTTTCTATGCCTTCGGCATACACAGTTGCCGCCAAACTGTTGAACCAATCACTAACAGCTTCCTTAAGTTCATCATCACTGCCGTAGTGGCTTCCACCCAAAAAGTCTTTCAACTTTGGGAATAAGTGGAAGTCACTGGGGGCTAAATCTGGACTATAGGGTGGATGCTCCCAAACTTCCCACTTAAACTGCTGAAGAAAGTCCCTCGTCAATGCCGTGGAGGGAGGACGGGCATTGTCGTGGAGGAGGATGACGCCACTGGTCAGCAATCCGCGCCTTTTGTTTTGAGCCGCGCGGCGAAGTCGACGTAACGTCTGACAGTAGGCAGGTGCATTTATGGTCTCACCTCTCTGCATGTAGTCAACGAGCAAAACACCCTTACGATCCCAAAAGACCGTAGCCATAACCTTTCTGGTGCTCAAAATTTGTTTGGCTTTTTTCGGCTTTTTCGGAGAATTTGAATGGTGCCATTCCATGGATTGGCGCTTTGTTTCTGGAGTGATGTGCGAAATCCACGTCTCATCTCCAGTAACAATACGATTTAAAAGTTCATCGCCATCCTTATGGTAACGGCTGAGAAAAGTCAATGCGGCTCCCATTCGCTTGGTTTTGTGTTTCTCCGATAACAGTCGAGGCACCCACCTTGCACTAATTTTTTTATAACCAAGTTCACCACTGACAATTTCGTACAACAAAGTTCTTGAAATTTCAGGAAAGAATTCGTGCAGCCCATCAATAGTGAATCGCCTATCCTCTTGAA
The DNA here is from genome assembly GCF_964235325.1 of Thermobia domestica. NCBI lineage: Eukaryota > Metazoa > Arthropoda > Insecta > Zygentoma > Lepismatidae > Thermobia > Thermobia domestica. The sequence continues at coordinate 4,136,113 of NC_137463.1, forward strand.
TTTTCCGCTCAATTCTTCCTTTGAGTTCGTCAGTCACAACAGAAGGCCGGCCCGAGCGTTCCTCATCGTGCACATTCGTCCGTCCGTCATTAAACATAATTCACCACTTACGAACTGATGCTTCATTCATTACATTTCCATACACCTCAGTGATTTGTCTATAAATTTCTATCGGACGCACTTTTCGTGCATTCAAAAATATTATCACACTACGAACCTCACACTTGGCGGGATCAGTAATTGTATCGCACATTTTACAGTTGCACAGCGAAGCAATAACGGACCGTAGCGGATCGCAGCTGGTGCCAGACTGAGGCTAAAGCATGCCCAGATCAATAACCCAGCGGCAGCGGTGGTGGGGAACACGCGCACGCGCTAGCGCAAAACGTTCTTTACTTTCCGAATGACCCTCGTAATTTGTTGTAAATTCTACTGCTTTGGACAGATATTACTTGTAAAATATTCTATGTTTGAGCGACTCTCGCGAACATGATCCTAAATTGAGCTATTAGATGGAATGGGGTGGGATTGAACAATAGAACAGTATGTCTATTGCATGAGGTACTTAGCTAAATTCGTCTAAGACAGGCCAGGAGAATCCACTATCTAATCATGGCTTTGTCCGAAGATTACATTCAGCACATTCCATTGTCAGTCACAAACTCCTCGGGTTCACAACCCCCTTACAAGGGAAGTTCGGGAGAAAGCACTCGCCTGCAGAGAAACTTAGCATGACATTTACAGGACCAATTCATGCTGATTACAATAAGCTAATAAAATTCCTATAAGGTTGAGAACTGTTCGAGAGATTCAACTTGGAAGTTTAACTAAAAATTAGGATTTCAACATTTAAACGCGTTAAGTACAACATTGTTGACATACGAATTGAAATCCATTGGAAGTCACAGAATTTTTTTTACAATAACAAACGTGTTTGTTAGTTAAAATTACTCATTATATTGTTGACAATAATGATTGGTTAGAGATGAAAATTGATCACTGTTGTTTTGTTCTATGAAGAAATGACAGGCAAAAGACTTCCTTGCACCATGAACATTTATATGTGCAATTGCGTTGCATCTGTCAAGGGAACAGTTTGCATAACCAAAGTGAAAAGCAAATTCGACAAGAGAGTCAAAAGCTTCATAATTTGTTCATTAACTTGCCTTATGGAACGTAAACTGAAACAATCCAATGTGGTGATCGGAACTGATTCATTAGCATGGACACGGCCTTCATTTGATTGTTTCGTTGATACATCATAACGTCAAGATGAAGTTCGTATGTTACTATACTTTGCTAATAATGTTCTACTTAATACGTTTAAATATGCATATACGGATTTTTTCATACAGACTTCCAAATTGAATTTCTCGAATAGTTCACAGCCGTACAAGAATTTTATTAGCTTGTTGTAAACATCATGTATTGGCCCTTCAAATGTCATGCTTAGTGTCTCTACAGGCGAGTGCTTTCTCCCGAACTTCCCTTGTTAGCTGCCACATTATTGAACAAAATACGAATTGACATAATCTGTAGGATAGATTCTTGAGGTAATTGTCAAAATGGAAAACCGTTGTTACACTGGAGGACAAATATATTTAGCTACTAACTAATTGTAAACGTATGCTAATACGTGAGTCTGAAATTTAATATACAAAAAACAACCCTCGTTATGCTCTATCACGGCATGTTACCCCGCTCACTAAAGGCACACTCTTGGAACTAGATAAGGGGGAATAAAATAGATTGATAAGACTGCTAAATTGATTTTTGTTATACTGTATTTAGCCTTCTATAAATAAATGCCTATATCGTTTTGACACTGACGTCTACGTCGCTTATTCAGAACGGACATCCAGGTCTTTTTTAAAAGGGTCTCTCTAGTTGACACTGGAAGTAAGAGTGCTTGATGTCGAGGGAACATTAATCAATATTGAAGTGATCATCTATGTAATGAAGCAATAATTTCAAATTATAAGTAGTATATCGTGTAAGTGTATTCCTAATCTTAATTCTAACCTATCCTTCATAGGATGATTTTTGAGTGTTATTATCTTGTTTACGCAAAGGAAAACAAATGAGCTCCCTATGTTTAGGGTCCTTATCGCTACGTTATGGTAAGTGGGCAAGAACTAGTCTAGGCAGAACACTCAGGAAAGACATACACACACACACACACACACACACACACAAAAGGGACAACGTTTGGGAGGTGATTTCTAACATAAAGATAAGACAGAAAGTACACACCAACCTAGGTATACAAACAGTTCCTTTCGACGCTATAAGCTGCCGAAATAAAAAAAAAGTGAACTTAAAAGTCCACAGCTCCAATACTATGGAACCTACAGTACTAAGGTCAAGACTTCACTGAGGAAGTAGTATGGGCCCTATCCAAATATTCATGTTCCAGAATCCTGCGGTACTTCCGCAAAAATTTTTATAGAGGTACTTGGTGAATACTGCAAATTATATGCCCGCAGATAAACTTCCACTATAAAAATTGTTACATGAGCTCCCATACTTTTGGAGCTATGGACCTTCAAAAGTTCATATATTCATGTTTTCGGCAGCCTATAACTCCGCAAAATAATCGTTTGTGCACTCAGGTCGGTCTATATTTTTTTCTTATTTTGGTATCAGAAATCAGCTCCCAAACTTTGTCGGTGTTGTTTTGAAATATCCTGTATATATACTTTTAATAGAGTTGCTCATAATAGAGTTTTCAGATATACCCTGATTTCGAGGAGGGTCCAAAGTGCGCAGGAGGTAAGCCTTAACAACAATAGAAACAAAATTCTTCGGAGGGAAGTCATAAGTGTTAAAAACCGGCAACTCCATGTATTTACGTATTCGGAATAATGTGTGCTGCCATGTATTTCGTCACTTTATATTTCGCGTTTCCTTCACTAATAAGAGTTAAAGATCGCAGCATGCGTTTTCCCGATTACGAGGGACTGTGTTGTTGACGATCCTTAACACTTCAGATATCCCACCAAAGGATTCCGTGTTCATTGCTGTCAAGGCTTATAATTTGCCTATTTTGAATCAATCATAAAGTCGGAGAATATCTCAAAGTTCGGTTGATGGTATGTCTGATAATTTCACACTGCAGAAAATGCTCTGTATATCCATTGAACATTAGTGAAATATGCCTTTTTGGATTGGATATATATGACATTAATGAACTATGTCGGCAAACAGTGAGAGGTGATTCCTTATATCAAAATAAGATAAGAACTTCATATGGACCTGTGGGGAAATGCGCATAGTTTCAGAGCTAGGGCTGTACAAAATCGTGAAAGAGCCAAATTTCAAGAGAACGTAGTAGAAACTGTGGATGGTGGTCCTTGTCAGCGTAGAGAAAGTGAAGCCTGTCCAATCCAAAAAGGCATATTTCACTGATGTTCAATGGGTATATATATATATATATATATATATATAGATAGATAGATAGATAGATAGATAGATAGATAGAGAGAGAGAGAGAGAGAGAGAGAGAGAAAAGGTCTTGGTTGCTAAGAGTAGTAAAAGCATAGGTTAACTTGATATTTCGTTTTCTGTACACGGAAACAATTCGTTATTGCATTGTTGCTCCGTTTTCCTTTTAAACTTCCTTCTTGAGGAAAACTTAAAACTAATTTTCTTGTGACAGTATTTATACGCTGGTGTGAAATACTCAATCATCATAATTTACTAGACCACTCCATATACAAAAGCAACACTGACGAAAGTGTGTCATGCATGGATTATCCATTGTAAAGAAGAAAAACAAGAGTCCAACAAACCAGAGTTTATTTTCTGAGTTTGCGTCTTTTCCTAATTAAGTCTTTCTTCTTTAATTTTGACCCACTTCATCCAGAATTTTGATTTTAAGAGGATTCTCCCACCATGGTAACTAATTCCATCCCCAGAAGTAGAAGGGGGGAGGCGCTGAGTGCTTAATAGTGTTGGGGCTTACTGTGAACCATTGCAGATGACGTCATCGACCCGTTTGATCTCCGCCGTCACGGTTAACCGGGACAGAGGAAGCCAATAACGCCCTCTACGTGACAGGAAGGATTAGAGCAACTTTTAAGATTCACCTCTTCAACCAACGAAAGGCAAACAATATGATTGGCGAATGGATATTAAACGAGAAATTATATTAAAATTTCATAGTCACCGTTTGGAGACTGCTCTCAATTTCACATCACGAATTCAAACTCCATTCGTCATTCGCTATTAGCCTAGCATGTTGAAGAATAACTACAACACGACTTTTATCAAATATGAAAAATAAAATAAAAATACGCTCTTTACATTAACTGTTCTCTCCAATATGTCACTGCAATATTGAATTCAAATGCAAGAGCTCATGACTGGAAATTTGTAGTTTTCTCGGAAAAGTTAAATGAATTTAGTTTTGAAACACACAATTGCAGTTCTAGTTCGATTAAACTTACTTTAATAACCACTGAAACTTACTACAATAACACAGCCACATAAAAAAATAAAAGTTTTGTGCACTGGACCCCTAGCGTATGGATTCGACGTATTTGGTACAAAAAAATAACAGTTCTGTGCACTGGACCTCTAGCGTATGGATTCGACGTATTTGGTACAAAAAAATAACAGTTCTGTGCACTGGACCTCTAGCGTATGGATTCGACGTATTTGGTACAAAAAAAATAACAGTTCTGTGCACTGGACCTCTAGCGTATGGATTCGACGTATTTGGTACAAAAAATAACAGTTCTGTGCACTGGACATCTAGCGTATGGATTCGACGTATTTGGTACAAAAAAATAACAGTTCTGTGCACTGGACCTCTAGCGTATGGATTCGACGTATTTGGTACAAAAAATAACAGTTCTGTGCACTGGACCTCTAGCGTATGGATTCGACGTATTTGGTACAAAAAAATAAAAGTACTGTGCACTGGACCTCTAGCGTATGGATTCGACGTATTTGGTACAAAAAATAACAGTTCTGTGCACTGGACCTCTAGCGTATGGATTCGACGTATTTGGTACAAAAAATAACAGTTCTGTGCACTGGACCTCTAGCGTATGGATTCGACGTATTTGGTACAAAAAAATAAAAGTTCTGTGCACTGGACCTCTAGCGTATGGATTCGACGTATTTGGTACAAAAAATAAAAGTTCTGTGCACTGGACCTCTAACGTATGGATTCGACGTATTTGGTACAAAAAAATAACAGTTCTGTGCACTGGACCTCTAGCGTATGGATTCGACGTATTTGGTACAAAAAAATAAAAGTTCTGTGCACTGGACCTCTAGCGTATGGATTCGACGTATTTGGTACAAAAAAATAAAAGTTCTGTGCACTGGACCTCTAGCGTATGAATTCGACGTATTTGGTACAAAACAATAACAGTTCTGTGCACTGGACCTCTAGCGTATGGATTCGACGTATTTGGTACAAAAATAACAGTTCTGTGCACTGGACTTCTAGCGTATGGATTCGACGTATTTGGTACAAAAAATAAAAGTTCTGTGCACTGGACTTCTAGCGTATGGATTCGACGTATTTGGTACAAAAAAAATAAAAGTTCTGTGCATTTGGTAAAAAAAAATAACAGTTCTGTGCACTGGACTTCTAGCGTATGGATTCGACGTATTTGGTACAAAAAATAACAGTTCTGTGCACTGGACTTCTAGCGTATGGATTCGACGTATTTGGTACAAAAAATAACAGTTCTGTGCACTGGACCTCTAGCGTATGGATTCGACGTATTTGGTACAAAAAAATAACAGTTCTGTGCACTGGACCTCTAGCGTATGGATTCGACGTATTTGGTACAAAAAAATAACAGTTCTGTGCACTGGACCTCTAGCGTATGGATTCGACGTATTTGGTACAAAAAATAACAGTTCTGTACACTGGACCTCTAGCGTATGAATTCGACGTATTTGGTACAAAAAAATAACAGTTCTGTGCACTGGACCTCTAGCGTATGGATTCGACGTATTTGGTACAAAAAATAACAGTTCTGTGCACTGGACCTCTAGCGTATGGATTCGACGTATTTGGTACAAAAAAATAACAGTTCTGTGCACTGGACCTCTAGCGTATGGATTCGACGTATTTGGTACAAAAAAATAACAGTTCTGTGCACTGGACCTCTAGCGTATGGATTCGACGTATTTGGTACAAAAAAATAACAGTTCTGTGCACTGGACCTCTAGCGTATGGATTCGACGTATTTGGTACAAAAAATAACAGTTCTGTACACTGGACCTCTAGCGTATGAATTCGACGTATTTGGTACAAAAAAATAACAGTTCTGTGCACTGGACCTCTAGCGTATGGATTCGACGTATTTGGTACAAAAAATAACAGTTCTGTGCACTGGACCTCTAGCGTATGGATTCGACTATTTGGTACAAAAAATAACAGTTCTGTGCACTGGACCTCTAGCGTATGAATTCGGCGTATTTGGTACAAAAAATAACAGTTCTATGCACTGGACCTCTAGCGTATGAATTCGAAGTATTTGGTACAAAAAAATAACAGTTCTGTGCACTGGACCTCTAGCGTATGGATTCGACGTATTTGGTACAAAAAAATAACAGTTCTGTGCACTGGACCTCTAGCGTATGGATTCGACGTATTTGGTACAAAAAATAACAGTTTTGTGCACTGGACCTCTAGCGTATGGATTCGACGTATTTGGTACAAAACAATAACAGTTTTGTGCACTGGACCTCAAGTGTATGGATTCGACGTATTTGGTACAAAAAAATAAAAGTTCTGTGCACTGGACCTCTAGCGTATGGATTCGGCGTATTTGGTACAAAAAAATAAAAGTTCTGTGCACTGGACCTCTAGCGTATGGATTCGGCGTATTTGGTACAAAAAAATAACAGTTCTATGCACTGGACCTCAAGTGTATGGATTCGACGTATTTGGTACAAAAAAATAACAGTTCTGTGCACTGGACCTCTAGCGTATGGATTCGACGTATTTGGTACAAAAAATAAAAGTTCTGTGCACTGGACCTCTAGCGTATGGATTCGACGTATTTGGTACAAAAAAATAAAAGTTCTGTGCACTGGACCTCTAGCGTATGGATTCGACGTATTTGGTACAAAAAAATAAAAGTTCTGTGCACTGGACCTCTAGCGTATGGATTCGACGTATTTGGTACAAAAAAATAAAAGTTCTGTGCACTGGACCTCTAGCGTATGGATTCGACGTATTTGGTACAAAAAAATAAAAGTTCTGTGCACTGGACCTCTAGCGTATGGATTCGACGTATTTGGTACAAAAAAATAACAGTTCTGTGCACTGGACCTCTAGCGTATGGATTCGACGTATTTGGTATAAAAAAATAACAGTTCTGTGCACTGGACTTCTAGTGTATGGATTCGACGTATTTGGTACAAAAAATAACAGTTCTGTGCACTGGACCTCTAGCGTATGGATTCGACGTATTTGGTACAAAAAAATAACAGTTCTGTGCACTGGACCTCTAGCGTATGGATTCGACGTATTTGGAACAAAAAAATAAAAGTTCTGTGCACTGGACCTCTAGCGTATGAATTCGGCGTATTTGGTACAAAAAAATAACAGTTCTATGCACTGGACCTCTAGCGTATGAATTCGGCGTATTTGGTACAAAAAAATAACAGTTCTATGCACTGGACCTCAAGTGTATGGATTCGACGTATTTGGTACAAAAAAATAACAGTTCTGTGCACTGGACCTCTAGCGTATAGATTCGACGTATTTGGTACAAAAAAATAAAAGTTCTGTGCACTGGACCTCAAGCGTATGGATTCGACGTATTTGGTACAAAAAAATAAAAGTTCTGTGCACTGGACCTCTAGCGTATGGATTCGACGTATTTGGTACAAAAAAATAACAGTTCTGTGCACTGGACCTCTAGCGTATGGATTCGACGTATTTGGTACAAAAAAATAACAGTTCTGTGCACTGGACCTCTAACGTATGGATTCGACGTATTTGGTACAAAAAATAACAGTTCTGTGCACTGGACCTCTAGCGTATGGATTCGACGTATTTGGTACAAAAAATAACAGTTCTGTGCACTGGACCTCTAGCGTATGGATTCGACGTATTTGGTACAAAAAAATAACAGTTCTGTGCACTGGACCTCTAGCGTATGGATTCGACGTATTTGGTACAAAACAATAACAGTTCTGTGCACTGGACCTCTAGCGCATGGATTCGACGTATTTGGTACAAAAAAATAAAAGTTCTGTGCACTGCACCTCTAGCGTATGGTTTCGACGTATTTGGTACAAAAAATAACAGTTCTGTGCACTGCACCTCTAGCGTATGGATTCAACGTATTTGGTACAAAAAAATAACAGTTCTGTGCACTAGACCTCTAGCGTATGGATTCGACGTATTTGGTACAAAAAATAACAGTTCTGTGCACTGGACCTCTGGCGTATGGATTCGACGTATTGGGTACAAAAAAATAACAGTTCTGTGCACTGGGCATCTAGCGTATGGATTCGACGTATTTGGTACAAAAAAATAACAGTTCTGTGCACTGGACCTCTAGCGTATGGATTCGACGTATTTGGTACAAAAAAATAAAAGTTCTGTGCACTGGACCTTTAGCGTATGGATTCGACGTATTTGGTACAAAAAAATAACAGTTCTGTGCACTGGACCTCTAGCGTATGGATTCGACGTATTTGGTACAAAAAAATAACAGTTCTGTGCACTGGACCTCTAGCGTATGGATTCGACGTATTTGGTACAAAAAAATAACAGTTCTGTGCACTGGACCCATAGCGTATGGATTCGACGTATTTGGTACACAGAATCCAAATTTCGAAAACCCAGGACGATTGACCACGTCAATTTTTTTTTATGAGCGAAATACGTATGTGCTGTTTTACGTATTAAAATTCGCTAAAGTTTTTTGCTCATAATAAAAATGGACACCGTCGATTGTCTATGGGTTTCGAAATTTGGATTCTGCGTAACAAACTACATCGATTCAATACTCTGAGATCCAGTGCACAGAAATTTAATTTTTGTATGTGACTTACAACGACATTTGTATTTCATCACTCTTTATTATATCTTTATTTGTATTTCTGGGCAGAAGTACTTTTAAATTATGCACAAGCTGCTCTAGAAAGGAAGAAGATTATGGAAAAAAGAAAAGATATAGAAGTAATTTATTTTCTAGTTGTCATAGCAACGAAGAATAAACAATTCATAATCACGTATCCATCTTATAAAAGACTACATGCATAATTCTAAGAAGTGTATTTGTTTAATTTGTTAGGTGTCATAATAAAAAGGTAATGTTTGAATGCGATGTTCAAAATGGTTTTTGATGATATCTTAGTAGCCTTGTAGTTATATAAATATATGAACTGTGCGTCGTTATATAATTGGATGGTTCTCGCCGCAGGATTGTTGTTATAGACCATCGTTTCCCAACCTTTTTCAACTTGCAGCACACTATGGGTGTAACTTGAATTCTTGCGGCACACTCATAGATTTTATTATTTTTAAAGACCATGTATCTTTTTCTGTAATTACTGATCTCCTCACAGAGAAGAAAGCTCGATCACTGTTTTTCCACCATGGTAAATCATTATGCTTATTTTTCATTCTAATTTAAAAATAGAAAACAATTCCAATGAAATATTGGACTCAGGTTTTTAAAAATACGCTGTCTTTTTTTAAAAACAAAACTGTATCCAACCTTTTACTACGAAGGAAGATCACTAAATAACGAACAAACAAACAAATCTCTTTTAATTTTAAAACACAAATGTAGGTAATTCGTATGCATGTTTGTTTTGTCGAAAGGATTGAATATTTTAAAATTTGAAACTACGAAATAGTCTGCAACAATAAAGAAGCATAATGGTCATAACGTCATAACAATGATAACAAATACCTTTTTCAATATTAAAAACGTACAGAAAAGTGACGCGGTATGAAACTTAAAATTGTAGATTCATATTAGAGATTCAGAGTAATGTGAAATACAAATTTACATTTTTTCCCTATGTTCTATAATTTAATTACTATAGAATTAATAATTTTGTTTCGATTTACCCGCGGCACAACAGCGGCCCATTCACGGTACACCAGTGTGCCGCGGCACACCGGTTGGGAAAGGCTGTTATAGACTGTGTAATTATTTCCGTAAATTAAACTATTTTTTGTTGGTTTTAAACTTTGTATGTCCTTAGTTCTTTTTATTCATTTTGTAGAAATTAAAAATAAATTTGTATCAACTATGGCTTCCTCACTTATTATATCTTTAACAGCATAAATACAAGTTGAAACAAGTCTGGCCATAACCTTTGTTACCATAACGTACTGAACTATTATCCTTGTTGTCCTGAAATTAAATATACATAAATTATTGTTGCAGTTTGCTATATCATATATGAAACAGATGCTAATCTTCCCAGGTGGTCTAGTTATTAGCGGGCCCCCCTTTAGTACACTAGTCCCTCTGTTCGATTCCCGGTAGGAGAATATTGTAATTTGAGCGTATTAGAGTGGTTTAGGTTTCGTCATAAGTAATTCGACTATGGATCTACGCAGTGTATCCAACAACCTCTGAAGAAAATAAGCTATATTACCTTCGGAAATAAGCTTTATTTACGCAAAAAATGACTGAAATTTTGAACTGCACAATTATGTAACCCACACTGTAGATTTTAAATCCCTTTTTTGTGTCTTGGATTATAAGTGAGTTGTAGTAAAATTTGATTGTTGGATTTTATTCGCTGAAGACTAACAAGCAACATACATGACTTTAAATTGCAATAAAATTCATCAACAATTCATCTGATTTGTAAAAGTCAACAGTCATAAATCATCATCGATGACGTCGCAGGCGCAGCTAGCCGTGGCGCTGGAACTCGATGCACCATCATTGGATTGTGAATAGGTTGTGTTTGTATACACTGCCATTGTCCCAATTTTCAGCACATGAATAGTCATGATTACATTGAGGGTTTTCAGGCTAATAATCCTATTTGTTTACTTTAATAAACAAAAAAACAATGTTGTAAATCTGTGGACGGGGAGAGAAAAAAAGAATGAAAAACAAGCGTTTCTTGCGTAATAAAACGCCCTCTGTTAGAGAAATCAGTTAATACGATAATATATAATAACAAATAGGTTAATATTTTAAAAATTACACTTCATTTTCAAAGAAAAAGTGGTTTTAGAATTAATTTAACGGCTAATAAAAAAAGCCAAAACTGCCAAAAGAGTTTCATAAAATAAGCTATCTTTAAGGGTATAAGCATTTCGTAGATTTGAATAGCTAAATGCCTCTCCAAATAGGCTAAATGCCTTTCCAAATAGGCTAAATGCCTTTCCAAATAGGCTAAATGCCTCTCCAAATAGGCTAAATGCCTTTCCAAATAGGCTAAATGCCTTTCCAAATAGGCTAAATGCCTTTCCAAATAGGCTAAATGCCTCTCCAAATAGGCTAAATGCCTTTCCAAATAGGCTAAATTGGCATCATTGGATCTACGTCTCATAGCCTTGGTGCTAAATAGAGACGCTAAACCTAATCAAAATATATACTGCATTGTGAATTTTGAATTTTAGGCCTTCTACCTGAAAAAATGGAAATGAAATGAGTTTAACCTCCCACGATAATACCTGTTAGGCTAAGGGAGACGATGATTAAAGCAACTGAATGATAATAGAAGAATTGGTAGAATGAGAAAGTGGGAGGAAACGGGAGAACCTCGAGAAAACCCACGAACACGATGTTGTTCACCACAAAACTTACTTGGCCGGGGCTCGAACCAGGGACCCCACGCACCAAGGGTAAGCGCTCTATCACTGAGCCACTATGTGCCCCCTCCTAACCCAATCCTCTGTACTAGAATCGCACAATGGAAGAAGTACAAAAATAAGAGATTTTTTTAATTTTTAAATATGTCACTAAATGCATTTTTAATAAATACACAATTGTCGTTTTTAGTACGTAAACTATTATGCGTATTTCATTTGTTTGTCTGCTCTGTTTTCTTCCAACTGTTACAAGAAGCCAAAAACGTCTCAAATCCTTGTTCATAAAATTTAACACCCAAGTTGTTTATCTTGGAAGTCGAAACGTTTCATTGTCTATCCTTGAACTCTGCTCTGAAACAAATAATTTATCAGAACTGCGGTTTATTGTATAAATATACGGATTCCATATATCTACTACGGAAACCTGTACGGAGCATAATTTATACATATGCTAAGTACGTGCTGCCATTTCCCCCTCTTAGATGTTACATCAGCATGCTGCAGGATGTCTGATATCTAACAGTCTTTCGTATATTACATACGTATACGTATCTTACATATGTCAAATAAACAGGGTGTTCCAGAGCGACACAGACACTACGGTACATGCTAACAATTTGAAATAAAAAATTGCGTCACAAATGTTGGTCCAAAGAATCCGTAGAAATTATTTACAAAATCCCGAAAGCCCCCCTTCGTGGTGTAATGGGGTGCATATGCCTGCGATTTTCGAATGGGAACGATATGTTTCGAATGCACATTCGAAAAGGTGGGGAAAAAATAAGATTGCCCTACGAAACATTTGTCCGTACTACCTACCGTTTTCCGTGTACCAACTGTTTTTTCAAACAAATGAAGGTACGCGAAATAGAGTATACGAAGTTTACTAATTAAGATAATGTAAACACCGTCACAGTTTCGGGAAGTGCAAGACACACGCTTTCCAATGATGTGCCACATGGTGACTCACGGTCTAGAAAAAGAAGAAACTGCGTGACCCAATAAAGGGGGTCCAAAGTAAGGTCAAAACTCAAAAATTTCAAATGGAAAGGGGGATCGAGTAATACCTCGTTGCAAAGGTCTCTGGAAATGTTAAAAGAATTCGAACATGATTTTGGAATCCACTAACCACTTTCAACATGGCGACCATAACAATATCGAAACCCTGAATTTCTGGTTCGTCATGAAGAAATAAAACATACTAGTGAAGTTGCCCACTTGACCAAAAAAGGACGGGCACGTAATAGTACCAGAAAGAAGCAAGTTCCATTTGATTGCCCGTAAGCTCTTCACACTGCCCGGTTCAGCGCAAGTTATGTCGCACAGGTGAAGGTATGCCTAGCTCTTCTGTCAGTTCTAGTGTGCTTTCACTGATAACGTGAATGCGATACTCCAATCTTGGTCTCATTCACCGTTGTCTATTGCAAGACGTTGCGTCGTCGAAGGAATTGTGTGAAAAGTCTGGATTTGTTAACGTACATTCCTCGTGGTCGTGTGCATTTCTGTCAATTACTTTGCAGTAGCAAATCGTGGCATGTAAGTTGAAATGCCTTTCACCTACGAAAAAGCATTTGGTATATTCATGGTGTTAAGTTTGTACCATCATAATAGTTCCGTTGCTGCTCCTGTGTATGCTGCTAGATATCCCGATCGGGAACGTCGTTCAAGACATGTATTTCGCAACCTTGCCGAACGTCTACGCAGAAGTGGAAATGTTCATCCTTCTAGCAGTCACAGGAATGAACGCATAGCTCGGCCTATTCTAGATAATAGATCTGCTGATGTACTTGCAGCCTTCCATGTTAATCCTCATACAAGTATCAGGCAAGTTGCTCGCGATTCTGGTGTCAGCGCAACTATGGTGTCAAGGATTTTGAAGGCTAACATATTTCATCCATATCAGATTTCCTTGCATTAAGAGCTACATGGCACTGATTTTCAAAGCTGGCTCGACTTTTGCATGTGGTCTCAAGCTTAAGTGCATGCAAATGCTCGATTCTTTGACGAAATAGTAGTGTGGTCTGATGAGGCTACATTTAAAAGTGATGGTCAGGTAAATCGTCACAACATACATTATTGGGCCACCGTAAACCCAGAGTGGATGCAGGAGGTTGATCAGCAACGTAAATGGTCTGTAAATGTGTGGTGTGAAATCGTCGGCGGAAGAATAATTAGACCTCATTTTTTAAAGCGAGTCTTACAGGTGTCGTTTACCGTACATTTCTGTAAGAACAATTGCCCATTCTTCTCGAAAACGTCCCCTTACACATCAGGAAACACATGTGGTTACAACAAGATGGTTGCCCAGCAAATTTTGAACTGACAGCGAGGAATCAGGTGAATGCAATGTTTCGTGGTCGCTGGGTAGGTAGGAGTGGACCTGTGACCTGCCCTCCTAGGTCATCAGACTTAACATGTTTAGATAATTATCTATGGGGACGACTTAAAGAAATCGTCCTACAACAAGGGGCAACATGATGGAGCGCAGAGTTGCTGCATGCAGACAGAGTAGTGAGGAGGAAATTATTGCGGCACAGAATCATTTCAGTTACCGTGTGCAGAAATGCACTGAAGCACAAGGCAGACATTTCGAACATCTACTAAAGTTGGTAAATATGCATCGAAGTCAGTGCTTTACCTACTCTTTTCGTTTTCGTTCATCATTCGTTTCTCATTGTGTTTCGTTTTTCTTTTTATTTCAGTTAAGACTAATGTACTATCTTTTGTCAAGCAACGTTGTGGCAATCATATTCTGTACAATGAAGGATGTTTTTAGTTGGCGAAGCAGCCGTTAAAAACGACAACAAATTCCTTATTGTGAGTGGAAATCGTTGGCGCTCCTAAGCCTGGAAAAAGTGTGAAGGGCGGTCCAAGTTACATTGTTTTTTCATAACGAACTAGAAATTCAAGGTTTCGATGTTGTTATGGTCGCCATGTTGAAAGTGGTTAGTGGATTCCAAAATCATGTTCGAATTCTTTTAACATTTCCAAAGACCTTTGCAATGAGCTATTACTCGACCCCCCTTTCCATTTGAAATTTTTGAGTTCTGATCACACTTTGGACCCCTTTTTTGGATCACGCAGTTTCTTTTTTTTTAAGACCCTGAGTCACCATGTGAAATATATTGGAAAGCGTGTGTCTTGCACTTCTCGAAACTGTGACGGTGTTTACATTATCTTAATTAGTAAACTCCTTATACTCTATTTCGCGCACCTTCATTTGTTTGAAAAAACAGTTGGTACACGGAAAACGGTAGGCAGTACAGACAAATGTTTCGTAGGGCAATCTTATTTTTTCCCCACCTTTTCGAATGCACATTCAAAACATATCGTTCCCTTTTGAAAATCGCAATAAGAGGGCATGTGCTCCCATTACACCATAAAGGGTGGCTTTCGGGATTTTGTAAATAATTTCTACGGATTCTTTGGACCCACATTTGTGATGCAATATTTTATTTCAACTTGATAACATGTACCGTTCTCGAGAAAAAGGTAGTGTCTGTGTCGCTCTGGAACACCCTGTATATTATATACGTCCATCTGTATGTGAGGTACTTACCACCTATGCTTGTTTCATACAGAAAGTATATATAAATGGAACACTTATACGGAAAACTATTATAAAACAAGTTTTCATTTATACGTTTGTTGCAGAATCTTACATATATGTAATTGTACATTAAAATGCAAGTGATTGATATATTTCTCCTTTCCCTTAAATCTCATGCAATGATTTATATATTTTACCTTTACCTTAAATCTCATGCAATGATTTATATATTTCAATTTTCCATTAAATCTCATGCAAGGATTTATATATTCCACCTTTTCCTTAAATCTCATGCAAGGATTTATATATTTCAACTTTTCCTTAAATCTCATGCAAGGATTTATATATTTCACCTTTTCCTTAAATCTCATGCAAGGATTTGTATATTTCTCCTTTTCCTTAAATCTCATGCAAGGATTTATATATTTCACCTTTCCCTTAAATGTCATGCAAGGATTTATATATTTTACCTTTTCCTTAAATCTCATGCAAGGATTTATATATTTCACCTTTTCCTTAAATCTCATGCAAGAATTTATATATTTCACCTTTTTCTTAAATCTCATGCAAGGATTTATATATTTCACCTTTTTCTTAAATCTCATGCAAGGATTTATATATTTCATCTTTTCCTTAAATCTCATGCAAGGATTTATATATTTCACCTTTTCCTTAAATCTCATGCAAGGATTGATACGTCTGCTTCGAGTTTTTCTGCTAGGGGCACAAATATTCTGTGTAATCCATAAACATCAAACAGCTGCAATAAATGTGTAGAAATAGAGGATATTTCCATTTAAAAAATTCAATGTTATTTATTTATTTATTTCCGAAAAACCACAGGCAAATACCTAATTACAGTTTTCAATCATTGTATAGTAGTTCACTTTAAAATGCATATATAATAACATAATAAATATGATTAAAATACATGTTTTATTCCTTAAAATACACATAGCACGATATTCACCTAATTTATTTAAAATAAAAGTCTTTTTATACCTAAAGATGTCTATTTCTGAGTACTCTTGTGACGTCTTATTATACAATAAACACATTTTTCTGACAGGCAATACATCCAATGCATTAGCCCCTTGCACTAAGAGATGGAATATACCATTATGGGGTCTCTTGTTCTATGTGAGACGTGGATTTTGATTTCGGATAAAAAATATTCTAAATCTATTACAGTATGAATTATTTTATGTAAGAAAGATAAAATAAAATGACTTCTTTTTCCAAGGGATTGTAGTGAATATTTGTTTCGAACACCTTCGTAGTTTTCAAATTTTGGATATCCCCATTTCTTTATATGTCATAAGAAGCATATATATATCGGGTGTTGCAAAATAAGTGTTACAACTCTTCGCAGGTGATTCCTACCACTGAGACAAGAAAAAAGTTCTCTTGAACTTTCGACTATTGGACATAGTTTTGGATCTACAAGGTGCCGAAAGCGTAGGAAAATGATTTTCGGACGCCAATAGTTCGGAAACTATCCAACGTAAAGAGGGCGGATAAAAAATTCACTGAAGAAGTCATACCTAGTTTATTGAATTTTGCATGTTTCACAATCCTACCATGCACGCGCAAGGGATTCCCCAAAGGAACGTAGGGAGTCCCGGATAATCTGCCAAATGAAAATTGGTCTAAATGGATATGAATTGATAGGATTTCTACCAGGTAACATCAATTTGTTTGTATTAAGTCGATATCTGGAACAAATACAAAATGGCGGATACCTTCGTGCCCGTTGTGTGTGGTTGCATAATCACCAGGTACGGATGCTGGCCAACAGTGACGTTCTGAGTATTAAGTGTAGCGAATTTGTTCTCAAATGCTATAGAAAGACATCTGGAGTGTCGATAGAGAACAACACATAAAGCAGGGTGACTCACATGTGTGGAAACACGTAAAGAAATATGCCCAGAAATGGACTATTACTAAGTAAATGTGAGCTCAAAGCGTCGGAAATGTAAGAAATAGCATCAAGAACATGAAAGCCACTGTCGATTCACCAATAATATTCCGTCAATCCGATGCAATATGATGTGCACTGTTGCATACCAATAAGAATGCAACAACTGAGGCCAAGTTGAAACTGGGACTCTCAAAGAAACTGGGTAAACTAAATGAATATCACTAGTGGGATCTAACTAACTAACTCTATGGCCTATGGAACCCGGGGGTTCAATGCCGCGTTCACAAAAACTCTCCACTGACTTCTATCCTTAGCTAACTGCATCCAATTTCTTCTTTGTATTCAAATCTTTGCGAGATCCATCTTAATATTGTCCTCCCATCTGCGCCTAGGTCTTCCTAATGGTCGTTTTCCGATTGGCCTTCCAGTCAAGACTTTGAAAGCGTTTCTACTTTCTTCCATTCAAGCTACATGACCCGCCCACCTAAGCCTCCTAGACTTCACGACCCTAACAATGTTGGGTGAACCATATAAATTATGTAGTTCCTCGTTATGAAGTTTCCGCCATTCCCCATTCCCGTTCCTCTTGGGTCCGAATATTCGTCTCAGGATCTTGTTCTCAAATACTTTCAGTCTATGTTCTTCCCTCAGAGTAAGCGACCATGTTTCGCAGCCAAACAAAACACCAGGCATGATTGCCGTTTTGTATATTTTAAGCTTCAAATTCCTCGACAGAATTCGCGACGACAAGAGATTTTGAACCGAATAGTAACACGAATTCCCTGCTTTTAGTTGACATTTAATTTCTTCTTGAATATTATTTTCCTGTGTTAATATTGATCCTAGATATTTGAAACTATCCACTGCATCCAATTTCTTCTTTGTATTCCAATCACTATTTTATGAATTAGTACAGTATTATTTGATATTTTAACGCATCCATCACTAGTGGGATCGCATGATCGATATTGAAATCTGGCCAATGTGTGTGTTGATATCAAGATGTATCTATTGGCAAATGTCAACATGTCCCACTACTGCTGGGACACCGTCCCACATGCGAAAAATAGGAAAATTACTACTCGGGTCTTGAATTTGAGGCCGTGGGCTCCCAGTAGGTTTGAAAACTGCGACCACGCGAATGCTCTAGCCCTGAGGCTTCGAGGGAGCCTCACTTTCTCTTTATTCATTTCTTTGAGGAGTACCCACTTTGTTTGGTAAGCGCTCTTCTACAGCCTCCCGACATGCTTGTGTGTTTCATTTTGTTATTCCTACTGCACAGTTGTAAACAATCAGAGCTTTAAGACGTTTCTTCCTATTTCTCATGTCGTTTTATTTTCCATATGTATGGTGTTCCAGCAGTAGTGTTACATGTGCCAAATTGGTTCATTTTCGTCTTTCTCTTGGCATGTGCACTGTGTGTAAGATACGAATTTCTGGAGGTACTTTCCTATATTTCGAGTACGTCATATGTTCCACAAGACGTGGGACATGACACAAGTTTGTTATTTTCAAGCTCTATCAGAATTTAATCCATGGGTTAAGATATTTCTTGACATATGTGTCGACTGTGGTGCAATGTCCCAAACAAAGAGGGACATTGATACAATCTTGTTCTAGTTACGTTCTACCAAAAAGTACACCAGATGTAAAAGCAGAATGTACAATGTTAGTTTCCTAGTTTTCGCACTTCGGACAGTGTCCCAGCAGTAGTGGGACATGTTGACATTTGTCTATTAGACACATGTTGATATCAAGACACACATTGGCCACATTTCAATATCGATCATGTGATCCCACTAGTGATATTCATTTAGTTTACCCAGTTTCTTTGAGAGTCCCAGTTTCAACTTGGCCTCAGTTGTTGCATTCTTATTGGTATGCAACAGTGCACATCATATTGCATCGGATTGATGGAATATTATTGGTGAATCGGCAATGGCTTTCATGTTCTTGATGCTATTTCTTACATTTCCGACGCTTTGAGCTCACATTTACTTAGTAATAGTCCATTTCTGGGCATATTTCTTTACGTGTTTCCACACATGTGAGTCACCCTGCTTTATCTGTTGTTCTCTATCGACACTCCAGATGTCTTTCTATAGCATTTGAGAACAAATTCGCTACACTTAATACTCAGAACGTCACTGTTGGCCAGCATCCGTACCTGGCGATTATGCAACCACACACAACGGGCACGAAGGTATCCGCCATTTTGTATTTGTTCCAGATATCGACTTAATACAAACGAATTGATGTTACCTGGTAGAAATCCTATCAATTCATATCCATTTAGACCAATTTTCATTTGGCAGATTATCCGGGACTCCCTACGTTCCTTTGAAGAATCCCTTGCGCGTGCATGGTAGGATTGTGAAACATGCAAAATTCAATAAACTAGGTATGACTTCTTCAGTGAATTTTTTATCCGCCCTCTTTACGTTGGATAGTTTCCGAACTATTGGCGTCCGAAAATCATTTTCCCACGCTTTCGGCACCTTGTAGATCCGAAACTATGTCCAATAGCAGAAAGTTCAAAAGAACTTTTTTCTTATCTCATTGGCAGGAATCACCTCCGAAGAGTTGTAACACTTATTTTGCAACACCCGATATATATATATTTGTTGCTACTAGAGCCCCATATTATCGCTGCATATTCCACCTTAGAAAGTACATAGGCAGTGTATAATGTTTTGAGGAGATTAATGTTAGAAAAATCACTACCTAATCTCAGGACAAAGCTAAGGTTCCTAAAGGCATAACCAACTACTCTGTTGACATGAATATCGAGTGATAGGTTTGACTGCAGAATGACTGAAAAAGTAATGTTTTGAAACAAAAATCGCTTCAATTACTACTAAATAATAGCTTCTAAAGACAATGTCGGCTGTTTCTTATTCTCAGAGTCAATGTAATTCTTAAAAAAAAAAGAAAAAAACTGGTATGTGTAGGTTAAGCACAATAACTCATATTTTTTTGCCCTTTATCCTAAACCTTTCAAAGATAGAAAGTGGAACGTAAAAAGGTACTTCAACTTAGAGTCACCCGTTCGGAAAACTCGTTTCTTTCGTTGAAATCAATCAACATAATAGTACATTGCATCGAATGGTTTAGTACGGAGCAGCAACAGAAAATCAAGAAGTGAGCGAAATCGACTTAAAATGAGCCGTATTTACCTCTAGTAGTCTGGAAAATCCGATTACGCCCTCTCCTTCTCTCCCTCTGCTGGAATTGTGATCGCTTTAGAGAATAAGCTAGCTGGAACCTTTCCTAAAAGGAAGCGAAACCAAATTTTCTTTAAAGAATATAATTTAACTCTCATCTAATGGAGGAATTATTCTGTCTCATTGAGCTCTTGTAGACAAAAGAATATACGTTCAGAGATATATCAACTCCAATTTAATTTACTTCCTCCATACAAATTTATCGTATTTTCAAAAAAAACTAAATAAACAGAAAGTATTTGAACCTGAATTACTCTTGTGCTTTACAATCTATAACACCGGTATTTAAGCACACGTGTAGATGAATAGTTAGCGTTCTTGGTTTGTATTAATGAGGCTCCCATTTCGAAAGCAACGACAGAATATAATAATGGAAGATTTCTTATAACTATTCTATCAGGCCTTGTTTCCATATTGTACTAAAACACAATAACGCACTGAACAAGGCTATGTGATAATATATATAAAAAAACAATACAATCAAGTAACAGCTTCAACACAATAACTGTGTCTTCATCAGACTTCCGCTCCTTCTGGCTGCTTGGGAGTTGGTCATTTCTTATATACTCTCTGGAGATCAACTTTTAATTAGGTTCTGCCCTTTCATTAAAAAGTAACTCTTGTTTTTTTCATTTTCACTTGTTAACCGCACACGTGTCCAATTAAAAGTTTACTTTTTTCCTGGGTGCATTCTGTCCTCTAATTATATCTTTATTTCTCTTATTAGTTTGTTCTCTTTCTTTCTTCTTCTTTTTCATTTCTTCTTTAAGTAGAATCTTCTCCAATCTTTATTTATCGCAAATCCTCCATTCCAATTCATCACCTTGTCTCCTGTCATCATGATTTCATTAGCTTCTTCCCAATTTCTCACCAATTCCTTGTTCCCTGTTTCTATGACCTCTGCTCCTTCCCACGCTATCCTGTGGTTTCTCTCTTTTGGAAGCTTACATATTACATTGTTGTCCCTTTTCAATCTTACGTAATCTTTTTGCTGTTTTATCATTTCTTCAATTTTCTATTATGTTTCTCATATGTAAATTTTGCTACACTCCGCGCATCCTACTCTATATATTACTCCCCTTTGATCTTTGTCCGCTATTGCTTTTCTCTTCGTTTTTCTGACTACTTCAATTATTCTGCTTCCTCCTTTGCTGTACGTCTTAATTCTTGCTTTCCTAAACATTCTCTTTATCTTCTCTCTTTCTTTGCCTAGGCTTTCTATACGAAACCATTTTTTGTTCTTGGAAATCAGATGAAGACACAGTTATTGCGTTGAAACTGTTACGTGATTCAATTGTTTAGTATATATATTATTGCATAGCCTTGCTCAGTATGTTGTTGTGTTTTAGTATGATTTCTTATATTTTTCTCCGTTCCACTCTTCAAATTTATAGGACCTGGTTGACATTTTTCCAAAATTTCTTCCATCCTTCATACACTCAACATATACGAGGTTCATGCAAAAAAAAAATAAAGACCGTTTAGTTATACAAAATGAAAAACAGAATATTTATTGGAAAAATAATTTTGTTACGTATCTGAAGCTTCCTTCATTTCTCTACATAATCACCACCTTCACTTAAATATATGCTGTATCTACTCGCGAGCTACAGAATTCCCATATTATACTCTTCTACCGCCATCTTATTAAGCCAAGGTAGTAATTGCATTCAAACAAAAAAGACAGTCATACATTTTCCGCTGCGCAGCTCATTCCTCTATCTCCTTCCTGAGTCAGTTGGTTTCTGTAACAGCTGTACTCATAACACTGTGCGTAGAAGTTGGAGGAAATTGTCCTTGTGTAGTTGGGATAGTCAGAATGAACTGCGTGATTGAAACTCTCCCCAACTGTGAGGTAAGTAATGTTCGATTTCTGTATGCTCGAAAGGTGAAACCGCCAAAAGTTTACCGACAACTGAAAGGAGTGTATGGTGATAATGTAATGAACGAAAGAAATGGGAGAAAATGGCTTGATATATTCAACAGTGGACGAACAAATGTGTACAATGAATCTTGACCTAGACGCCCATCACTCATTACAGAAGACCTTAAGACTGGAGTGAACGACAGAATCTTGTAAGACAGACCCGTAACTCCGTCAGAGTTGATTTCACCTTTTCTCTAATTTAAAATAGTTTCTGGGCGGTAAACATATTGGAAGTTCTGAAGAGTTGGATAATGCAGTGACCACCTGGATTAATAAACTGGCGTTAGAATAGTATAAAATGGGAATTCTGACGCTTGTGAACAGATACAACAAATATTTAAGTGGAGGAAGCTTCAGGTATGTAACATATATTTTTTTCAATAAATATTGAGTTTTTCATTTTGTATAAATAAGCGGTCTTTATTTTCTGGATGATTCTTGTAACTCACTCAAAACTTCTGTTTGATTATCTTTTGTTCCTATATCAGTATAAATGTTTTTAATAAATATGTTAGTAGGCAAAAAATCAATGCCAGGATCTTTGTTTTAAAAGCATCGATATTATGTTTAACCCATGTTCTCAATAACGTTTGGTTTCTGAAATAGAAGCATCAGAAGGGATTAAATAAGTAATATTTGAATTTATTGTGTGTTTAAATATACGTATTAAATACAAATTATTAATATATTCTGCGATAAAAGTGTTTTAAGTAAGAGTAAAAAGATGTATTAAATAACAAGAGATTATATAATATTTGTATTTATTAGGTATTTTAAATGTGGGCTTTGTGGTGAACATACCATGTGTGTGTCAGTTTTCTAACGGTTCTCTGTTTCCTCCATCTACCATTATCATCTATCTCATCATCACCGTCTCCCTTAGCATCGTTTAACCTTGGTGGCTAATCGTTTGACGTTAAACACAGACTAAAAGCTATTTCGTTCATACACAATTTAAAGAATGACAAATATTCTTGTATTTGAGAAAAGAATTTGAGGAATATTTCCGTAAGGTGCTATTGAAGAACATGGATTCGTCCAACATGAACTTTGCTTAACATTACACACAAGGGCGCCCATCAAGGGGGCAAGGTGGGGCGCTCGCCCCCCCCCCCCAAGAGGAAATTGTACTTGAGAATATCGAAAACCCAATAGAATTTTTACATTAGTTACAGCAAAATTTGAAACTATATTTGAAACGTCGCTTATACTTGCCCCCCTTGGAAACCACATGGGCGCCCTTGATTACACATATTCACGAATTAATAATATGCTTGCTAATTTCAAGTTTTAACCAGTTGAGAATGCTCTAATGGCAACGCCAGAATGAACTTAAAAAGAATGGAGAAATGGAGTGGGAAGGATAACTGTGATTATTCCTACACCTAAAACTAAATCTTTTTATCCGCACCTTCTTCTGTTTCTGGCAAAAATTCACAAAATAGCATCTCTCTACAACGTACGGTTAAAGAGACATGGCTCCTTAAATCTTCCGAAATTCTAACTCTTTTTTTGTCAATATATGAGAAAGGTGGCCAAATAGCCAGTGGCCATCGGTTTCTATTTAGTACCAAAATGTTCACCATTCTCTTAGGTATTGATCAACACAAACATGATCTCTTTGTGACTTACCCGTTCCCAAGATATAGCTGCTTAAATCTCCCGAAATCGGAACTTTTTTTGTCCAACATATCGGGAACGGTAAGTCATAGAGAGATGATATTAATGTTAATCAATACCAAAAAGAATGGTAAACATTTTGGTAGCGATATTAACTGGTGGCCACTGGTCAAACCAGTGGTCAGTTGGACAGTGGCAACCGGTTACTAATTGGTACCAAAATATTTATCATCCTCTTAGGTACTGATCAACCCAATATCATATCTCTATAACTTATGGTTTCCGAGATATGTTTCCTTAAATCTCCAGGAATAGGCCATTTTTGGCCAATATCTCGGGAACAGAAAGAGTGACGCGAAAAGTCACTTGTTCTGATAGTTTTTTATGTTCTATGGAGTGGAGTGGAGAGCTCAAAATTGAAAAAACCGCAAATAATAGACACACACACATACATATACAGACATAGAGAATTCAATAACGAACTTTTTAAGTTCGCTGAAAATAACCAAATAAAAGCAGGTAATGTATAGAACAAAAATAAAGGACCAAAAACGCCATTAACACCAATGGTGTCTTAAATCCTTTAGTTTTGCCCTATACTTTAGTAGCACGTCTTTAAGTATAGACAGGAATACTGTCGATTCCAGTATTGGCTTCGAATATGATGGTATCAACTACAATTAAAGAATTGGGTTAAGGTTGCTTAGAGATAGAGAATTCTACTCTGTTGCGATGTGTCCCTGTTCCTCCACGAAGTCATGTGAGTTCCAAGAGGACAACATCGTGGATAGTCTCAAGGATTCTTCCTTTCCTCCAACACTTTCATTCTATCAGTTTCTTTTATGATCATTCACTTTCATTAATTAAGTGTTTCTTTCAGCCTACAGGGCATAATCTTAAGACCTAAAACTGAAACTTTCCTATACGTAAATGAAAGTGACTACCTTTGTGTCTCCGCACCGCTTGAACCACCCGATCGATCTCGACCAAAGTTTCAACATAGACTTGATTCGGATCTGGGAGTATTTTTATCTTTTCACTTTGACGGTAGAACTTAGGGGAGGGGAAAAGGAGTGGGAGATATAAAAAAATAAATAAAACTTAATATTTACTTCGTTTTCAAACAAAAGTCTGATAAATCTTTAATTTGCAAATTCTACATTATATAAATTTTGTATTGTAATATCAAATCTTCATTAGGTTTCTATGTGTCATTTGGGTAATATTTACTTCAGAGTGACTGTGCTTCACAACTAGAAATATTGAATAAAATTTTTGCCTAAAAGAGAATACATTGAATAGAATTTTGTTCTGATTGATGGATCATTGTGCTATAACTAAGAACAACTCTTTCATACAAAGTAATCCTTAGTTACTTTTACGTATATGCATTTTCCAACAGAGCTAAGCCCCATGTAGAAAAATATTGTAACAGGGCAAGCACTTCAGTATTTTTTTCTAGAAATAATTACCTTTCTAATTCATAAGAAATACTTGGTGGCTATCTGGTTACTGTACATGTCTTCGTCGAGGAAAACTGGTTCGATTGTCGGTGAATGTTTCTGTGGTTCGGATTATATGTTAAGCTATAGATCCAACTCTCATACAGACTTGTTGCTGAAGGGACTACGAAATCCATCCAGCCACTCCTACAACGCACTAGTACATTGCACGAGCCAAATACATATTCATCAAAAAAGATATATAGATATTTACAGTTAAATTGTTACAATATGGGAAGAGTGAAATTGGAACCGGAGTTCAACAAAGGTGTGAACTCTAGGCAATGTTATTTAACATATAACTAGAAGCGGTAGTGAAGTTGAGTATGCATAAGGAAGGCGCTATTTCGGTAGGAAGCAGAAGGATTAAATGTATATGTTTTCAGATAAAATGGATCTTGATGCCGAATCTGAGAATATTAACCAGATATTAGAAAAATCTAGGAAAAGCTATGAAGAATATGGAGTAGAAATAAAGGTTACAAAGACGAAAGCTATAGTGATTGAAACGAAATCGTCGGTATCAGATATAGAAATTGGAGGTGTAAAGTATAACATTTGACCAGTTTTCGATACCTGGGTGATATAACGAGGACATGAAGTACAAGGAACATGATATAAAGGCAAGGATAGGAATAGTCAGAGACAGTGGCGCAAATCTGTCTTCAACATTGGGGGGACGGGTAAGACCGCTCCCATAATCTTTTTTTTAAGCGTTGTTCAAAATATTCATGAAGTTGGAAAACAATGCTTTGGAGGATCAGGGGAGCAGAGTTGTCTTCAATATTGGGAAGCGGGCAGATTTGAGGCTTATTTAGGAGGAACATGAATTTCATCTCAATTTCCTTTGTGGCAATCGGACACAAATCATCACATTTCTCCATTTCCAAAAAACATATTTCAAACCATATTATTGGGGAGGACAGTCCCAGTTCCAAAATTGGAGAGTACATGTCTCCCCATCCCCCGGGATTTGCGCCAGTAGTCAGAGAAGCGTTATAAAAGAAAGAAATGTGTATCTTCTTCTTGAATGCTTATGGTAATCATGCGTAACATATATACTGATCACCCAAACAATTATAACCGTTTTGCATGAAGTCGTTCTACTCACGTAAGAGGCAGAGCTGCTCGCCTGATTGCACACATACCATTCGATTGTTAGGGCGCGCTACCAAACCGGAAGTTCATTTCCTGAAAATTTTCCTTGTTCTGCAGATATAGGACATAACAGAATCATGATGAATAGAAAACGTGAATTTTAAAGTTCAATTTTTCTCATAGAGCCGCTAAAATTGTATTAAGTTACTTTTACTTGTGTAGGCAATTGAAATGTTTTAGAGAGCAATTTTGCGAATATAGTTCTCTAACTCATGTACCATATAAAGAAGAAATATGTTAACATGTTATATATTTTTTAGAGAAATTAATTCCTGCATGACAGATCGACAAGGTTCTGTGTTGTCGGTGCGACTGTTACGTTATTATTATTTCTTCCAGCTAAGCATGGAAACGGTCGTTTTGTGTTTCGTGTTCTTCGTCCGATGTTTTACTTTCGCTGTCAAATCCAGAAGGGGAAAAGCCAAAGCGGGTTGCTAGTGTTCCAGGCGTAGAACAGAGGAAAAGTTGGGAGAAATTTCCTCATAAGTCTCCTCCCCCTCCCCCGACACAGTGTGCCGCAGTCGACGCAAGTAATAAAATTCCTGTTGGCCCGTAAATTTCAATTTAGTTCTGTGGACCGTTGCAGAAGGAAATTTAATTACAATCTCATCAGCAGAGACCTGCTGGATGATACGTTTCCTTCTCACCAAACGAATTATTGGAAGACAAAACAACGGAAAAGGACTCTCTTTCTCTTTTTCATAGAAGAACGGAAAACAAAAGAACAGTCAAAGTATTACTACCAAATTATTCTCATTGTTTCAAAATTTGTGCGCTTTTCTTTCAAATGGATCTGTCTTTGCTCTTTTTGCTATATTTATTCGAATCTACAGTCCCGTCGATTCTAATACGCACCCGAATTCTTAAAAATCAGAAATCTTTCCTGGAAAATATGAAATATTTACTTTATACAAGTTTATCTGAAACTAAGGGCTTGTAATAAACATATATTATATACATCTTATACAACATATTTTTTTATACATTAAGATTGCATTCCGCCCATGTAAATTTTTTTACAGTTGTTACAATTTGCAATTTTTACAATTTTCGTTTTCGGCAAAGTGTTTGTAAAAAAAAAAAAGTTACAGTTTGTCTGAAAGCATTTGTAAAAGTGGTCATTTTGTCTTTAGGACAAGTCAGATTCCTACTTTAGTTTGTTATTGTCTTCTCGCATATAGGGGCACTAACGTATCTCTTGTAGCACTAACCAGGGCTAACGTACCACTAACAATTGACACTCTTTTCGTTTCCTGATAAGCTTATTTATAAAAGTGGTACATTTTGGCTTCATATCAAACCAGAATCGTCACTTTAATTTGTTAATAGCTCTTTGTACGTAAGAGCACTAACGTTGTGCTTCTGGCACTAACCAACCCTAACGTGGCACTAACAATTGACATAATTTTATTTTCTACTAAGCGTATTTGTAAAAGTGTCGATTTTGGATTGACTGTCAATTTAATTTAACTTTTTGTATGTATTTTCCATAAGTAGAAGCTTTGCTTTCTATGTACTTAAATACAAACAAACTATTTGCTGAGCAAAACAATATATTCACATAAAAAAAACTACATACGTCTAACAGTTTCGCCAACTAACACTATTTAGATAATGTCTGATGAAGCCAAAATGTTACTTGGCGAAACTGTAACACGTATGTAGTTTTTTATGTGAATATATTGTTTTGCTCAGCAAATAGTTTGTTTGTGTTTTTGTATGTAGGAGCACTAACGTTGTACTTGTAGCAGTAATAATTGTAGATGTAAATTAGGCAATTGTAGTAATCATTTTCAGTTTTTCTTTTTTGATAGACTTAGTTTAGATGTTACAGAATAACAACAATCAGAAAGATGAACTGAGACTTGTATAGGATGTTCTTTCTTTTTCTTTTCCTCATCTTTGTTGAACATTTCTTGTATTATTAGAAAGTTCACAAAAAAGTGCCGTGAATGTGCCTTTTTCCTTTCCATTCATCTGGAAACGGACAAAAAAATTCTCAACTGGAGAGAGACGGGAATAGTTCTAATTTGAATTCCTGTCAGTCTAGGTTAGCAAGTAATTGGAAAAGTTCTGAAAACGTTATAAGAAAAGATTTTTCTCTCTTTCCATTCTAATTCTTTATTTTCCTTTCATTTCTCTATATTTTGATAAAAAAAAAGAATCTAAAAGGAAGGAACCTTGTTCTGAATGCTCAATATTCCCCTTTCTTAGCTGTTCATTCTTCAATGATGTAACTCTTGTTTCCTTTTGTGTCCATAGGCATGAGGCTTATACTAGAGTGTTTCTCTATTCATCTTTAAAGAAAATGTTTTCTCTCATTGAAAAAATGTTTCATATTTAAAGAAAAACAAGCTAATTGGAAACTTGAAGTAACAATATTAAATATTTTTGCAATCTCCTATTTGCTGCTGTTGTTCTGTTGAATGTGATACCCTGGTCTACTGACATGTGATCTCATTAAGAATGTACAAGAATTTCCACCATCGTAAGAAGAAGTTATGAAATAGCGTGTTTGGATGTTGGTTGAACTTCTCCTAAATTGGAATATTGTTCACCTATAACTAAAGGCAGCTTCTGCAAACTTATCCACCCTAAACTCAGTTTTAAACTTCTTCCTTGCAAATGGTACGCTTTAGAGTAACTCGCACACGTGTGATGACAAAACATGAACTCTTACAAACACTGAAGATTCAGCTACCTTACACTCGTTATAAAATCCGTGACCCCAAATAACTGCATAAACTCACACATGGTCAACTCAGCTCAGAAAAGCTACTCTCAAAATTGTATTTCCGAATTCCCTTCAGACACACACGCAACACATATCTTTTTCATACAGTACGACCTAGACTTTCAATAGTTCAACGCTCACTGTTCTACAGGCTTCCTAAGTTATACAACGAAATGTCACATACATCCGTAAATGTATTTCATATTTAATTCTGAAGCTGCATATAACCTCTGCATTACGACGTAATTTTGGTAGATAAACTTTAGTCAGCTGTTCTCAGCCTTTCTTTTTATCACTTACATGTTGCTTAACTATTGTTATTGTTATTATTAATATTATTATTATTATTATTATTATTATTATTATTATTATTATTATTATTATTATTATTATTATTATTATATTATGTTATCATCTCTTAGATTTGTTAGATACTCCAGTATAAACTAGGTTCAGGTCTACCTGGAATTATGTTCGTAAATAACTAAATAAGTTTAGAGACCGTTTTCAGAATCAAGATTATATGGGACGTAGATCTTCACTATAAGATGGAATACAAACCACTGAAGTGGGTTCAAATGTAAATACTGTCTCAACAAAAATCAAACCCCGGATCCTGTGCACTAAATGCTAGTGTTACCATAATCTGAAATACCAAAATGCGGACATTTCTACCTAGCTAACATGTTATATAAACATTAATTTTCGACATAAGACATAAGTTATTATCTTTTGCTTTCAGGACTGTTATTAAGATATTATGAAAAATACGTATATTGAAATGTATGAAAAGCATTTAATCAAAAATACTTACACAGCATCAAGTTGACTTTGACTATTCATATCTTTTTTAGCAGATCTGATAGTGTTTGACAATTAATTCTTTGAATACCAACAGCCAAATATATTTGTATGTGATATGTCTGAAATTGAATTGACAATATCCTTAAGCTAAGAAAATGCGGACAAATCGAGGAGTTTCAGCGGCAAAGGTATCAGGGCGGAAGTTTTTAATATCAAAATCCGAATATGTATTCCTAAGTGCTGACATAGGGTAACCATAGCAAAGGCACCCGTGTTAGGCACTAGACTAAGGGGGTGATCTGTAAAAGCGTCTTTGCAAATGGGTAAAACATCGCCCAGTATTTGTAGATTTATAGACACAAATTTCTCACCAATAATGGTACTTAAATTTCACTTTCTTATTTAATATTTCCCAAATTTCTTAATAGCGCTCGTTCTGTACATATGACAATAGTTTGCGCGTGCTCATAAAAATGTATATTTCATTGTATAATAAAGCAGTGTCAAATACAAACTTTCTAATAATAATAATAATAATAATAATAATAATAATAATAATAATAATAATAATAATAATATACTTTCCAAAGTACTCTATATATATGGTAATTAAACAAAACAAAGTATTTTCATGTCTTTCATTAGCTTATTGCTACACTATTGATTCAAATGCAAACTCAGCGGAGGGGCTATTGTCTCCCTCATAATCCCCCTAAGTGACACCCCTGTATATGAAGCTTATTTCTAGTGTATGAATTTAGTATTATTTAGTTTATGTTGGACTAAGAAAAAAGTTGGTCAGATGCTGTATATGGAACATTGGACTGTATGGATCAAAAACTTGGACATTAATTGGAAGTTAAGAAATATTTAGAGAGCTTCAAAATATGGTGTTGGAGGAATATGGAGAAGATAAAATAGACAGAAAGAGTAACAAGCGAAGATATTTTAAACATAGGAAAGAAGAGGACACTTCTAAACGCCATCCTTCGTAGAAAGGCCAATTAGATTGGACATATCTTACGAAGAAATTGTCTCCTTCATACCGCCATAGAAGGAAAGAGAAGATTAGGAAGAAAAAGAACACAATTGATGGATGATTTGGAAAACAGAAGAAAATATTGGGAGTTAAAAGAGGAAGCTGAAGATCGAGAAACAAGAAAGAAACATATACAGGCCCAAATCTAAAACTGAGGAAAAACTCACTTCTCCCAGGCAA
Organism: Thermobia domestica; assembly: GCF_964235325.1. Lineage (NCBI taxonomy): Eukaryota > Metazoa > Arthropoda > Insecta > Zygentoma > Lepismatidae > Thermobia > Thermobia domestica. Next base: position 4,167,548 of record NC_137463.1, read on the forward strand.
GGGCGCCGATCTTGGGGAGACCGAGAGGACCCGGGCCCCCAAAGCTCATGTGCGCCTCCCTACTGTATTTGTGAATATACAATATTTGGCATAATTTGAGTGAAATTTGTCTTAAAATCTTCTCATATATATACCTTCTGCATCTGAATGCCCCCCCCCCCCAAATTTATAGAGAAATCGACGTCCTTGTCCAGGATCCAGCCAAAAGGGAATACTTAATTATAATAGTTTATAAATGTGTGCATTAAGTGTGTTTTACTAATTCTCTGCCAATAATTCTGTCGATTGATCTTTTTAATATATTACAATATTAAATATAAGTAGAAAATCATTTTTGAAAGAGTTTGCATGGCATAAAATGCATTTTGTCATCTAAAATTTTATTGAATACAATTACAGTAAAACCTGTCTTCAAAGGACCCTTTATTAAACGGAAAACTGTCTTCAACGGAAATATTTCACGGTCCCGTGAATTTTGGAGAACAAAACGTGTAAAAAGTCCCTTCATTAAGCGGAAACTGTGTTATGCGGACAACGGAAAGAAAAATAAACATTTAACGAAAAATTCTGAGTTCCGGACTACAGTGTTTAGAAGATGTTTAGACATTTGTGAGACATATATATTACACTGTCTGCGACAAAATATTCGTTCTTTTGTTAAATATTTCTGGGCAGTGTTGACCTACCCCAACCACTACTGATATTCACCCCTACAAATTGTCCTTAATCCCCGCAACTTAATCAAGAATCATACGGAATGTCGGAAAGAAAAAAACGAGATAGAAGAAGAGGAATACGATACCGAGTTCGAAGAAGAGTGTAGAATAAATACATATCAAGATGCTCTCAGAAGTTTAAAGGAACTGCAAAAATTTGCCTTACGGAAAATGATTCTGATTCACTTAGTATAATTTCTCAGTCTAAAGTGTATGCGGAAAGTCAAGCAGCCAAGCAGCAATGTACACAGAAAACCCTGCTTGGCTATTAGAAAAATAAAGAAAACGTGTGCATGGCAAATTTTGTATTCACTTTAATTTTTTTTGTGTGTATTTATTCGTAGAAGAAAGAAGTACTGCAATCGAACAGTGTACGTACAGCAATATATTTTCTCAGTATGCCCATTTATAAGCATGTATTTTTTTTTAAAAAAAAAAAGAAAGAAAGAAAGGAAAGGTCTACCTCCACTAAGCGGAAACCTGACTTCAACGGAAATTTTTGCAAGTCCCGCTTGATTCCGCTAAAGACAGGTTTCACTGTACTTTACCAATATATAAAATGGGAGTAACATACGTCTAACATTCTTAGCAAAATCCTAAGTGTACTTTAGTTCTTGGACGATGGGCGATTGTTATGTAATCCCTACATAACCAGCGTTATTAGTGCTACCTTGATAAATTGATCTTTGATTTATATGTAAATACATGTTTCTAGTTTGACAAAATGCCACTAAAATGTTGTTATATTTTCAGAATAATAATATTTATGTTGCTTTAAAACACATGTCACTCTAGGTTGATGTCTTTCATGTATACATCGTGTCTTTCATATGCGTTTACATAGTTAGGGAAAACCTATCTAATTTTACATATGAATAGGTTTATTTCACATATTAATTATATTTTATAGCTTTAAAATTGTTCAAAACAAAACAAAAATAAATATGTGACTAGGTAAATGTTACAGTTCTAAGCTCCAGTACATTCTTAGGAATTATACAAAAGATGGATTCATATTTGCTGTGTAATGCCGTGCACATTATTTCCTTTCTTGAAATTTCCAGGGTCTGATGAATTTGGTGGTTCATAGCAAAGTGAAACGAAATGCGTCTTATCTGGCGGGCTATTGTTATTGCTATGGGGATAGTTGATTATATTGCCCTTCACATTAGACAATAATTTGCTCAAATAAATAGAGTAGTGGTCTAATTGTCACAGCTTAACATGTTCTCCAAGTATAATACGGATTAATTGTTTACGCGTAACGTATCATGACATCCAAAGAAATTATAGCACTATAGGGAACATGGTGGATAAGAGATGGCGCTGTAAACACTAAGTATTGCTCTCATTTTTTTATTCAATTTTTACTATTTACAATTCATTATTTTGGACAATTTTATTATTTGTTACAATTTTAATATACTATATTTCATTTTCAATATGTTCATGCGCCGCTTATCCTTCTGTATGATTACATCAATAGTGTGATTAACAATTTTATTTAAAACAGGCAAATTCGGCCATCTTGGCTCGTGCCATTTTAGTACATTTACTTATTTCAAACAATTTATAATTAAAACAAATATAGTGATGTAGTCCACAAGGCCCTAAGACTGGTACTTCCTTTATAAATCTCCCGTAAAGGAGGTAACTGAAAGAAAAATGGGGACGTAATTAGAGTCACTACCTTATTTTAATCAGAGCAAATCCATCAAAAACGTCAGGCTCACAGTCCATCGAAATGTTGAAGTCTTATTTTAATTCAATCTCACCTTAAGAGCTCCCACTCCCCAGTGGCGGAGCCAAGGGAGGGCCTGGGGGGCAGGCCCCCTTTGCTCAAATTCTTGGCCTCCCTAGTGGCCCCCCTCACACAGAATGATACTCATAGGTCGCCAAACGGTGAGTTGATAGTGGCCACAACTGAAACTACTACCGAAACATCTCTCGAAAACAGAGTTACCAACTGCAGTATACCGTATGTTACAATAGTCTACATTCCAAGTAAAAAGCTCCAGGCTCGTTTTTGTTTGTAGTACAGCAAGATCTAATTCATCGAAATCTGTAAGGCCCATGCATTGACCTCACCATCTGTATGTTACTTTTAACCTCCGTCCCCCATCAGGTTATCTTCTTTGTTTCCGACAAAGAACCAGAAGAAAAGCTAAATCAATCGGCATTCTCATTAGTTTCAATGTTGAAAGTCATACTAAAATAAGAGATGCTTAGTTACAAATAGCATGCACTGCAGTAAAACATTACATTTGTGTTGGACGAAAGAAGTCTTCGTACACTAAATACTAAATTTCTGTTGATTATGGCGCCATAGAATAAGTCCATAGCATCCATTAAGTAATTTGGTATTATTATTATTATTATCAAATAATATCGAGCCGTCGTGTTTAATATACGGTAAAAGAAGAGAACAGAAGTTTTTATTATTTCTGTCATTCTCTCTGTTGTTCGTATCTCAATTGTTCGAGAAAATTAAGATACTGAATACTTCCAACACTTACTATTTGCTACTGACACTGGTTCTCCTTCTCAACTAACTTCTGGTCTTGTCTCTAGTATGTCTAAGTTTCCTAACGCTCTTGGTCGTTGGAAACTCTGTAGAAACCTTCTGTTGCGATGTTAACAAGAGATATCCAAGGAAAACGGAGTCAGCACCTGGTGGACCTATACTACTAACTATAAAGCCTGGGGAAATGAGGCTAACAAAAACTAATGATTCTTTATAAATAAATCATTCAGAAGTATTTTCCCTAAATGATTTTAACTGTAGTTTAATCCCAACACTGCTACTACTACAGAAATTCCGAAGTTTATCACAGAGCCAGTGCTGCAATCTCCTGATTACTAACCATCAGGTACGATACCGAGATGATACAACTTAATTACGACAGTAATGCTATTTTGTGTAAAAGTGGTAGTTATTCCCGTGGTTGTATCATCTCGTTATCCGATGTTTAGTAATCAGAGATATATCAGGAGTTTGTGGGACTGATCCACACACATTCTATTCAGTAAGTTCAGTCAGGGAATACCCATTTTTGTCACAGATTTGTATTTGTTCTTCTTCAAAATATACATTTCCGAGAACATTAAGCAGTAAGCATTTCTGAGAAAATTACATTGTAGGAATTATGCAGAACACTAAATCATTGGTGACATGAATTTTCAACATGGTATACTAATTAATGCCCCTGCAAATCTAATCTGTAAACTAACAATATTAATTCAGCCTCGACTACAGGATAGTAGCGTTAAGTTATTTCAACTACATTTGAATTTATTGTAAGGCTTTGAAACATCCGAGACTCCGAGGATAGAAATGAAGGAAATGAGTCAATAGGGCAATAAAAATTTTCCTAGTGACACCAAGGAATCTTGGTAAACTCCTCAATCGAAATATTTATCCACGAGGGATCGATCACACCATCTTCCGAATCTTATGCTAATGTTCTACCGCTGAGGTTGGGTGTGAAGTGTTTGTGTATTTGAATTCACGTCGAATTCTAAAAACTAGTGAAGGTAAGCAAACGAAAGAAAGAAAAAGGCCTCGTATACTTCTTTTGCTGTAAGGAGTCCCAATTGAAATGTCTGTTCTGACACTGTTTGATATTAGGGAAACAAAAACACATTTCCTCTTTTTGCTTCAAAGAGTGTTCACTTCATCATTTTAATGAAGTAAAGGCTAATTCATTACTCAATTTTAGAGCTCCAGGGTAAAATAAACCAAAAATAATTTAACTACAGCCAAATTGAAACAAGATGTTGTAACCGAGGCAGTTGCCCCGGGTGCCAGCAAACTAATGTGTCTGTTTATTGGTTTAGATGCAGATGGAGTGCTAATCGCAAAATTTGCCCTGGGCGCCAAATGTCTAGTTTCGTTACTGATTAGGCTACCATATTTTTAGAGCCTGAAATCGGGACTTTTTTCTGAAATATTAACAATACATGATAATTATTGACAATTTACTTTAAAGTGAAACTTAAGCTTCAAGAGCAAGGCTTAAAATTTAAAATTTTAGTCTATATGTATATATATATATATATATATATATATATATATATATATATATATATATATATATATATATATATATATATATATATATATGTATATGTATGTATAAAGAGAAACTTGTTAGTATATTTAAATCCTAAGATTGAAAATATGAAAAATATATTTCCACATTGGTCGAGTTGATAACGCGTACGTATATGGTTGCACGTTGTTCCTGGTTTCTTCCCGGTGGGAAAGCATTGGCATTTGGTGGGGTTTCTTATATTGTAGGTGTACGTCTCATACAGTATCGGTGCAGAAAAGGGACGCTGAACCCCAATAAAGAAACAATAAGCAGAAATGTTTCATTCCAACTCAATTTGAGTTCCTGGTGAAGAATCGCAGAAGTTTAGTGGAGCTGTTACTTGATTGAATTCTGGGTGGTTTGGTAAATGATGCTTATTTCTTATCAAGGTCCTTGATACTTCCAATGCTAGTATATCCTGACCAGCCAACGAGTGCGGGCGGCCGGTTTTGGAACTAAAATACAAGCAGCAGTGTTTCTAACCGGATTACTTGTAATCAATCTATCTATCAGAGTTCTTTTTGTCCTGTTCGTAATAAATCACTTCACGCATATGCTCAAGTCATGGGCAGATCCAGGGGCCGGGGCGATTGCCTCCCCCCAGAATAGGATATTTTTTATTTTAAAAATAAAACCTAAGAATTTTCACCTTTGTATTATAAATGTAAAATAAAACCTAAAATAGGTAGGCCTTACTTTTTTTACGTTGCAGAAGTCAAATAAAGCAATAAATTGCAAGAAATTACTTACATTGGCGTTCTTGCGCAATAAAATGTCCACCTTCGAAATCGCAGATGGCCATATCTGTTCTAGAAATTGCAGAAAATAATCTTACTACTTCTTTACTAAAGTTGTTTTCCTTTTTTTTTTCAATACACTCTTACCTTGGATTTGACTTCGAATGACCGCCCCCCAAACATTCAGCCTGGATCCGCCTCTGGCTCAAGCTAAGACAAACAATTTCAAAAGTTATTGAAGTTATTTGCAGAAAATTTTAAGTAACAACAACAACAAAAAAAAAAAACAAACAAACAAAAAAAACAAAAATACACCCTCCACATTAACTTGCGAACAAATTAGCGAGTAGCGTTTTGCAGGCTGCTCCTGCTTTATAATGACATCGAATAAAACGTAATCAATTTTTATACAGTCTGCTTAATACACGGTAGAAGCTCACTGAATTGTCAATTGTTCTATGTTGTTCTTAAATTGGTAATTTCCATTCATATATCATTATCCACAATACATCTGCAGTACTGCAGGAATGGTTCATTACAACCACACAACTTACGACGTTCTTTATTAAGCGGAAAGAGATTAGGCTATGCATAGCATCCAAACTGCAACTTTTAAATACCGTTGGATACACTGCAGAATGAAACTCTCCGCTCCCCTGTCCCACCGCGCTTGCCAACAAACTGATGTAAACACAACAGCAGCGCCATCCTTCCAAAACCGCACTGCTATCCTGGTCAGGTAATACAAGATTCATTCATCAACTCATACATATGAAAGTAACATTGTTCTACTTTGTTTGTGCATATTTATTCTTCTTTGTTCTGAATGTGCTGTAGTACTCAGATGCAGGGGTAAAAGTGGATTTGAAAAGGTAGAGGGACGGTACACTGTAACCAATAACCGTGAAAATAAGTGCCTCCTACCATAAAAAATATACGGTTTACCGTTTTTCTAAAATAATGGTAGGAGACCGTTTTCCTGTCATGCTTGTGTCGGGCATGCGCATTGGAGAGAAAAAGCACATGTTCGAAGCGAGGATTCATGGCGCGTAGGTTCGGATGTGTTGTGCTTTGTTTTGTTTCTTTCTTTTGTTTGTTTAGTGTGTGGTTTTCTGGTGTGATATATACGGTATTACAGTTGAAGATATCCTGGAAATTCAACATTAAGCAAGGTAATGTTTGGGAAAGCACCATGTTAATATTTGAACTTTGTTCGGTGACAAACAAAACTTTAGTTGGCTATCGTGGCAAGCAGATCGCTCCAAAGTGCAACGATTCGAAACCAAGAAGCTGCTGGATGTGTAAAGTCTTATGATAATGTAGCCAACTACGAGTGGTTTGTGAAGCTAGAATTCGAATCACAATGTTGAAATACTAAAAAAAAAAAAAAAAAAAAAAAAAAAAAAACTTTTTAGGAAAAGTGTTTCGTAGTTTACCGTAACAGCATTACATAACTTGTGTTGCATCAACTGGAATTTTTCATGTTACAGAAACAAAAGTATACTGTCACTCATGTGTGCCCGAAGGAGGGGCAGGGGGTCGCTCCCCTAGCTAGTGAAAACGTATTAAATTTCTTAATACAAAGAAAAATATCAGGGTATATAGTAACCAGGGAGTTGAGTCCCCTAGAAAATTTTCATCGGGCGCCCATGCTGTCATTATATTTTCTGGATAAATAAATTGTTAATTTGAAAAATATTTCTGTAAATGTTTTTATCATTAATTTTGTTCTGAGTACCTATAATCTGTTCTGGTGTCTTGTTAATACATTTGAGCGTTTAATAGTCTAAATATGATAAAGTTCGATACTCTGGAAGTTTGGTGACTTTTTTTTTTTAACATTGATGCCACTGTTACATAATTATACAAACACGTATTTATTAATTTGAGATAGCGGATACTGGATACTGTGGGCAGTGTTGTGAGAAGTCATATGGTTTTACACTTGTTTAGTCGTACTTCTGGTCATTCTAAGCTATGTTGCCGAGTGTCTGCTTGGTTATCTGAAACCGTAATAATGCGACTAATCGAATGAATCGCTGATTAGAATATTTGAGGTCTATTAGTCTACTGGTACTCATAGCGAAAATACATGCAATAAAGCTAGTCTTAACACTGTAACAGAATATCGATTTATGAATATCTTAAAAGGGCATGGATGTTTGTTCCAACTACATCTTCAAAGCGTGCGAAAACAGCTATAAAATTCAAGATTTTTTTTTTGTATGTAATATCGAATCCTCTTCTGGTGTTTTGTTCAATACATGACAAAATTAGTAATTTTGAAAAGAAAAAGCAATGTATGTTCAAGATGATATCAGAATAAGGGTTCGATATTACAAACTAAGAATTAATTTAAACTTTTATTCTTATGGATATTATGCACGTCGTAGGTGCAACGCTTCTTTCGTTCACTTTTGTTTTCTTTAGTTAAGTAGTCTTTAACAGCAGTGGACCAGTATGCACTCTAGTTATACAATATACAAAAATTATTGCTAGCCAGTGTGTTATACAGTTTCCAGCAATTCGATGAAAATTGGCTCAATATATATTGACCAGCAAGAATTCTTACTGGATCTAGTAAGAGGGCACAGGTGTGTTATTACCGTAAATCTTGTACGGTAATAACACACCTGTGTTTTTTTTTTAAAAAACGACCCCTAAATATTACGGTATATTACCGTAAAATATACGGTACCAAATTTGTTTCTAAACACGGTCAATATTATTTTGCTTCTAAATATACGGTCTGTCGTTTTTATGAAAAAACGGTGGTCCGTAAAATGTAGGGTAATCGGATGGCAGCGAGAGTTGACGGTAATCGGTCAGTAAATTTAAGGCGAAATTTTTTACAGTGTAGGTTGCGACATGACGTCTATCTTAGCCCCTGCCTATCTTTGCCCATTGTAATATTTTAGGAACTGAGGGAGGTCGTAAATATTTTTGGAGGTCGGGAGACTGCGTCTCTCCGTGTTAACCCTCACTTTTACACCTGCTTAGGAGTAATTTACCAGGACAGTTTAGGATTTGTTGTTTCGATGAAGGTTCTTGTCTAGATACATTGAACAAAACTCAATACAAAATCATTGTTTTGAAGTGTGTTTCTTGTTTCTGCATAGATGACGAAGCTTTCCATGTTTGGAGTTGGTAAAGATGATGAAAGTAAACCAACGCATGATGAGATCAATTGTTATTTTCTTATACACGTTTCGTGGTGGTTTCAAAAATGAGCTGTTTCAGGTGACTAGTTGTAAGTTGAACTATATTTTCGTTTTCTATAGTAAATTGTTCTTCATGTTGAACAACATCCTATTCTTAATTAGAATTTTGCTGCATTTAATTTTAATTTCTTCTTTTTTGTGTATCGTGGTTGAGTGGAGCATCCACTTGAGGCTTTCCTAGGTTGTTATTTATGTCATGACAAGGGGTACTTTGTGCTCCTCCTTGGGGCAGCTGCTGTTGATGGTGACATATAAATCCTCTCTATGAAATAACGTGGGTCAAGTAAGCCTTTGAGATAACTACTAATCCTCTTTCGATGTCCCAATATTTCACAGGTAGCGCCTGGAATGGATTATTTTTATTAATCCAAAGCAAATAGCACCTTAAATATACATTCCATACCATTCAATTCTATCGACATGATTCAGTGTATAAGTTTTAAAGATAATAAATGAGTGTTCGAATATAATTTTATTAGAATATTAAGTTTTATTTCTGAAAAAATCCATTGAGAATTCAGCGTTATATTTCCTGAGGGTTATCCATTTAGTCTTAAAATACCAGGAAAAATGTTTAACCTAATGGTATTTGTTGACAGAATTTATCCAGTTAAGAGACCTAATCACTGTGAAATTAAAATACCGCTAATTTTACAGTAATTATCCGATACCTTCAAATAGATACAAGATAAATCGAAATGTGTAACAAGAGCTCGCTAGATAATATTATTTTGCATGAGGTACCGTTATCATGAGTCACGTAGTAGCTTTCCGTTTGCAGCCATTTAGAAACGCGAAATTAAATGCCGATTTTTCTAAATGGCTGGAAATTGAAAGCAGATAAGCGAGTCGTGATAACGGTATCTCATGTAAGATAATATTGTCTAGCGCGCTCTTGTTCCATATTACAGGTGCATTTCGCCACCCACCCCCCACCTTGGAGTTTCGAAACAAAACCTATGCCAATCGTTTGTGCTGCAATGTACCGCAAAAATTTTCGTTTGTACCACTTAAGATACAAAGTTATAAGAGTTTTAAAGTGGGGGGGCTGGGGAAACGGCAGCCCCCACCTTGGAATTTCAAAACGAAACCTATTGCAATTGTTTGTGCCAGAATGTACCTCAGAAATTTTCGTTTGTACCACTTCCGGTACGAAGTTATAAGGGATTTAAAGTGGGGGCTGGAGAAACGGCAGCCTCCAACCTTGGAATTTCGAAACATAAACTATGCCAATCGTTTGTGCTACGTTTGTGCCTGAATGTACCGCAAAAATTTTCGTTTGTACTACTTCCGGTACGAAGTTATAAGGGTTTAAAAGTGGGGGGCTAGAGAAACGGCAGCCTCCAACCTTAGAATTTCGAAACAAAACCTACGCCAATCGTTTGTGCTACGTGTGTGCCGGAATCTACCGCAAAAATTTTCGTTTGAACCACTTCCGGTACGAAGTTATAAGAGTTTTAAAGTGGGAGGGCTGGGGAAACGGCAGCCCCCCACCCAAGAATTTCAAAACATAACCTATGCCAATCGTTTGTGCTAGGTTTGTGTCAGAATGTACCGCAAAAATTTTCGTTTGTACTACTTCCGGTACGAAGTTATAAGGGTTTCCAAGTGGGTGGGGCTGGAGAAACGGCAGCCTCCAACCTTGTAATTTCGAAACAAAACCTATGCCAATCGTTTGTGCTACGTTTGTGCCGGAATGTACCTAAGAAATTTTCGTTTGTTCCACTTCCGGTACGAAGTTATAAGAGTTTTAAAGCGGGAGCTGGGGAAACGGCTACCTTTAACCTTGGAATTTCGAAACAAAACCTATGCCAATCGTTTGTGCTACGTTGGTGCTGGAATGTACAACAAAAATTTTCGTTTGTTCCACTTCAGGTACGAAGTTATAAGGGTTTAAAAGTGGGGGGGGGCTGGAGAAACAGCAGCTTCCGCCTAGGAATTTCAAAACAAAACCTATGCCAGTCGTTTGTGCTACGTGTGTGCCGAAATGTACCGGAAAAATTTTCGTTTGTACCACTTCCGGTACGAAGTGATAAGAGTTTTAAAGTGGGTGCTGGGGAAACGGCAACCCCCTACCTTGGAATTTCGAAACAAAACCAATGCAATCGTTTGTGCTAGGTTTGTGTCAGAATGTACCGCAAAAATTTTCGTTTGTACCACTTCCGGTACGAAGTTATAAGGGTTTTAAAGTGGGGGGACTGGGGAAATGGCAGCCTCCAACCTTGGAATTTCAAAACAAAACCTATGCCAATCGTTTGTGCTACGTTTGTTCCGGAATGTACCGCTTCCGGTACGAAGTTATAATAGTTTTAAAGTTGGGGAGGCAGACTTCAGAAACATTAAATTCTATACAAATAGAGATAGAAACATAGAGTTAACGGCAATCGTTAATGCACTTAAAAGCACTAAGGACTAACGTTAGTTCTATCATATTTTGAGATTTATTCAAAATTTTTGGTGGGGTGGGCCAGCTTCAGAAATATCAAATTCTATACAATTAGAGGTAGGAACATAGTGTTAACGGCAATCATTAGTGCATCATTAGTGCACTTAAACGCACTAAGCACTAACGTTAGTGCTACCATATTTTGAGATTTGTTCAAAAAATTTGGTGGAGTGCTCAACTTCAGAAATATCAAATTCTATACAAATAGGGATAGAAACATGGGGTTAACGGCAACCGTTAGTGCATCGTTAGTGCACTTAAACCTACTAAGCACTATCGTTAGTACTACCATATTTTGGAATTCATTCAAGATTTTCGGTGGGATGGGCAACTTCAGTAATATCAAATTCTATAAAAATAGAGATAGGAACATAGAGTTAACTGCAATCGTTAGTGCATCGTTAGTGCACTTAAAATACTAAACACTGACGTTAGTGCTACCATATTTTGGGATTTATTCAAGATTTTTGTTGGAGGGGCCAACTTCAGAAATATCAAATTCTATACAAATAGAGGTAGAAAATATGCAGTTAAAGACAATCGTTATTGCATCGTTAGTGCACTTAAATGCACTAAGCATTAAGGTTACTATTACCATATTTTGGGATATATTCAAGATTTTTGGTGGGGCCAACTCCAGAAATATCAAAGTCCATACAAACATTTAGTGCTTTCTAGAAGCACTAACGATACACTAATGAATGGCATTAATTTTTTGTTAGTGCTTGAAGTTGACGCAAGTTCACCGTGCCCTCCAAAGATATTGTACCTGTAGCACCTACACTAATGAAGTACTAACGTTAGGGGTTGGTGCACTAAGAACCACTAACAATTGCACTAGAAGATATCATTAGTGCTTTTGAATATGGCGGAAATTTGATGCAATTAAAAATTCCCAATAAATGTCTTATAGGAGTTTCGTGACATGTAATTGTCCATAACTACACTAATATTGAAGGACAAACGAAACTGTTAGTGTTTTCTAGAAGCACTAACGATGCACTAACGATTGCACTAGAAGAGTTCACTAGTACTCTTGAATTTTACGGAAATTTGATGCAATGAAACATTTCCCATAAATTTATTATGTGTTTCGTTACATGTAATTGGCCATAACTAAACTAATATTGAAGTACTAACTAAACTGTTAGTGTTTCCGAGAAGCACTACCAATGCACTAACGAATGGCACTAAGTTTTTAGTTAGTGCTTGAAGTCTGGGCGCTAAGTTCACTCTGGCCTCAAAAGGTATGTTAATTGTAGCACATTTACTAATGAAGCACTAATCTTAGGTGTAGATGCGCTAAGTAGCACTAACAATGCACTAACGATCGCTCTAGAAGAGATCATTAGTGATTTTGAATTTGGCGGAAATTTGTTTCAATGAAAAATTTGCCTAAATTTCTTGTGAGTCTCATGATATGTCATTGGCCATAACTACACTAATAGTGAAGCACTAACGAAATTGTTAGTGCTTTATAGAAGCACTAACGAATTGCACTATTTTTTCCGTTAGTGCTTAAAGTGTCGGTGCGAAATTCACGCTGACTTCCCCATAGGTTTTTTTACTTGTAACACCTACACTAATGAAGCACTAACGTTAGGTGTTTGTGCTCTAAGAAGCAATTACGATGCACTAACAATTGCACTAACAGAGGTAATTAGTGCTTTTGAATGCGATGGGAATTTGATGCAATGAATAATTCCCCATGTGTTTCTTATGGGAGTTTTGAGACTTATAATTGGCCATTTCTACACTAATGGTGAAACACTAACGAAACTACTTGTATCTTCTAGAAGTACTAACAATGCACTAACGTATAAAACTAATTTTTTCGTTAGTGCTTGTAGTGTGGGCTGAGTTCACGATAATTTCGAAAGTTTTCTTTCCTTGTAACATTAGTGCTTCCTAGTGCACCAACACCTAAGTTTCGTGCTTCATTAGTGTAGGTGCTACAAGTAAGAAACCTTTGCGGGCCAGCGTGAACTTGGTTTCCACTTCAAGCAGTAACGAAAAATAAGTCCATTCGTTAATGTATCGTTAGCGCTTCTGCAAAACACTCATAGTTCCGTTAATGCTTAACTATTGATGTAGATATGGCCAATTATATGCCACAAAAATCCCATAAGAGATTCATGTGGAATTTTTCATTGCGTCAAATTTCCACCAAAATCAAAAGCACTAATGACCTCTTCTACTGAAATCGTTAGTGCTTCTTAGTGCATTAACACCTAACGTTAGTTCTTCATTAATGTAGGTCCTACAAGCAAAAAAAAACTTTTGGAAGCTTTCATGAACTTGGCGCCCCACTTCAACCAATAACGAAAAAATTAGAGCCGTTTTCGTTAGTGCTTCACTATTAGTGTAGTTATGGCCAGTTACATCTCAGGAAACTCACATAAGAAATTTAAGGGGAGTTTTTCAGTGTGTCAAATTTCTGCCAAATTAAAAAGCACTAATGATCATTTCTAGTACAATCCTTAGTGCATCGTTAGTGCTTCTTCGTGCACCAACCCTTAACGTTAGTGCTTAATTAGTGTAGGTGCTACAAGTAAAATAGTTTGGTGGTCAGCGTGAATTTGCGCCCTCTTCAAGCACTAACAAAGTAATTAGTGCATTCGTTACTGCTTCCTGAAAATACTGACACTTTGTATGGAATTTGAGATTTCTGAAGTTGGCCTCCACCAAAAATTTTGAATAAATCTCAAAATGTGGTAACACTAACGTTAGTGCTTAGTGCATTTAACTGCACGAATCACGCTCTAACGATTGCCGTTAACTCCATGTTTCTACCTCTATTTGTATAAAATTTGATATTTTTGAAGTTGGCCCCCACCAAAGATCTTGAATAAATCCCAAAATATGGTAGCGCTAACGTTAATGCTTATTGCGTTTAAGTGCACTAACAATGCACTAACGATTGCCGTTAACCCCATGTTTATACATCAATTGTATGGAATTTGATATTTCTGACGTTGACTCCTAACCAAAAATCTTGAATAAATACCAAAATATTGTAGAACTGACATTAGTCCTTAGTGCGTTTAAGTACATTAACGATGCACTAACGATTGCCGTTAACACTGTTTCTACCTCTATTTGTATAGAATTTGATATTTCTGAAGTTGGCCCCTCCAACAAAAATCTTGAATAAATCCCAAAATATAGTAGCACTAACGTTAGTGCGTAGTGCTTTTATGTGCACCAACGATGCACTAACGATTGCCGTTAACCCCATGTTTCTACCTCTATTTGTATAGAATTTGATATTTCTGAAGTTGGCCCCTCCAACAAAAATCTTGAATAAATCCCAAAATATAGTAGCACTAACGTTAGTGCGTAGTGCTTTTAAGTACACTAACGATGCACTAACGATGCGCTTATTTTGTGAAAATCTGTCTGCATAAAGATGGGTGGGGGTGCTAACTTCATATGAAGTTGGTCCCCCACCAAAATCTTCAATATCTCGTAAACACTGATAGCACTAACGTTAGTTCTAAATGCACTAACGTGCACTAACCATGCATTAACGATGTGCAACGTTTGGTGTAATTTGGGAGAGGTGGAGGGCCAACTTCAGGCATGTAATTTTTTTGCGGTACATTCCGGTAAAAACGTACCACAAACGATTGACATAGTCTTATAAGGAAATTCCAAGGTGGGAGGTTCTGGAAACGGCAGCCCCCTAGTTAAAACTGTCATACTTTTGTACTGGAAGTGATACAAACAAAAATGTTTGCGATACATTCCGATACAAATGTTGTTAAACGATTTGCATAGGTATTGTTTCGAAATTCCGAGGGGTATGAAAACGGCAGCCCCGTAGTTTGAAACCCTCGTATCTCGAGTTTAGCGATACGTTCCTGTTCAAAAGTAGTGCAAACAGTGGACATAGGTTTCATTTCGAAATTCCTGGGTGCGGGGCTGCCGTTTCCACAGCCCCTCTTGAAAACTCATATAACTTCGTACCGGAAGTGGTACAAACGAAAAATTTTTGCGGAACATTCCGGCACAAACGTAGCACAAACGATTGGCATAGGTTTCATTTCGAAATACCAAGGTTGGCGGCGGCCGTTTCTCCAGCCCCCCCCCCGCCCCCATTTTAAAACCCTTATAACTTCGTACCGGAAGTGGTACAAACGAAAATTTTTGCGGTACATTCCGGCACAAACGTAGCACAAACGATTGGCATAGGTTTTGTTTTGAAATTCAAAAGTTGGAGGCTGCCGTTTCCCCAGCCCCCAGTTTAAAACTCATATAACTTCGTACCGGAAGTGGTACAAACGAAAAATTTTTGCGGATCATTCCGGCACAAACATAGCACAAACGATTGGCATAGGTTTTATTTCGAAATACCAAGGTTGGCGGCTGCCGTTTCTCCAATCCCCCCCCCCCACTTTAAAACACTTACAACTTCGTACCGGAAGTGGCACAAACGAAACTTTTTGCGGTACATTCAGGCACAAACGTAGCACAAACGATTGGCATAGGTTTTGTTTCGAAACTCCAAGGGGGGGGGGCTGGCGAAATGCACCTCCATATTACTATTATCTTTTATCTATTTCAAGGTATCACATAATTACTGTAATATTAGCGGTATTTTAATTTCGCCGTGATGGGGCCTCTTAAATCCCATCATGCAGTGAACTCAATATTTATTTATTATTTTTGCACTTTACTTTATGTTTCATTTTATCCTATATTCCTTTTTCATTGGCAAAACCAACAATTACCCTTTCGATTATAAATGGAGTGTATTGCTAGGAAGCCATGGAATACATAAATAGACAAAAACTTTCAGGTGCACGTGGAAATCTATTTGGAAGGAAGGCAGTAAGTCTACAATTTATTGATACGTGTAGAAGAAGTAATATGTAGATGTGAGGTGATTACGGTGAATTCTTTTCTATATGTGTAAGTGTTTACAATACAGTGTATTCATGGGCGCCGAAAAGGGAGCATTCTCTTCTGAAGTTTCGAAAGAGATTCAGTTCTTCGAAATGTATTCCAAACCATACTAGATTTCCTTACTCATCCACTACGACTGCAGTATCTAATTCATTTACTGTAGTTCACAGAGTTACGCACTTTCCATGAATAATAATTGTTTTCGTGAAGTATTGTGTGCATCACAGCACTGGGACAAATCCCGGAGGGGTAGGAGAACATGTCCTCTCCAAACTTAGAACTTGGGGCACTTTTCTCCGCAATAATCCGATTTGAAATGTGTTTTTTTTGGGGGGCGGATAAATGTAATGATTTGTTTCCGATTGCCATAAAGGAAAGTGAGATGAAATTGATGAATAAGCCTCAAATCTACCCGCCTCCCAATGTTGAAGGCAAATTTGAGCTGATGCATCACAGTGTGTACTTTTAAGACTTCATGTATGTGTCAGGTCTTTGCCCCCCCCCCCTTGAAAAATTCTGCAGGTGTTCCTAACTGTATTATGAAATCGCAATGTAAAATGCTCAGAAAATTTCTTACAGATTAAAATGAAATCGGAATTACCATAATACATTCAAATTTTTAACAATCTTCCAATGGCAATCGAACTCGAGACCACGCGTATCAAAGGAGCACTTTCTAAGTATAACAGCTGGGAGAGCAGTTTTGAAAATTTCGTTAGCAGTTCATTTAAAAAAAAAACTATTTTAAAAATCACGTAATACATTTTTCACTTGTTACATTTATGATAAAATTTTCAGCAAACTTTAATACTTTCTAACCAAATTTTCTTTCCTTAATTCCCTTTACATCAAAGCAACCTGAACTAGTGTTGAAAAATAAACTTACTATTTTAATTTTTCGTCGATATACCGTTGCAAAAAGGTGTCACTTGACGATTTGAACTTACAGTCATCCCTCTACCTACAAGGATACTACAGAGTAAATTGAAAGCCAATGGAACTCAATAATTCACTGTAATTGAGGTAATTACAATTTCGTAAACTTATTAAGTGGTACATGTGACCATAAATGCTTTTTTTATATATAATCAAGAGTAGTCTTTTAATGTCCAGAGCCCTATTTCAAGACCGTCGCTAATGACTACTGATAATTTATAGAAATTGTATGTTTTGAGTTTCCAATATTGTTCATTATGTATGTTTACTCTTTTTGTTAGAGTATGTTTACTTAGAATCCCCGAATTGCACTACATTTACTAGAAATAAGGAGTATTACTATAGGAATGGTTATAGATGACACACATGGAAATATACAGGGTGTCCCAGGAGGAAGGGCCAATATTTTGGGAAATTCTAGTATGGGTGATTCTAAGCAAAAAAGTTCATATGAACATAAGTAATAATCTCAATGGTTTGAGAGCTACAAGTTGTGAACCATTTTTTACTTTACATTACGTATTGCTCACCCAGTATTTATTCTACAGAGGTGCCACATAGAGGATTTGAAAGGTGATGGAATGGCCTTTTCATGTGGCAGTGGTATCTTTGGAACTTATTCAGGGATATTTGGAATCAGTGTTGCCATCCAATTTCTTTAAATAACATTAACTTTTTCAAATTTCTCTCAATTGCTTTCCTTCCAAATACAACACTGCCACATGCTGCATACCGTTGGAAAGGTTATGCCGTCACCTTTCAATCCGCTATGTCTTGCCTCTATAAAATAGTTACAGGATGAGCAATACTCAACAAAGTAAAATTGGTTCACAGCCTCTAGCTCTCAAACCATTGAGATTAGGGCCTATGTTCATATGAACTTTTTTGCTTAGAATCACTCATGTTACTATTTCCCAAAATATTGTCCCTTCCTCCTGGGACACTATATATATATATATATATATATATATATATATATATATATATATATATATATATATATATATATATATATATATATGTGTGTGTGTGTGTGTGTGTGTGGCGTTGTGTTATGTGTCTACTCATTTTTTCACGGCACGTTTCTCTAGTGCATCATTCATATACCATAAGTTAAAAGTATTTAGTCCGTAGCTTCCCTTAAAAGTGGTCTACTACATTCTTGAGTACTTGGAAACCGCTCAACTAAGACATTTTACATCAACAGTTTATCAAGAGTAAATCAATTTTAGGTAAAATTTTCTGCCTTTGACAAACTAATAGCTTGTTTTACTATATTTGAATTTGAATTTCAAATTCTTCTTTCAGGGACCAAGCCATGGTTGTTGATCTATAACTTGATAATTGAGATCTCTTTTGTAGTAACCAATTATGTAATTCAAGTTTCTTCCAGTAGAAACAACGATTTCGTGAAAAAGGTCAACGCAAATAGTACATCATTGTGCCAAACTTAATTACGAAGCAAAACCACAACTTGATTATAAATGGTTCATCGGATTTGAAAATAAAATATGTCGAAAATTGTTAATACACTACGTTTGTGCTAATGATGAAACTAAAGAACACATTTGAATATCTAATTTATCATAATCTTGGCTCGTGGCGACAGATGGCACCACAAGTCTATTTTTCAAAATTACGTCTATACAGCAGAAAGAATTCTGTGTTTTGGATTATGAAAAGTGTTTTTTTTTTTTTTTCGTTGTCACCATTCCGTTGATAATTTTTCAACTACACTATAAGATTACCACACTATGCTGAGATTGTTTAAGAACACCGGCTGCATGTGTAAAGACCACAGTAAAGACAAATGCTACTTGAAGAAGAATTTTCATGCTGTTGGCTTGGACGGTGTACTGAAGGTTTCTCTCATGTCCTCCTAGGTCTCTCGATCTGAAGGATTGTGATTTTTCTCATTTGGAGCAGGTGAAAGACACAGTGTAGGTGTCTCTACCAGCAACAACTTTAGTTTAGTTCCTGGATCACATTACAGCTGCATTTACGACCATTAGTAGGGACATATGAGAGAACATGTAGAGAAGAATTAGAATACCTAATAGGTGTGTGTTGTGTGACGAAAGAAAGCCACATCGAGCATTAGTAACAGTATATTTTAATCGCTGATTTGAGAAACGCCATAAGTCAATAATAGTCTATCAATAATGCCATAAGTCAATGATTTGTGACGTTTCTCAACTCAGGGATACTTGTTGCTGCTCGATATTGGCGTGACTGTTAGCGTGACGTCTGACATATCACAACTCAACACTGTAGCTACCCTTCAAAAATCCAAGCTGCATGTAAACTCATTTTCGGCACATGACTAACTTATGACGTTCCTCAAAACAGCGATTCATTTGAAAATTGGACAGTTTCTGTATATTACAGAGATCAATGCACCCACAGATACTATAAGCCACATATTTTCACTATAAACACGTGCTTTTACGACTTATAAACTACCAGTGGTAGACGACAAAAGGAAACTACACTTCAGGAAGAAACGAAGAGGACCTGGAGATCCACGAACAGATCCGATAACCCCTCCAAAAGTACGGCTATAAAATAAGGCGATAAGACTAAGAAGTTATCAGCGCCAGTGTTGATCGCTCACCTGCAATACCTTCTCCCAAGGCCGCCATGAGCTACAGAGTGTAATTTTTTAAATACCTACTCCCGGGGCTGCTATGAGCTGCGGAGTAAAACCTATCCCGTCTGAGGCCACTGTGGACTAAACCAAACTTCCTTTCTGTCTGAGACAAGTATGCGGAGCGGAAAGGGACTATTCAGAACCTATTGAAAATATTTATTTTGAGTATTAAATGAGTTTGAGAAAGACTTACAGAAACTTTATACAAAAATTATATAAGACATTTTATTATAAAAGGGTGAAGGGTTTTAAAAAAATCCCGTGTACGTCATTTGACTCTACCTACAGAATATTTCAATAATTTCGTATATCATTCATTATTGTACATGTCATAATTTTTCAACTCAGCCCTTTTAAACCCAAATAAATCGTTTATAGTCATCTTTGGTATGTATATGACGTGGCAAGTTGTCTTGAGAGTGAACAGAAAAAAAAACTATTCAGTTCTTAATTATAAAAATCCACAGACCAACTGAGAAGATAAAGTGGGGTCTATAAATTTTCATAATTTATACAGAACAAGGGTTAACTACTCCAGGCAATTAATAGTCTCCGCCAGTCGATTCGCTTAAGAAAGAACAAGAAAAAGAGAATATCAAGAAATTCGTTCCCCAACCATCGAGTGCGAAGGCTAATTTCAAGACCGAGGCAGGTCATTAAGTGCTCCGTGTTTTTCTAACTACCTTTTCTTTTTTTTATCTTCTTATTTTCTAAGAAAATTCAATTTCATGCGGAAATTTATTGCTCTCATTTCTTTAATTCCCAGGAAAAATAAAGTAAGAAAAGAATTAAAGATAAAAATAGAATTCCCAGGAAGAAACAATTGGAAACTAAAGAAAAGAAAGAACTTAACGAAATGTATTCCCTTTTTTGGTACGTTGGTTGGAAACTGTTTTGTTTCTCCCACGGTTGACTGTAAAGATCATTAGATCGAAATCTCCGCAGGCCTTCCAACTTTCTCTAAATCAATTAAAGAAATAGAAATAATGAAAAAATAAAATGTTGATAACAGAAACAGTACAAGCTAGTTTTTACATTCTTAAATAGCATTCGATAGGAATTGCCAGTAAGACCAAAATAATGAAGACAAAAATAGCAACTTTAAGAATTAGATTCTTTAGGACCTCTCATATGTTTCAAGAACATCCCACAGTATGTGGCTTTGTTATGGACAGTATCATGTCCGTAGCTTTTGTCGGGGTTCAACCGTTTTCGTCCATATTTTTATTCGCTCTAACGGCTGGTCTATAGATTACGCATCTACTTCATAGGAACAAGGATCTCCGTTCCGATTTCCGAAGAAAAAATTTTGAAATTTTAACCCAGTATGGTGATTGGGATTTCACTATAAATTGAAGGTGTACATCTCATGTAGCCTCTACAGTGGTAGAGCGTTACCTCTGGGGCATGGAGTCCTTTGTTCGATCCCAGCTCGCTCTAAGTCAGCTTTGTGGTAGACTAAAACCGTGTACATGGCTTTTTTCGGGGTTCTTTCGTTTCGTCTCATTTTATTAATTCCACCATTTCATTAATTTCTCATCATCACCGTCTCCTTTAGCCTAGCCGGCATAACTGTAGGACGTGATACTTGAAGATTTTATTTTATTTCATTTCATTTCACTTCATATAACCTCTGTCCTCAAAAGGGTTACTAAATTTCAATCTAAGTGATGATCATTTTCTTTCCTCCAATTCATTCAGTTCCATTAAGCGCACACATGTTTCTCCTTCAGCCTAGCAGGTATACTCATCAAGGCTGTAATAATCGGCGGTGCAAGGATCTCGGGATCCCGGACAAAGAAATTCCTGCATTTTCCATTTGAAGCTCATATTACTTAGATTACCTTGTAATTTACTTTTTGTGGAGATGAGTATAATATTACATTGAAAATAACACAATTGAACATTAATTATATTACAATGACACTTTTAACAACACTACTAAGCAAATACTTAGATAGGTAGCTAAAAAATCCTCCTATACTGCTCCACTGTCTCCATTACCACGGCCAGGAGCGAACTTTCCACAACGTCTACAGTCCGTCGGGATGAAACTTTCAAGTCTCATCGTGGTTGGAAGGTGTGATTACATATTGCAATAACATTAATTGTGTGATATTCAACATCTATGATGTGTGAACACCATCGAAACCGGAGGCAGCACACAACCCATTTTTTCGTCACACAAGTTCGAAGTCTTGTAAAAAAAAAATGTAATAACAAATGAGTTGAGTTGATTTTGGGTTTAACGTCCCGCTCAGCAGAGAGGCTATATGAGACGTGCACCTACTGATTAACGTGGAATCCGAACCACATGAGCTCCCGCCGGGAATCGAACCCAAGTCTCCCACGCCAAAGGCGCGTACAGTAACAGCTTAGCCATGGAGGAGCTCGTAATAATAAACGAATAACGCATTCCACTTCCTTGAGACGAGCCAGACAATTCCAAGAAAATAACAAATGTAATTGCAAGAAAACCACACTTTAACTTGCCTGCTGAGATTTATTTGTATATTTAATATAACATATACAAAATAAGTAAGAAAATACAGTAAAATTTCAACACTCTGAAGTAAAAGGTTATTATTAGGAAATAAATACAAATGATAAATAACAAATACTTCTGTTCCTGTTTTTAGGCTATCCAGAGTTACTTACCGAATGATTCGTACATTCGATCTCATATGACCTTTGTGATGGTTTCAGGTAAGTAATATCTCGTTTCAGATTCAACTTCCATATACCGGCACGATGGTGAATAGGTAAATTTTCCCAGGTAAATACACGTATAAGTAAGTACTGTAGATGTAGGCGTAGATTAGGTTTCCTTCTCCTTTTTTTCTTTAGTTAAAGTGTAGCTTTAGACTAGTATTTCGATGGTTTATTATAAGGCCCTAATTATTAAGAGCCTGCATTACTAAAAATAATGCAAAATTTACAATTTTTCTTTTGCTGGTTTATTCATAAGTGAAAGGAGATAATGATATGCAACTTACCACAATCACAGATAATGTTGTTCTACAACAGAAAATATGAACCTGAAGAATTTTCAGTGTTGCCATCCATAGAAATTACAGTGTTGCCAGAATAACAATTTCCCTAAAATCTAAGTTTTGGCAGCGACTAGAGGAACGATCTCAACTGCACTTTGTTCCTTATTGTGTTGTTTTGGTTTGCTGTGTACTACTTTTTAATTAACATTATTATTTAGTTTTAATAACTGTATGTTAAAACTATTTCGTTTATTGCAAACTAAATACAACTATTATTTAAAAAGTAGTTCACAGGAAACCAAAGCAACATGATACGTAATCAAATGCAGTTGAATTCGTTCCTCTAGTCGCTGCCTTAACTTAGATTTTAGGGAAATTGTTATTTTGGCAACACTGTAATTTCTATGGATGGCAACACTGAAAATTCTTCAGGTCTATATTTTCTGTTGTAGAACAACATTATCTATGATTTTGGTAAGTTGCATATCATTATCTCCTTTCACTTATGAATAAACCAGCAAAAGAAACATTGTAAATTTTGCATTATTTTTAGTAAGGCAGGCTCTTAATAATGTTTTAAGCTTATTGTCACATAAGTGAACTATAGAGCATAAGGTTCATTGTTATCTTGACTATAAAGCTATCTTATTTGACTACAATATATAAATAACACCATTTATTTGCTCCATTATTATTAAACTTCCCAAGAATTGCCATAGCCAAAGAACCACACAATAAGAAAAGATCACTCTCAACTAACAGGCTTAATATTGGTTTAAGAAATAAATTGATGAAGTACTATTTACGGAGTATTGGACTTTATGTGTTCAGAAACTTATGTGGTGTTGGAGGAAGAGGGGGAAGATAAAATTGACACAGCGGGTAACAAATGAAGATGTTTTAAAATGGATAGGAGAGAAGAGGACACTTCTCGACAGCATCCTTCGTAGGAAGACCAATTGGATTGGACACATCTTGCGAAGAAATTGTCTTCTTCATGCCGCTATAGAAGGAAAGATGAAGGGAAAGCTACCAGTAAGAAGAACATAACTGATCGATGATTTGAAAATATAGAAGAAAATATTGGGAGTTAAAAGAGGAATCTGAAGATCGATGAAAGTAGAAATCCAATAGTTCCAGGACCTGTTAAAAGGCAGAATACTTTAATAATAATAATAATAATAATAATAATAATAATAATAATAATAATAATAATAATAATAATAATAATAAATCTACTTAACTATTTTAATTAAATTATGCATGCATGCTTAATTACTAAACAATAACTCTCATTTCGTATGTTATTTATAGATACAATTTACTTTTAAGCGTTCTCAATTGTTTTATACAGTAATTTCCAGTAATGATGTGTTTCGAATAGTTGTGGTTTTCGACTGGATTATACAATTTTTGCTAAATTTAGTGGTGAAAAGTCCGATAGCAAAATGTGTGCTCCTTCAGATTAGCAGTGGAATTCAAGCATCGGTTTAGAAATGCAGTGGCTTTAATAACACTGTGGTCAGAAGAATGTTCTGATGAAGTATTTTGTAATTTCTAATGTCCTGTTGAAAGGCATCTAGTGTGAATTTTTAAAATAAATTTTGGTACTCTTATCCTTTTCAGGATGACCGGCGCATCACAAGCACGACAGATGGATCTTCTGTGAAAAATCCACCAACCAGAAACAGAGAATGTGAGGGATATAACCAGCATAGAGTGAACACATAAGAAAGCAAGAAATAATGGAAAGCACTACACTTGGGAACAATAATCTATAATTTCGTTCCTTTCCCGTGGTTCTTAATAAATATTACTTGACCCACAATATGGCTTGTGTATAGCCCGCTCCCCCCAGTTCTTTGTCACCTGAACTGGAAGAGTCACTACTACAACAACTGCTACTGATACTACTACTACTACTACTACTACTACTATTACTACTACTACTATTACTACTACTATTACTCCTACTGCTGCTACTACTACTACTACTACTACTACTACTACTACTACTACTACTACTACTACTACTTATATCGAGAACAGAACCCAACTAATCCCTGCGGGGCTTCTAACCCGTTCCTACTACTACTACTACTATTGCTACTAACTACCACTACTACTACTACTGTTGCTACTAACTACTACTACTACTACTACTACTACTACCGCTACTACTACTACTACTACTTATACTAAAGCTTCCTTATCGCAAGATTTACATCTTAAATCTTTATAACATGCGATTCCGATTCATCATGAACTAGTATGAATCGTTAGAATCACTATGATTCGTTAAAAATCACTGTGGGGAGCGGGCTATACTCAATCCTATATAAAAAAGAACATTAAAATATAAATATTATTTATTTTTACCTTCGTTTAGTATTCAGGATACAAACTTTTAATTCCTTTAACATCACTTGTTCTAAGAACTTCCTAATCTTCTATCCATCAACTTTCTATTTATTTAATTCAATCAATACCGTAAGTAAAGAAAGAGACTAATAATTAATAAATTACAATTTCCTTTTCTTCCTTTACAAAATCTGCTCCGTTATTGCACCTCTGATCTTCTTCCTAAGACAGATAGATAATAGTACAACATAATAATGAAATATACAACAACATACAACATACCGTTGTAACTTCCTGTCATTCAAAGGATGTTGTTAGAGCCAGGAATGTAGTTGAACCATCTACATGCCCAAAAAATGCTGGAACAAAATTAAGGAAGACAAAGAATTTATTTTTCACTCATCTGGGAACTTGGCTGATTATGTAACAGAGAACACTTTTCTCATGTAAAATATGAGAATTCAGAAAACGAAACACTCCTACAGAAAGAAACAATCTTCCAGGAGATCATTTACGTTTTTCTATAATTTGATAATTGATGGTGTAATTATTACTGTGTACAAGAAAGCTTTTCTTGTAGTTCACGGCCTCTATCGCAGCAGAAAACGAATACGGCTACTTCAGGAACAGGTCAAGGGTGGAAACGTCACAACCCAAAGCGATGGAAGGGGTAGGCATCACAACCGCCCAAACGCTTTTACATAAGCTAGTTTGGAATCTACCAGATAATTTATAATAGAAAATCATGTAACACGTATGCAGCAAAGCGACTTCAAGGATCTCACACGACTTATGTCATCAACTACCAAGGAAACAACCACAGACACCAAGGAGCCTTTCAAGCTTTCAGAGGCAGCCATGTTTAAGATAAAATCAGCTATTTCCCATAAGTAGCTGGAGAGGAGAAAGCATACATGTTGGATGGACTTTATGACTGACACATAAGAAGGGTCTCCTCGGTTGAATTTAAGATAACTTGTGATCTGCATTAATATACAACTATTTGGTGTCTGTGCTGAGAATATTGTAATGCATGAAACTACATATGCATTAAATTTATAAATTATTTTGTTTTCCTACTTAAGTTTGATTTATTATTATGTTCACAAATAATGGTCATGCATTTCTGTTAGTTATTATTCAACAGAACTCACACCCAACATTCTGATGCAATAAGGAGCTAACCAACAATGAGTAATATTGAACTGCAAAAGGACAAATTTAACACACTTTGCATTTAAAGTGTACACAATTGTATGTGTCTATATAAACAAGAAACTTCAGTGATGCTTACGAATGAATTTCACATTACAACAATAATTCCGATTTATGGATTTTTTCAAACTTTCAAATGCTAATATCTCGAAAACAACTTTTAGAGAGTTAGCTCCTTATTGCACCGAGCCCTGCAATTGTCAACAAGAAAGCGTACAGTCGGATGACAGGATGAAGATACTTAAGCATATTTATAATTTTTTATAATTTTTTTAAAAAAAAATTGTATTGTGAATGATAATAATATTCAAATTCTTTGTAAATCTAGATCTTTTAGAATATTCCTGATTGATGTAAACTTATTTATATTCTTTGTATAATTTATGAAATTTTGTGTTCATTTTCTATTTTCAATAAAATTCTTCTTTCATAAAGCACATAATGTGTTCCTTGTCGCCAACTACAAAGCCAATATAGTCAACAGAAGTAATTTTAACAGAAAATTGAAACAATTATATAAACGTATAAATACAAGAAAATAAGGCAATAGAACTTAAAAAGTCAAAGACAATTAATAAACCGGAGATAATAATCATAATTGAAATGGCACTGAACCGATGAACAGAAGACAGCATAAGAAATATATCTTCATCATACAATTTTATGAAGACTAAACAGGTCCGAAATTGAATAAAATTTAGTTCAAAGAGTTATCTTGGTTTTGTCACAATCAGCTTTGGTTTCCTCTAGTACTTTTTGGGGGGGACAGAATATTAATTGATTGATTTTTGTTTTACATCCCGTTCAGCAGCGAAGCTATATGAGACGTCGACCTACTGATTAACGTGGAATCCGAACCACATGAGCTCCCGCCGGGAATCGAACCCGGGTCTCCCGCGCCATGGCAGATTATTAAATTTGAGGGAATTCCGCCGAGGCACTTAGCGTAGATGGACACAGGTAATGTGAGATACATACATTACATTATGAAATTTCATATTAGTATTAAAGACGCCTTTCTCCATTTTTAAAATGCGAGTAATAGTCAAAAACGTTTCTTAAGTATAAAACTCCATGATTGGGCATCCCATAAATACCCTCCAGCACGGGTCCCGAAAAGATTTGTTATACAGTGTCGAAAATCATAGGACTTGAAACTGAAAATATCGTTTTTCAAGAAAATTATCTTTATTTTAATGTTTCCAGAGTGTTTCTGTGTAGTAGAATGAATATTACACATGTCTCCAATCAGGGCTGTCGGATTGGAATCCCAGTAGGAACGTTTTTTTGGTAGCGATCCAGCAATCTGAAGGGTTCACGAAGCTTTTTATATTAAGGGTTTTGTAATTGTGAGTTAGGTATTCATATATAACGCCATCGAAACCCGGTGTAATTTGTAGGATAGAGAAGATTTCTAAATGTGCAAATGTTTCTCGTGGCATCAGAACCAAGGGAATTACTGTGTTCGTTCTTCCCTGTTTCCTAGGGAAAATACTCTTATTCTTCTCGCTTAGAAAACAAAAAATCACATGGATTGGATAGTTGAAGTTTAGTATCCCTTTCAGCGCCGATGCTATATGAAACGTGGACCTAGAACTTCAATTGAAACCCAAACCATCTAACCTTACACCGTTAATCGAACATGGATATCTCGCGCCAAAGATGTGCACATTAATTATATATAGCTACGACAGAGTTCAGAAATCGCATGGCAACTATCTACAGAAAACATATTAGCAATGAAGCTACGTTAGAATAATAACGGTAGCAACTTAAAACGTAATTCAGTCTCTCCCCGTTTACTTGGGAGGTTAATTTTATTTGTGTTAGTTAAATGAAGAAACTATTACTATTGAAACTTCTTAGAATATATAATTTACAAGAAATACTTTACAGAGTTTGGAACTTGTTTTACATTTTATTTACTTCGTTTCTGAATAATATGGTCTTATGTAGCTAAATATTGTTTTAGTAACTAAGAAACGAAGTTTAACTGTTTATGACCAGACATATTCCTTTTGATGTAGTTCTTTGAACAAGATCCAATTAAAAACTGCATAAATAATGTCAGTGTCTTAATTAGAAATTCTTATTACAGATAATTTATCTGCACTGCGTAAAGTGAATTTTGGCGTTACTTTTACAAGTAGTGTGTAAAGGACTAAGTGGATCACTGCTCGGAAAAGGCAAAAGATAGTGGATACAATATGTTAATTAACTGTAATTAATAGCAGTTTCTTCTAACAAAATAAAAACTTTTAGTTACTGTTGTAAAAAAGTGAAGATAAAATGAAATCTTTGAGTTTTACGTCCCACGGTTATGCCGGTTAGGCTAAAGGAGACGGTCATGATGAGAGATGTTTGTCCACCACAAAGTCTACACTGTTGTAAACGGACGAGGTATCTTTAACTACATAAAAACTCATTTTCAACTGGCCTAGTGGCTATCTCATACATCTTTAGTGTACGTGATCCCGATTTCGAATCCCAGTAGAGAAGCACAAAAAAAAAATAATTACACAATCATTCATTTTCATCAAACATTCTATACCTTTAGCCTAAAGGACATACCCGAGGAACGTTAAATTGCAGAAGAAACAAATTCGATTTTTCATTTTCTCAAAAACAAATCATGGCAACTTACCTACAAGCATGTTATCTTAATCAGTTTGATCTAATTTATCGAGTGAAGCATGTCTTACCATTGGACAATATTTTATTAAAACAGAAATTAAAATTAAGAAGTTGAGAATACTTTTAGGCTAAAAGCTGTGTCCAAAAGTGCAAAGTGCACACTTCAAGGACGCAAACTTAAATGGGATTTCACAAAAAGAAATCCATGATGTGTTGAGTTGTGAATCTCCAGAATAGATAGATTACTTTTAAAATTATGTCAGAGTTTATAGTGGATTGAACATGGGATACAGTTGGCGCCACCTCCGAAACTTCTTCGATAACACTTTTGCATCTGTGTATGTATCTACCATTCTACCCCACTTACTTATCTATACTCCTACTATACCCAAAGGTAAAAGTGAGGGGAAACACATGGGACGCCGTTCCCCACTTGCAAATAAAATATATGGCGTCCCTCCTCTTCCTAAAAAATTACAATGGGCGAAGATAGACACGGGAGATGGAGTAACGTCATGCGTCTCCTACCTTTTGAGGTCCACATTTACCCCTGACTATACCTGGTTCTATCTGTGCATGATAATATGCTTCTATATATGGTCATTTACTATTTTGTACTATCTGGTATTATGGTCAATGACATAAGTCACATGATTAAATTTTTTATACACAGTCGACTGTGATCGGGTCTTTTCGAAATTTAGGATTGAATCTAATGATCAAGTAACCTAGCCCGTGACTTAACTGGAATTGCGGTATGTGTTAACAACTTTATACTTTTTGTGTCTGTTATAATAATTTAAGATAATAGTGGTCTATGATAACTGTATGTCTTCATAAAGGAAATGTTTTATACTTTTTGACTGTGATATAATTTTTCGAGAAAGTAAAAGGCCATCTTTAGTAGCACATTTGAATTCTGACATGTCCAACGAAATATATTTTTGTTACCCGCAAAACATTGTGAGTTGTTGTTCTAATCTATTGACTATAGAAGGATTTAGTATCATACATGTTTATTTTTTTATTTTTTGCACTATTATTATTATTATTATTATTATTATTATTATTATTATTATTATTATTATTATTATCATCCGTACATTACACTTTTTTTATTTTTGTTCTTCTATAAAATTGTCAATGCACTTGTGTCAATGATTCTACATTACAGAAATACCTGCATATAGCCCACAAGTGTTACAATCTTTCAGTTAATTATTTCCAGTATATAGATGCACTTTAGCGGTCTTTGAGTCGAGTACCGGTTCACTTCTTCTTCTGGACTGTTATTCGAACATTTTTGGTTCGTTCTATTAGAAATAAAACTTAGGTTATATTTGTGCTAGATATACTGTTTGTTTTCCGAGTAGTGGTACGTACAGGGGTACAGTGTGCTACAACGTGAACACTTTGACAAATTAACTTTTGATCCGCACCATGTTGCAGTATCTTACCCTGCTAGGACATGAAACATTTATTTTAAAAAGGACAAAGATTTTTCCCGTATTGACATAAACAAAAAAAAAAAAAACAAATGCGACAACAAGGCACTAGTATAGCGTTGGAAACAATGCTGTAACTAAAATAATTGAGGAAGTTCATAACGAGCAAAGGCAGGGAAGTAGCAACACGATCACAGAGTACAGACGTCACTCAGAGAAGCGTTATTTACAGCAAATGTGACTTGAAAATACTTCGAAAAGTTCCTATTATTTTTAGAGTTTGCATTGTATGTAATTAGATTCCATAACAAAGATTTCATTGTAATGACATTAATATTACAGTAAAACCTCTCTATGTTGACCACCATCGGTTCCATTGAAAAGTGGCCAACTTACAGAAAATAAATGAGATTGATGTATTTTTGGAATAGGATTTCTAGTATTACTTATTAAAAAATTTTAATAAGCAATGGCACGACAGCTACTTTTAAATAATGTATATAGAGTAATCATAACAATATGCAGTACTAGAAAAAATACTTCAGTATGTTGTTACGTGCAGAAATTTTATCCACACTTAATTTTAAAAAAAATCTTGGAGTGTATTGCCTGAGGAGTATGCAACCCGAAATGAAGATTTAATTTTTTTCAGCGCCTCTGGCGGAAAGTTGTGAATTACGTACCTACGACGGTGCTTGAAGAGGATGGCTTAGCCATTCGATTGCTACTGTGCAAGTGGACACTATCTGTTCTGCTATAGTCAACTGCGTATAATGACTTTCAGAATTAGTGAATTTTACACTTTATTACTGAAAAAGAAGTCTATATTCAGATATTTTCTAAAGTATTGGTATCTAATTTCCAAAAAGTGTTATTTCGATTTGGCGATATTGTGTGGATGAAAAGTTCTGTAGTGTGACATCAACTAAATTAAATCGGGAGTGAATATACCACTTTTGTAAATAGGGAGTTGTTATAGTAATTTGTTATATTCTCTGATTTAAGGTGTTACATTAGTTAGGAGTAAATATACTTTATATCTATTTAAATTATTTAACAGCATATTAGAACAATTTTGAATATGAATGTTTTTAAAGAAAATTAATGATATGGAATTGTGGTAGGGTAGATGTTGCTACTCTGTTAGACTCCTTAAATATACTTACAGTAAAACAGTTTTATCTAGTATAAAAATATATATATCAGGATATAAATTTACATATGTAGAAACTACTATTCTTGTTCAAATCCATTGAAAGTATATATTGCTTGATTGAATTATTGTTATAAAGTTTTCAATTCACATATATAAGCTTTTATTTCACTATCCTAATAGCATCTTTTTGATTATTTATATCATGTGGTTTTTTTGTTTGTTTGTTTGTTTGTTTTGCTAAGCTGAAATACGCAGAAATCCTATAGATGAGAATTATTATAGAAAATATAGTTAAGATTTGCATTAGAAGGAACTCGCCTAATTTCCCTCATTTAACAATTATTACTGTAGGGCATGTTTCCCTTTATAGATATTTGTCCTGGTCATTAACGGCCGGTGGCCCACGACGGAGCCATATGTACGCGTAGTAATAGATTTATTCATGGTCATTTATTCTAGTCGTACTTCTTTCGGCACATATGTACATTTTAATTTTGTAGTTTACTACCACTTGTTAATGAGCAGCAAGTGTTTTCCTCGGAGCGAAAGATGTTTTGAGAAACTCTTAAGGGAATTCATATCTCAAAACTTCCGCTACCTTTCGACAAGCCGTCAGGTGCCAATAGTTGGCAATTGAGATGCTTAACTTTGACGTTGAGAATTTTCAAGAATTACTAAAGCTCCGCATTGATGAAAGGAGCCGATATAGCTAATGGTTTTACCAAAACAGAGAGGATAAATAAAGACTTACAACCATTTTCTGAATTTCTGTAAGTGCTTTTTCTTTTTCATATCCTCCTTCACCACCCCTTTATCAGGGTAGTGGTCTGGCCATTGATCTCCAAGATCAAATCGTGGTAATCCATGCTTCTTTGTCTCCAGTCACAAATAAAGAACATCTTCCTTTGATATTGGAATACGAAAGAGATAAGAAAACGAACAAAATGGTATTTGCGTGGCCAAGATACGCTATTAAATTTATCATTATCATCATAGGGTAAACATTACTTCAATGCGGCCAACTTCCAAGATAGACAGTTGCTAACTTCAGAGTAATAAGTAACGAATGTCTAATGGAAAAATGCAAGTTCAAGACGAACCATTTCAAGATAAGCAGGTGGCCAAGTTGACAGGTTTTACTGTAATTATGTTTTTCTCTGCCGTATTGATTTAGAAGTTAGCGCTACATGTGTAATTAAATTGCTTAGATGTTTCTTTTTTTTGTGAAATCTTCGAAATAGTTTGTCAGCATATTCTTAAACTAGACCAAACGTATACACTTATTAACTGATGGGTATACTATAAAAAGAAGTGGGTCGAACAATATACAAATCAATATTTGAAAAATGTACGAGTAACAGATATATATCACTATGAAAAAAACAATGCATAGGAAACATAGCTATGCAGACTTATGACTTTTATTTCGGGAGTGCAAGATAGCGCTTACGTGCATGGGAATATTTGCTTTGTCGTCTGGGTTTTGAAATGTTTTACAAGCATGGTATCATGATGCCAAATCCCAATTTACGTGTGAATTTCCCACGTTATACTAATTAAAAGTATGTAATATTAAAAATTAAATTTCTTTTTGTTAGTGACTTTTTAGAATATCTAAATGAATAAACCGTAAATTTCGATCTCGAAAAATCCCACATATGCTACTTATTATCCCTTCCCGAGAAAAGGTCAAAAATTCCCACAATATGTGATTTTTCCCACAGGTTGGCATCAGTGCATGGTATACATACTTTGTTCGTCTTCATTTCTCACATTTGGTGAAACCCGTGTACAAATACAGTCAATTGTGAAAAACATTGAAGTCTATTGTGAACAGTTAAATATGTACATATAATACGATGTTGAGAAAAGCAAGTGGATATCATTCATTTCCATCTCCAAGACTAAAACTTTTTTAGTTTACAAAATCAGGCTTTCAACTATACGATATCAGACGTGGTCTTACAGCGAACGATAAGACCCGAAACACATAAGCTCCCGCCATCTCTACTTAAAAGTAGAAATACCAAAAGTGTAAGGACTAATACCTTAACCCTCTATGAAAGAAGCTTTTAGACACTATATGTGCACTTCAGTACCTTGTATGAATTATTTTACTGACATTACAAGTCACAGTAAGGCTACCGTTTGATTCTGTTTTCGACATTCTGGATCTGTGCGGCACTCGCTTGCCTTCACTTTATCGACTCCCAATCTTATGAGTTATAAAACAAATACCTTCCAGAAACACAAAACACAAATAAAAAAATACTTGTGGAAAAAGAAACTTAGATCATTAGGTGACAATTTCATGAAACGGACAGTATGTTTATTATGCCGTTGCAGTAACACTCTTTAACTACAAAGAAATATTTGTCTCTTGATTGTTTCACAAAGGGTACAGCTAAACACCGATTAGTATTGTAAGAATTAATAGGAATTTGTGAACATTTTTGTAAAAGTGCTCTGTTTCAGATACAGTAGGACGTCGATAATACGAACGTCAAATGGGGGCGCAGTGGCTCAGTGGTAGAGCGTTCACCTCCGGTGCTTGGGGTCCTTGGTTCGTCCCAGCTCGCGCCGCGTGGACTTTCTGATGGACAAACACCGTGCTCGTGGGTTTACTCGGAGTTCCCCCGTTTCCTGCCACTTTTTTCATTCCACTATATCATTCATTTCTCATAATCACCTGTCCTTTAACTTAACCGGCATAACCGTGAGACGTAAAACTCAAAGATTTCATTTTTTTCGAACTTCAAAACCCGAACACGTCCCTAGAAACTTTTTATATTTTCTCTCAGCGCTAGCGATAAATAAACAACAGGATTGTCCATCGATCGGCGTTGTGTGAAGTCAGTGTTTTTACCAAAGCTCATTCATATGTAATTGTTTGTCATACGTATTTTTATTTTTATTTTCCCTTTGGACTATACAAGGTAAGTTTTAAGTGAGAGTTACAAGAACAGTGTAATTTAGTGTACGAGCAGGTTCTTCAGAAACATTAGATGTAAGTAGCCTTAGATACGGTATTGTAATTACTGTTTGTACTGTGTAACCACTGTATCTATAAACGAGCATACTGTACAGTATATTTAAGCCTAAATAGCATTTTCTTGGTCATTTTCGAAAATCCGAACAATTTGAAAATTCGAACTACCTGTGGTCCCAATTAATTCGGATTTTCGACTTTCTACTGTATTTCACATTTTTTAGCGACAAGCAGCATGACCACTCTCACAGATCAAATGCAAATTCAAGAAGATACTGAAAACCTGTTGTAAGGTAAGTTGGAAGGAGACGGCTGTGAAGACGCTTTTTACTAGTTGTAAGGCAGAGCATAGGCGTACTGGACACCGACGCCCACTACCTATTATTAAGGTGGATCACCCCCCCGGAAGTCAGTGCACATTTTAGCTTATTTCCTTAACTACTG
This sequence comes from Thermobia domestica, assembly GCF_964235325.1. NCBI lineage: Eukaryota > Metazoa > Arthropoda > Insecta > Zygentoma > Lepismatidae > Thermobia > Thermobia domestica. The sequence continues at coordinate 4,202,493 of NC_137463.1, forward strand.
CGCAATGAAACGTTACATATTATAAACATTGTACTACAAGGTAAAGTCATCTTTCAACTACAACACAAGACATTGATTCATTTGGTTGTATCTTCTGATATCAAAAAAGGTAGCAAAAAAGAAAATATTTCATTCGTTTTACAATGAGCACACAAGATGGCACTTGTTGTTAGATCTTGCTAGAAGTGGTTAGTTTTATGAAATGTTTATTTGTATGTGTTTATTTATATATCTTATTACAAAATAGATATATTGTTTGACCGTTTTTCGTGTTATGTTTCACATTTTATTTGAATATTAATATACATTTAAGAAAATAGATTTTGAGAAGAAAGTTGCACAGAACGCCATAATGCGTTGTTGCCAAATTTGTACGTTTACTGTGGTAGTCACAATAAGAAAATTCCTGGATTCTAGCGTAGCAGCTTGAGAAGCGTAATTTAGCTGTGAATTGCAATAAGGTCGAAAACTAATTTATCCAGTAAGTATTCAAGCAGAATTCTATGATTACTTTCTTTATTATCTCGCATCAATAAACACTCGACTCTATCTGGCAACGCCGCACTATTCAAGCAACGTTTAGCATAGCACCGAGTACACCTAGAGATCCACATTAAATATGAATTATATATATTCTGGGTTTGTTCGAAATGAAATATCGTTCATTAGCTTTGGTATCCTATTGATCTTAAAGTCAAGTCATTGGCGTCAATCAATCAGAAGACTGGTCATTCAAAACCAGGAATTGATCGTGTTTAGATTAGGGATGGGCAAAACCGGTATTTAGAAAAGCCGGAAACCTGTTTCTAGAAAAAGCGATACCCGAAAAACCGACTTTCTGTGAAAACGGATTCCGTTTCCGGAAAACAACGAAACACTATTCTTTTCAGAAATAAAACAAATTTTGAAAAAATCGGAACCGGTTTGACCGGTTTGAAGAAAACCGAAACCGGATCCGGTGAAAAACCGAACCGGTTTTGAAAAAACGAAACCGGCTTTGGAGGACACCGAAACCAGTTTCGGTGAAAAAACGAACCGATTTTTCTAAAAACCGAAAACCGGTTTTCGTGCCCACCACTAGTTTAGATTGCGCCTTTTCCATTAGCTGAAAGAACATAGAAGTCGCAGCCTAGAAAGTTTTATTATTATTAGATGGTAATTAAATACATTTGTGAATCACTCTATATTTAACCAGAGATAAGTATTCATAAACGACCTCTGTACAAACTTGGACAAGCGAAATTAACGTTGAACAATTTATTACATTTCTACGAAATTATTAGTCATTAGGGGTGTAGTGGGTGGGGGTGAAGTGGGTAATGTTAATGTTATGAAGATCTGGCAACATCATAATGACAGTAAAGAGAGAACCAAGTACTGCAAGCGCTACAGTCATTCAAGAGGTACCTACTCCATAAGAGAGACGAAAACAACGCGGAAGGAACGTGTCAGAAGCCACGCATTTGTTTCACGGTAACTAAAACACACATGGCTTTTTCGTTCTTATAGATTTTAAGGATGGGAACTAAATGTTGTATAACGTTCATCACACAGCTTTAGTTTGCAGATTGCGCCATATCGTAGAACAAGGTTCCATTGTGCATATGAAAAATACATTGATGTAGATCCTGCATGGGATAATAAGAAAGTGGTAACGAAACAAAAAGTGTAAAATAGGGTGAAGTTGGTACGTGTACTTCATTTTTTTGTACGTTCAATAGTGATGTGTAATTTATCATTAGTGTATATATAACACGATTTATAGAGTAAGTTGAATTGAATAGTATGTATTTAGACCTTTAAGACTCAGGCTGGGATGGAGGAGAGGTAAGGATGTGGAAAGGTAGCGGCCAGGGCTTACATACGGCACCGCCCCAGTATTCACCTTGTCTGAGTTATGGAAAATTCTAAAAACCTCCCTTTGAGAATGGCCGGCAGCTGGTATTTAGCTCAGTCCCTCTCGATTCCCAAGATGACGCTCTACCAGTGAGCCTTGCCTGGTTGTATTTACAGAGTAAATAGTGGGATTTTTGTCACCCAACTTCGTTCGCATTGAATTCAAAATACAATCGAAAATGCTTTTAAAATGCCACTATTATGCCCCATGGTTCGATTTTATAAGACACAGCTCGATTCGTTATTGTCTTACCTGTGAACTAATTAATTATAACCTGGCCCGTGACCACACAAATTATTTGCAGTTACCTAATAGTTACTAATAGGTTCTACGTCTTATATTTTTATGCAGGATGTTAAGTTGAATTTTGTAACAAACTTTGGAAGGTGAAAGCTCATCACAGAGAAGAAAATAATATAAAAACAAAGACCAGAAGACACTACGCTATGGAACTAGGTGCGTCCGAAGATGTACTTTTGCCCATTTTTTCAATAATCTATAATTAGGAACTAGCACAATAGAAAAAAGTGTATTGTAACTTTGAGACATAATTGCAATCTTCAAAATGGGAAAGCTCCTCTAACCAAAGTTCCAAAATTGTTGTTTCTGTGGTAGAGATGTTTCTAAATGCGACGTTATTTTACATTGATTTTTAACCATTAGTATCAAATCAAACGGAGATATTAGTAGACTATTCAAAACGGTGAAGAAAACATCTCCGGACGCCTCTATTCGGTAACGAACCGTTATATGACCTACTAGTAGTTTGATATCAATTTGCGTAAATAATGTTAAGATAAACGTTCGATTCCCAAAGTTTGTTACATATTAGTTTTGTGGAAACATACTAATTAACTGTCTTTTATAGTGTCATACGTCCCTGATCCTAAAATAGTATCTACAAATTTAAAGCGTGAATAATGTATTCTTAAATACTTATGATGCTACAGAAACTTCTTCACTTCATGATGAAAAATCTTATTTCTTTTCCCTCGTTCACTTTCTCTTCTTGGTATTAGTTAGAATCTTTTCTTTTTAACCAGTGTCCTGGGAACGGTGATCCCGAGGACACATTTCTTTCACTATCCTTGTACCATGCAATATATATTGTTCCCTTTGTACCGTAATATTTTATGATGGTCATATACGAGGGAAATCGGTCGCTGAGCTACCGACAACTTGGTCGAAGGGCAATACGATTGCATGGATATCGCCCACTGAATGGGACAGTTACTACCCTAATTGCAGGCAATCTCGTTATCGTTAGGCGATGGTTTGATCGACAGAAAAGTTCATTCGATCCACCAACTTGCCAAGCGAGCTGGGCATCGCCCGGCGATAGGATTGACAGGCAAATGGTGTGTGTAGTGGGAAGCAGTGACATTAGTCGAACACTGAGTGTCTGCAGTAGACCAAGCTACATGTTCCACGTAGTAGTAATCACGTTATGAACTGACAAGGGAACCTCCCGAAAATGATAGTTGCAGTGAAAGATGGGACCTATGCCAATTGAAAGAGCTGTAACAGAGATGAGCATTCCCAAAAAACTAGCTGCCCATAGCAATAGGTTCAAGAAATATAAGGGGTGGAAGTTCGGAAAACAGCAAGGTTGGGCAAGGGGAGAAAAGTACAAATTCCGCAAAAAGGGGGCACGGCAAAATACAATGCTGACAAGTGATGTATAGAAAGAGATTTGCCACAATAGGGAACAAATAAGGCAACCAGTGGGGTTAACAGTGTTGCCAACTGCAATGAAAAGTACATGTTTTGCAATGAGCACTATATGAAGTGAGTGCGATATTCAGTGTCAATCTGTCATGTAGAACATAAGATATGGCGTGTATAATCAGTGGTACAGTCTAACAAAAGAAAATAGAAAAACATATGTACGAAAAATACGGAAAAGACGAAGTTGGCCATAATGCGCCACATTTGATCACGGGCTGTGCATATTAGAATGAACAAAACAAGAAAGCACCAACTATGCAGGAAACCGACGTACCTAGAGTCGAAAGAAAAACGAGTTCCAAAGTTGGCAGCACTGGCCATGAAAATCCAGACAATTCTAATATAGTTAGGCCACTCGCTTCACAAAAAGAAAATTCCAGCAACAGTCATTATCCTTCGCATCATTTGTACATGCTCGTCCACATTGTACGTGCAATTGTTCGATGAGACAATGGTCCAAACAGACAATGATAGCCTGTGAATGTCTCGAAACAGTACTCTAGAGGTGTCGGAACCTTTGGTGGTCTTTCTATCACATATCCACACCTGTTGAAAGCAAACATAATCAAAGGCTTGATCTGCTGTGTGTTGCTGTCTGCAGTACTATCACCACCTATATGATATATCCAGAGTATCCCACCTAACTCTGCTACTGAAATAGTTTCAAAGCGAAAAAATGTGACACATCCAGTTGTGCAGGAATGTACCCATGTCAGCGGGCGACAAACTTCTGTGAGACGCAAGTGCCCCCAAGTCCCCCATCATAGGATCCCAGGGACCAACTTCAAAATTTCAAATAGCACCATCGGTCGAGTTATATTTCTTTCGATAAATCTTGGAATATGCAACAACGTATATTTGAAATATTTACTATATGGGATTTCAAAATGGCTGCCAAAAACATCTGCTCGGTGACAAGAACAACGTGCATTTTTGGCGGCCATTTTGAAACCCGTGCTTCATATAGCAAATGTTTCTTATAGGCGGTGTTGTATCTATCCAGAGAAATATCATCTGCCCAATATTCCCATTTGAAATGTTGCGGTTGACCCCTCGAGCCTTATGATGGGAGCCCTGGGGGACTTGCTTCTTACAAAGTTCTCTGGGCCCTCGACATGAGTACATTCCTGTGCAATTGGATTTGCAACATTTCTTTTCGCTTCGCAGCAATTTGAGATCACAATGTTCGATGCCATGTTAAGACACAACATATATTTGTGGCGGCCATTTTGAAAAACATGCTTCATATAGCAAATGTTTCCTATAGATATTGTTGCACATTCCATGATCTATCGAGAGAGGTACCACTCGGTCCCTGTTGCCATTTGAAAATTTGAAGTTGGCTCCTGGGGCCCTATGATGGGGATCCTGGAGACACTTGCTTCTCACAGACTTTTAACACCCCCTGACATTGGTACATTCCTGCACAACTGGATCCGTCACATTTTTGTTCGTTTCGCAAAGTTTGGTGGGACACCCTGCATATTCCCACATACGACCCAACCATGACATAATGTTCACTACTTCCATTATCGGTTGTTGGCTCAACCAAACCATTTCATATTCCTCGACTTGACATTGCCTCAATCACTCTAGCACTGATGCATTCCGAGTAATGCCTACTGCCGGAATTTTCTTTTTGCGAAGCGAGTGGCCTAACTATATTAGACTTGTTTGGATGTTCATGGCCAGTGTTCATGGCCAACTTTGGAACTCGTTTATTTTCGACTCTAGTTACGTCGGTTTCCTGCATATACGGTGCTTCTTGTTTTGTTCATTCTAATATGCACAGCCCGTGATCAAATGTGGCGCATTATGGCCAACTCCGTCTTTTCCGTATTTTTCGTACATATGTTTTTCTATTTTCTTTTGTTAGACTGTACCACTGATTATACACGCCATATCTTATGTTCTACATGACAGATTGACACTGAATATCGCACTCACTTCATATAGTGCTCATTGCAAAACATGTACTTTTCATTGCAGTTGGTAACACTGTTAACCCCGCTGGTGGCCTTCATTTGTTCCCTATTGTGGCAAGTCTCTTTCTATACATCACTTGTCAGCATTGTATTTTGCCGTGCCCCCCCTTTTCTTGCGGAATTTGCACTTTTCTCCCCTTGCCCAACCTTGCTGTTTCCCGAATTTCCACCCCTTATATTTCTTGAACCTATTGCTATGGGCGGCTAATTTTTTGGGAATGCTCATCTCTGTTACAGCTCTTTCAATTAGCGTAGGCCACATCTTTCACTGCAACTATCATTTTCGGAAGGTTCCCTTGTGAGAAAGTAAAGATTGACATAGAGGCTGCCTCCTTGATTGCTGGGATTTTAAATATAATCTCTCAGAAATTTTATATCCCATCCAATTGCGGATCGTTAGGTGACAAACTTGCATCTTGCATGGCCAACTTGCACTGTCCCTCTTTCTCACACCGTCATCGCTGACCACTTTGCCGTGCATCTTAAGTAGCAATTAAGCTTTTAGATATCGATCCTGCTTCTTACCATTCACCTCAGTAGTAGCAGAAGACCATATCAGCTTGTGCAAGTGGTACTAGTATGCGCAATCGATCTTCTTTTATAGTCAGTTTCCTCACGTAAACCTGAAATCACAAGAGGACTAAATCTTTGGCCCAGTGGTTAACGCTGCCACCTATACTCATTGCCACGGGAATCCACAAGCTCCAAGCCTTGGGGGGGGTGATTTGGAGTTTGCGAAGATGGATATGAAAAGTAACATCAAATGGATTTGATACGGATATTGATTGAACTTAGCATACGTTAAAGTATAAAGTTAACCTCATAGAAAAATTGAATGAATCTCCCATATTGTCTATTAAGTTATATTGTTAAGCAGAATAACGTACAACCTAAAGTAAGTTCTACAATAAAAATACAAAACAAATTACTCTCCCAAAACAACATAAAAAATTCATCGTCTTATCATGATTAAACATCCACGTCGTCCACCATCTACAAAAGCCGTAGCACTTCTTCTCTTCAGTTAAGCGTAAAGCGAGAATTCCAATATAACGTTAACATGAGTATGGCCTTTCTTACATACTTATTCATATAACTTAAATTAGTGGCTGGTCATAAATTACCAGTCTGCAGATAGTTCATTAATTACACAGGGCCGCATAGGTTCTGTTGTTTTTATAATTTTGGGTGTTTTATATGTATTTGAACATGCTGAAACCCAAACTGGCACTAGTTTTCTCATATCACGTAACAATTTCTTACAATTCACGATTTATATATGTTGATTGCGGTATGCATGTTTAAGCGTAATTCAACTAATTGACGCTAGATGTCACAAGTACGTGGTGAAATTATCCAGGCGGTAATAAAAATCAATGTGTTTTAAGTGTAAGAAAGTTTAATTTAATTAAATTAACTAAAATTTTGCCTGCATGAATATTTAAAACATGTCGAACTAACATCGACCTTCAGTAAAATATTGGAACGGATCATTGTCAAACGTCTTCATTCCACTCGAACAAGCTGGTTTCAGACCTTCTTTTAGTATTAATGACCAATTGCTTCGCCTCTCAAATTCCATATCTAATCATTTTAACACAGGCAATCCATCCTGCTTGGTCCTGTTTGATCTCGAGAAGGCATTCGACAAGGTCTGGCATCCCGCTCTCATCTATAAACTCAAACAGCTTCGCCTGCCTATTGCTTATCTTCGATTCATCTTTAATTTTCTTAGCTGTCGACTGGCTTACGTCTGTATCAATACTAGTTTTTCATTTCCTATTTTTCTTCATTCTGGAGTTCCCCAAGGATCGGCTTTGTCGCCCTTACTATATATCCTATTCGTTTCTGATTTCCCAGCAATCCCAGATTCTGTTAAGCTCTTTCAGTATGCCGATGACACTGCACTTTTTGCCATGGGAAAAACATTTCATCAGCTCAATTTGGCTCTCCAGGATGCTATCAATGCCTTTGTTGATTGGTGCTCCCACTGGAGACTGAAAATAAACCCAGCAAAAACTCAATCTATTGTATTTCTTGCTCCGAAGCGTCGCTCCCGTGTACATCGCAACCCAACACTCTTGAACCTCACTGTACAAGATGTACCTTTAAAACCTACTCGCAGTGTCAAATATCTAGGAGTAACCTTCGATCACCATCTAACCTGGACAGCACATCTGAAAGATATCTCCAAGAAGGCGTACTCTCGTCTCAATCTTCTGAAAAGTCTTGCTGGAACTACCTGGGGACTCCATACTCATACAATTCTGAACACATACAAAGTTTTTCTCCGCCCTATTCTCACGTACGAATTTACAGCTTGGATATCTGCTCCGACCTCATACTACGAGAAATTACTCATCCTGGAACGTCATGCCTTGCGAATCGCTTTTCGTATCAAATTGCCTAGTCCCACTCAAGATATCTACCATAGACTTACATTTTCGCACATCTTATATCATCTAGAAACACTACGTACTAAATATATCACCCAGCGCTTGCACAACAACCATCCACTCCTTCAGCAAACTTTTGCCGACCACGCTCGAAGTACCTCCTCCGTTGCTGCTCTGTACCCTCCGCTCTCATTACTATTCACTTTGTACCGTTACACTCTGCCTCCAGACCACCCTGACGCCGTCTACTACGAGCCATACACTACAGCCGCTCATCTACCTCACATATGGCCATCATACGCACAGTAACACCTTGTGTACTAACAGGGCACCTGTGTCTTCATTAATGCCTAGCGTCGCCCCTAGGCGAGAAGATAACCTGCATTTGTTCCACTAACAGAACCTATGTGTTGTGATGTGTTTCGCACTTCATTTCATCATCTCACATAATATCATTACCAGTTATTACTTCCTTCACTGAAGTATGTACCTACCTTACCTCATGTTTATGGTTAAATTCCATAAAGACCGTTACAGTATGTGCAATAAAGTTTTGGATCTACCCATATCCCCACCACTGATTCCTGCACATCGTACTACATTTTCTTGCATCTCTTCCCCTACAGAGGGCGTAACCCTCTTCGGGTAGTAGCTAGCGTGCGCTAGCTGGACAAAAAAAGACTAGTTTTCTTTTGTAGTTCCTTGAATACTGTGTTGCCATGGCATCTCGTGGTTGTAAGAATAGACCAGATTTATTTTGTTACATCTGTGGTGAATTTGTTCCACACAAACAGAAACAGAAAGTTACAGATTTTGTATGAAGGGCATATTTCGGATACTTCCGTATGGAACTTGGAGATCAAGATAAATCGTGGACTCTACACAATTTGTGTAGATCTTGTGTGGAATCGTTACGAAAGCGGTCATCTATGCCATTCGCAGTACCAATGCTGTGGAGAGAACCCAAAAATCACAGCGACGATTGCTACTTCTGTTCCTGTGAAATTGTAGGACACAATACTCGAAACAAGACAAAGATAGTGTATCCCAATATTCCTTCTGCAATGAGACCTGTGCTGCACGGCCTAGACTTGCCTGTTCCGACACCTCCATCAAGTCTTGAGTCCGTAATGATCCTAGTTCGTACAGTGATTCAGTGGAAAATAGTGAAATTTAAGTTTACAACCTCCCTAGCGGATCTTGTGAACCTATACCACTCACTCAACGCCAGCTCAATGATCTAGTTAGAGACATAAATCTGTCTAAAGAATCTGCTGAACTTCTTGGTTCCAGACTTAATGAAAATAACTTGCTGGCCTGTGGAACATTTTCCTGGTACCGATATCGGGAAAAAGAATTTGTGCAGTATTTCTCAAAAGAAGGTTCTGTCGTGTTTATTTTGATGTGTCAGGCTGTTGATCAAGTTAAATATCCCTTGCCTTTCTAGTGATTGGAGATTATTCATTGACTCGAATAAAACAAGTTTAAAATTTGTTCTGTTATATAATGGAAATAAGTTCCCCTCAGTTCCTATTGCTCATTCTGTGTCACTGAAAGAAGCATACGAAAATGTGCAATTTATTCTTAATAAAATTAAATACGACGTACATGGTTGTGTGGTGTGTGGAGATCTGAAGATTTTGAGCATTGTATGGGCAACAAGGTGGGTATATGAAAATACCATGTTACATCTGCGAGTGGGATAGTAGGGCACGAAATGACTACTGGGGAAGGAAACAGTGTTCATTACGGAAAACACTGAACGCGGAATCAAAAAACATCATTCAACAAAATTTAGTCAGTCCTGAGAAAGTTATACTACCTTCCCTTCACATAAAATTAGGATTGATGAAACAATTTGTTAAGGCACTCGACAGGAAAGGCGAATGTTTCAAGTTCATATGCAACAAATTTCCTTCACTTTCATGCGCCAAAGTGAAAGAAGGTGTCTTCGTTGGCCCAGACATTAGGAAGTTAATGAAGGATAAAAAACTTCGATGCAACAATGACTAATGCTGAAAGGGATGCTTGGATAGCATTTAAAAGCGTGGTGGTGAACTTCCTGGGGAACCAAAAAAGTGCTGAATACAGAGAAGTTGTTGAGAATATGTTAGTTAAATTTCAAGAACTGGGTTGCAACATAAATCTCAAGTTGAGTTCTTATCTTGATTACTTTCCACCAAATCTCGGAGAATTAAGTGAGTAACAAGGAGAACGGTTCCACTAAGACATGAGAGATATGGAGAAAAGGTATCAGGCACTTTGGAGTGTTAGCATGATTGCTGACTACTGTTGCACACTGCACACAGCAACTTCAGAAGAAAATCACAAGAAAATTAGGAAAGCTCATAGGAGAAAGCGTGCTAAAAAATATGTGAAAAATAAGTATGTTATATGACTGTGTTGATTTCAATTTTACAACGTATATATTTAAGTATATATTTCCACATTATATGTATATATGTAGTAATCTGTATGTGTAGAGAATCTTATATTATTTTCATTGTCTGTCTGCATTCACATTAAACAAAACATGTTCAGTTATTTAGCATAATAAGCTCTTTAGTCTGATAGAAGATAAGAAATAAGGTATAATAAAGCAGTATTGAATACGGAAGAAGGCCCAAATTTTGACATTGATTTGTAAGAAAACTTTACGTGACAGGGAAAAACGAATTCATTATTCGTAATCAGCTAGGAACAAAGAATTAAGTTCACCTATTAATCAAAAAACAACATGAACTTTTTTTAATTTGCAGCCCTGTGTTATTTATTAATTAATTTACTAACAAAATTTGTGATAGGGCAGTTATTATTGTATTATTCTTCTATTGATTATGTATTGTTTTTGTTTCAGGTTTATCGAGTTGTAACGAGTTCCAGCATATGCAACGAATTCCAGTTGCAACGAATTCCAGTACTGATAATTTTGAAGAACACGGTACAGATGTTAAGAAGAGTGTTTAGTGCTTCATGGTGGTTTAGTGGCCGGGTGGAGTCAGGGTTGAAACAATTTCCCGAACCATTAGGTTCCAAGTTGCTACGCATCGTTGCAGTTATTTTGCAACTAAAACAATAAAATTACTTAATTCAATCTTAATTGGTTATATATTACATTCCTGTAGACACAGTATTACGTTTTGCAATAATCTATCTTCACTAATTTTTTCCTGATTCTTGTGTAGAATTACAAATTTTAAGTAATAATGTCACAAAACATATGAAGAGTTTAATAAAAATGTCGAGTATATATATTTTTAAAAAAACAAAGAGCTGCTGTTCTTCTTCCCTTTTATTATTAGGCTTAATTTTTAGTACTTTTTCCAGTATTTGCAATTTGCATGAAAATTTCTCTTGCGTAACCATACCAAATAACAGAAACTAAATAATTACCAAACGTCAAATATAATTGAAAACATTTTAAAAAATGGCCTTTAATACATACTTCGCTTATTGGAGTATTGCAAGCTGAACAGTTAAATTAACTTCCAAGTTCTATTAAACTTTCCTATCTGTAGTTCAAATCACTATAAATATACCACATTGACTTGACACCTAGTCTTCCTTGTCCGGCGCTGCAATCGGCTGAAGAATTCCACTGTCTTTCGCTAAGGCTCTCTCGCTTAGCAGCTGCTGAACCCTTATTGGCTCAACGAGTGGGTGTGTCGGAGTGTGAGCTTTAGTTCGCATTTTGGCCACGGCTCAAGACATATTGGCAGCATAATAGACCGCAAGTTATATGGAAGCAATGCAACGCCTAAAATGTTAGTCCACCCACCAAACTCATACGATGTGTAGGTTGCCTAACACTCAGCATTTCTCGGTTTACATTTCCGTTATACTCATTTTAGATTAACAGTAGTCCTGTTCAGACTAGGGGTGTTCGATAAGGCTGAGGACCTATCGAATTTCGGGACTGAAAATTTATCGAGTTGTCATCGGTTACTCGAAACCTTTCGAGTATTTGACATTATCAAAGTTTCGGGTATTATCGAAATTTCGAGTATTATCGAAGTTTCGGGTATTATCGAAATTTCGAGTATTATCGAAGTTTCGGGTATTATCGAAATTTCGAGTATTATCGAAGTTTCGGGAATTATCGGAATTTTGAGTATTATCGAAGTTTCGGGTATTATCGAAATTTCGAGTATTATCGAAGTTTCGGGAATTATCGAAATTTCGAGTATTATCGAAGGTTCGGGTATTATCGACATTTCGAGTATTATCGAAGTTTCGGGTATTATCGAAATTCCGAGTATTATCGAAGTTTCGGGTATTATCAAAAGTAGTGATGGACAGTTCGGTTCCTTCACCTTTCCAATGATTCCTTCTTGCAGCCAAACTAGTCAAACAACTTTTTTTTATCTGATAAGTTATTGCAAAGTTGTACTTGTGAGGAGAAAAGAAAGCGTGCACAAAGGGATTGCTTTTTCGTCCCCTCCCCCCCACGCACAGAAAGCGTTCACTTTTCCCTGAATTTTATCTCTTGTTTGTTATTTGCTAACAGCTAGTGTATTAGTGTTGCCAGAGATACGGTCTTAAACGTACAAATAGGGTAATTTGCTCTTCATACGATATAGTATACGCCCAACACCTCAACCATATTAATCACGCACGGTGTTGCTAAAATGTTATAGCAAAATTTTATTTTTAAGCCAAATGTATTATCTTCTGTCGTGTTTGCTTTCTCTTAACGGCCACTAGTTCACACATTGCCGCAATCAGATATGATGATGCTTTGGGCGCAAACTCCCCCTTTAGCCTTTCAGTAAAATAAATGTTAGTCAAATCAGTGGTGATTTCAGGGGTTGTTTAGGAGTAATATTTCCCCACAAACATATCTCTGATCATGTTCACCGTTGTTTACCAGTATTTTTGCTACTTTCACCCCCCGTGTATTCAAAATCTCCAGGGGTAGGATTACCATAATTTCTGGATATTTTTAAGAATGGTGTGTGTGTTTATTGAGAAGTTAAGAAAAGTCTAATCTTAACTTCCTAAAATGCTTATGCTCATTTTATATACTTAAAATATATTTTTTTATATTATTGTCTTAATTATTTTCCTGAGTAAAGTATCCTTGCGAAGAACACCTTATCGTTATTGATTTTTTCATAAATATCAGCACACAGAATTGCAAGCCAAGCACTTGACCCAACACAGCGAAATTTCCCAGTCTTCCATTTTCCCTAAAATTTCGGGCATTAGTTAATCCCAGACAATTTTCCAGATCGGGCTTGAATCTAGGACGTATGATAAGACTACACGGGAGAAACCTTGAAGTCATCACTAAGTTTAATGAAGGTGAAAAACGGAAATAAATCTATTTCCTCGACAGTGAATATACAGTGTACCATATGTTCTATACAGTTGGTTTGTACATTATGATGAATCCACACACTAGCGGATTCAGAAGCGTCGTTTGGTGGAGGCAGATTGCTTCCTGGACGAATAATGTAGGTTTTAAAAACGTAAGAGTTTTGCATCAATTTAGAATAACGTGGTGCATTATTTTATATAGAGTGTTTCAAAACAACACCGCCAACGTTTGGGTTGCCACATTACCTAATTTTAGCGGGTACCACAAGAGTTTCAGGTCTTATATTCGTCCCCCGCTTAATCATCTCTTAATCATGAAAAAACACCCGCTTTTTCGGATTGGAGAAAAATCTAAGACGACTTTGTTGATAAAGTGTTGTTATATTCAACGTAAACCGCTACATTTCTGTGTCAATCTCAATCGCGAATGGGCAGATGACAGAAACAAGATGAACGCAAAAACTGTCAAATTATTACTACTGGTCTTGTACAATAAGAAAGACGTATCATGCGTAGAATTTTATGATAAGATTTTATGCCATCGAGATTTTTTAAAGGAAGTTAAAGGGAATGAAAAATGTAAAAAATTTGGCATAATCATACACATTTTGGTTCAACCCATGAATACTAATGTATGATCTCATGGGTGCGTATTTCTTTGATAACATTCTGTCCAGTTCAACTGAACACGTCTATGTTGTTACATAATCTATATGTTCAACTAGTCTTTATATATTGAGAAATGATTGCAAATTGAACCTACGGATCCTTAGCATATTGTTTAGATTCATTATTAGTATTTTTTCTTTTAAAATATTTATACTGTATTTCATATATTGTGAAACTGTGGTATTTTCGTATGTTAGTATGATTTCAAGTAGAAATCTTTGAAAATGATCAGAAATTTTATAAGAGATGGACCAAGACTCCTAAATATGTTTTAGCTTTCTTACGATAAAAGTTTAGAAATTATTTTGTATTCCTTAGAGAGAAAACCGTATGAACAACATCTGCCATATATCGCTTGCTTTTTTTTTAACTTGTCTTAGAGAAATCCTTATTAGAGATATTTTACTGTAATACTTATTTAAAACTTATTTTACAATACGAGACTCACACTTGTTGAACTTAATAAAATATTAAAGGCAAAAACTAATTTTTTTTTACTTTAGTTTTGTTAGAAAAGTACATTGGAAGTGTCACTTAACAAAGAAATCACTAAAAAAATGGTCAGAAGGATCGTCAGTATTTATAATACACAAATTCACATCAGTACTTACGGTTTAGAATCCCCCGCTTTTCTAATTTCAAAATATGGCAGCCCTATCCTGAGACCAAGATAAAACAAAAAGTATAGACCAACCTGGGTGCACAAATGCTTCCTTTTGGAGTTATAGGATGCCGAAAACATGAATAAATGAACTTTATAGGTCCATAGCTCCAATACTATAGGATCTACCGTAGTCCGGTCAAGATTTTATTTAGGAACTAGTATGTGCCCTATCCAAATATCCAAGTTTCAGAATGATCCAAATATCCCATATGATCTTTTCGCTGATATTTTCACTTCAGTGACTTGAACACACTTTCCAGTACCGTTTCAGCTTGAATTAGCAGTATAACCATAACCATAGCAGTATAACCATAGAAAAATCTGATTACAACCGAAGTACAATGTAATTGTAATCGGTTTCAAAGACATTGGCTTCTTGTTTCAGAAAAGAAAGAAACAGTGATAAGTAGTCTATTGTATGCAGGACACGACAGGAGAGATAGGGTCTAATATTGCTTTCAACAACTGCAAAGCAAGTAACTGTACACCATCTTTCTTTGAAAGTCTACTTGCAACAATATACGAAGCAGCTGAGAGAATTCTTGAGGAAATAATGTTTTCTATTTTTCCTTAAGAAGTGATCGGAAGTTATTTTAATTTGATATGGAAATTGAATCAGTGCCATTGAAATGTAAGTCAGAGCATGTATGTTTTTCTCCCATTTTCCCCTTCATCCCTCTTGTCCCTCCCTGATTCGATCCCCGACCAAGTAAGTTTGTGGTGGACAACATCGTGTCCGTGGGTTTTCTCGGCGTACTCCCGTTTCCTTCCACATTCCCATTCCACCAATTATTCCATCATCATTCACTTGCCTTAATCATACTTCTTCCTTAGCCTAACAGACATAATAGTAGGTCATTAAACTGGAAGATTTCACTTCATTTCATTTTTCTTTAGTCTTCGTTCTGTCATATGTAAAGTTCTCCCTTGTGCATAGCATCATGCCATGAGGGCATGTAGGGAGTGTGCCCTCAGTCGTAGATGAATGTGGTGTTGTTGGCACCACGCTTCGGCCGCATCCCCCCTCCCAGGTACGCATTGAATCTGAGGTTGGTAATGCCCAGAGCCGCACGGCATCTTATGCACAAAATCAAATATCGTAAAGTAACCAAGAGCAACAGATACCTGACATATGCATTTAGACCAATCCTCTTTAAAAATCGGATAATTCATTCGAAAGTTATCGTAGTTTTCACACGCCTACAACCAAAGTAAGAACAAATACTTCAATTCGGGAAAAATCCCTTTGTGGTATGGCAACCAAAACAATAGGTGTCTGGTGAAAGCAAAAGAGAGCATTTTAAAATGAGTTCCATCAAAATCGGACAATCCGTTCGAAAGTTATTGTCGGATGCCACATGCAAACAGACAGACAGGACGGCCTGTAATAGGGAGCTTCGCACCCAAAATTCTCAAGGTTTGTTTCACGACAATCTCAAATACTCGAAGGCAATCGAGCACCGGAGAGTAAATTTTCGAAACGGAAGTTTGATAAGTCTTCAGCCTTATCGACTTTCCTTACCTCTACCTATATCAGTAGCTCTCGCTATACAGAACTTTAAATTAAACCCTCGAAATCATATTAAAATTATTTTTCTGCCTGCCCCGTTATTGGCGCAATCGGCAAAGTGACTATTAGTAGACTAATGGTGTCTTGGATTCCAATTCCATTCAGGTGATGCATGTTTTCTCTTCCTCTTTCTCTCTTTTGACAGACTGCTTAAACCTTATACAGATCTGTGGGGAAAAAACTTTTCCTTCACTTCATTGCTAAGGAGAGAAGTTTTAAAATAAACACTCTGCATATATGTAATACATATTATATACAACTATGATAACCTCGTATTTATTGTTTCTTCCGAACACTCCGATAATCCCGAACTTTTCAAAATATTCAAGCGACTCGACAAATGCGATCATATTGATATATTTCTGTATTCGCTGCTTTCAAACAATTCGAGACTCTCGAAGAGTTCGAGTGTCTCGAAGTTGTCTAATGTTTCTTACATTTCAAGTGCCTCGAACACTTCGAGAGTCTCGAACATTTTGGGAGTCCCGAACATTTCAGGAGTCTCGAACATTTCAAGAGTCTCGAACATTTCAAGTGTCTCGAACATTTCGGGAGTCTCGGTCATTTCGGGAGTCTCGAACATTTCGAGAGTCTCGAACATTTCGGGAGTCTCGATCATTTCGAGAGTCTCGAACATTTCGGGAGTCTCGAAAGTTCGATAATTCGATAAAATTAAAATTATTTATCGATGAAACGGTTTTGAAATTTTATCGAATTGTTATCGATTACTCGATTATCGGAACAGCCCTAGTTCAGACTTGCTAATACGATAATTTATCGTGATATACGATAGAGTAAGCCTTATTGCTAAATACGATAATACCCTTGCGATAATTGGTGACTGTACGATAATCTTAGAACACACTCTTTTTGTAGTTTTTGAATGTGCAAATAAATTGTAGATGTGCATTAAATAGCTATAAAACAAACACCCTGAGGTTTTTAACAGTCATTCCCACTAGAGAAGTTAGAAATATTCGTTGTTCAGAATAGTGTTAATAAGGATAAGAAAATGGAAGGACAGTAACGCAGATTTGGAATTCGAAACTGAAGATTACTAGATAAGGCTATTATATATTATTGCTATTATTACTAGTATTATGCTTATTTCTCCAATTATCACATGCACAACGAATATACGATAATTTTAAAGACGAAAATAGATAATTTTGATCTCTAAGGTTGGCAACTCTGGTCCTATTGTTTGCTTTCCTTCGTTCCCAGTTTATATTTAGGCGCAAATATAAATGTTAGCAATATTTTGTCTTCATACGTGAACCGTGTCTTATTATATGTGTTACATATGTTTTGATATGGAGTTCTCGTCCATGTTTGAACTTCGTTTGTTAGAGATTCTTATATATTAATCTGGCTATTGGTTGTACTGAATGATCTCGGATCCTGAGAAGAACCCTGAGCTCTGATGCGCGAGCCCCCTTGTAAACAAACACTGTCGACGTCAGTCTCGTGCCGTGGAAAATCAGCGCCCGGGGCGAGAGTGTATGACTACCTCCCCGTACATATGAGTGCGGCCAATAAACCAGTCGTAAAGCCCCACAATAGTTGGCGCGAAACGTAAGAAAATTTTCAAAAATAAACCCTACTTTCCCTTGATTTTGAGCACTTGCGCCTGCATTTTCGTAACATGAGTATCATTATAGGACATTTCCTAAAGCAGGAAGGGAATTTAGGTACATATTAGTAATATTCCAAATAATGTTTCTTCTCTCGTTTTTCTTTCCTTCTTTTCTTTCCTTTTTCCTCCCGAGTTTTGCGCCACTTTACTTTGGCGCCCGCGTCTGTCGTCTCGCTCGCCCCCACCCCACGGCACGCACTGGTCAGCATAGAGTTTTTCGGGATTCTCCCGTTTCCACTCATTTCCTTTACTCTATTATTACGTTCGATAGCATCATCGTTTCCCTTGCCTTCGAGTGTAATCGTGAAATGTTAAACTTTAAAAAACTGAACCAAAATGCACTTTCGAGAAAGAATGTAGCTCCACTTCAACAATAGCTGTTACTATTAAAACACTAGATAATAATAACAATTGCGAATTGTTGTTTATTTTAATATAAACAATGTTCTTAGTCGTATATTCCATTATAGTTTAACAATTATCTTGTAGCAGAATATTTGCCAGACATTCCTTGCCATTTTATTTTAAAATCTTTGTTGTTTATTTTAGAGAATATGTTCATTTGAAAACCGTTGATAAAATAAGAACAAATATGAGAGCTCCCTTCAGGAAGTGCTTGAGAGTTCTGAAGTTTGTACTTGAGGCTCCCTCTCTGTTCGTTGGTTGATCTTAGAATTTCTTTCTGAAATAATTTGACAGCCACCGGCAGACAATAGCACCACAGCCGCAGCAGGAGAAAAGGTCTGCGGTGAATTCTTGAGGGGAGCTCTTTCCCGGTGTCAAGAGCTTCTCTCGGCGTAGTCCTCAAGTGGTGGCAGGAGTCTCTGCCCCTTCTCCCCCCATTCTATCAATTGAGGGTGGAGAAAGGTTCCGTTGGAGTGGAAGAAACCAGAAAGGGTGCAAATTGCTAGGCAAACAATGGCTGTTCTCGTTGTTGTTGGACTCTGTTGCTTCTCCGTTTTCCTCTAGCTATTTCTCATTTCCGCTTCTCATTCGTACTCTTTACGTTTTAACAACACTTTCTTCAGCAGACGCTTTGACTCATTCAGCTGACTTAACATAAGATATGCTTAAGCAAAAGCAACAGAAATCACTTCTACACGTCAAAGAACTTGGGTAACGTACACAACAGAAATTTCCTTTAATTACTTTATTTAAAGGAGAACTGCACACTTAAAGCCTATGCCTCAGATTAGTGCCTCAGATTAATTAACGCATATTGGCTTACAAAATGTTTTGGTGTAATTCTTTGTTTTGGTTTCTCTTGTTTATACTTTACCAATAAAGCTATCAAGGTCACAAACTCTGCTTAAAGGTATTTTGCCCATTTTAATTTAACGTCCCACGGGTTTACTCTTTCGGCTAAAGGCAATGGATCATCAATGAAAATACTGATTACATTAGTATTGGTAAAATGATAAAGTGGAAGGAAACGGGAGATCCCCGAGAAAGTACACGAACCCTATGTTGTCTACTACAAACTAATATGGTATGAGATAAAACCGGAATCCCTTACACCAGAGGTGGGTAATTTACCAAATGAGTCACTTTACCTTGTTCCTTTAATTATCTCACATATTTTGTTTTCCCTCTTTAATATGCCGTTCCACCCAAAGCATTTGAACCATATTTTCCCATGCCTATTGCTCAAGTGAAGTTTGAGGTATTGCAATACATGAATTGATTAATCATTATTTTTCGATATTTCGATGTTTTCGGTAAAGCAATATTGTCGACATGTGGTTATTTTCAATTCTCTTATAAAACCTTAGTTATGTTTGATGATGTCCTATACGGGGCTAATAGTACAACCTCTCAGTGATTGAATAATTCACTAGTACCTTTTATAGCTTGCTGAATCCTTTCGAGCAATGACGGGAGAGAAGAAAACGCAGACAAGCACCTTCCTATGTGCGCTGTGGAAATCGTCTGCAAGGCAAAAAGAGAACCAATTAAGGTTAAATTTCGTAGCAAGGAATTGAGGCTGTCATCCGTTTTTGCACGTGATATCATAGGTTGTAATCAGCATGTTTCAACTGCTTAACTTGCTTTCACTTATTTTCACTTGTAAGTTGTAAACCCCGTCCTGAAACATCAGATACAAAATTAATCCTACTGCATGTCATTGTGCCATTCATTTGTTTATGCTTTCGGTGCGAGCAATCCCGGGTTCAATTTCCAGTGGGGGACACTAGATCGAAAAAGTGTAAAACCTCTTTTCAGATCAACCATTCTGAGTGAGGTTATCCTGGGTTTTGTTCATTCACACCGGGCAAATGCCGAGATGGTACCTCACATACAGGACCCAGGCTCCTTCCTTCCTACACGTTCCCCATGTAGTATGATCATCGACGGACGTCATCCATCATACATGACGGGCTAACATGACATTAGATCCCGAAAGACCAGAATTCCAATTCCTAATCCTAATGATTTTCTATTGTAGCCATTGGTAAGTTAAATAAAAGAAGCCAATTATTCATTTCAGTTTATTAGACGACTTATCTAGGTTAGGGCTTTCACTGTCCTGTCTATTTCTTTTACCTATGAGCACCATAACATGCTAATCAGTGGTTAAAGTTAGTTCCGTCGTCGCAATTTAGAGGTAGCCCCAATCCCATCAGATAACTAGTCACGTCAGATTCCAAGTTTTCAGCCGAGTTTACATAGTAATCGTGAAAAATAATAATTCTAGATATCAACAGTTTCCCCCAGTTTCATACAGCCGCGGAGACAATAACCGAGTTGTCTTGGGCATTCGGATCATGAGATGCAATTCACTGGGAGTTAGAATCCCTCTTAAGAACATGGTCGGATTTTTAACTGTCCTTGATATATCTGTGTTCGTGTCCCTGTTGTGATTTACAAAACGGTATGTTGTATTCTTTATCGTATACTTGTATTCTCTTCGAGCAATAGTTGGTTTATAAATATGTACAATTCAGTTTATTTCATAGAGGAAGAAAAAGAAGAAAATAATATAAGATTAATATATATTTTTTTAAGATATAATGGAATGTTGATACGTAACTAAGAACGACGAACAGAAGGTTGTCATAGAAACAAACAAGATATAATGTTGTTATATCATAGTCTCGCTGTTATGTTGTATGTGAGTTAATGTTTTACGAAGCTTCAAAAAATAATAAAAGATTTAACAAGGTAATTTAGAATCGGTCAATTTTACTATTATTACGAACCATTGTGTTGTTATAATTGGATTTAGTAAAAATTCAAAGAGATGATCATGGATACCCCGGTTGGGACGATTTTCTTTTTATTTAAAATTAAAGTGGTAGAGCGTTTAGCTCTGGTGCGTGGGGTCCCTGGTTCGACTCCCGCTCACGCCAAGATAATGTTATTGTGGACAAACACCGTATGGGTAGGTTTTCTCGGGATTCTCTCGTTTCCTTCCACTTTCTTCATTCCAACATTTCATTTATTTTTCATTATCACCGTCTCCTTTAGCCTAGCCGGCATAACCGTGGGACATAAAATTGCAAGTTTTCATTTTTCGCCTGTTATATAAACCTTCATGCCAAAAAGGTGAATTTTGGATTCTACCCGTTCATTCCGATGCACCTACACTTAGTTATATGTGTTATTTCAATATATCTAGGTAATGATCAATCGCTCGATAGTTGAAATATCGATATCGAAAATTTTTACTGAAAGACATTTGAATATCGATTTTCCATACGAAATTTATATATCGGAAAGCTCTAACTTGAAGTAGTTTATATTATTTTAAGTTACTGTATTTCACAAACTGAAGGAAGTATAAGACCTTTTTCCATACAACAGAAGAAAACTCGATTTATAATCTATGAAAAACGTTTATAAATAAGAAATCTAGACAACGCATGAGACCAGATACAAGATGCGAATATTCGTAAGATGGATGCTGCAGAAGGCGAGAGTTCTCTTTTGCTGGGAGTCTTAATTCGTTATTCATGGAGCCACGCAGCCATGGAGGGAGATCTAAGAGGATTATTGCTCTCGCCTTAAGATAACGGCAACTTGATTAGCTCACCGTTTATCCGGAGGAGACGACGAAGGAAGAAAAACGAGACGCAATGCAGATTATGACAACGAAAACTAAACTTAAAAAAAGAACAGAATTCTGCGTGTGCTGCAACGATAGATGCTTAAATTAATCCAAAAGATGAACTATTTACCTTTCATATATTTAAAAGAATTGCAAATAAAACTAAACATATATCTACGTAATAGGAGTACACAAATTTGCATTCGTAGGAACCTCATAAGAGAAATACGTTTTACTGTAAAAGTCGAGTTCAATCAACCATATGCCTCTATAGCACTTATTTAACTACCAAACTGTCTTTTTCGTAAGCCTGGGAAGTCTGACAGAATACTGTGAAGTATCTGAAATAACAGTGATGTGACTGTGAGATGACTGTGTAAACTCTTAACTTAATTCGCCAAATTCAATTATTTTATTAAATTACATTTATCAACGACAGAACCATGAACATTTAAAATCCAACGGAACAAAACTTTTATTAATGTTGTACATTGCCAGACAGTTTGTATAATCATGTATTTGTTAATTCTCGCTTTTGAAATTGTTAATAAATGCGACTAGTTTCCTTCTTGCCTTTCCGCGTTCTTTTCCGCCCAGCTTGACATTTCCTTCTTTACTGAACATCAGACTCATCGTTTTATTATTATTATAATTATTATTATTATTAAACAAAACCACGGAGGACACATCTACAGGGGGTATTCGACACAAGGCTTAGGAAGGTGCAGGATCATCGTGACAGGTACATCACTGCATTGGAGAACAACCAACTCCATGTCTCGGGAGTACCATTCTGTTGGTTCATCGCCACAGATTCAATAGAGTTCAATATCTGATTAGTGGAATGAAGGTGTAGGATAACATCATTGTAGGCGCATCAAGACGAGAGAACTCGACACCCCTGGCAGTCCAGCAGGATTAAGATCCAGTTGTTGGCTGACTCCAGTACATCCAGGCTCCTCCAGGGAAAACCATTCATCATCCAGATGACCAAAAGGACACCAGTCTAATCGGATCTGTAAGGCTAGTGCTCTTTCTTTATCTCTTAATCACAACCTATTTATCTTTCACACACCTATTTCCCCAACTAGTCATTTTCAAAATTAAAACATTTGAATTTTGTTTAAATTCAACCATAATTTTGCAGTTAAGTACCGTGTTGTGCATCAGTTTCATCCCCAATTGTTACATTATTCTATGAGTATTTTTAGAGATTATTCTGAGCTACAATTGATGGCACAGCACCGGCACAATACTATTCGTCCCTCTGTCGGATCTCTCAACAAGTGTCCGAGCATAACCATTAACAGAAAACTAACAGTTTAACGTCCCAGGATCATGCGCATTAGGCTAAGGGGGATGATGATTAAGGCGAGTGAACAATGATGGAAGAATTTGTGGAATGAGAATGTGGGGAGAAAATGCACGGACACAATAATGTACACTACACACTTACTTTGCCATGAATCGAACCAGGAATCCAGAGGTAAGCATTCTGAGCCACCGTGGCCTCCCAAAATTAGAAATAGTTTTTACTTGGATTTAGAACAGATTTTATTCTGCACTGTCGTATGTCCTGTTGAAACCGTAAGTAGCACATTTCAATATTACAGGGTGGTCCATAAGTCTTCGTACAGTGGATTATTTTGGAAACAAACATGATTAAAGCAAATCTGACTAGCGGAGGGCGGACTTGGGTAAAGGAGCTACCGACTGATGCATGCGTGGTGAATAGTGGCCATCTTGGATCCAGGTTATTTTTTTCAAATAGGAAGGTAGGCATGTAACACAAAAATTAACACTGTTTTTTGCATGGGAATACAGAAATGCGTTATCATGTCCCGTTCCAAAGTTAAGACGCCCCAAAATCTCAGCTACAGGATGTGCTTCACATGTTGCCTGTCCATTGCAACACACAACTGGAGTCTCTTAATCCAGACCCTCCTGAAACCGTAACAACACAGCGGGGGTGATGCTGTCACAGGCGTCCTGAATACATCCCTGTAGGTGTGCAACATCCCGAATCTTCTTGTGATAGCCAGATGTTTTAAGTGTCCCCATAAAAAAATCTACGGGAGTGAAGTCCGGCGACAGGGCTGGCCACTCTATAGGGCTCGGCGACCGATCCAACGTAAAGGAAAATGCAAATCCAAGCATTCCCGCACAGGTAGCGCATAGTGCGGTGGGGCACCATATTGCTGAAAATATCGCGGCAGGGTGGCATCAGGGCGGGGAAGCAACGGAAACATCAACTCCTGTAATATGTCCAGATATCGGACACCATTTAGGGTACCCGGAATGAATAAGGGTCCTATGATCGACGTGTCCCATATGCCACACCACACCATGATATGAGCAGGAGTAACCCTCTTGTAGGGATTGATCGCAAGTGGGTTTGCATCCGACTAATATCGTATATTCTGGTGATTCACTTCCCCATCCAAATAAAAGTTTGCCTCGTCTGTGAAGAGAACGCTGGCTGGGAAATGCGGATCTCGGTCATATTGTGACAAAGTCAAATTGGTGAATTCCATGCGCCCGTCTGGATCATCTTCTGAAAGGTTGTGGACAAGCTGCAGCTTGAAGGGATGCCACTTGTTCGTATGGAGAATCCTCATCACGGAAGCACATGGTGTGTCTGTTACCGTTGATAGTTGTCTTGTACTGCGCTGCGGACTTTTCACACTCGCAGCAAGCACCATAGTGGGTGTCTCCTCATCTGTCGCCGTTCGTGGGGCACCTGACCATGGTATGTCGGCAACATTACTAGTTACACTAGCTAACGATGTTGTGGCTTATTGCAGGTCTTTCGGGGTGACGCGGTTGAAGTTCTGGGCAATCACACGACTGCTTCTTTCCCCAGACATTAAGATGATCTCAATTATTTCCTGCTTCGTCAGTGCCATCTCGTTCTATCTGCAATGAAAAGAAAACCTGTCAAAGTTGGGCGTCAAGTCTTTCTTGCAGCGTTAGAGCCATGTCGCTCTCCCTGCAAGAAAACAGAAAACCGTCAACTTTGGGGCGTCATAACTTTGGAACGAGAGATGATAACGCATTTCTGCTTGCGGGACTGCATTTCCCTGCAAAAAACAGTGTTAATTGATGAGTCATATGCCTACCTTTCTATTTAAGAAATTTAACCTGGATCCAAGATGGCCTCCATTCACGACGCATGCATCACTCGGTAGCTCCTTTACCCAAGTTCGCCCTCCGCTAGTCAGATTTGCTTTAATCATGTTTATTTCCAAAATAATACACTGTACTGACTTATGGACCACCCTGTAGATTCTTATCAATCAAACGCGATAATGTTTGTAATATGAATTCAGCGATCCAGAAATATTTTACATTATCAAACGTTTTCTCTCTGTTGAAACCGGAATGCTGTATTTATCACGATATTTGAAAAGAAAAATGATACACTAACATCTTTGATTAGAACATTAAATCGCTACAGAGCACAAAATAGTAAGAGATAACACAAAATCTTTTTTTTTTTTTTTTTTTTTTTGACTCAGCTTTCCAAAATTACCTTGTATCTCCCTTATGGTATCTCTGTAACTTTGTCACTTCAGTGCAAGCTTATAAAAGTTTTGATTTCGGTTTCAAACAATATAGGTGCTAGGTAAAGAAAGCATACAGTGTACGTAATTCACATCTATTTTCATGCAGTACTGTAGAGTTCTCACCTTCCTTGTACTTGATCTAACTCTTCTTTTTAGTTTCTTGGTTTGGAAATTTAGATCTAGTTTACAATTCTATATTTTGTTGCAGTGTTTATAGGTCAACATGAAATATGACCAGTGCAAGTTCCAAATGTAGCACGTTTCTTTAGAAGCCACCGGAAATAGATAACATGTATGTATGTATATTGAGTGTAAAAATACACTGTTACTTACGAAGTTTTATGCATGGTCTTCTCCTGACGAGGACACACAAATCCCTAACATTAATCCCCATACTACTAGTAATGGTAATAAATAAGTGTAAATATCTAGGAATACAACCGAGTAAATAAAGGGATTATTGACAAGAAATAAATATTAGTGCTATTTTTGGAAACAAATTTATCGTTGAAACAAAAATCAAAAAGTTTAAAGGCATTCGATTGGGTCTGAAGAATTAACGAAGGTGTTAGGTTACTGAGATAGCTAAAAACTTTTGTAAATGACATGATCAGCAACAAATGCTTTCTGGGGAAATTTTCTTTTTAACGTATTTTTAAGATTTCCAATTTTTTTGATACATCTAGCATTACATCTTCCGTTTAACTCAATTCATAAAACATTGCGACAGTCACTTTCCTATGCCACACAAATACGTATTTGTTCTTGTTCTTCTTTGTTGAAATTAGCGTCCCTTTTCACCAGTGACTCTATATGAGACGTGGACCTACTGTTTCAACTAAAATCCGAACAACCGTTGAAAAGTTCACATTGTTGATATCAGTGGTGTATGTAAGGAGATTTTGGGTTAAAACTCCCTTCTTGAACAATATATTGTGCAAAAATAGACATTTACCATATCAAGATAGGTACTATTTCTATTTATTGTTATATCTTAGACATATTATTTTGGTCTCCTCCAGGGTGCAGTCTCATATCTCCGGAGGCAGTGCCCTTACAAAACATGTCTGGAAGAAATACTAATTTTGCATGATTCTCTTTACTGTTTTTAGCACACTTTATAACTGTTAAGAGTATATGTACCATTGTTAGCAGTCTGTGTTACTGCTAGACTATGTGTGTCATTGTTAGCAGTATGTGTCACCCTTAGCTCTATGTGTGTCATTGTTAGCAGTATGTGTCACCCTTAGCTCTATGTGTGTCATTGTTAGCAGTATGTGTCACCGTTAGGACTATATGTGAATCACTGTTAGCAGTATGTTTCACCGTTAGGTCTTTGTATGTCATTGTTAGCAGTATATGTCACGGGTGGGCTGTATGTGTCATTGTTAACAGTATTTGTCATCATTAAGACTATATGTGTCATTGTTAGCAATATGTGTCATCAACAACATAGGCAATCAGCTACTAGCAGTATACATGTACTGATATGTGTATATACCAAAGAAAAGAAATAAAGAAAATGTTCCAGTGGCAATGAATGGCATAGATTTTTAACTAAATAAAAATTAGATTTTCTCAAAAACTACGCATGACTACACTAAAAGCCATATAATTTTGTTCAGCTGAATAAAATGAATCGATCTCCGTTAAACGTTAATAACATAATGATGTCTAATAAGTGCTTTCATATCAGAGCAGTTGAAGATAGAAGACCAACTAACGTATTTACAATAAAATCTTCGTTACATATGTTGGCTTTCCGAAGGCATTTTCTGAAGTAAAATAAGAAAAAAACGTTGAGATCATTTTGTGACAAGATTACTTTCTACTGGAGGTCAAAGAAGGGATATTCTCCAGTTGGAAAATGTTCATAGCTGGAAAATGTCATCGTTACTTCCAGATGGTAGAATTACAGTTGTCAAAGCAAAGCAGTTAGGGTAATGCGGGAAGGTTTTCTTCGTTGAAAATGGGAGAGAAAGGAGGATGAAAGGAAAGAAAATGGGATCAACAAAGAACGTGGCAAAGGAAAGAAAAGGAAAGGATATTTTAACAGAATGAGGGAAAGGAAACAATGGGAAAAGCACTTTCATCGAATTTCTGATCACTTGCCTTTCGGTCATCAAAGTCCAGGAAATTACGCCTTACAGACTTTCCAATTCGATTCTTATATCCTTCTTTCTCTCTCTTTTTTTTCTCTATCTTTCTCTATGTATCCCTCTCTGTATTGTTCCTCCAGTTTCTTATTTCTTTTGTATCTGTCCACTTAAATGCGCCTAAAACGGAGGCCATCTTGTTTGTTCAAGAGAATAGGATGTTATAGCTGTAGCAAAAACAGCAATATAATTGATAATTAGATGAAACAAGCATCTAGTCTCATCTAGTATACGTTTACAAACGTTTTCTTCGTCTTAAAACTTAACTGCAAAAGCCCGAAGCAAAATCAAATTACCAGACAATATAATAGATTGTTTTAAAACAGGATTAGTTTGCTTTAACATTATAAAATCTACCTAAAAGTAGGCCTACGTTTAGGAAACAAGCTAAAATATTAAGATATAAAATAGTCGGTTATGAACTTATTACAACTTTAAACCTTTAATAGAATTTCTCGAGGAAGACACGGTGCCTCTGTGGTAGGGGGCTTTCCTCTGGTGCTTGAGGTCCCTGGTTCGATCTCTGGCATAGTAAGTTTGTGATTAAGAACATCGTGTCTATGGCTTTTTTCTGCGATATTCGCGTTTCCTCCCACATTCCCATCCCACCAATTATTCCACTAAAATTCACTTTCCTTAATAATCCGTCTCTCTTAGCCAATGACAGGCATAATCGAGGGACGTTGAACTGAAATACTTCATTTCATTTCGTAGAATTTATCGAACTAATTTTCTATTCTGGTTTTGTGTAGTTAATATTTTCCTTTGTTCATGAGAAAATGTTGCAGCCTTCTTTACTATTGTAAACTTTGCAACAAGGGCCATGGTGACTCAATGGTAGAGCGCTTACCTCTGGTGCGTGGGAACCCTGGTTCGATCCCCAGGCAGGTAAGTTTGTGGTGGACATTGTGCCTGTGGGATTTTGTCAGGGTATTCCTATTTTCCCTTACATTCTCATTTCACCAATTTTACCATCATCATTCACTTGCCTTAATCATTATCGTCTCCCTTAGCTTAAAGGACATAATCGTGGGACGTTAAGCTGAAAGAATGATAAACTTTGCAATATTATTGGTCTCTAATGAAAACAAATTATTGAAAGATGACCCATATACTTATCGAGAGATCAAAATCTATTAAACAAAGTAATATGGGTCAATATAAATCCTGACGATAGTTTCCGAGAAAATAGTAAAAAGCTGTTTCCTTTCTTAAACTAAGTAACATTTAATGTCTACATCAAATGTAGGAGTTGCTTTGTATGGCTTACTATTTTCTCAAGTAGTATAGAAAGCGAAAGTGTTAGTACATTGGTATCACTTCCGGTTTTAGTACATAGATTACAAAGATTACTTCCGGTTCTTTCTTATAATCCGTTGAGCATTTCAAGAAAAGGTCCCATTTGGTTCATTAACCTTGTATAAAAATTCTATGCCCTATGGAGCCTGGAAGTTGAATGTTGTTTTCACAAAAAGGTCTCTATTAACTTCTATCCTTAGTCAATTGGATCCAGTTTCTACTTTGTATTCCTATTTCTCCGAGATTCATCTTAATAGTGTCCTCCCATCTGAACTTAGGTCTTCCTAATGGTCGTTTTCCTATTGGTCTTCCAGTTAAAACTTTGAAATCGTTCTTACTTTCTTCAATACTTGCTACATGATCCGTTCACCTGAGCCTCCTAGACTTGATGACCCTAACAATGTTTGGTAAATCGTAAAAAAAAAAAAAAAAATGTTCCTCGTTATGAGGTTTGCGCCATTCCCCAATTCCCGTTCTACTTAACTCCGAATATTCGTCTCAGGACTTAATTCTTAAATGCTTTCGGTCTGCGTTCTTCTCTTACAGTAAGTGTTCATGTTTCGCAACACTGTTAACCAGTGATCGAAGTGAGACGGTATGCGGTGCTATGACATACCGTCTCTGGTTTTCCAGTGTTAAAGGCATACCGTCTCTGGTTTTTCAATGATTAAAACATACCGTCACTGCAAAGTAGATCCTAATACCTTTAATAAATCCATTTTTATACACAGTAATTGACGAATAGCTTTGCTCATAAAAAAGATTTTATTTCTTATGAAGAAATAATTTCAAAGTTAACAACACCAACATTTTTGTCATCTTTTTCCTATCTTTTGTTTTACAATGAGGTGTCTTCAAAGAAGTTCACCTAGTTTATATTTTGATGTGCCATATTGAATTATTTTTTTGTTATGTATGTGTGTGTGGCCTATTGCCTTAATGCATATAAATGCTGTGCTTCGTGTATGGGCGGTTTTAGGAGTTGTCTGCTGTGGGGGTGGACATTCATGGGGTTTGAAATACCCCACAGTCGAGTTGGGGGACCTGGAGTTCTGCTGCAGGAAATTATTAGTATCCTCATTCGGTTTTTGAGCATTTTCGTATATAATTCTCTATAATACAATCTTTGTTTTTAAAAAGGGGATTTTTAAATTTATTTTTACAGAAAGTTGTTGGCGGGGGATCAAAATTTCTCCATATCTCACCTCCGTTACTACAGAGAAGATCTCCAATGGTTTGAGGCATTGTATAAATAGAAATATGATCTTTTAGGCACATACCCTCACTGCACTTGAACATTTAGATAGTCGGTATGTCGAGTCAAAATCGTAATAAAACAAACCGCCTCTGATTTTTTACCACTTCGAACACTGGTGTTAACCCTATATTTTAACCGGAATTGCTAGAAATTAACAATTTCTGTTTCAACCTTAATAGCCATCGAACAAATCTGGTAATAGGCAGCGATTTTTTTCAGTTTTCGTAATCAATTAGTGTACCAAAAGTAGACTCCATTTCCACTCTTTATCTCTCTATCAGCACCGGAACTTGGAAATGGTGTAATTTACTACAACTTCCGGTTTTAATGATGGTTTCTAGATGAAAAATGTAAGAGAAAGCGAGAAATGTCCATCTGATACAGGTTTAGTATCCAAAGAATAACTTACCTCGAGCTTTACACCATTTTGAAACACGAAATCGTTGAAACGTACAGTTTCAAGTTCCAGCACTGGTTGCAATAGCGAATTACCAGTCATGAGGTCTACCACTTCCGGTTCAATGTTGATTTCTATCAAAAGGTAAGTGGATTAGAATTAGGATTTAGATTTCAGGGCTTTCGGCATCTATGACCATGTTAGCCCGTCACGTATAAGGGATGACGTCACTCGTCGATCACACTATCCGAGGAAAGGCAAGGAAGGAAGCGGCCTGGTACCCATAACTTGGGTACCACCACGGCATTTGTCTGGTGTGAATGAGGAAAACTCAGGAAAACTTCATTCACCTCATTCAGGATATCTGGCCATTTTACACTTTCTCGACGAGTGTCCCCATCGGTCATCGAACCCGGGACCGCTCAAAAGGTAAATGGAAATAGTAGACGAAAAATGGTTTTTAAATATGGCTTCAGGAGTCCGAGATTACTTTTCGTCTCAGCTCTTACTCTTTTGCCAAAACTGGAACTACTAAAATTAGTTTAACTTCTAACTTCCATATTGATTTTTATCTATATTATGAAAATGAATGTCACTATGTTTGTGACTTCGTTCCTCAAATTTTCAATATAGATGAGGTCCGGGAATTGCGTTTTTTATCATTTTACCTTGACGATCCAACTTAGGAAACAGGGATATATATATACAGCTCACAGATAACGAGAAGAACCCTAAAACGGGGTAGCGGGGAAAGGTCAACGACACGGTCAAGTCCATTTTCGGTTTTTGAGGTGTGGTCTATATTTAGATGTCGTCTGCTACTCCGGGTAAAGTTATGTGTGCTATTCTGTGGTGTCACTTGAAACCCCCGTGCGAAAAGTGGGTGAGCCCATACCTACGTCACACTACTGCTAGGGTTCTTCTCGTCACCTCTGAGCTGTACAAATGATCAAAAATTACCAATATTAGTGTCAAATCCATAGTTTTCGGGGCTGCTGAGATGAACAGTGACACTTTCGATGCCGTTTAAATCAAAATTCAGCCCTGTATGTCAAACATGAAACGTATTCTCTCCATGTGTAAAACGTTTATTCTGTTAGTATAATAATAATTACAAGAATTAGCGAGGAACTCATTTTCATGTGGATTCAACATATCAAGTGCAGGATCCATCTCTGACCGAAAGACAATGGATTGTTATTTCCGATTTCAATATTGAAATTTCATACACTGAGAATAAAAATGTATGTGGCGTACATAAAATCGTAGAATACATGTGTAAATCCTGTATTGTTTGGACTTAACGTACAGTAAGCATATAGCTGAAAAAGTATATTTTATACATACTTTCTGTATAATTGTTTCGAATAAACGTACTTTCCATACGAACGAAAGAACTGTATATAGGTGGTCAGGATCTCACATACAGATGGACGTATGCAACATATAGCCGACGTATTTAACATACGTATACATATATAATATACGGCAGACTATTAGATGTAAGACATCCTTCAATTGTATGATGTAACACCTAAGGGCAGTGCGTATGTAGAGTACGGATAACGTACGTTGTACTGATTCCTGTAGTAAACATAAGGATACCGTATATTTGTACAACATACTGCTGTCCGGATAACGGATTTTTCTCAGTATAGTTTGAAATGTATCGCGTAGTTTGAAACAAAAATCACTTAATTAGAGCTAAAAACTATTTAGTGGTTCAATTATTTGGGTCATTATTTCAAAATCATGTATAATAATTAAACCTACAATGAAGTAAGATTTAAAGTATTGACTTCCAGATAGCTTATTCTTATTGATATGTAATACCTCAGTTTTTCTAAAAGTCAAACCCACTGAGAAGAAGAAAGTTGGCGACTGAGAAACCAAGGCAATGTCTGGAGTAGGCGTCTGTTGAAAGAGCTCTTATCTTAAAAGCGTCCTCGCCCACAAGATGCTCTCCTGGAGAGTTGTTCAATTTAATTGTTTTCAAAGATGTCGCCTTTGCATTATCCTTCCTCTTCCTTCCTTTTTCCCTTACATCCTCTGGAGATGAATCCTGAAAGGAAAAATGCCTTTTCTCTTACTTTGCATTGGATACGAAGGAACTACTATCTACCTACCTATAACCCTTTTGTTCAGCTATGCGAAAACAAGCTCCGAGAAAACCTCGGGAAAAGTGTCTGTTATGGAATTTGGGTTTCCCCCCCAAAAAAAAAAAACTCCTACCTTCGATCAAGTACAAGAAGCATGGGCGACACTGCTAGGAGGATTTGCGTCACTTCGGAAGAAATAAAAAAAAAAACAATACACACAATCTACTAATTAATTGTGCATTTTTGTCCAATAAATGAAAAAACACGTACAACCAGAACAAACATTACGTATATTTCGAGGTTGACTAAACAACCCAAATAGTTGTTTATTTCTCAGAAAGTACACATGAGAATTTACAATCAAATATTTCATTTCATTCACTTTAATAATATATATTGACTAACATGTCTAATCTTTTGACACACGAGGTATGTTCAAAAAAGACAGAACTTTCGATGTTCTTGCCTCATTGCTCATTACAGACAGTTCCAACTACTCTTTCCTTCAAAGTACTCCCATCTGTTGACAATACACCATTACCATTGTTTCTTCCAATTCTAGCAGGTCAGCTGAAAAGCACTTTTTCTTTGGTGTGCAGTACTCTCGTCGCACTTTCCTGAATTTCCCCTGTGAACTGGGTACAACGTCCTCCCAAAGTGGTCTTAAGAATCTGACTTAATAAAAACAATACAAAATTTAGTATTTTTTCTTTTGTTTGTTTTTCATAAGTGAAAGGAGAAAAATGAAATGGAACTTACCACAATCATAGGTAATGTTATTCTACAACAGAAAATATGGACCTGAAGAATTTTCAGTGTTGCCATCCATAGAAATTACAGTGTTGCCAGAATAACATCTGCCTCAAAATCTAAGTTAAGGCAGGGACTAGAGGAACGAACTCAACTGCATTTGATTACGTATCACGTTGTTTTGGTATCCTGTCAACTACTTTTTCTAAAATAATAGTTGTATTTAGTTTGCAATAAACAAAATAGTTTTAACATACAGTCATTAAAACTAAATATTAATGTTATTAAATAATAATAATGTTATGGGGGACTGTAATTTGTAAGGATGGCAACACTAAAAATTCTTCAGGTCCATATTTTCTGTTATAGAATAGCATTATCTATTATTGTGGTAAGTTGCATTTCATTATCTCTTTTCACTTATGAAAAAAA
The DNA here is from genome assembly GCF_964235325.1 of Thermobia domestica. Lineage (NCBI taxonomy): Eukaryota > Metazoa > Arthropoda > Insecta > Zygentoma > Lepismatidae > Thermobia > Thermobia domestica. The sequence continues at coordinate 4,236,362 of NC_137463.1, forward strand.
AGCAAAATTGGTAAATTCTGTATTATTTTTAGTATGTCAGGCTCTTAAGTTTGGGAAATAGGAAAAAGCCTGTCAGGTCCGGGGAGTAGAGTGTGTGGGATGTTTTGCCAAACAATTTGCAAATTTTTCACTCAGGATTTGATGGCAAGTTAAACGACTATATTCACTAATTAAAATGCGCATAATCTCAGCAGGTTAGTCGTGTCTTCACATGAAATGTCTCCCAGTTCTTGCCTTTTCGGCACCGTAATTTCTGCTCTCCGTAAAACTCGTAAATTAATCAAGCATAGCACTGCGTTTGGCTATTACAATCACCTTTCTGTGCTTGATTAAGCATTTGAAATGTTTTCGTGAAAATTTTTCCAAGTTTTACGCAAAATTTCACACAGACGCGTTATTTCTCCCACTTCTTCATTGTTTCTTTTTCAATAATCCGACGAGCAGCTTGCGCACAACGTTACTCAATCGGTAGTTACTCGCCAACTAAACCACAGATCGAAATTCAATAACGAAAACGGGGTATTTTACCAAGATATGACGCTATGTGCGCCCAGTAACTAACACGCACAAACTACTGCCGTTGGCCCGTTACTTAAAATGTTCGGTTTATTTAGCATACCTCCTATTACAGTGAAACAAATATTAAAGTTTACGAGTTAAACAAGCGTTTCTTCTATATTCCATTAACCTTTAGTCCATCAAGTCCGTTCCGTCACGTAAAGCCCTAGAAATTCCAAAATAACTATAGCCCATTCCCTAATATTGGTCTAGTGAAACAAAGAGAATACTGAGCAGAATAGATTTTAAAAACTTATTAAAGTTGTTGTTTATGTGCATTGAAGGACGTGTAGCCTAAGGGGGCGGTAGAAAGTAAAAATTAATATTTGTGTACGTAATTGTCTTTCATTGTCTCTTTCTAATTTTCCCCATTTCTGGGATCCTTTCGTCTCTCCTTCGGGCCCCACAAAGGCAGAGATAGTTCTGAATTCTGACAGATATACCATTGAAGGATAGAACGTGCTCTCTCTCAAAACCTAGCAACTACCACTTAGAAATAAACCAATTTTGTAGCACAGATTTTTAATTATTATTATTATTATTATTATTATTATTATTATTATTATTATTATTATTATTGTTTTTTTTTTTTTTTTTACAGTTATTCTAGATTTCAGCAATGATGCGGATTTAAGGGTAGGGGTGGTCTCCAAGTATAGAATAAAAGTATAATTTAATGTAGAAATACAGTAAGAGGGATGCAGTACCCTAACTGTTTTCCATTTAAGCTCTTCGTCACTCGAAGCGGGGACATTTGAAGCTGAAACCTTCTCACTCCTTATACGCTACGATATTTACAGGAATATATTAATGAAGCCTGACATAGGTTCAACACATAAAATACTATATATATTCAACTAAAAATATATATTGGTGACTACTTCGAATTATATTGGTGACTGCTTCTATAAAGAAATTTAAAAAAAAATCTCCGGGTGTAGATGAAATTCCGGCTGAGTTAATTTTAGCTGGAGGGAAAAATTGTGGAACAAGATACATAAACTTATTCTCCTTATCTGGAAAAAGGAAGAATTGCCACAAGAGTGGAAACAATCAATCATTGTTCCAATTCACAAGAAAGGCGACAAAACTGACTGTAATAATTATCGAGGCACTTCTCTTCTGTCAACATCCTATAAAATCCTTTCAAATATTCTATTAGCAACACTGACTCCATACGCAGATGAAATTATTGGAGATTATCAGTGCGGATTTAGACGAAATCGATCAACTATCGACTAAATATTTACCATTCGACAAATACTCGAAAAAATTGGGAATACAATACCCCGGTACATCAACTATTTATTGATTTTAGAAAGGCTTACGACTAGGTTAGGAGAGAAACATTATACAACGTTCTTACAGAACTTGGAATACCGAGAAAGCTAAATAGATTAATTAAGATCTGTTTAAATGAATCCCAAAGTAAAGTCCGGGTAGGAAAATTTTTGTCCACCAGCTTTCGCGTCGAGAATGGCCTGAAACAAGGAGATGCGTTGTCGCTATTATTATTTAACATCGTTCTGGAATACGCTATAAGGAAAATCAAGGATAGCAACCAGACCTACAGTTGAACGGTATTCACCAGGTTATGGCATGTGTTGATGATGTAAATTTAATAGGGGATGATAAGAGAACAATAGAAAGAAATGCAGAGATCTTATTAAACGCTTGCAGGGACATGGGTTTAGAAGTAAATGCAGAGAAAACTAAATACATGGAAGTGCGTCGGGACCGGAATACAGCAGATTATAAATGTATTAAAATATTAAATAATACTTTTAATAAAGTGGATAGTTTCAAATATCTAGGATCAATATTAACGGAGGAAAATCATATTCACGGAGAAATTAAATGTCGACTAAAAGCAGGGAATTCGTGTTACTATTCGGTTCAAAATCTCTTGTTGTCGCGAATTCTGTCGAGGAATTTGAAGCTTAAAATATACAAAACAATAATCACGCGTGTTGTTCTGTATGGTTGCGAAACATGGTCCCTTACTCTGAGGAAAGAACATAGACTGAAAGTGTTTGAGAACAAGATCCTGAGACGAATATTCGGACCCAAGAGGAACGGGAATGGGGAATGGCGGAAACTTCATAACGAGGAACTACATAATTTATATGGTTTACCCAACGTTGTTAGGGTCGTCAAATCTAGGAGGCTTAGGTGGGCGGGTCATGTAGCTAGAATGGAAGAAAGCAGAAACGCTTTCAAAGTCTTGACTGGAAGACCAATCGGAAAACGACCATTAGGAAGACTTAAGCGCAGATGGGAGGACAATATTAAGATGGATCTCGCAGAGATAGGAATACAAAGTAGAAACTGGATGTGGTTAGCTAAGGATAGAAGTCAGTGGAGAGCTTTTGTGAACGCGGCATTGAACCTCCGGGTTCCATAGGCCATAGAGTTAGTTAGTTAGTTAGTTACTTCGAATTATATGCCGTAGCCGAACTCCCTCTATAAGAATTGTTGCGAAAGTGCCGCAGGATTCCGAAACATATATTTTTGGATAGCGCACATGTTAGTTCCTAAGTGAAGTCTTGACCCGACTACGGTAGGTCCCAAATCATTGGAGTTAAGGACCTTTAAAGTTATTTTTTCATGTTTTCCGCAGCCTATAACTTCGAAAGGATGCATTTGTGCACCCAAAATGGTCTATACTTTTTTGTCTTATCTTGGTGTCAGGAACCACCTCCGAAACGTTGTCGGTGTTGTTTTGAAACATCCTTTATATATAAAGAATTTGTATCAAATACTGTGCCTTCAATTTGACCAATAAAATACGGAATTGACTCAAAATTACACTTCTAAAAAAAATAATTTAAAGTATGTTTCTGCCCCATCATTTAAACAATATTTTCCCAACACGAAGCACAAAAATAATATGGGCTCTACCTCAGTAAAACGTCAATTTGGGCCCATGACAGTAATAAAAAAAATTTATGATTTTAAGTTCTAGGTGGGACCCAAATTTTACATTTTTATATGAGGTGCAAATATTAATGCTTGCCTTCCCAGAATAGGTTCCAAGAAACGGTGTTAGAGTGGTGTATTTACCAGTACATGTGAACAATAACACAGACTTTCACAGAGAAATGTAAAAGACAGTGGCGGATCTAGAAGGTAAAAACAGGGGGACAGCCAGAACTCAGGTATATCAAGAGTTTACTGTAAACTTTCAAAAATATTTAAAAAATAGTTAACAATATATCTATCACTCAAAAAACTAAGGGAATAGGCACCCCGGCCCCGAGGTAGATCCGCCACTGATAAAAGACAAAACGTCGTACATTTTAACCAATGTACAAGGATTATTCCAATAAAAAATAAAGAATTTAGATTTCTGGTCTTTCGGCATCTGCGGCCATGTTAGCCCGTCAGCATTTGAGGGACAATGTCCCTCGACGAGCACACTATCCGGGGAAAGGGAAGGAAGAAAGCCGCCTGGGACCTATATGTTAGGTACCACACCTGCATTTGCCTGGTATGAATGAGAAAAACTCAGTAAAACGTCATTCGGGATGGCTTGTCTGGAAAAGTTTTTTACACTTTTGAGATCGAGTATCCCCGCGGGGAATCAAACCCAGGATCGATCGCACCAAAGGCTAGAGCATTAGCGACTACGCTGCACAGGGCAACCCAGTAAAAAATAAAGTGGAAAAGGAAGAATTGGGGAGTTTGTGTACAAGAATAGACATATGTTGTGAACCTATGAAGCGTGTACTCAAAATTGTCCTTTCATTTTGACAAATTTCTACCATCTTTTAACCTAACGCTAAAACTTCTCTGGAAAAATCTCGGACTTTTTAAAACCATGTATTCACAGTGAGTTTAATCACTTCCACGTCCTGGGAATGCCTTCAATGAAGATTACTTTTCATAGAGATATCCTTCCATAAGACAAAAAAATTGAAAAAACTATTAAATGGATCACCATCAATTTTGGAGCGGATATAGAAGGTCAGAAATTAAGAACTAAATTTCTTCTGGAGGTAATCAATCCACCGGAATTGATAGAAATCAACCATTTCCGGTTATAACGTTGATAACTATTGAGCCAAAACTGTAATACACAGCAATGCGATTTTCTGTAATCAATTAAACGTCCCAACAACATATTCCATCTCCACTCTAACTTATCTTTTAAAACCGGAAATGGTAGAAATCTACTACCACGTCCGGTTTCAATATTAGTTAAGAAAACATACCGACACACAAACCATACACATGATGTGCAATTGATACTGCTACTTAAATTCTGAATTTTATACTCTTACTATATTAAATGGTGATTCTTTTTAATTTTCCAAAAGTTTATGTGTATAAAGTTCTTTCTAAAATAACACTCTTATCTAAAGAAGTCTTGATTTGTCAATTGAAGCATAAACAGAATTTTGTCTTTAAAATGTTTCATACTAACAGCTGAAGTACCCTCCTTGCCCACGCTAATATTCTAAATATCGTATGGTCTTCTGAAATTTACCTAGAAAATACTGTATTTATATCTGCAATAATTGTACCCTCTTATTGTAAACCTGCTCCGAAAAATGCAACATGACTTTATAGAGTCATTTTTGAAGAAACAAAAAACTTGATTTATGGAAAAAGCAGGAGAATGTAAGTAATGATTTTTCATTGCTACATCTATAGCTAATATTCAACTAGTACCAAGGGCGCCGATCCTGGTGGGTCGGGCGCGAGACCCCCCAATGCTCATGTGGGTCCCCATGTATTTTTATTAATATGTAATTTTTATATGTATTCTTATTGTTATATACAATATTTGGCATAAATTGAATTCAATTATGTCCTTTGTTCCTTCTTAGACCCTTATCAGCAACAAGGCAAACATCTGAACGGGCTCCCCAAAGTTACAGAGAAATCGGCGCCGTTAACTAGTACCCGGCGATGCCCGTGAAATACTAAATCAATGTCCTCCTAAACTAAATCTGCATCAAGAAATGCTACATTCCTTACAAGATACCATCTTTCAGGATATTAAAAGTGGATTTTATTAAAAATATAGAATGTACAGTTTGCATTGGTATGCCTACATTTAATTTTAATCAACTACCCAGGATGTCTACGAAAAAATTTAACTAGATTACAGTTGGTTTCCGACAATTAGCTTGAAGTATACCTAGGCAATGGTATGGATTTGTAAGGAGCATTAAGAAACAAACACCTAGACTTAGATATAAAGGTAACCAAGAAAGTTCTGTCGTTTTTAGACCCACCACACTGAGAAAAATCCGTTCTCCGGACAGCGATATATTGTACAAATATACGGTATCCTCTTGTTTACTACAGAAATCAGTACGGAGCATATGTTATCCGTATGCAACATAGGCACCGCCCTTAGGTGTTACATCATGCCGTTGCAGGATGTCTGACATCTAACAGTTTTCCGTACATCACATGCATATACTTATGTTACATTCCTCATCTATATGTTAGGTACGTCCATTTGTATGTGAAATCTTGACCGCCTATGTTGTTTCATACGGAAAGTACGTATAGATAGAACACTTATACGGAAAGTGTTATAAAACATGCGTTTTCAGTTATACGTCTGCTGTACGTTCAGTCCAAAAACTACAGGAATTACGCATGTAACCTAACTTTTTAAGTACGCTACCTACATTTTTTCTCAGTGCACTTTCGAACATCTATATGTCACCTAAGACGTAGCTAGAAGATAAAAAAAAAGTACCCATCAGCATCGACGACCTTCTGCCAACGTTCTGAAAGGACATAGATTTCGTCCCCGTAGAACTTGGTGGGCCGTGAAACGAAGAATGTATCAAGTGCATTTTGCACCTCTACTAGGAATTTGAAATGGCGTCCTCTAAGGTGATTGTCCAAGGAAATGAACAGGGGATAATCGAACGGTGCAATGTCCGGGAAGTATGGCAGATGCAATAGTGTTACCCATCGAAGGCGTACAATGGTGTCGCGGGTCATCCTAGCCATGTGAGACTTAGCGTTGTCCTGTAACAGGAGGGCCCTTTGCGATTTAGAAGGGCTGACTCCAGAATTTCGAGTTTTCCTTGAACACGGCTCAACTGCTGACAGTACACAGTTGCATTAATGTTCTGAGCAGCTGGTAGCAGTTCCCGATGGACGATGCAGCGAACAGTCTACCAAACACACAGGAGAGCCTTCGTCTGGTGTAGTGTTGGTTTCGGCTGCTTTGGAACCGGTTCGTGGGATACTAATCAATGATGACGGTGCCGTGGAGCTTCGTACAGGACTCACTTTTCATCACATGTCAACATCCTGTACGGAAATAGCTCATTCCTCAGACAAGACAACAAAGAAATACAGGTATATGCTCGCGTTCTCTTCTAGCCCGAACTCAATTCATGTGAGACCCATCGATCCAACTTGTAATGCTTCCCAAGTTGATGGAGGTGCTGCCGAATGGTTTCTCTACTCACACTGAATTGTAGTCGCAGTTCCTCTCATGTCTGGCCACTACTCGCCTCAATTACTGCCTGAAGATTTTCATTTTGAACTACCATTACACTGTCCACGTAGTCACGACAAGCTCAGCAAAGGCCTGGCATATCTTTTTCCCCGCTGCCGCGGCGTTTGACCCTAATTTGAACTCATAACATACACGCCCTTATGACACTCTGTGGGGGTCCCATATTCAGTGTGTCCTTACGCAAGTTCGTGGTGTAACTGAACTGGCACAACCAGATATTATGTTGGATATCCGCACACCAACAACTGACCTTCGCCTTATCTCCATTCGCATTGAACTCACGGTGTGAGGACCAGTTAAATACAGACCTCTACAAAAAGCCGCAGAACTTTCTTGGTTACCTTTATATAAGAATAAAGAAAATATTTTAAAAAATTGAAATCTTCGAATACATAGCATTTTAAAGATCCTGAGATTTTAAAAAACTTTTCATTTCTTAAAATAGCATATTTCTCGCCGCAAAATTACAGTTATGTAAGTACAGAGTATGAGAGAAAGATCATGATGAACTTATTTCCAGCGTATGTAGAGATAGAAGAGGAAAACTGGATAGATTGAATGAAAAGTACTGTAGAGCAGGCAGAAGAGCGTACAATTGGGAAAAAAGAAGAGAAAAAGAAAGCCTTCAGCTTAGGCAACCTAGCCATACGTCCATGTTGAGCTTGAAATCGCATCAAAGGATTTCCTTTCTGCATGGACGGATAACCAACTCCCTTTGTTTCCATTAAGCTCCACCGATATCAGCTGAGAAGGAGAGAGAGTAACTAAAGAACACGCAGGATACGCTGAATGGGGAAACATACGCCTACCAAATACAGAGGAATTAAACACGTGAATGACCCTTATACAATACACGTTCTTGTGCGAATTGCAAAAGTAGTTCTTTACAATCATTATAATTTCGTATACGAGGTGCGGTCAATAAATAATTATGACATTTCAGTTTAACATCAAATGATTATATCTTTCGGACTAAAGGAGACGATGATGAAAGCAAGTGAATAATGATGGAAGTATTCATGGAATGAGAAAGTGGGAGGAAAAGGGAATACCCCGAGAAAACGCACGGACACAAGTTGTCCACTACAAACTTACTTTGTCCAGGTTCGAACCAGGAACCCCACGCACTATAGGTAAGAGCTCTACCACTGAGAAACCATACTCCCTAATATATAATAGCAACTTCACCGTAACGCTATTTATAATATTGTGCGCACTGCCTTCTAATTTCTTACATTATAGACTAATTATTTATTAGTGAGATAATGATTATTAGAAATAATTAAAGATTTACCGTAGAATCACAATGAATCATCTACGGTGGGACCAAGAATATCATTTATGGGAGTCAGAGGCAAGGATGTTATAAAATAGAGGATCTGCCTAAACAAGAAAATCGTAAAGCATACGTCACGGTTTCGCCATCTTCGCTCTGCCCGGTCCACCCAATAAGATGGCAATATTTTGAGCCAAGATTCATGGCGGAAACAAGAGTAGCCAATCAGAAGTACCGATGCTCGGCTATTTTCTGGTTTCATTGAGTTAATATGATAAAGATAAATATGGGCAGGTCCTCTATTTTGTAACATCCTTGATCAAAGGGGTAATTGCCAGCGACAATATAATAACAAAACTCTATTTACATAGGTAGAGACTATTGACCCTCTCCTCTCGAAGTAAAATTTGAAATGACTCTGCTGGTTTGGACCTAGGTGCATCCAACGGCGCAAAACTGTCTTCAACATTGTGAGGGACGGGTAAGACCGTTTCTTTTTTTGAAGCGATGTTCAAAATACTTATGAAGTTGAAAAACAATGGTGTGGAGGATCAGGGGAGCAGACTTTCTGGGGGGACATCATCTCACTTTCCTTTGTGGCAGTCGGACACAAATCATCACATTTCTCCCCCAAAAAACACATTACAAATCGGATTATTGGGGGACAGTCCCCAGGTTCCCCGATACATGTCTCCCTTATCCTCCGAGATTTGCGCCAGTAGCTACAAAGTGTGTTTGAAAACTCGAATTATAGCAGAAAAAAGTTACGTTTGATTTCACACACTTTCACAAATATTATACAAAATATTATACATATAGTTCATTTACTTTTAGATTAATTAACGTTACGATGTATATATAACATTGCGTTATACTGCTCCTGTGTTTAAAACATTTGCTAACTTTATTTTTTATTTATATATTTTAGTGTATAAACTAACTTCACACATATCATAATATTACTATTATAATATGATAATACAAGTATTTAAACCAGTTTGGTGAAACGCATCAATGTCATATTACAGCAATATTTTTTGATACATTTCACAGATGACGAGAAGAACCTTAGCAGAAGTAGTGTGACGTAGGTGTGGGCTCGCCCACTTTCCGCGGGGGTTTCAAATGACACCACGGAATAGCACACAGATAACTACCCGGAGTAGCAGATGATACCTAAGTACAGACAACTCAAAAACTGAAAATGGACTTGACCGTGTCGTTGACCTTTCCCCGCTTCCCCTGTTTTAGGGTTCTTCTCGTCATCTGTAAGCTGTACTTCCCTTAGTCTGGCCTCCGAGCTTGCTTTTTGTTTTGTACAAGAACATTTTTGGATCAAAAGATCCAATATACTTCAAGCGAAAATTTTCTTGTAGGTCTTATATCTGGATCACTACATATAGTGTAGCCAAACCAAAACTATCACTTAACTCAATATAATGTGCTTATTATATTGTGCTCAATTTAATGGGCTTCATAAACAAAACGAAAACTCCATTTAGAATTCAAAACTTTTGTGGACCCTGAACCAAAAATTAATTATTGGGCAAGATCGCACTGTTTCGATTCATTTTTATGGATCTTTCCTAAAATTCTTGCTTTGAAATCGCATTCTTTCAATCAAAGCAAAAATACATTTAGGACAGACTTTAGAGATTGATGTTTTTAGATTTTATTAAAGATCTATCTTACTGGACATATCTTTTAGTAACAAAGCCATAGACTGTACTTTACATAACTTTTAAATGCTAGTAATTACGAAACTATCAATTTTATTCCCTTTTGCTTATAGCTGGAAATTGAATATTGTAACACTTTTAATATCAACGATCATATTGAAGTGAAAGTAGTAGTATGTTCACCCAGAAAGTGTACCTTCATATTCTATTAGATTTTTCGTTTGGCTTTCTTTAGTATGTAGAAATCCGTTCCCCTGAAGAAGTCATGACCACTAGAGCAACTTGGTAGCTACACCACTAATTAGAGTTCTTGTATTCGTAGTGCTCCTAATTCTAGGTCTCAACCTGTTTCTCCACTCCACCTATCAACTTCCAGTATGCCATGGCGCTTTTGTAGGCAAAGAGGAAAGGAACCATCGTTCCTATCCCTGTTTTACTGACTTAGTGATTCTATTTAGATATATGTCAGGGTAAGTAGGCTAGAACATTCCTTCAGGTAGAAATCTCAGACGTTGACCTATACTGCAGATGATTCTTAAGGTGGTTCACCACCCGGAAGTCAGTACATATTTTAGCTCATTGCCTTAACTACTGTGCAATGGAACGTTACATATTATAAATATTGTACTATAAGATAGAGTAATGTTTCAGCTACAACAGAAGACACTGATTCATTTGGTTATGTCTCCTAGGGCTGTTCCAATAATCGAGTAATCGATAACAATTCGATAAAATTTCAAAACCGTTTCATCGATAAAGAATTTTAATTTTATCGAATTATCGAACTTTCGAGACTCCCGAAATGTTCGAGACTCTCGAAATGTTCGGGACTCCCGAAATGATCGAGACTCCCGAAATGTTCGCGACTCCTGAAATGTTCGAGACTCCTGAAATGTTCGGGACTCCCGAAATGTTCGGGACTCTCGAAGTGTTCGAGGCACTCGAAATGTAAAAAACATTAGAAACTTCGAGACACTCGAACTCTTCGAAAGTCTCGAATTGTTTGAAAGCAGCAAATACAGAAATATATCAATATGATCGCATTTGTCGAGTCGCTTGAATATTTTGAAAAGTTCGGGATTATCGGAGTGTTCGGAAGAAACAATGAATTCGAGGTTATCATAGTTGTATATAATATGTATTACATATGCAGAGTGTTTATTTTAAAACTTCTCTCCTTAGCAATGAAGTGAAGGAAAAGTTTTTTCCCCACAGATCTGTATAAGGTTTAAGCAGTCTGTCAAAAGAGAGAAAGAGAAAGAGAAAACATGCATCACCTGAATGGAATTGGAATCCAAGACACCATTAGTCTACTAATAGTCACTTTGCCGATTGCGCCAATAACGGGGCAGGCAGAAAAATAATTTTAATATGATTTCGAGGGTTTAATTTAAAGTTCTCTATAGAGATAGCTACTGATATAGGTAGAGGTAAGGAAAGTCGATAAGGCTGAAGACTTATCAAACTTCCGTTTCGAAAATTTACTCTGCGGCGCTCGAATGCCTTCGAGTTTTTGAGATTCTTCGATAGAAAAATCTGATTACAACCCAAGTGCAATGTAATCGCAATCGATTTCAAAGACATTGGCTTCTTGTTTCGGAAAAGAAGGAAACAGTGATAAGTAGTCTATTGTATGCAGGACATGACAGGAGAGATAGGGTCTAATATTTCTTTCAACAACTGCAAAGCAAGTAACTGCACGACCATCTTTCTTTGAAAGTCTGTTTGGAACAATATACGAAGCAGCTAAAAGAACTCTTGAGGAAATAATGTTTTCTATTTTTCCTTAAGAAGTGATCGGAAGTTATTTTAATTTGATATGGAAATTGAATCAGAGCCATTGAAATGTAAGTCAGAGGATGTGTGTTTTTCTCCTTTCCCCTTCATCCCTTTTGTCCCTCCCTGGTTCGATCCCCGACCAAGTAAGTTTGTGGTGGACAACATCGTGTCCGTGGGTTTTCTCGGCGTACTCCCGTTTCCTTCCACATTTCCATTCCACCAATTATTCCATCATCATTCACTTGTCCTAATCATACTTCTCTCTTAGCTTAACAGACATAATAGTAGGTCATTAAACTGGAAGATTTCACTTCATTTCATTTTCCTTTAGTCTTCGTTCTGTCATATGTAAAGTTCTCCCTTGTGCATAGCATCATGCCATGAGGGCATGTAGGGAGTGTGCCCTCAGTCGTAGATGAATGTGGTGTGGTCGGCACCACGCTTCGACCGCATCCCCCCTCCCAGGTACGCATTGAATCTGAGGTTGGTAATGCCCAGAGCCGCACGGCATCTTGTGCACAAAATCAAATATCGTAAAGTAACCAAGAGCAATAGATACCTGACATGCATTTAGACCAATCACCTTTAAAATCGGACAATTCATTCGAAAGTTATCGTAGCTTTCACACGCCTACGCCCAAAGTAAGAACAAATACTTCAATTCGGGAAAAATCCCCTTGTGGTATGGCAACCAAAACAATAGGTGTCTGGTGAAAGCAAAAGAGAGCATTTTAAAATGAGTTCCATCAAAATCGGACAATCCGTTCGAAAGTTATCGTCGGATGCCACATGCAAACAGACAGGACAGCCTGTAATAGGGAGCTTCACACCCAAAATTCTCAAGGTTTGTTTCAAGGTTACACTGCTAATTCAACCTGAAACGGTGCTGGAAAGTGTGTTTAAGTTACTGTAGTGAAAATGTCAGCGAAAAGATCATGTGGGATATTCGGATCATTCTGAAACTTGGATATTTGGATAGGGCACATACTAGTTCCTAAATAAAATCTTGACCGGACTACGGTAGATCTTATAGTTGGAGCTATGGACCTATAAAGTTCATTTATTCATGTTTTCGGCATCCAATAACTCCAAAAGGAAGCATTTGTGCACCCAGGTTGGTCTATACTTTTTGTTTCTTCTTGGTCTCAGGATAGGGTTGCCATATTTTGAAATTAGAAAAGCGGGGGATTCTAAACCGTAAGTACTGATGTGAATTTGTGTATTAGAAATACTGACGATCCTTCTAACCATTTTTTTTTTTTTAGTGATTTCTTTGTTAAGTGACACTTCCAATGTACTTTTCTAACAAAACTAAAGTAAAGAAAATTTATTTTTTGCCTTTAATGTTTTATTAAGTTCAACAAATGTGAGTCTCGAATTGTAAATAAAGTAAGTATTAGGTAAGTATTACAGTAAGATATCTCTAATAAGGATTTCTGTAAGACAAGTTTTCAAAAAAAAAAAAAAAAAAAAAAAAGCAAGCGATATATGACAGATGTTGTTCATACGGTTTTCTCTCTAAAGAATACAAAATAATTTCTAAACTTTTATCGTAAGAAAGCTAAAACATATTTAGGAGTCTTGGTCCATCTCATAAAATTTCTTATCATTTTCAAAGATTTCTACTTGAAGTCATACTAACATACGAAAATACCACAGTTTCACAATATATGAAATACAATATAAACATTTTAAAAGAAAAAATACTAATAATGAATCTAATCTAAACAATATGCTAAGGATCCGTAGGTTTAATCTGCAATCATTTCTGAATATATAAAGACTGGTTGAACATATAGATTACGTAACTATATAGACGTGTTCAGTCGAACTGGACAGAATGTTATCAAAGAAATACGCACCAATGAGATCTTACATTAGTATTCATGGGTTGAACCAAAATGTGTATGATTATGCCAATTTTTTTTTTTACATTTTTCATTCCCTTTAACTTCCTTTAAAAAATCTCGATGGCATAAAATCTTATCATAAAATTCTACGCATGATACGTCTTTCATATTGTACAAAACCAGTAGTAATAATTTGACAGTTTTTGCGTTCATCTTGTTTCTGTCATCTGTCCATTCGCGATTGAGATTGACACAAAAATGTAGCGGTTTACGTTGAATATAACAATACTTTATCAACAAAGTCGTCTTAGATTTTTCTCCAATCCAAAAAAGCGGGTGGTTTTTCGTGATTAAGAGATGATTAAGCGGGAGACGAATATAAGACCTGAAAATCTGGTGGTATCCGCTAAAATTAGGTAATGTGGCAACCCAAACGTTGGCGGTGTTGTTTTGAAACACTCTATATAAAATAATGCACCACGTTATTCTAAATTGATACAAAACTCTTACGTTTTTAAAACCTACATTATTCGTCCAGGAAGCAATCTGCCTCCACCAAACGACGCTTCTGGATCCGCTAGTGTGTGGATTCATCATAATGTATATACAAACCAACTGTATAGAACATATGGTACACTGTATATTCACTGTCGAGGAAATAGATTTATTTCCGTTTTTCACCTTCATTAAACTTAGTGATGCTTTCAAGGTTTCCCCCGCGTAGTCTTATCATACGTCCTAGATTCAAGCCCGATCCGGAAAATTGTCTGGGATTAACTAATGCCCGAAATTTTAGGGAAAATGGAAGACTGGGAAATTTCGCTGTGTTTGGTCAAGTGCTTGGCTTGCAATTCTGTCTTGTGCTGATATTTATGAAAAAATCAATAACGATAAGGTGTTCTACTTTACTCAGGAAAATAATTAAGACAATAATATAAAAAAAAAATATTTTAAGTATAGAAAATGATCATAAGCATTTTAGGAAGTTAAGATTAGACTTTTCTTAACTTCTCAATAAACACACAGCATTCTTAAAAATATCCAGAAATTATGGTAATCCTACCCTGGGAGATTTTGAATACACGGAGGGTGAAAAGTAGCAAAAATACTGGTAAACCACGGTGAACATGATCAGAGATATGTTTGTGGGGAAATATTCCTCCTGAATAACCCACGAAGTCACCACTGATTTGACTAACATTTATTTTACTGACAGGCTAAAGGGGGAGTTTGCGCCCAAAGCATCATTATATCCGATTGCACCAATGTGTGAACTAGTGGCCATTAAGAGAAAGCAAACACGACAGAAGATAACACATTTGGCTTAAAAATAAAATTTTGCTATAACATTTTAGCAACACCGTGCGTGATTAAAATAGTTGAGGTGGTGGGCGTATACTATATCGTATGAAGAGCAAATTACCCTATTTGTACGTTTAAGACCGTATCTCTGGCAACACTAATACACTAGCTGTTAGCAAATAACAAACAAGAGATAAAATTCAGGGAAAAATGAATGCTTTCTGTGTGTGAGGGGGGACGAAAAAGCAATCCCTTTCTGCACGCTTTCCTATCTCTTCACAAATACAACTTTGCAATAACTTATCAGATGAAAAATGTTGTTTGACTAGTTTGGCTGCAAAAAGAAATCATTGAAGAGGTGAAGGAACCGAACTGTCCATCACTACTTTTGATAATAGCCGAAACTTCAATAATACTCGAAACTTCGATAATACTCGAAATGTCGATAATACCTGAAACTTCGATAATACTCAAAATTCCGATAATACTCGAAATTTCGATAATACCCGAAAATTCGATAGTACTCGAAATTTCGATAATACCCGAAACTTCGATAATACTCGAAATTTCAATAATACCCGAAACTTCGATAATACTCGAAACCTCGATAATACCCGAAACTTCGATAATACCCGAAACTTCGATAATTTCAAATACTCGAAAGGTTTCGAGTAACCGATGACAACTCGATAAATTTTCAGTCCCGAAGTTCGATAGGTCCTCAGCCTTATCGAACACCCCTAATGTCTCCTGATATCAAAAAATGTAACAAATAAAAGAAAATATTTGATTTGTTTTACAATGAGCACACAAGATGGCACTTACTGTTACATCTTACTAGAAGTGCTCCGTTTTATAAAATGTTTATTTGTATGTGTAAAGTATTTTAAAGAAACGATCTTATTACGAAATAGATATATTGTTTGACCGTTTTTTGTGTTATGTTTCATATTTTATTTAAATATTAATTTACATTTAAGGAAATAGATTTTGAGATGAAACTTGCGCAAAACGCCATAATGCGTTGTTGCCAAATTTGTACGTTTACTATGGTAGTCACTATAAGAAAATTCCTGGATTCTAGCGTTGCAGTTCGAGAAGTGGTATTGCATTAAGTGTCGAAAACTAATTTCTCCTGTAAGTATCCAAGCAGAATTCGATGATTCCTCCTTTTGTTATTTGCCATTAGCAAACACTAGACGCTACCTGGCAACTCCGCAGTATTCAAGCAGCGTTTAGCATAGCACTGGGAACACCTAGTGATCCACCTTATCGTATTAAGAAAGGTTCTATCGAGCTCCACTCCCCCCCCCCCGAAATAAATTTGTTAGTTTTTCGCATTCCACGTACAACAAGAATTGTAATTCTTCTCGTCATTTCTAAGAATTTCATTGGCTTTCCATTTTCTTATGTTCTGTGTTCAGAAATAATATTACATTTGTCAAATTTCATTCCATGTAAGAACTGAGTCCTTTTTTTTTTTCTTTCTTTCGTCCATTCTACTCTTCTGTTTCTTTTTCTTAGTTGTTACTTTCTTTTGTTTCTCCTATCACACTTTCGACCGTTGTTAGTTGTGATTCAAGTCTGTCGTCAATAATACCAAAACTAAGAGGAGCTGATAAGTGAAACTGGCGTTCCACACCAACTTGCAGGAATATCAACATAACGGGACCTTAGTTATTATAGCAAAAGAATATTTACATCGTTTAGCTATAAACAAAGGTAAATGTTTGAATTAAAGAAAATCAAGAGGGGGGGGAATAAGCAGGCTGGTAGCCAGCCCAAAAATGTAGGGGGGCCCGATTCAACCATATGATAGTTCATCACCATATTATAGTTCTTTTGCAAGCCTACTGTAAAAATTTTAGGGGGCCAGCAAAAATTTAGGGGGGCCCGATTCCCCTAGACCCCCCTAGATACGGGCCTGGGAATAAGTAGCCCGGGAAATTAGGTAGGCCAAGAGGATGCTTCCTTTTCCTTCTCTGAATAGAATAAAAGGTTAGATTTACTGCTAAATTTTTGTGTGTATCATATCACATAAGATTCACCAGTCTGCAATTCTTACCATTAAAACTTCATTATATTTCATCTAGAATTTGTTTCAACATTTTCTTTCAGGTAAAAACGTACACAGATAAAACTGAATATTTCCTGTATTTTCTAAAATGAAATCAGTTAAGTTGAATTGAGATTATAAACGACGCGTGTGTTTGTAGGAGCGTCATTTCAGATTTGTTTAGGGGGTGGGGTAAGATCCTCCACTAACATACGAGTTCCACGTTTTTTCCTAGCATAGTAGTAGGCAATCGACTAAATATATTTAATTCTCAAACTCAGGTGGGCAATTGCCTCTTGCTTCTCCGTGTTGTGCATGGATCCCCGAAACAAAATCCTAAATAAACCAATGATCTTGGGTAATGTTGGAGAATTAATATTCTTATAATAAAATACTAGCAGCGTTCACCCCGCTTCGCTGCGGTCACCCCGGAACGCAATAAACTTTGTTACTTAGATAATTTTTACTTTTTCGCTTTCAAGTGATATGATAAAAACCATAGAAGATTGCAGTAAATCTTAACATTATATCGCCTGTCATTTATGTTAACCCGCCCCGCTTCGCTGCGGTCATCCCGGTGCTGGCATATTGTAAAAGTGTCTGTAAAAATAAGCAAATCAATTAAAAAATTTTAAACAGAAGATTCAAGCTATTTTCCGCTGTATATCGCCTGTCATTTATGTTAACCCGCCGAGTGACACGGTCATGCGGGTTGCATATAAATACGTTTATTTTTACCTATGATGAACTAATAACAAAGGATTTGTACGTTATGGACACTTGAATGGTCAATTATCTCAAGACACTGGTAATTAAAAATTAAAGTGATATGATAAAAACCATCTAGGGTCCAGATCCTAATAACCCCCCAAAAATGAAAGAAATTGGTTCAGCCGTATTAGCGTGATGAGCGGACAAAGGATTTTGTACGTTCTCTTTTATATATATAGATAGATTGCAAAATAATCTAAATTCCATTGCAAAAAATAAAACATGATTTGCAACACTGTTAGTATAACAAATGACCAACTCTTCTCCGTCCGCACGATTCAACGAACGGTCGTGTAACGAACTTTTAACTAGAGCATGCATCGCCCAGCGCCACCGGAACCACAACACGTGATAAATAGAGAACAGGCTGTCCGTGGATAGGATTCCAAATGACGTCACATCTCGCCGGAAGCCAACTACACTTATTCACAGTGGAGTCTCGTGATTTAAACATGGAACCATTATTACGTTTTGTACATTTATGTTTGTAGATGGAGCTTCATTCGCAATTATTATACGAAATATTTTTCTCTTGTTTGTAAACTTCATTGTTTGTCTTTTGTTTCTTTTTAGTGACGTTTATTTCGTTATCTTACTATCATTTACAATCACACAAAGGAGTATCCGTAAGAAGAGAGACATCACACAAAGAGCGATATTAACTACATCAGGGGTAGACATAAATACAGTGGGACCTCGTTAACTCAAAACTAAAGGGAATAGATTAAAAAATGGAGTTATCGAATTTTTCGAGTAATGAAAGTCCGAGTTATCAACGTGGTTACAACAATAATTCGAGGTACCGAGGTTTCGCTTTCCTCATTAACAACAACTATATAACCTCTATAACTCGAAGTTTTATTCGTTCTACCTCTAGAACTGGAAATTGTAAAAGTTCCATAAATTAAATAAGATAACTAGTAAAAATAAAATACATTATATTTATTGTTTTGGAGGGGGGTTCATGTTTAGATATGAGTAGAAGAACACAACTACAGTTAGTGGTGAGCCCAAAAACCGGTTTTTCGGTTTTCAGTTTTTGAAAATTGTCAAAAAATGGGTTCGGTTTTTCACCGAAACCGGTTTCGGTTTTCTTCAAAACCGGTTCGGTTTTTCACCGGATTCGGTTTCGGTTTTCGTCAAAACCGTTTTTTTTAAATTTATTCTGTTTCTGATCAGAATAGTGTTTCGTTGTTCTCCAGAAACCGAATCCGTTTCCACAGAAATAGTTTTATGTGTTTTCCAAAAGTTTTCACCGAAACCGGTTTTTGAAGAAAACCGAAACCGGTTTTGGAGAAAACACCGAACCAGTTTCGGAGAAAACCGAAATGTCGCTTTTTCGGCTTTCCTTTTTTCTAGAAACTGGTTTCTGGTTTTTATAAAAACCGGTTTTGCCCATCCCTAATTACAGTACACATTAGCAACAATGATAGAACTTAGAAAAAGACAATTACGTAAAAGCATAGAGCTATAGCTTCAGTTATTGAGGCTATATCAAGGGAAATTCGAATTATAGAGGTAAACTTCGACTTATAGAGGTTCGCAGATAAGAAAAATCGAGTTACCGAGGTTTTGAAATATGATTATGACATCATTAAAATTCGACTTATCGAGGTTGCAATTTTTAAACATTCGGCTTACACAGGTTATTTTAAACAATGAATGTTATGGAGTGTTCAAAGGAATGTGAAACAATTCTAGTTATTAAGGAATTGGAGACCCAACTGTGTTTAATCATTATTGTTATTCGTATTATTATTATTGCATCAGAAACGTACATTAATGTTGAACGGCGTGTCAAGGCATATATTATGGTAATTAAAGGGAAAAACATCATTATATTCGTTCTTAAACAATTATTCAATAATTTAGCTCGAGTTGCGAACTCGAGGTATTGTGAAGTTATTCTTGTTGATATTTCAAAAAGGAGCTCTGTTGATACCAAATTATTTTTAAAAAATGTTTGAGGACGAATATTAGTTTTCCTTCTAAACATGCATACTCGTATCTACACAGTTACAAACATTATACAGGGTGGCCCGGAGAAGACTGACACACTTCCAAGTTGAATATTGCACAGACGCTATAGCTTGGAGTGAGTTGTGGCTGGAACATAGAAAGTGGATAGGATGCTATTTCATAAGAACACTGCAACAGTTACAATGGTTCTTTAGCGTAATGTCAGATAACAATGAAATGTCTCAACAAATTCTGCACTTTAATGACAACGTTTCAACAATGTCCATAGAAACTGTTATGGTATTCCTATAAAATGGCATCCTACTCTCTTCCAATTTCCCACCCATAACAAACTTCAAGCTATCGCACCACCTTCTTTTTGATGAAGACTCCGAAGGTATAAGGCTGCGATTTTGCTCAAATTTCCACATAGATAGTACCCCACCAGAAAGCCCCCCTTCCCAAAAAAAAACTGAAACGGTTCACGGTACCACCTAATATAAGTCCAGATATAAGGATTTGTATCTGAAAAATAAGAGGATAAAGAAACATGATATCCATGAAGTCCGTTGACATCCTAAAAGTCTGAAACAGTGCAACAGATGTCAAAACCGGAAAACATGTGTTTCAACATTTCACAAGTGCCCCGTATAGAGGTAAAAACACTTGCCTCAGGGTCGTCCTGAGAGTCCGAGGGGTGGTCCAACTCAAAATTTGCAAATGGCAAGGGGAGGACAAATATGCAAATAAAGAAACAAAACGTACAAATTAACAAACAGACAAACGAATAATCAGCTTTGTATATAGAATTAAAGATGTTGAGTAGGCCTATGTGTTCTCATCAGATATTTTAGTATATTTGTCTTAAAATATTGTAGCACAACCAGAGTAAGTGATTATATACATCAGTGTATATAAATGCTGCTACTGATGTATATACTGAACACAGCACATACAATATATATATATACAATATATATATATATATATATATATATATATATATATATTGTATGTGAGTGTGTTGTGATGCGTTATAAGCATCCGGAGGAGAGAACCCATATTTTAGAAAGAGCTTTAAGCTTTGACATTTATGGGGAGAAAGTCTAGGCCAGTTTCTTCGATAATGCAACATCATGTTTGGATGGGAAGAGAGAAAGAAGAAAAGAAAGAGTTAAAGGGAAGAAAAAGAAGAGATAAAGAAGCTACAAAGTCTATTGATTTCTGTGTTCCTCCATCGCCTTGTGATGCAACCACTTCAAAAACTTCTTTCATAGACTTTTTAAACACTACCCAATGTGATGCACAGTACGTCAACTCTTATGCAACGACTTCAAGTGATCGCTACTTGAGTTTCAATTGCGTAATCATTTCTTCCGGAAGCAAGATGGTAAAGATCTCACATATGATCTCCATCTGATATTATATTCCATCCGAGATTATTGTAAGTTATAATGGATATTTTAAAATATTTATTATATGGTGACTTTCTAACACTTCTCCCTCTTCATTTATTCTTTCCACCATTTATTCTTTTCATTTGCATTGATCGTCTGTCTTTGTATCTACATGATAAACGAGGGACGTAAACACAGAACTGTCGTATTTCAACATTGACTCCATACATTTGGTAGTACAAAAGAAGATAAAAATACACTTCCATCCCGAATAGTCCAATATGAAAGAAGGCTTCACCAGTTAGACAAGCCGATATGGTCAGCGTCACGTTAGGTGTTTTTATCCTCTTTTCTCATGGAACCGTTGAACAAAGTCTGAGTGAACCCCTGAGTCAGCGGGTATAGGACGAAATGATAAATTGCAACTTCACCGTCATTAGGTCTCTCTAATTTTCAGACTGCTAATTAAACGTGGCATTCTATGAAAATTTACTTGCTTTAAACTGGGCGTACTTTGCACCGCATTTTGCAGTTTTCTTTAATTACTGAGAAAACTGTGAAGTCGAAAAGCTAAAGTTCTACATTATTGGTAACTCAGTGCCAGGTAAATCGAATCATTGCAGTAGAAAAGGACAGAAGTTGGCACATTTCTCTGAATATCTCTTTAAAAATGGTGCAAAGTTACCACACGATTTGTTTCACTTTGCACAATTGTTTTTCGGAGATAGTTACAAGCCATTCTTAGCGCAAATGTGCAAAATATACCTTTAAAAGTTTAAGTATTCACCATATATTATTGCTAAAAAGATTAGAATACAAGTATGGTAGTTTTGAAAATAAACAATAAACAAAAGATAGAAACAATAGTTACGCTTTAAAATTGGCAACATAAGTGACTATAAAACCAACCTTGAAATATATGAGTGTCGAACCATCCACATTTAGAGCGATTGCACCTGGTATTGGTTGGTCCACCAACTGTCCAAAGATACCCAAACGTCTCTGCTTTGTAATTAACATGAAGAGGGGGGACGTCGCATTACCTCAAAACATAGCAGAGATTGACGATTTTGAAGAATTCGGAATTTTTTCCCGTTATTTACAGCCTCGTCGTATAATCTGTTTTTTCCCTGGATTCAGAGTGCGTGTAGTTCTTATTTCTTGTTAATAAAAAGGGTCATCTGTTGATGCATTGTGGGTAACATTGCACCATGTATATTTCTCTATTGAAGTAGAAATGAAAATGTCGTGGGTCTATTTTACACCAGTCATGGCACTGTGCAATGTAACCTGTCTATAAGGTGTCACTTCATTAAATTCATTCCTGTCCTTTCACACGTGTTTGTTTCTGAATGATTTATACATAATTTTAACCAGCATTAAATGCAGAATTAACATTTGCATAATACAAATTAAAATGCTAAATTACCTATTGCTCGTCAATAAAAGTATATAGCCGCGGATCCAGGATATGATCAAGGGAGGGGCAAAACCATAATTTGTAGCTTTATAAATTGTAAAGAAATATAATTCAAACCCATTTTATCCAGTGTACACCTCAGCGTCAGAAGGGGCTATAGCCCTTCCCTTGGATCCGCACCTGTATATATAATTATACTACGAATAAATATATTATACTGCGAAATTCATTTCTTCTTCCCACGGCTCTTGTGCACACACCACGCAATCATTTCTTTTTCAAACTCTCTCCTTGGATGGCAGAATTAATCAGATGTGAAAACTCGTAGATTCTGTCCTTTTAAGTGTAAAAGCTTAATCTTCACACGAATTTAAAGACAGAGAAGAGTGTTGATGCAAAATTCCCCCAGCAGGTGCAAAATAACCCAGTTTACGGTTCTTCCTGCTGAAATGTCAGAATTAATCAAAAGGTCATCACTGAGCAAAAGTGGGTGACACAAAATAAATTACTTCTCTTACTTGAGAGTCTTTTACCAACAAAAGCGATATATTACGAGTATTAAATAATATTATGATGAGTATATTTTGATATCTTTTATTTTATAGATAAACCGGGACTTTTGGAATTTTGAACAATTTTTGTTGGGAAAAGGGGATACATAATAATACCTAGGCCTGTTCTGGCTAAACCTGGATGATCTGGGAAACTCTAATTATAGTCTGCAACATCCCTTAATTCAGTATTTATAGCTCAAAACAGATGCTCGATGAAGAAAGTTCTATAAGAATAAAAACTTCAGATACGCTCTCCATTTGTATCAGACCTTCCGAAGGCACTGTGGTTCAGTGGTAAAGCGCTTACCTCTGGTGCATAAGGTCCCTGCTGCGATCCCCGTCTACTGATGAGCGCAAGAGTCTTGGTCTTGCTGTTTTTGCAAGAGTCTTGCATGCAAGACCAAGACCAAGACCAAGACCCGGAATCCTGATGCAAGACCAAGACCAAGACCAAGGGGTGCAAGACCAAGACCAAGACCAAAACTCTTGCGCAAAAGTCTTGCACAAGTACCGGCTCAGTGGTAGAGTGTTCATCTTTGGTGTTGGGGTCCCTGGTTCGATCCCAGCTTGCACCATGTGGGCTTTTTGGGGGCATAGTGACCGTGTGCGTAGGTCTTCTCGGGGTTTTTCGTTTCCTCCTACTTTCTTCATTCCACCATTTCATTCATTTCTTATCATTACCGTCTCCTTTAGCTTAACCTTCAAAGCATGGGACGTAAAACTAGATATTACATCATTTCAAAACATATTAGTGGTGTCCTTCTTCCAAAACTAAAGAGAAATGAAGTATGGTACATCGGTAATTCCGTACACCATAGTTTCCGACTACATGGGTATGGCCTTGGCTCCAAGGATCAAGCATCCGTTAGAAATTTTTAATGTGTGCTCCAAAAATTAATATCGAAATAACATGTTCATGACATTGACAAAAACTTGTGTATGTGACCGTAAGTTTGATTTCATGGGCGGGTGCTAATACGTTGAATAATTATTTATCAATATAACTTTTAGCCTCCTCAGGTACAGAATATGGCTCACGACGATTGAGCGGTATAACATTATACTACAATAAACAATCCATATTCACAAGTTAGAGTGATTTTGTACAGTTTTTTTTTCAAATAGCTTGGAGTTTGATGTAGTGTTTTTCTATTTCTAATATAGTTCGAAAGTATTTGTATAAGTTGAGGTGGGGTGAGGTGATTTTGAGTTTAACGTTCTTTTCAGCAGCGAGGCTATATGAGACGGGATCTACTCATTAACGTGGAATCCGAACCACATGAGCTCCCGCCGGAAATCGAACCCGAGTTTCCCACGCCATAGGCGCGTACGCTAACCGCTTAGCCACGAAGGAGCTCTTGTATAAGTTTAGTTTACACAAAAGACATGGACAGTTGAGTCGTTTTCAGTTTTTATTCAAGTTATACTAAAATATTAAGAGGTTTGATTATTATCGTTATTATTTTAATTTTTCTCTCTGTTTTGGCCAATATTGCTAGTATATCATCATCATAGCTATTCTGTCATTATTGGCAGATCACTTATTGCAACTCAGAAGCTTCGACATACGTTGGTTCTCAGCTAGCCTCTTCGTCTTGACGTAGCAATTTTCTGTTTTAATACCTTTCTTCAACTACAGTCTCCTTTGCCCCCTCCCTTTCTTTCCTTCCACCATATTCTTTGTCCCTGATAATAAAGTTCCTCCTCAGTCAATGTTCCAATCAGTTCCTTTTCCTCCTCTTAATTACATCTAAAATTCTTCTTTTCTCCCCTACTGCTACTATTTCTAACACCTTCTCATTTGTTTTCCGTTCAACCCAGCTAATTCTCTCCTTTAATCGAAAGCCTAAAATATTTATTTTCATCGCTTTTGCGTAATGTAAATGTTTGTGTTTCATAGAGTATATATTGGAATCGGTAAAACAGAATCTCAATATTTAATTGGAAGTTTGTTCAATACAAAGATGAGCTAATCTTAGTTGAAAATTAAAGAAAAAATTATATCTGACGCTTTTAGAGTGTAAAAATAATTTAGCAATTTATGGTATTTCAGTAATCCGTGCCGTCTTGATTTTCTTTCATGCGTCTCCCCAATTTGGGAACTAGTAGAGTATTGAATCTGTTAAAAAAAACATAAAAAGATTACGAAACGTTGTAATTTATCTTATAAGTAGTGAAGCGTGGGGACCCATTGAAAAAAAAATAAGGTTATCACCTATGTTGTATATTATCCTCATACTTACACGAAGGGAAACTATAATTCATTTAGAAACATACATTGTATTTCCGTTACTATTGGCGCATTGTAGAATTTATCCAGAGTAAAATATACGTATGAAAAGCATAAGGTTTCTTAAAAGCAAGACTTGCAAGACTCTTGCAGCAAGACCAAGACCAAAGGTTCCAGCGTAAGACCAAGACCAAGACTGGATGTGCAAGACCAAGACCACCCGTCTCACTATCACTATCCCCGTCCAATAAGTTTCTGATGGACAACGCTCTGTACGTGGGTTTTCTCCGAGTACTCCCGTTCTCCTCCTCCCACATTCTCATGTCACCGATTTCTCCATCATTTATATTCCTTAATCATCGTCTCCATTAGCATAAAGAGCACAATCGTGGGTTTGTTAAACTGCAAAATCAAGCCGAAGAACAATACAGCTTTACACGTACTTGCATGACCTCAGTATTAACAGGAGCTGCTGTGGTCAACACCACACTTTGACCGCCTTTATCATCAGGTTTCCCCAGGTATAATGACACTAATAAAAAAATTACTTTATCAGAGATTATATATACCCCTAAATCACATTAGGACAAAACTGGATAATAAATCCTTGCCCCATCAAGAATCGAATTCGAACGGCCCTGTTAATAGGTAAAAGCCTTATTACCTGAGCAAGAAAAAATTAACAAATTGAACAAGTAGTAGAAAATGGATCGATCTGGGCCAGACCTGGATCAGTTTTAGCCAACTCACAAGCCCCTGGGAAATTGACCACCATGCACCGTGAGCCCACGGTCTTTTACGACCTCCATTTTAGGGGTGAATTTGTTCCCTTTTATGAGCACTTTTAAGGGGGTGTATTCGTTCTCTTTTACGAGCCCATTTTAGGGGGTGAACTCATTCCCTTTTATGAACCCTTATGTTAATATAGCAGAAATTACGAACACAAAGAAGAGAAGATAACACTACGTAACACACAGCAGAACAGATAACAGATAAGAATATGAAACATAGAAGGGGTGTATTCATTCCAACCCCTATTTCAACATGACAGAGACTACGAAACATGGCGGACATAGCACAGGGGGTGTATTCATTTTCTCCACCTCTAATTGAACATAGCAGAAATTACACTGAGAGTACGTAACACACAACATCCTCCATTTTAAGGGTGGACTCGTTCTCTTTTCCAACCCCTATTTTAAGACAATGAATACCTATGTAACATAGCAGTGGGCCTATTTTTCCACCCTTATTTGAGCATAGTCCATTTTTAGGGTGAACTCGTTTTCCAACCCTTATTTTAACATGACAGAGACTACGAAACATAGCAGAGGTGAACACACAGCAGATACATAAGACTTGTTCCAACCCTATTTGAACCCATGGTCTTTTAGGGGGGGTGAACTCGTTCCCTTTTCCAACCCTTATTTTGACATAACAGAGAATACACTGAGACTATGAACACACAGAAGATCAGATAATACGTAACATTTCAAGGGTGAACTCGTTCTTTTTTATGAGCACTGTTTAGGGGTGTACTAGTTTTCCAACTCTTATTTTAACATAGCAGAGAATAGGGGTGTATTCGTTTTGGATTCCACCCTTATTTGAACATAGCAGAGAATAGAAGTGTACTCGTTTCCAACCCAACATTATTTTCTTTTACGGGGGTAGCAACACCCCCAACCCTCCTCCTTTCTCATCCAGGGCTTGGGACCGGCAATGGCGGAGTTTAAAAAAATAACATCATCATACTCTCATAAATGAATAAAGCATAATATCATTAGCATCAATAGTAGTGAGTGAGAATTTGTTTAAAAAATCCTGCATCGAATAACCAGATGCACGACATGCTAAATATAGGAAACAGTAATGTCCACAAAATTGAGATAAATCACCTTGAATACGTCTATTATTCCATGTATAATACAGACAGTTTCGTTTTAAAAACCTTATATGATGTTGTATATAGGGAGGTATACCATAGCTATCGAAATACTCTCCCACACACATATTAGATATATAAACAGCAACCCAATGTTCACCAGGCTTATCACTTGAATCAGTGTTTATAATTATGGCGGCTGGAAATGTATGAATAAACAAAGGTAACTCATCAGCAGCATATACACCAATAAAATGATCTTTAGGCAAATTTTGTTGTAATGCTTCATAAAGCTCAATTGTATTTAACATTTTTTTCTTTAATTAATATATATTTTTCTCTGGAAATCAATTTCTAATTCTGAAGAGAATTCACCATAAATAATCACTGTTACAGGAGATGGCAGTGCTTCTTTAAAATGAACCTCTAAACGTACACTTCCTTGCCGTTGTGGACTAGTATGAAATGCAGCACTTGCGCTTGAATCAGGAGTTAAATCAAACACCAGTAGAGTATAACCATTAGGATATTCAGCGAGTGAAATATCATTACCTTGATTAGAATAATAAATACCTGAACCTGTAAATAACGTAGAATATGCTTGTACATATAGCTTATTATCAAAATCTGGTTGTAAAGGTTTGAAGGGCATTGGATTTCCATCAACATACAATGTAAAAAATGACATACTAAAATGTTGAAAATTGAATGGATTTGTTTGATAAGTACCATTGAAAGCAGTATTAGTAACAAAACCAATAATAATACGTTTAGGCACTAGGCCTGAAAATAGATCTGGAAGTGTACTATCCATAATTCCTTGTGGCAGCGTTTCAGTCTTCACTTGCACTTTTGTTATAGGATATTTTACTCTAAATTTAGGATTTTGTAATACTTTATTTTGTGCTATTTTAACTGCTGGTGATACATCAACCTTTTTCACAAGTAATGTTGCATCTGTAATTACAACTTTTCCATCAGCATCTGCGTCACCCATTAGACAAAATGTAGGTTTAGCTGGAATTAGTTTAATACGCAATTGTACACCATTCAGTAAAAATTTCTCCTGATTGAAAATATCAGCATGAATATAGCCCAATAGTTCAAATGACTGACTTAAAGCAGTGAGAAGAAAACGTTGTTTAAATCCTACATTAGCATCGGTCACACTGTCCATATGCCCTGCAGTATCTTTAAACCACATTGATGTTTGAAGATGCGTTGTTTTAGCTTCAGTATTATAATTTAGTAGTTTTTCAATATACGATCGATATGGATATGTATGTGAAGAGTAGGAAATAAGTTGATTATTTAAATATAATTGCAATTCACTGAACATTGCATTGAGAAAATCATTTACAGGGCCGATTTTCTTATCGGCAGAAGTTAAATTAGAACCATCTGATTTAGTAATTTTACCTTTAACATATAACATTGTGTGCGGTAAGTCAATATAGTCATCCCCATGACCGGGGACTACAAATTCTATTGGTGCATTATCAGCTATTGAAGCCACAGGTTTATATGGAACTATTTTATTACCTATAATACTGGTTTGAGTGGGTAAACCAGCAAATAAATCTAATTCTGATTTCATACACTCACACTGCATTTTTCTTACTATTAATATTCACACATGGTAAAATTTACAATACCATATTACGTCTACGAAAATGTAATTTTACACATACACTGCCATATTGGAACGGAAGTGGATAAACCTGTACTATCTCTTAAATCAATAATAATTTGATCAAATTGTTTACGTTGCACAGTGACATAATGAGGATTATCAAAAATATGTACATTATTAATACCATGCTCTGTAATATTTGTATTTATAATACGTAACAATGGAGCTACGGTGTCACCCACCATTTGTGGTTCTACAATATCACTGTAAATATACATAAGTGTAGGTAGCGCTTTTTGTAAATCAGGTGGATAACGAGCATGATGAACAACTGCAATATCTTCTTGCTGAATATGATCAAAACCTAGTATTCTGGCTAGTTCAGGAGATAGGCGTACTTGTATATGCTTCTCTTGATCTTTTATTACTCTATTAACCTCAATTCGTTTCACTGATGCTTTGACTTTTAATTGTAAATTTAATATATCACTTTTATGATTAATTTGAGATAGAATATCATCAACATGATAATAGTGGCCTGGTAAGATTTGAGTTATGTTCCAGTTTTTTGTATTCATGAGACGATAATAAATATTATTTGTATATTTGGAAACATTCTGAAATGAACTTGTATAATGCACTTCAACAACAGCTGTTTCCCACACTCCTTTCTCCAGTACAATAGGTTGATATAATTTAGTAGTATAACAAGCAAGAGTATTTTGAGGAAAATATTTCATAGAACTATTGCTAGGAAGTGTGAGATAAAAACTATCACTTTGCTCCATAATTAATCAATTAAAAATATCTTTGGATCTTTTTATCCGTTTCACACCAGCACCACCACCACTAAAATGAACTTTCTTTCTTTTTCTTCTTCTTCCAGATCCTTCCAACACCTGATTTAATTTATTTTGAGCTTTATTTTTTAAATTTGTTTTAGCTTCTTGCCATCGATCATGCAAAGACTCTTCAATAGGTCTATTATTATCTAGTACATCTCCTGCTACATTAATTCCTGTACGTATCAATTCTTTACCAACAGTTTTTGCACCTTGTTTTAATAAAGGAAATACAGTACGAAATAAACCTCCTAGAAAACTACCAATGCCATAACCTTCTTGATATGCTGTACCTCTATACACGTTATAATTACCTCCTGCTTGATATATGTAGTAATTGAGGTAGGGCTCATTCATCTTTCTTTCTATATACTTAAAAATAACAATAGATTACAATAGAATATTATTATTATTATTATTGCTTATAAGTACACCATTTGCGTTTACGGGGTGGAGGACCATCCTCTTCGTCTTGTTCGTCTTCTGTTAGTTTTCTAATATAATCTATTCGTTGAGGATTACCAATGTACTCTAAGGGTATATTGGCTTTTGCTAATAATGTAGCAAAAGGTTTCCAGCCGGCAACTGAAATATTTTTCTTACGACATCTAACAAAATCGGATATCAAATCCACTATATTTGCACCTGGAATTAATTTATTATTAATATTCACATTTCCATTATCGTCCCATTGAATATTTGGATTTTGTTTCAATTTACGTAATAAAGGTCTCGCTTTACGTTTACAGATTTCAGGGAGAGTAGATATTATTTCATCATCCTCATCATCATCCTCTTCTTCATCTTCCTCCATAGTAGTAGTGGTAGTTGCTGTTGTTGTAACTGCTGCCGGTTTTTGAATTATATTTAAATATTTTTGTAAGACGTCTCTATATTTTGTCCATTTTTCTTCTGCATTTAAACTTTTATTATTTAAAATTTCTTTCATTTCATCATCAAGATTAGATATCGTTTGATAATGATGTAATTTTTCTGGTGTGATTAAAATAAGTTTTTGTGCGTTTTGCATAATTATTTAATTAAACTAGATAGTATACCTCCAATAATAGGTGCAAGCAAAGCAGTAAGAAAGCCACCTTTTTGTATAATTATTCGTTTTTTCTTTTGTTTTAATGACGGACCTTTTTTCACCAAATATCTCAGTTCCTTTTTATATTTTTTTAGCTTATTTATCTCTGTTTTATTTAATGGAACATTTCCCTGTAATACGTTATAGGAACATTCACAAATAGAGCGAATTAAATCAGGATCTGCATTTTGTAAAATTGCCTTACGTGCTTTCGGTTTTGACTTTGCTAAAAGTTTTAACAAATGTGCATTTTCCTTACTAATCATTTTTTTTTACAGCTATTAAAGCACAAATAGTTGTTAGAATATAAACCATATTACAATTATTATTTTTTTACAGGTACATAAACATAATTAAAAGAATCTGTTGGAAAGATATTTGTTCGAACTCGCTGCTCATCAGGAGTATTTTGTTTTAAATCAAAGAGTAAATAACCATGTGCAATTCGAGTTGCATCTTGATATGCTTCTTGAATAAATTTTGTATTACCTGGATACAATTGTCGTGCGAGATAATTAATTTGAGCTTGGTCTCTAGGATTTTTAAAGCAAACAATATAATGACAATTTAACGAAATATCCCGCATTCCTTTTTTTTGATGAAAAATATTCTGTGTGATAAATATTACACTTATATTTCTATGATGGCTACCCTTAGTAAAAATATCTACAATCCGATGGTCACACTCACGCATTAAATCATCTATAATGACAAGATGTGGACCCTCATGTGCTTGAAATTCATTATTTTGAGGTAAACCTTCTTTAAACGTACAGTTTGAAACAGTATCATACAACGGTTGCCATTCACCATAACTCCATACAATATTTTTAAATAACTTACTATAATGGTCAAGAAATGTTTTAACAAAATATGATTTTCCACAACCTGTAGGACCTGCTACCATACGTGTAAAAGGAATTTTCCATTCCATCTCTATTACAGATATATTGCATTTATTTTAAATAGCGTTTTTAAATATTTTGCTTTCTTTTCTCCTTTACATAAAAAAACAGCGTTTGTGGAAGAACAAATTTGATTTAATATACTTTTTACTTGTGATACTGATAGACCTCGTGATGATGATGATAATTTAACTAAGCAACGAAAATTTACAGTGTTGCTAGAATTTAAAATATAAAATTCACCTTTTGAAATTATAAAATCTACAAGAAATATTTGTGACGACATGCTTCACCTATAAATTCTTGACTTCTCTTTTTTTTACAATATAGTATGTTTTAAATCGATCCAAGAATTTTCACTTTTTGGCAGACCTAACCATTGCACATAGGCCTTATTATTTTTCTTTCGCAACACTTTTTCAATTAAATATGTGTTTGGAAATTTCGTTAATTGTAATTCGTGTCCGTAAAATCTTCCTTCAATAGGTTTATTATTTGAGTCTACTAAGTGATATGTCGGAGGATTAGTGAAGAAAACTTTAGCAATTCGAAAAATTTCTGTACTCCAATTGCGTGTAAAACCTCTATCAAAACCAGGACGCTTAAGTTTACTAATTCTTACATATTCACCTATCTTAAATTTACTTTTTCTTTTTATCACAGAAAACTTTTTGCAATAGATGTTTGTCAATAGATGTTTTTCATTTTCTTTTTTAATAGCGTCGATAGGTTTCATTTTAATAGTGGAATGAATAGTATTATTATATTTATGTAGTAATTCCGGCAGAATGCCAATCCATTTATAATTTCCCTGCAGTGTAAATTGTCTCCACATTAAATTACGTAATGATCTATTAAATCTTTCAGTAATACTTGCTTTCACATCACTGTACGTGGAATAATGTTTAATTTTATTTTGGTTCATCGTCTTCTGAAACTCTGAATTATAAAATTCTCGACCCCTGTCAGTTTGTAAAAATTTAGGGCTTTTGTTTGCTTTTCTCAGTACTGTTATAAATGCTTGTGTAATTTCTTTCCCAGTTTTATTTTTCACAGGAATAGCCCAAGCATATTTAGAGAATGTATCTATCACAGTTAATAAATATTTGAAATTTCGATTAATTTTTGCTAGACCTTTCAATTTTCCACTATTCATTTCAACTAAATCAGCTTGCCATAAATCATGAATCCCTTTCGTTATAACAGGTATTCGAGGATAGTTTCGTCTTGCACTTTTATGTAATTCTGCAACTATTTGTTCTCGAACTGATTGTGACATTTTTTTAAATACTAATATATCAAAAAAAATATATCGTATTTACAATATACAAATCGTACATTTTACATCTTTATTATTATAATACCCCCAAGGAACAGTGTGTATATTACAATTTAAAATTTTTCTTTTGTCATCATACGGATCTAACGCTAATTTTCTCACCTGATTTGTTGTTAAATTATGGTATTTACTTTTAATTTCAAATTGTGTTTTATAGATCGTTTCGTTTTTAAATATACATGATTTATAATCGTCAAACGTAATTTGTTCTTTAACTATATTTTTCTTGATCCCTTTACATTTTTTCAATTCTTTATTTTCACCAGTTTTTATAGCATAATTTTTTGCTCGTAACCCAACATATTCAATCATAGGAACTCCACCTAATTCGTCTTTCATTTTACCCAAAACGTGTTTATTTTGTGTGCTATATAAAGAATTATTTTCAGGATAATTTGAGGTGTCAAAATAGTCATTCATATCTTTTATATCGTTATAAATATTGTTAGTTTTAATTTGGTAAATGAAAGAGTCAGTATCCATATATGCAATTCTAATTTTATCTCCATATCGCGGTTTCATTATATTATAATGGAATTCATACATTGCTAATTTTGATAATTCTAAAACTGTCGCTCCTACGTAAATTGGTTTATTAAGGGTTACCGATTTTTTTACCATATGAAACAATGCCAAATTATCAGCCAATTTTACCCAATTTTCAAACTGATTTTGCGCTACTAATTTTTTACACTTTTTTTCATTGTTAATTAATTTTATATCAATTCGTTTTCGTACATTCTCCATTGTCTTTCCGTATACCGAATTATTTAATAACTTATAGAAATCTTTTTCAAATTCAATTGTAGCATTTGCACGGCGTTGAGTATTTTCTTGAATATAAGATGCAAGCCATTTAGATTGACGAAACCATAATATTTTATGTACTTTTACCAATATTAAACCTTGTTTTAGATAAAATTGTAATACTCTATAATGCAAGATATAATTCGATTTCGGTTTAAGTGTCAATAGTAATTTTGAATATTTACCATTCGGTGGAACTTCATTAGTTGGAGCACACGGAAAATCAGAATGGTATTCGTGTAAATCAGTTGGATACTCTAAGTCCACTTCTAGAAAAAATCCCCATTCACTATCCGTGGGCCAATTGATAATTTTATGTTTGTCTTGCCAGTTGTCAATTTTATCCTCCCACCGAAAACCACCATATGGTAAATAGTCAATCATTGATAGTCCGTACAGATTGTTCATGTCAATATACAGTAAATAAGATTTTTCTTTTTCCACATCAAAATCATGTACGTAAGGATTATTAGCTTTGGCATATCTTAACACAGCTTGAGTAATACCTCCGCGAATCGATTTTTCTACAAACATATACATATTGATATCTGATAAAAGTTCAAGTTCAATTTTTGTTCTATATAACATGGCTTGCCATGCCAACCCAGGTGCAGTAAAACAATTAATCGGATCAATACAAAAAGCATTTAAACATGTCTTTCTAAAATTCTCCAACACATCTGCTGTGAGAAGTACATCACATTTTAAATATAGATCGTGGTAGTCCCCTAAATTTTCACATTTAAACACACGCCAAATCAGTTTTGCATATTGATAATCAGTCTCGGAAATTTGTGTTCCATTCAATTTGCTACTAAACGCCTCTCTTCCAGGAAATTCAGTTTCTTTAAATGTATCTAAATTTGTTATGTATTCATAAAAATAAATTCCCTTACGGAGAATTAAAGGAAACTTTTCATCAGAAAAATATTGCTTTGTATAGACAAATTGCTCAGGTTTTAATTTTGACACCAAATTTTCGAGACTATACGGTAGAAATTTAAATAAGTCTACAAAACGTAACTCGATAGGTCTACCATTAAAATTAAAGTGCTTAGAGAATGTTATGTATTTCTCAGTGCTTTCAGCAATTACAAAAATATTTCCAGGGGTGCAACCTAATTCTTTCACAAATAAATGTGCATCATACCCAGACAAATTATGGAAGAAGACAGGGATAAAATTACTTTGACGCTTAATTTGTAAATTACAATTGTTGCACACCGTGGCAATAAATTGACCAGTTAAATGGTTATGATGTTTAACTTTTCTATTGTCACTCGTATATTTACTATCACAAACTGAGCATTCAGTGGATAGGTTAAACTCCTGTAACTGAGAACTATTTAATGGTATTAATGGTTTTTCTTGATCTAATATGTTTATGATTTTTTTTAATTCATTCTCCATAGCAGACATAAACTTCATCGATACATTTTCTCCCCGATAAATAACTAAATCTGATTTCATATAGTTGTTACTCCAACATACAATATAACCAAAACTGCATGGTATATGTTGGTGAATTTGTACTGTATGAGATCCACTTTGTTTATTTATAGGTTTTAATAAACTTTCCATATCTGCAATTATTATCACATCATTCTGTAATAACAATTTCAATTTTCGAAATTTTAAAACTTCTCCTTGTTTCGGCATGTTAATTTTGGTTGGAGTGTGTTCTTTACATAATTTGTCATGTTCATCTAATTTTGATCTGTTATAAAAAGATATTAAACATCGTCTACAAATAAATGTTTGATGACTACCTAACTGATGTCTGACTAAACCATTTAAATTTGTAATTAAACAATAATGAGAGTTTAAATATAATAAATCAATATGTTTAAATACACCTGCATTTTCGTTTATACGTAACGGAAAAATAGTTTCATGATCATAGTTAATGCCATATATATTAATGGAAATTTGTTCGTTAGGAAATATGGAATTATACATATGTTCAAATTTGCTTATGTGTGCTATTTCGACTGGAAATTTTTCAAATAACGGTAATAAAGTATTACTATATTGTATATAATTATTCACACGATTTGGATGTTCTTTTGCGGGATGCAACGCAGCTAGAATACTATACATAAAACTTCTATTATCGTTATTTTGAATATTTAAAACACATTTTGTGGATAAAATCCATTGAGGCAATTTTATATGACTCTTCAATAACGCATTGATATTTTTTATTAGACAATAATGAGAGTTTAAATATAATAAATCAATATGTTTACCTACACCTGTATTTTCGCTTATACGTAACGGGAAAATAGTTTTATGATCATAGTTAATGCCATATATATTAATGGAAATTTGTTGCTTAGGAAATATGGAATTATACATATGTTCAAATTTGCTTATGTGTTCTACTTCGACGGGAAACTTTATATTGGTTTTTTCAAATAATGGTAATAAAGTATTACTATATTGTATGTAATTATTCACACGATTTGTATTTTCTTTTACTGGATATAAAGCAGCTAGAATACTATACATAAAACTTCTATTATCGTTATTTTGAATATTTAAAACACATTTTGTGGATAAAATCCATTGAGGCAATTTTACATAAGTTTTCTCTTTATGACTCTTCAATAACGCATTGATATTTTTTATTAGACAATAATGACTGTTGCAATTTTCTTCACAATACAGTAAATCTATATGTTTAAATACACCTGCATTTTCGCTTATATGTAATGGGAAAATAGTTTCATGATCATAGTTAATGCCATATATATTAATGGAAATTTGTTCGTTAGGAAATACGGAATTATACATATGTTCAAATTTGCTTATGTGTTCTACTTCGACGGGAAATTGTATATTGGTTTTTTCAAATAATGGTAATAAAGTATTACTATATTGTATGTAATTATTCACACGATTTGGATGTTCTTTTGCGGGATGCAACGCAGCTAGAATGCAGTACATAAAACATCTATTATCATTATTTTGAATATTTAAAACACATTTCTTTTTGGATAAAATCCATTGAGGTAATTTTATAAAAGAAGAAGCGGAAAGCGGATCATATTTACTGATTTTAATTTCTAAGTGATGGTTTGGTTCAGAACATAAAGACCACCCTGATTTCTTAATTGCCCTATTTTCTTGTTCAACTAAAATTTTATTAAAAAGTTTTTCAATTATAGAATTCAAATCTGTACTCGGCAAAATAATTTCGTTACCACTATTTACAAAGAATCGACATGTTTCTAAATCTACTGGTTTTACAAAAGTTGTAGCCAACGAAAAATTTACTTTAAACGATGTCTTAGTTTGTTCTTGTTGTAATATATCTAAACAGTCTTTTCTTTTATTCTTTAAGAAACATCCACTATCCTCATTTAAATCAGTATCACATTTTAAAATAAAATTTTTTAAATTATTATTAAATAGAGTATCAGAATTGATAATATTTGATTTGACCTTTTTTGTTGCCATTTTTTTTTTTAAAAACTAACTCTTCAAAGTTACTATAATAATTTTGAACTGAGTTTTTATAATATAATATTAATAGTATTATTATAAAATGTCTTACTTACAAAAGAAAACAAAACCACACTATTAATAAACCACACTAATAATATAAACGCACACACACAAAAAATATCTGAACTTTACGCTTCAAGTAGCAAACGTGAAGTGATTACAAAAAAACATGTCGGTCAGTCTTTTATACCTGTCTGACAGCATTGCGTCATATTGCGCAATAGTATGAGTCATCCTCGGGAATTCCCCTCTTTTTTTTTTATACCTTTGTGATTGATTACATTACGTTCAGGGATTCCTATCGTTGAATGACAAGTTATTGTCTGTTAAAGAGAAAACTAGGTCAATGTTTTTTCAAATCCGGATAAATGACGTAATGAGAATTATCTACATATGGCGGAAGTTATTATGTAACTGATAACAAAACACGGAAGTTTCGCATTCTTTAAATAATCATCTCTGCTATGTTCAAATATAGGTTAAAACAAGTTCACTCCTTAAAAGAATCTTTGCTATAGGGTTCGAATGTATTATCTGTTATGTTCAAATACACCCTCCCTCCGTAGTCTTATGTTTGGAAAATAGGCCCACCCTTTAAAATGGACTATGTTTAATCTTCCATGGAACGAATACACCCCTATTCTCTGCCATGTTAAAATAAGGGTTGGAAAACGAGTACACCCCTTAAAAGGGAATGAATCTTACGTATTCTCTGGTCTGCTGTGTGTTCATTGTTTCAGTGTAATTTCTGCTATGTTAAAATAGGGGTTGGAAAAGGGAACGAGTCACCCTTGAAATGTTACGTATTATCTGATCTTCTGTGTGTTCATAGTCTCAGTGTATTCTCTGTTATGTCAAAATAAGGGTTGGAAAAGGGAACGAGTTCACCCCCCCTAAAAGACCATGGGTTCAAATAGGATTGGAACAAGTCTTATGTATCTGCTGTGTGTTCACCTCTGCTATGTTTCGTAGTCTCTGTCATGTTAAA
The DNA here is from genome assembly GCF_964235325.1 of Thermobia domestica. Classification (NCBI taxonomy): domain Eukaryota; kingdom Metazoa; phylum Arthropoda; class Insecta; order Zygentoma; family Lepismatidae; genus Thermobia; species Thermobia domestica. The sequence continues at coordinate 4,274,688 of NC_137463.1, forward strand.
ATAAGGGTTGGAAAACGAGTTCACCCTAAAAATGGACTATGCTCAAATAAGGGTGGAAAAATAGGCTCACTGCTATGTTACATAGGTATTCATTGTCTTAAAATAGGGGTTGGAAAAGAGAACGAGTCCACCCTTAAAATGGAGGATGTTGTGTGTTACGTACTCTCAGTGTAATTTCTGCTATGTTCAATTAGAGGTGGAGAAAATGAATACACCCCCTGTGCTATGTCCGCCATGTTTCGTAGTCTCTGTCATGTTGAAATAGGGGTTGGAATGAATACACCCCTTCTATGTTTCATATTCTTATCTGTTATCTGTTCTGCTGTGTGTTACGTAGTGTTATCTTCTCTTCTTTGTGTTCGTAATTTCTGCTATATTAACATAAGGGTTCATAAAAGGGAATGAGTTCACCCCCTAAAATGGGCTCGTAAAAGAGAACGAATACACCCCCTTAAAAGTGCTCATAAAAGGGAACAAATTCACCCCTAAAATGGAGGTCGTAAAAGACCGTGGGCTCACGGTGCATGGTGGTCAATTTCCCAGGGGCTTGTGAGTTGGCTAAAACTGATCCAGGTCTGGCCCAGATCGATCCATTTTCTACTACTTGAACAGACTAATTACTTATTACATACTATATGATGTACGGTACATATTCTTATTAACGTGTTTCTTTAGACCAAACAATTACATATTAATGCATATTTAGTCAGGTATTTAAAATACCATATTTTGATACACGAAATGATAGAAAAAACTTTAACATTAATACGCAGATGATTCATTGCAGAGTTGATTGCTTACCATGTTTCAAGGAAAGGTTTTATCCATATTGGGCTCTACTGGTTTCCTTTCAAAAATAATTTTAGTCTTTACAAAATATGAGCTCTTCGACAAACTTTTGGTTAAAATTGGATGTGGATCATTATTCGGATTTTACTCAAGGCTTGATACACCCAATGAGGATTGAACCTGCCAACACGCACAGAAAGAACGAGTCTTTGCCACTTAGCTATGCAGGAGTACGCAGCCTGCAATAATTCTCCAGCAAGAATGAAGCAAAAAACAGCAAATGACAGACTATGTGATAGTAGTACTTAAACACATTTTTAATTTCACAAATTTCTTTGGACACTATAAAGACGAGCCTGAGACGAGATCGAGAGAGGTAAATGTTGATCGAGACGAGAATGAGATTGAGACCGGTATTTGTCAACCGAGAGGGGACTGGGACTATACTCAGTCTAATGTTGTCTCGATACCATCCCTAATTTGATACCTTAAGTGGATAACAAATTCTAATGTTAATAGGTTAGCTTGCCACCTGACGATTTCCTTTTTGATTTTCTTAAACTCAGAAATATTTTTTTAACGATTTAAAGAAGGCACAAGACGGTTGTTTACCTCTTTCCTGCCCGTTCTTTCGGTGTAAACCACAAAATATATATTTTAAAAATCCATAATTATCACATGCTTTCCTTTAAGGCTCAACCGAGAGATCAAATCTTGCAACCTTCTTTCTCGGTACCACACAATGATGACATTTTACAGAGCGACAAAAGTCAGACTACAATACAATATTCCATTGTTATTTCCATGCACAGTATTTATAAAGTATATTTGAACTAAAAGTAAAATTTAGTCGGGCTATACTGAAACGGACCGTACGGAATTGGACCGTATTCTATTATATAAGAGTGAAAGTGATCTACTTTGTGATCGAATCACGGGAAAGCGACCGAACTGATTCAAATAATTTTTGAACATCACCTACCTCAAGTTTTGTTTTAATCATATTACTTTGATTATACACATATTACAAATGTGGAGTAAGGGGTCATAATTCATGCGAAAAATCTAGTATCTTATGAACCTCTCGAGCCAGAAACATGAAATTTCTCATTAAAAATAAAAGAATACATGTCCCAGGGTTTCTGAAAGATCTTTAATGTGTTAGAATAATTACCATAATTAACGGAAGTGAATGATTATAAAAGAATTGGAGATATAAAGATATTATAATATTCGGTAGAGTAACGGTACCGCGTGTTTTATCCCTCACCTTTTATTATAAAAGATGTTTAGCAAATTTGTATAAAAAAAATTACAAGTAAGTACATTTCTATTTGCCTCTAAAAGTTCTTTCCTCTAAGTAAAGTGCAACTGTACCTCCTGCCTATTGCAGAGGTTTGAGGTTTTCTAGTTAAAAATAACCCTGCCCGTTGCAGCTAGGTCTAGAGGAATCTCTTGCCCATTGCAGCACAGAAATAGGATAAGGATTTCCTGACCATTGTAGCTTGGACATAGGTGAGGATATCTCTTGTCCATTACAACACAGAGGTAGGATTAAGATCTCCCGCGTGTTGCAGCTCGGAGATAGGTTATGATACTTCTAGCCAGTTGCAGCCCAGAAGGAGGATTAAGATCTCCTGGCCGTTGTACCTTTGAGATAAATAAGGATACCTTTTGCCCGTTGCAGCTCGGAGATAAGTGAGTAGGTACCTCTAGTCCGCTGCAGCTCAGAAGTAGGGTTAAGATCTCCTGCCCGTTGCAGCTCGGAGATAGTTGAGGATATCTCTAGCCCCTTGCAGCTTAGTGGTAGGATTAAGATCTCGTGTCGTTTCAGCTTGTAGATAAGTGAGGATACCTCTTGCCTATTGCAGCACAGGACTAGGATTAGAGATGCCTCGAAAGCCCGTTGGAGCTAGGAATAGGTATTAAATAACAAGTTAACAAGTGATGTCTCCTGCCTCGAGGTCAGTTTTCGGAGGCGGGGCCTGTGGAAGGGTCGAAGGGGTTGTCTTCGTATCTCTTCGTGTTCCGTCGATGGTGATGATATCCGTCATCTACTTACTCGTGCTTATGTCGAAGCAATTGGTTTTGTTTACTAATATGGAATTCTTCCAATATGAGGGGATGTTGCAATGTGACAAGAGATGGGAAAAACCGAGAAAACCCACGAAGAAAATCCATGTTGTCCATCACAAACCCACATGGTGTGGACCCAAACCAGGGACCCCTCACACCAGAAGCAAGCGCTGTACCATTGATCCCCGTGCTCCCGTACATAAGGAGCAGACAATCAAGAAAAAATGACAGTTAATCAAGAAATTCGATAATTGAACAGTTACACCATTCATGGATCTACAACTATTCGTACACTATTAACGTTATTGCACCACCAAATTCTCCCGTAGAACTTCCTGCTTCTCTGTGTCGCTTCTCCGCAGTCATCAATAGAGTGTTTCAAGCTCCTAAGTTCATGTCTATTTGGACTATCCAGAATATATATATATATATATATATATATATATATATATATATACCTTAATATGGTGGATGTATATTATTGCCATTGTACTATACCAAACTTGTACTCTGGCACCCCGAAATTATTGAAAATGTTTATTTTTTGTGAAATCTATGTAAACAATTCAAGACTGGCTTGAGTACAAAACACCAACTGTCTAAATTAAATGAATTAAGTCAGGATTGTTTCCAAAATCTAATCCGGTTTATCGAAATAGGACCAAAAACTTATTTGATACTATCAAACATAGTGTGGAACTTCTAGACAAGGGCATATGAAGGGCATGGGGATTGTATTCCGCAGTTTTAAATAAAAAGGACCACCTACGTTCAGTCAATACACTTCAGCTTTAAACTTACCATTCATCTACAAGTTACGTGTGTCAAAGCCTTCCAGATTTACTTCAACTACCACAAGGAACACATGTAACTGCCTTTCCACATTAAGCTTTCTGATGTCCTTGCTTCGTATCTCAAGCACAGCATTTATACATGTTATGAAAACAACTAATGAAATTAAAACCAGATGTTTTCTGTTCTTTTCAATCCATGTTTGTCTCTATCTCTCGCAATATTCCGTGAGAAATCAATTTAAGATTCAGATAGACTGAGAACTTACAATCAAGGGTTCGATTGTCAGTTGGCACTCCAATATTTAGTACTCTTCACAGACTAACAATATATTGTTGGAGATTAAAACTCAGTATCCTTCCCCTTCTGAGCCATATCCTTGTCTGATATAATGTATCAGGCAGTTGTAAATGGATGTTTTGATGCAAGTGAGTTCAGGAAAAAAGTTAAACACTATGAGTTCTTATATGTGATAGACTTTCTGTATAATACCTATCAGTGGCGGATCCAGGTAGGGGGCGATCGGGGCGATCGCCCCCCCTCCCCAGAAGGGGGACTTTTTCTTATTTTATATATAAACAAAACCCAGCCCAGAGTTTGGAACTCTTAAAAGTAGCTCTAAGTGGCAGTATTACAACCCACCGCCCCCCCCAGAAGTCCGTCCTAGATCCGCCCCTGATACCTATCGTTCTATACCATGAGTTATATTGTGTGAAAGAACTAGGGATTTCATTTGTAACTTTGTTGTGTTAGAAAGATAAAGTTCTTGCTAACTTCCTCCCCGCACAACGCAATACAATACAATATCCTCTCTCCCCTAACGATGGTGCTGCGGGAGATATGATCGCGAAATAATAATAATAATAATTTTAGAAGAAGAAAAAAGTGCCGATACGGAAACATCAAAGCTTCATTTCTTTGACTGCAACCAGAGGGCGCCATAGCAACGCCAATAAAGATCTCAGCCTGAACTAATAAAGACGTCGGTCCTTTGTAGATGTCACGTCCAATAACCCAACCACCCCTTCCGCTCGATTCTCCCTTATTCTGCTTTTCGGCTACATTCAACCTCCTGCCATTTCATATAACCCGTGACGTGACTGTTTGCAGGAGACTCCGCTGGGACTCTGTGGTGGCGCTAGTGTAGGGAGAGGAGGAGAGGAGTTAAGCTTTAGGATCCGTTGACCACAAAGGAATGAAATATGATCTGAGGAGAGAGAAAGCGAAGATATTTTCAGCGAAACTAGAATTACGCGATTGATCGGAGACGACGAGATGATTGTGTTTAAAATTACGGCCACGTTCACATCGAGAAGCTCGGTAAGGATGCTGTGGTCACGAATTCGCTAAAACATAAGATTAACGGGAGAGACAAACGATTTTACCAAGGCGAAGATGGAGGAATCACCAAGAGAATAGCACTGGGTAGAAAGGTAACAAACCCAAAACATATTCTCAATGTTTGGAAGCAACTCAAGTTCAGTTCTTTAAGGTCATTCGAAAAAGTACAATCATAGGTGGATTTTTCAGGATGGAACACCATCGTTTATACTGAATCATCAATTCCATGGCATAGTATACTAATAACTGTTCTAAATAAGATTACTAGATCACTCATTTTTTGTTGCTACCACCAGTTTCCGAGGGCATTTTTCTTATCTTATATCTTCGCAACACCAATATAACTAATTTTTGGCATGTAAATTTACGTGCGTAAGTCATAACTAACTAACTTACTCTATGGCTTATGAAACCCTTAGGTTCAATGCCGCGTTCACAAAAGCTCTCCATCTATTTCTATCCTTAGCCAACTGGATCTAGTTTCTAATTTGTATTCCTATTTCTGCGAGATCCATCTTAGTGTTGTCCTCCTATCTGCGCCCTGGTCTTCCTAATGGTCGTTTTCTGATTGAATTTTCAGTTAGAGCTTTGAAAGCGTTCTACTTTCTTCCATTCTGGTTACATGACCTGCCAACCTAAACCTCCTAGACTTGATGGCGCTAACAATGTTTGGTGAACGGTATAAATTGTGCAGTTCATTGTTATGAAGTTTCCGCCGTTTCGTTCCTCTTGGGTCCGAATATTCATCTCAGGATCTTATTCTCAAATACTTTCAGTCTGCGTTGTCCCCTCAGAGTAAGTGACCATGTTTCGCAACCATAAAGCACAGTAGGTATGATTATCGTTTTATATATTTTAAGCTTCAAATTCCTCGACAGGATTCGCGACGACAAAAGATTTTGAACTGAATAGTAACACGAGTTACCTGCTTTTAGTGTATATTTAATTTCTTCGTAAATATGGTTTTGGTCTGTTAATACTAATCCTAGATATTTGAAACTATCCACTTTGTCGAAAGTATAATTTGATATTTTAATGTACTCATCATAATTTGCAGTCATACACTTTCTAAATCTTTGTTGTATTCGCCGTGTTCTACTTTTGTTTCCTGTGCCTATGCCAATTAGAGGCTAAAGTGCGCAAAATTTGAAAGTAATTTTGTAAAATTAAGATTTTTATAAACATCGAACCAATACCAACGGCCTTACCTTGCAGGATGGGCTTGGTAACCGAAAGTTTAAGAAAATATTTTCACAGTTAATAATCAAGACTCCATTCAGATGTATTGTCACAGTCAGTAACACACTTCCATTTACTCGTAGATTTAAAGAAAGGGAACAATTAACGCATTATTCATTTTTATTTGCAGGATGGGAGAAACACTCTCCTGGCTTGATGCCATAATTTGGCTATCATTGATCTACCACTAGTGACGTTACTTACCAAAAACGACGACCCTCATCCTAAATGAAAATCATAGACATTACATAGATAGGGGAGATTCTTGCGTAATAACAATAAGAGGTACTCGAATATCCGCCATATTTCCCAGATATAAGTTCCTATGATTACGATCTCTTCGATGGAAGATGAAGTAACCACTTCGAGAAACGCATTACGACACTCCGGGAGCCCCTAGAAAATTGAGAAACATGGGCGTGCTAACAGTATAGGCTACGATGGGTTTCAGAGATGCTATAGAATATTGTAGATATGGAAGATTACACTGCAGCAATGTAACTTGGATTTACCGTACCAATAAATTCAGGTAAGAATCATTACAGTGTTTCCAATATATGTTAAGCTTACCATGTTTTTTGAGTCCCAAGGTTATATCACATGTTGACCCAGGATGCAAATTACCAAGGGAGATGAAGGGGATATTTCTCCTCAATCACATTTTGATTCATCCTCAAAGAAACTAATTAAAATCTCCCTCACGTGGAAGCTTGTTTTCTCCCCCAAAACCATGTTTAGTGGGAAAAAGTTTGAGTCTATTGCCAAATTGCAGTTTTTGTTTGTTTCAAGTATTTTTAATCTGGTACCTGAATTCCGAAATGAAATCAGTAGTAGATCCAGAAGGAGAAGTGAAGAACACTCCCCGTGAAGAGAAAACCCTCTCTCTGTTACTTGAATGAGACGAGACGACAAAGCTATTTTTCTGTCAACATATCTCAATAATCTACTGTCATTCTAATGTTAGTAACTATATATCCCTTAGAGTTAGGAGGGCAATATGTTGCTCCGTTCTAATTTTCCATCTTTTTCATAATAATGAAGAGATACAAATATTATTAAACTAATGGTCAAACTTACTGATATATGTATAGTGTTTGTATATAGTGATATATATATAGTCTTTGTAATAGAATAAGATAATGGTTTTTGTTTTAGAATATTATTATTATTATTATTATTTGAATTGGTGTGGTAGTATAGTGATAGAGTGTGATTTATGATTTGATTTTTTTTTTTTTGTTAAGTATGTTATTTGTAATGTAATAAAGTTTTAGTAATGTAACGTAAGTATATGTTTTTTTAATGAGGTTGGGTGATAAGTTAATGTAATTTTATTGGGCGATAAGTGAATGCAATTTTATTATAAATAAGGATGTAATTATTTTATAAATTATTTGGTGAATTTTTGTTAATATAACGTTACTAGTTTTCATATTTTTTGTTAATTTTATTTAAGAATTGTAAAGTGGAATAAGAGAGAAAACATATAATGATGATGATTGTTTATTTATATAAGTTATGTATATAAAAAGGGAATTTCTTGGTTATTATTGCTTATTTTTAATATTTAGGAAGTATGTTAAATTAGCGTTAAATTTTTAATGTTGAACGTAAATTAAGATTAGACTTTGTGTGTTATAAAAGTTAGTTTAATAGGGTTTAATTAAATAATATAGATTTTGTTTAATTTATAAACAGGATGCGAATTAACGGGGGGATGAGGGGGATTTTCCCCCTCAATCTCATTTTGTCCCCCCTCCCCCCAAAGAAGTCAACTGAAGTATCCCCACTGGGGATGCTCGCTTTCTCCCCCAAACTATGCTCAGTATAACTTCAAATTTCACTGATTTTTGTCATTTCTTGTAAGTTTAATCTAGCTGTATTTCGAAATGATCTATGTAAACTATTCAGTTTTTGTCATTTCTACTTACCACTTAATTGCCCACTATTTTCAACGTTGTTTAATTGAACTATATTATTATGACTACGGTTGTTACTTGTAACTGTACATTCGTGCCCTTCAGTTCGTCATCGTTCGTGAATTTGAATGTATTAATTGCGTATAACAAAGCCACATATGGATTTATAAGTGTTCTTAGCGGTTGGCCAAGAAGAAGTAAACAAATAGCTTCTTCCACCATACTTGGCGAAGTTCGGACATGCCATATTCATCCTCTACATTTGTATCGATTATCATCTTATTTTAATTTTTGTTATAACGTGTTATTCATTTTCCAGTGTATTCTTTGTTAGCACATGGTCTTCATTCCCTAGTAGGTTGTGTGTATGCAACTCAAAAGTTGCATTTATTTGTGATAATTAGCATAGTAATCACTGCCTTTTACAGTTTACGGAAATGAACTTTTGAAACTGGAAAACTTATTCAAAATCTGAGATATAGATATTCTCTCGTAACTATATGTTAACGTACACGCTGGAGATACGCTCCTAGTGAGCAGACATGTTAGTGAAGGTGATTTTTAGGTGAATAAGCGCATATTTGAAGATCTGTTTCAGCATTTGTTAATACAACTGGTTTTCCGTATCATTGTCCGTGTTTGTGTAAGCATTTCAACTGGAGCGGAAAGTTAACCCTTCACTTTCCATCTTTCTTTTTGCTGCACAGTTCGCTGTCCACGCTAATAATGTTGTCTGAAAAACTTCAATGTAATGTTTTTTTCTTTATTTGAATAACGTAGCCCATAGTGAATCAACTCCTCTGTAACGTAACAGTAAAGTAATTGTAAGTGTTGACTTCCTGAGCCTCATCACGGAATCGATATTTCGAGAAAAAAAAGTCGTGAAGAGCGAGCTTTACTAGGGAGTAGAAATTTGAAATTTGAAATTTGAAGCTCGAAATTTGAATCGAGAGATTTTAAATATTTGGTCATCAATTTGATCTTGATGTCAGAAATCGCTACCAGCAATAATCCATTTCTTGTTTGATAGGCAAATATCCAGATTTTTTTTAAACTGATAATTTTAGTGGTTTTCATGACTGAAGTAATTTTTTTCAACCTGTATGTAATAATGCAAGGTGGAAGATTTCAATATGAGTGGAAAAGTTAACATATGCTTGTGATCATGGGTGTCGCTCGGACCGAATTATTAACTAAATAAACCTTAGAGAGCTACGGGGACAAGAGTGAGTACAACATTTAAACACGTTCATAAAGGTTAGGTGGAGTGTGTGCATGTCAGACAAGTTATTGTCGGTAGATTTATTAAATTAATAAATCTCTTATTTATTACAGATGTCATATTATACACGTATATATATATATATATATATATATATATATATATATATATATATATATATATATAAGGTGTTAATGAACTATACCGACAAACTTTAAGAAGTGATTAGTCACATTAAAATCAGACAAAAAGTTCCTATGGACCTATGGCGAAAAGTGCATAGTTTCAGAGCTAGGGCTGTCCAAAATCGCGAAAAGGCCAAATTTAAACAGGCCCTATTTCGAATTCCAGAAACTGTGGATAGACTGAAAGTATTTGAGAACAGGATCCTGAGAAGAATATTCGGACCCAAGAGGAACGAGAATGGGGAATGGCGGAAGCTTCATAACGAGGAACTACATAGTTTATACAGTTTACACAACATTGTTAGGGTCGTCAAGTCTAGGAGGCTTAGGTGGGCAGGCCATGTAGCTAGAATACAAGAAAGTAGAAACGCTTTCAAAGTCTTGACTGGTAGACCCATAGGAAAACGACCATTAGGAAGACCTAGGCGCAGATGGGAGGATAATATTAAGATGGATCTCGCAGAGATAAGAATGCAAAGTAGAAACTGGATCCAATTAGCTAAGGATAGAAGTCAGTGGAGAGCTTTTGTGAACGCGGTACTGAACCTCCGGGTTCCATAGGCCATAGAGTTAGTTTTTTTTAGAAACTGTGGATGGTGGTCCTTATCAGCGTAAAAGAAACCATGCATACACAATCCAAAAATGCATATTTCATTAATTTTCAGTGGGTGTACAAAGTATTTCATACAGGGTGAAATTCCCAGACTTGCCATCAACTGAATTTTGAGATATGCTCTGACAGTATGATTGATCCATTATAGGGAAACGATAAGCCTTGATAACAGTGAACACAGAATTCTTTGACACGACGTCGGAAGTGTTAAGGATCGTCAGCAACACGGTCTCTCGTACTCGGTAAACGCATGCTGCAATGTTTTCTTTCGCGCTTATAAATGAAGAAAACGTTAAATATACGTGACGAAATCTCATACATTGCATTGCATACTATTCCGAATACACAAAAAATATGAAGGTGCCGGTTCCTAACACTTCCGACTTCCCTCCGAAGCATTGGATGTCTATTATTGTCAAGGCTTACCTCCTGCCTACTTTGGACCCTCCTTGAAATCAGGGTATAGCTGAAAACTCTATTGAAAGCATATCTGAGAATTACACTCTGCAGAGAATACCCTGTATATCTATTGAAAATTGACGAAATATGCACTTTTGTATTGTGTATGCGTGACTTCCTTTACGCTGATAAGGACCGCCATCCACAGTTTCTGGAATTCGAAATAAGGCCTGTTGAAATTTGGCTTTTTCGCAACTTTAGACAGCCCTAGCTCGGAAACTATGCACTTTTAGTCATAGGTCCATATGATTTTTTTCTCTTATTCGCACATTGTTTATAAATATTATTATATTAGTAAAGTCATTTGAAATAATACGCCAGGCATATGATAAGCCTTGGGCTATATTGTTTAGAACTGCCTTAAGAGTGAATTTATTGTTTTATGCACTAAATTTTATTACTGGCTACTTACATTTAAGGCCTCGTCTTGGAAGTCAGCTCCTCGTCTCATTTTCATGTTACACGATAACTATTTTAATTGCACATTGATTATAGGCACCATAATTTATTGGATGCATCACGTCTTCCTCTTCCAAGCCTAGAGCAGCGATCAGGTTGCAGCCCACAAAAAACCTCTTTGTGTCGCTAGGGAGTTGGGATTGACTTTGGACTTTTAAAGATAGTATTAATGGTAGCCCACAGCAAAACTTTTTGTGTGGCTTATGGAGCTGGATAGAACTGGATTGAACTCTGGACCTCTCTCTTCCGAAATTTTGGGGTATGGAATTGAGAATTAATTTGCAGAGCGTGTTGACCAAGAACTTGTCGGAGAACCTGCAGCACCTTGCTCAACCATCCGAGAACGATCCTCGTGACCTCAAAACCCGAAGTTTAAATACTGCTTGCTGTTTTTGGTTTTTAGGTCACGAGCTACTTTTTGTGGCTAAATTTTACTTAGGAAGTTAATTTCTAGCTTGTGTTCCGTGTTTTAATGCAGCCACGGAAACTTTTTTAACGGTTTTTTGTTGATTTGTAGAAAAACACAAGTTTATTTTGTTTAAGATTGAATTAAAGTTTTTTATATTTTTTTTCATTCCCCCTGTGTATATTGTCCTGATCCTAGGTAATCATTACAGTAATGACATGCGCCGTCATCCTCGGCACCAAAATAAAATAAACCTTTCCAGTCTGACCAGAAATGCATATTTAAAAAATAAATGCCAGCAAATTCAAATTGAATTATACAGGGACTTAAAACAAGCTGTAGAAAAGAAGTTGAGGGGAAAAAACATGCAATTCTTCCAGCACTGCAAAATACGAGGGTTAATAAGTAACTCATTTTTAACACAGAAACCCACCATGACTACCATTTTAGCGTATTATTTCAACACGAAGGGTGTGGTGTTACTGTTAACGCAGGCCCGGTATTACCGATTCAACACAGAGCTGGTGTTGAACTGTGTGAAAATAACATCAAGGCGGTATAACAGAACTAGATGAACGAGCGAAAGAATGCAAAATATAGAAACAGCGCCAATGTGACTTTTCTATATATGTCATGTGTTGTTAGAAACCCCCAGCTATCCACCAAGATTCTAATATTAATAACTTCATTATCTCATCAGTAATCAGCGAAATGTTTAATTCGCTAAGGACAAGGACTCAGCAAATGTATCATATCCACTTCATGTGTGTTAGACGGGTACAGTTATACTATATTTTTTGCGTGCACATTCCATTATAAATACTAACTGACGTTCAGAATTTTTATTACTTTTTATTTTATTTTGTTTTATTTTTCCTATGAGTAAAGCTTTCTCTGAAAACCAAATCGGAAAAAAATACTATTAGGAAGACCTACGGAGAAATGCGAGGACAACATTATGATACAGTGGATCAATAAAGAAGTCGGACATATACATACTTACACATTCCAAGAGGAATAAACATTCCAAGAGTATTCTACAGAGAACAAAAAATACATTTTAATTACTCTATATTATTTACTTATGAAAAATAGAAACATCAATGACAAAACTCAATTTCATGACTATAAAAAACACAAAAAGTGAAAACAGTAGGTGGTGTGCTCCTGTAATCCATTTCTCTTAGAGTCATAATAGTGTGGTGGGGAAAGTCTTGTAGACCCTATTGTGAGTTAGGGGCGCAACCACAGGCGGGCTACTGAGTTCGGATTTCCCAAAACTTCGTAATTCGAGAAACATTTGTACATTTTCTTAATAGAATTGTACGTGTGTAGCAGAGAAATTATTGATGAAGCATAAAGATGTGATCTTATTCTTCATGTGGACTCTTTCTTTTTCTTTTAAAAACAATGTAGGGCTATTATTTTTTCTGAAAATATAGGTGGTAGGGACAGGGGCAAGAGGATGTGATCCCTTAATGTGTATAGTTCCATTTGAAAATGTAAAGTTTTTGTATGTGCTACTGGTTCATGATATTTGCAGTTGCATGAGTTCGTATTGGTTATTTGTTTTCCCGTGGAGTTAAGAAAGCTACAGAAATTGAGTTTCAACTGCAATTCAAAGCAATTAATATTGCAATTGCGTATTTCTTTAAATGTCGTAGCATATGCTTGTAGTATTTTCTGTCTTTTTAACAGTAGTAACATTAATGGCATGTGTGGAATTAAAAATATAAGTTGTTCATTAATCCCCAGTTTTAATATAAAACTTCTACAAAACAAGCCTCATTATTCATTACTATGATTAATATTATCCTTTCTATTTATTTATTTTGCAAATATGTTATTAAATAATCTGATTACACAATTTTCCAGACAGAATTTTAAGACGTTCATGAGCAAGGAATTAAAACTCTTCTTACACTAACGGCTAATACCTACTTGCGTTGCTCTTATCAATGTACTTAATAAAATATGAAATACGATATACGGTATTTTAACTGAAAAAAGGTAGTAGAAAGAGAAGAAACGGCTGAAGAGAAGAAAACTGAAAAAGAAGCAGCTAAGAAGAATTCATAAACTTGGGGAAGCTACAGTATTTGGTTATGTCAAAATTAGCCAGGTAACTGCTATAAAATTTGCCTTTAAACTGCTCTCCTGTAAAATTTCCTTTTCCCGACTTAGCCGGTTATTCACTGGAACCAGCCAGTTAATCTCGCATAATGGTCTGTTGCTCTGTAAACTGCGCTGAATTTCAGGCTCAGTCATGGTTCGGAGCCTGCATTAATAGCACGTCCTTTATAACCTTGGTGTTGTTTAAGAACCAGTGTGACCACCCAGCAAAACTATTTCGTATACTAACCTATGCAGAAAAAAATAATAGATCTGGGGAAAAATTATTGAAATTTTATCTGCTTCCGTTTCATCCTATTTATGATATTTTACGATATTAATATGTCATTAGAAGGTTTCTGACAGCTTCCCCCACATTCTTGAAAGAACCATCAACTTTATATTTTATTTATTTATTTATTTTTACTCTCAAAATTCGATACAAACCTTGCAAACCACTTTCATCCTCCTAATTTTGACTTTACACCACCAAACTAAAAACTGTGGCGTAATCCCTGCTTACTTATCGTTTTAGAACTCACTGTAAAAACACTGAAGTAACGTAAGTATAACAAATATAGAGGATGTCAGGAGAAAACAATATAAAAAAATAGGCTTCTTGAGAAAATCGAGTTTTAACTCCTTAATAGCCTATTGTTTAAACGAATCACTAACTAAATATGTAATATTGTTTACTGTGGTCATTTATTAGTTGGAGGAGCCGACCGGACGGTATCTATTTCCCACTTATGCTCTTGTAAATACCACTGTTAAAAAAAAAACAGGCAGAAAGTTACCAGAAACAGTGAAATTCTTGTACATTGCCAAAATTTCATGAAATTCCTTTTTCTCTCCCAAAAGTAATAATGAAAAGAGAACAGCAGGAGGAAAGTACTAGATTTTGTTGGTGAACGTGCTAGAACACTAAAATATTATAAAAGATACTAGATCTAGTACGAAAGTGCTAGCGGTGGTCACAACAAAAGAGATGTCTTCAATATATCTATCATGAGGAAGATTACGCCTCCACATTTATACACAAAATTTTTTGGTAAGATGAGACCTGCTATGGCTCTCATTTGCTTCAAAAATAATCCCAGTTGCGCCAGTGGTTATAAGTTAACAGATAAACAGATATGATAGCAAGAAAGAGAGTTTTAAACAAGTAAATTAATTTTCTTGAAAAGGAATATATAAAGTGTATGTATCCCATAAATTATAAACGAAACTAATTTAACTCCCAAACATTTAAATTCCCTTCGAGTTTGAAGAGCCATCTATACGTTTAAAATGTTCAACTGAGATCGGTAATTTGAGTTATCTCATTTCCTGCCATAAAATGTTCGATTACTTTTTTTTTTTAATTTGAGCTCTTGCATGCGTGTGTTGTTAAATCAAACAAATGAGTAACGGAGTGCAAAACGAGGAGAAAGAGAAAGTTGTGGAAATGTTTGTAAAGCGTACAGTGTGTTATAGGAAAAGCGAATTATTCATGTGGAAGAAGGGATTTACGACATATAAACTCAGTACATGCTTCGAAACCTTAAAGAGTCTTTCGAGAATGACGGCGAACAAACTGGAAACGAAACAAATAGGAAAAAGGCGAATAAAAGGCATTTTTGTTGATAGTTCCAAAAGAAGAGGGAGCTCAGATTGTTGTATTGTAGTTGGTCTTCTCCGTTTATAACCCTTCGTGCCCCTATTTTTCTCTCTGCAATTTAAATTTAAGCATAAACCTCTAGAGGTCGTAAAAAGTATATACTACAGTCTAGGGAACGATCACCATTTAACAAACTTCACTATCAACTATAGAACAAGGAAAATAAATTCAAAAAAGTTTGGACACTTTGTTTTCTTATGTCATTGGCTAAGGAAAACCGCCATTTCATTTCAAATTGTTTCATGTAAGAATCGACGGAACACAACTATTGTTTTGAGCATAATTGATGGAAGTGGCACACATTTCTGTATAACTCTGGAAGATGGAATATCCAGGTATCGATGTTTCAAACCAAGCAAAGACCCAACTAAAGATATCCAGATTCTGGAGAGAAGGGGTGTCTAACCTCGGTGCCCATAATTGGCGGAAGATATAGCAAATATGGTCTCGCTTTAAAAATGTGAAATTAGTCAAGGTATACACGCATATCATCATGAGCTGTGTAGGAATATAAGTATTTAATTTCAAGTTATCTGCACTCAGTATGACAAAAATTATATAATTTATTTATTTATTTATATTTATTGATTTATTTTTACTTATTAATTTCTTTAACTGAGAATATATTCTCTAATTACAGAAGACCTGAACAACATATTTTACAATGTTGTTATAATAGATTTAAAGGAAAATATAATAATAGAAAATAATAATAGGAATATGGATAAAGACCATATAATTAATTTTCTAACAAATTGTATAAAATTGGAATATATAAATACATTTTATAGAAAATTGTAACTTACACTAAAATACAAATGCTGAGCAACGTAACGTTTATTTAGAGGATAATAACTGTGTAACAGTTTCGCCAACTAACTGAACATATTGGCTTCATATAACACTGTAAAAACAAGAGAGATCATCATCATCATCATCAAAACATTTACTTTTCTCTGACAAGCAGCCAGAGATGGGCTTCTAGCAGTTGTGCTATTTTGCCCAGTGTGAACTAAGTAATGGTATGGTAGGAGGTTATTTTTGAACAAGTCGCTAGGTTGGTTTTCTTGTATGTTGTGTTGTTCCGATGTTGTGTGTTTGCGACTTATATATTGTATTGTTGATTTGGTGGCTCTGTAGCTGTGGCTCCGAGTTGTGTTGTATGAGGTGAAATAGATAGTGTGCTAATTTGGTTTTGAGAGTTTTGTAGTACTAATGTGTGTAGTTAAGTTGAGGAGTGGATAGGTTTCGTTGGTTAGGTTTGGGAGACGGGTGGTGAGGAACGTGCTTGAGAGTTTGGGATTTAAGTAAATTGGAATGGCTTTTTTTTTTTTTTTTTTACATGATTAGGATAGCGTGAAGGGTAGTTTTGGGTGGGTTTGTTGAAGTTCTTTCTAGTTCAGTGAAGTTGTCTTTGAAGAACTGTTTGTCCAAGATTCGTTCTTTGTATTTTCTGTTAAGCTTCATAATAACCTCTTTTATTGGTAGTAGACGAAATTGTTTGTAGTATGGCGTGATATCTTCATCCTGAAAGTTGTTTCTGATCTTCCTCATCCAGTATCGTTCAGCTCTTGATACGTCTGCTATATTATGTCTGGTGAAGAGAGGATGTCCGTAGATGAGCGTGGGTCGAATAATCATTTTATATAAGTAGAGCTTATTTTTGAGGCTCAATGTGGGGTTTATGCCTAGTCTGTTTATCGCTATTATGGTGCGAATAGCGCGCTTCCTTACCTCCTGTATATGTGAATTGAAGGTTAGTCGTTTATCAAGGAGTACTCCGAGATATTTGGCTGTTGTTGTGACTGGGACCTCTTAGTTTTGTATTTTAATTTTATTTCGTGTGTCCTTAATGGAGTGTCGACGTCGTCGAGGGGTAATGAATAGGATGAGCTGAGTTTTCTTGGGGTTCAGCTGTAATTTCCATTTAGAGCACCATTTTGCAAATTCATTTATTTGCTGTCTTAATCGACTGAGAACATTGTGCGTAAGTAATGTGGATGTCCAGTACGCAGTATCGTCAGCGAAGAGTCCAAGTTTTGTGGTAAACTTCAAGTTAGTAGGCGTATCGTTGACATAAAGTAGGTAAATGAGTGGTGCAATTGTCGACCCTTGTGGAACTCCTCGTTGAATAGGGATATTGTAGGAATATTGATTGTTTAGTTTGATCCGAGTGGTCCTGTCAGATAAAAAGTTATGTATCCATCTAATGATAGTTGTGGGTAAATTATAATGAGTAAGTTTGCATAGAAGGCCGTCATGCCAGACGGAATCGAATGCGCCTGTGAGATCCAGGAACGCTGCATCAGTGATATGTCCTTTAGAGAAGGCAATCTGAATGTCATGGCATATTCTCATTAGTTGGTCGGTAGTGCTATGTTGAGGTCTAAAGCCTGCTTGCTGTGGTATTATGAGTTTGATGCTGTTCAAATATATATGAAGCCTTCTGACTAGGATTTTTTCCATGATTTTGGAGAATATATTAGTAAGAGCTATTGGGCGAAGGTTGGAAGTAAGGTTAGCCGGTTTTCCTGGTTTGGATAGGAGGATGGTATGTGATATTTTCCAAGTAGAAGGTACATAACCAGTAGTAAGACTAGCAGTGTATAATTCAGCGAGCTTGGTATGAAGTATTGGTGGGGCAGCTTTTAAATGCTGTGTGGTGATTCTATCAGGTCCTGGAGCTGAATTCTTCCTGCTTTTGATAGCATCTTCGACTTCAATTGGGTGGATAGGATCTAGTAGGTGGACGATAGCAGGTGGATGGTCATCAGCAAGATCAGCAGCAGTCAAGTCTTCATGGTTGGCGATGATTGTCTTAATTGTATGTGCTAATTCCATGATGGAATGTTGTTCCGGTGTATTGGGCGGAGGTTCCTGGAACTTTAATAAGAAGGCGTTGGCTAGATGTTGGAGTTTATCTTCATCTGACGGTAAGTGGACGTTGTCGATGGTGGTTGGTAATCTTAGCTTTGTCTTGGTATTCCTTTGTTTTCTAATTTCAAACCAAAATTTAGATATGTTCTCCTTATGTAATTGATTGAGTTTTTCACAAAAGGAGTTGAATTTTTCTTCTCGAAATGTTCTTATCTTGAGTTTAATTGTGCGATTTAGATTATTAAGTTCAAGTTTAGTGATTGGTAAGCGGTGCTGATTATAGGTTCGTTGAAGATATCTCTTGTGACGTATAAGGTTAATGATGTCTTGAGGTAAACGATCTAGACCTGGGATGATGGTTTTTGTGGGTATATAGTTGCGATCTGCTTGTTGAATGGCGGTGGAAATTGCGTTTGCGGCTTCTTCTATTGACTGCGGAGTTGGTAAGATATCTATTTTCTGGAGATCCATAATTATGCTATCTTTATAGTCTTCCCAGTTCGCTTGCTTGAAGATTTTGATGGTGAGAAATTCAGCTGGAAGTTTAGGATTTTGAAGATAGATATGTGCAGCTAGATGGTCCGATGGCAATCCTTATTCTGTATGTATGGTTGGTCTGAATTTTAGTATTCCATTGGTGCAAAAGATTTTGTCTGGGCTAGTATCAATTTCTTCTAAGCGTTGAGCGAGCCGTGTTGGTCCTGGAATTTTGAGCTGTATCAGAGAGCTGTTGATAAGGTATTGTAGTAATTTTCTGCCATTGGTATTGGTTGTTGGGTCTCCAAGGAGTTCGTGCTGGGAGTTGATGTCTAGTGCGAGTAGGAGATTAGGGATAGTTGCTAAGTAGTTGAGTAAGGGGAAGGAGTTACTTACATCGGTACTAGGATTATTATAGAAGGTAGCAATATGGATAGCCGTCTGAAGATGAATTTTAATGAGTAGCGGAGTAGTCGTGGCATCCTGTAGATTAGTAGGGATGGAGCTCTCAGAGTATTTTATTTCTTTTTTGAGGATGATTGCCGTACCTCCAGAAGGGGTGATGCGGTCCTGTCGAATGATGTTGTATCCTTGTATATGGATCTTGAAGCTTTTGGTTAAGTGAGTCTCATTGATTATGATGATATCTATTTTGTGATCTTGTATATAAGTGAGCAATTCCATCATTTTGTTTCGAAATCCTTGGATGTTAATAAACATGATTTTGATGATAGATGGTGTATTTGCAGCGTCCCCCAGTGACTGTTCTAGTCCTGCACATCACGTCTACTTTGATTGTGTTTTGGAATATTTATGTAGGCGTATCCTTGCGTTGAGTTGAGTATATTGATTTTTTCATGGAAGATAGCAGCTGTAGCGTTTTTGATTGAAGAATGCAAAGTCTGAGTTTCCGTGGGTTTCATGGCTAATATGAGGACTGCGGTGACCCATTGAATGATATTGTGGGTGATTTCTTCAATGGCTGTCTTGATAGTTTCGTTTATAGTTGGTGCTGTTGAGGTTGTGGCAGCATTTTCAATAGTAGTGTTGTCTTGTAGTGGCTCATGGTTTTCATTATGGACTGTCTTTTCTGGTGTGGTTTTTTTGCGATGTTAGTTTGGGTATTTCCTTAGGATATATCTTCATTGGAATATGATTGTCTTCTATGTTGGCAGATGTTGGACGCTTTGGACAAGTGCTGCTTCCTGTTTTGTGCCCATTTATTTTGCAAGTTGCACAGAAGGGTGTGTTCCCACTTATGCGGCATTTGTGATTAGGTGTGCGGTGAACACCACATCTGTAGCAATGTTGAGTGGCGTTGCAACTGGATGAGTTGTGACCATACTGAAAACATTTGGAACATGGTAACGGTCTTCCCTGATTCTTGGAGGCTTCAACTCTGTGGTAGTAGTTGTCGATGATAATGCCATTTGTGATGAGGTGGCTAATTTCTTCAGGATTGTATGAGAACAGTCTAAGAAGAGGTAAAGGCCCACGGTCTGACTTGATAAACAAGAGAGAGAGTTGCATCTAAATATAACAGAAACACAGAAAATGGTTCTGAACGCTGATTGGCTGATCAAAACAGAATGCCGATGACTGATGCCCGAATCTTTGTGTATTGATCAGCCAATCAACGTTCAGAACCATTTTCTGTGCTTCTGTTATATTTAGATGAAACCCTATCTTGTTTTCACAGTGTCTGATGAAGCAAATATGTTCAATTACTTGGCGAAATTGTTACACAGTTATTAATAAACGTTGGTTTGCTCAGCATTTGTATTTTAGTGTAAGTTATTCAATATAGCAAAGCTAGTATGAATCAGTTAGAAAATTGTAAAACATTCTGACGCAATGACTGACAGTAGGTTTGAAATGGCATGCTAAAATCTAAATACAATAATTTATGTGATATTATATACTTTGAACATTCGAACCAATAGTGAATTTCTGTAATGCTCCGTTCTAAGTGTATTAATAATAAGTCCCTTTGTCGAGTATTTGCCATTTTTGCATTAAATTTCGTTAGACTTAAAACAAATTATTATTATATATACCCTAAACTAGTTTGTATATAAAAAAATATTTGGTAATTTATTCTTTGTCTAGTAGAGTTAGAACAAATTTCATCAACAATAACAAAGTTCATGTAACAAGTTTAGGTATGTCATTCTATATTTTATATCTGACACTCCGGGTTAGGTTATAAGCATGTAATAAAAATAAAGGAATCAGACTTCCTCAAGATTTTGAACAGACGAAAAAATGATTAATAAATTATTAACCAAGATACCCGAATCTTTCGTTCACTGCTTCAAATTTGTTTTATGTAAAGTGATGTTTTCTGTTCCACACTAGGTTTTGTTTATAGTCAGATCCGATAGAGTTTCCAGCGTATAATTGGAAATTTCATCTCTTGCAATGTATAAACGATATTTTCGCACAAGTAACATTTCCTTTTATGTCACAATAACTAATGTAAAATAGGTTGAATCTGTAAAATAAAAGAGATTGGAATGATAGTTAATAATAATAATAATAATAATAATAATAATAATAATAATAATAATAATAATAATAATAATAATAATAATAAAGCAATAATGGAGATACAATAAAAATTATCCAAATAAATAAATGATGTGAAAAATAGATTGATAGATTGACTTAGCCAATGATCCATTTCTTCATAGGGCCTTAGCGGATCGTTTAGAATTACATGAAAGAAGTGTAACTAGCTAGCATCCTTTGTATAAACTCAAGGAACCGATTAGCGTAGGCGAGCAGTTAACACATTGAATTTTCAGCTTGTAAATTATTCATTCTAGCTTCGAAAAATTCAAGATTACTAATAAAACTTCAACTGACCAAAGCAGTATATATATTTTAAGATTATATATAGTAAGTTTGGGTGATTCCGGACAGTCGCTGAATCCGGACATCCTAAGCATACCATAATACTGTTCTTCGCATGTGTAATGTTGAGACTTGTTGTGATGCCTATTTGAAGCACCGTACCTTCTTACAGTACAATGCTGAGTAGGAAGTACAAAGACTGTTTGTTATATGTACTTTCGACGGTATGGGGAAAAAGAATAAACAGGAAAGTTCATGCACTTTTTTGACCTTATGTAACTTTTTAGTGGAATATGATAAGTAAGACATATATCAAAGTGAAGACCTTACTTTACTCGTTTGCATATTAGAAGAATTCTATTACTTTGCGAGTGCCTGCTCAACGCATGCACAAGTTTACAGTGCTCAAAACGGGCGAATCCGGACGTTTAGTGAAGGGTGAATTCGGACACGTTTATTACGTTAAAGTGAATCCGGACAATGTAATTAATGAACTAAGGGGATTGAGAACACTCTCTCCTCTCTCGCTTTTCACGTTTATGAGTGTGAAATAAAGGTCTACTGAGGCCCTACGTGAGTTTTATTGCTTACATCTAGCGTCTATTAATTTTTGCCATAAATGGACTCCGACGAGGAATTACCAGAAAAAGCTATAAAATTATCTTAGAATCTACAAACACAACTAAATAACAAAATGCTAATCATAAGGTGCTCAAAAATTCTACACTACTGAATGGCTACATCAGTTGGTGTATACCCATTTGATCCGCAACAAGTTCGAGAATATGATTTTCTTTGGTCGAATAAACATGATCCGCCAGTAGCTGGAAACAATTCTTCTTCTGCGTCATCAGACTTACCCCAAACAAGTCTCAATCGCCTTCAGAGCCCACAGTTAAACAGTTCATATCTTTTCCTGCTTTTGCTTCTTCCAAACCCACATCCCAAAGGTCCGGCGTTGCTAAAAGATTAAGTGTCACGAAGCAGTTTGTTTCAAACTGTCTCCTCAAACACAATCGAAGTTATGGATGAAAACAACTGTGGATTTTGTGGGAAGAATTATTATGCACTATCATCAAGCAAATATGGTTCCTGGGTCTCCTGTACTGTGTGTAAGACCTGGTTTCATGGAAGATGTGTGGTAGGTGATAAGGCACTGTATTTTATCTGTAGTCGATGTGTCTGAATTATGACTAGTGCTTCACAAAACTGACAGACGTCATTAATACAAAATAAATAAATGCATACATACATACATAAATGCTAGTCTACGTGCACACATATTATACATTTTAGTAATAATCTAGTTCTTAGTAGCAAAAAATAGTAGTAAAATGTAGTTCTAATAGAAACAAATGTGAGTACTATGTTTAATGATTAAACACTATAGTGATAGTTACACTACTGTGCATTTAGCTTACAATTTCAACAGTAATTACTATAGAAATTGCTAGGTTAGTAAATTGTATGTATTTATCATGTATTCGTATTTATATTCTGTGCTTATCATGTTAGAATGTTAGTGTAGCAAAAAATAGTAAGCTAAAATATGTGTCTTGTGTATATATCTTCCTTCAAACTTCAGTGTCCGGAATCGCCAACGTACTGTCCGGATTCACCCTTCCAAATTTGCAAATCAAAGATTTTGTCAACTTTCAGAAAACTATTTTTATTTCTTAACATGCCATTCCAGGGAAACTATTTCAGTTATACATGCATAACAACATATCATTAAATAATATGACGAAGTATTGGATATTTTCGTTTAGCGGGGAAGTAGTAAAAGAAAGAAACATCAGAACTGTCCGGATTCACCCAAACTTACCCTATTTGTGTTACAGTTTCGGCTATGTAACACAACCTTCCTCAGACACATTATCACACAAATATATAATCTTAAAATATATATATACTGTTTTGGTCAGTTCGAGTTTTATTAGTAATCTTGAATTTTCATGAAGAAAATATAGATTCGAATCCGGCGGGTCCGAATTTATTAACATTCTTCAATTTCAATTCCAATTCATTCTAAGTATGATAAACAAAATCCCCTATTGATAAGGGAAAAGAGGTTGGAATGACGAAACAGGCGGGGAATTCGAGTGGGACTATGGTTGCAGACAAAGATTTACGATCTTATTTTCTAGAATTGTTTTAGATTTGACATTTTCACTTTCTTTCAACCATTTGATAATTTATACAGAATATTTCAAAGCAACACCGACAACGTTTGGGAGGTGATTCCTGATACCAAGATAAGGCAAAAAGTATAGACCAACCTGTGTGCACAAATGCTTCCTTTCGAGGTTATAAGCTGCCGAAAACTTTAAAGTTTCATAACTCCATCATGGGACCTACCGTAGTCGTGTCAAGACTTAACTTAAGAACTAATATGTGCTCTAAATATTCAAGTTTCAGAACCCTGCAGTACTCCCGCAACAATTTTTATAGAGACAGTGGGTATTTCAAATTATATGTCAAACCCTAGCCAAACTTCTTCTATAAAAATTGTTGCGTGAGTACCTTAAAATTCTGAAACATGTACTTTTGGATAGGGCACATATTATTTCCTAAGTGAAGTTTTAGCCCGACTACGCTAGGTCACATAGTTTTGGAGCTATGGACCTTTAAAGGTCATTTTTTGATGTTTTCGGCAGCTTATACTTTTTGTCTTATCTTGGAGTCAAGAATCACCTCCCAAATGTTGTTGGTGTTGTTTTGAAACGCCCTGTATATGATCAGTGTTTTTTCTTTTCTAATACCCAATATATGGTGAAAGGATACATTATACATATAACTACTTCTAATGTTTTTAATATATGGTATCCATTGGACAATACACTCTCCTAGGAATTTAGCTTAAAGAAGAGAAATTTTATATATACATTAATTACACAGCTAAAACTAGTTTTAATGGTCCACATGCTTACTAACTGCTTCAAAGATTAATTGCATACGTTTTTTATGCTCAGACGTTTGTGCACTGAGAAAAAAAATGTAGGTGGCGTACTTAAAAAGTAGGTTACATGCGTAATTCTTGTAGTTTTTGGATTTAACGTACAGCAGAAGTACAACTGAAAACGTATGTTTTATAATACTTTTTGTATAAGTGTTCTATCTATACGTACTTTCTGTATTAAACAATGTAGGCGGTCAGGATCTCACATACAAATGGACGTATATAACATATAGCTGACGAAGGTAACATAAGTATATGTATGTGATATACAGAAAACTGTTAGACATCCTGCAACGGCATGATGGAACATTTAAGGGCAGTGTCTATGTAGCATACGGATAACGTATGCTCCGTACTGATTTCTCTAGTAATCAAGAGGATACCGTATATTTGTACAATATACCGCTGTCCGGAGAACGGATTTTTCTCTGTGTGAAAGCATCAAAAGTACTGACTTAGTGGTGTTACAGCAGTCAGGAGTTCAAAAGTTTTGTCGCTGACTGTATAAGTTGTTTTGCTGTTTGAGAAAATGCACTGTTACATATAAGAAGCAAAGGCCTTGATACCATTTTCCCTTCGTTACTCATTCATTGTATGTAGATAATGGTCTCTCGTTTCAAAAGAAAAAAAAGACGAAAACAATGATGAAATTCCGTGAACAGACGCGGATGGCGCATCGCGGAATTCTCCAAGGAAGCAACCCTTTCTCTCGTCGTTTATTCCCGTGAGTCTGTGCGAAAGAGCTTCTCTCCATATTTGATCTGTTACTAAGGTGCACTTTCACACTCTCTAGGGTATCACCTGCTTTCTTATTTCCCTCTTTCTTTCTTGCTTTCTTTTTTCCAATTTCACCATCTTCCAAGACAACCTAAAGACAGCTCTTTCTTCCGACTGGTTTTCTCAGGGCTCCTGGAAACATCGACACGCAAATTTGGAAATCGAAAAACTATTGAATAACTTATACTTATCGTGATAAGTACTACATACTGGTAATAATAAATGCGTATTTAAAATTCAGTAACAATTCCTCCTGCATTTAACATTTAACTTCTTCTTATTTCTCGTTGGAGCTCTCTCGCGGCTAAGTGGATAGCGCACAAACCTTTGGCGCAGGAAATCTGGGTTCGATTCTCGGCGGAAGATGTTCAGATTCTATGTTAAGAGCCTGACATACTAAAAATAATACAAAATTTATCACTTTTCTTTTGTTTATTTTTCATAAGTAAACAAAGATAATGATATGCAACTTACCACAATCATAGATAATGTTATTCTACAACAGAAAATATGAATCTGAAGAATTTTCAGTGTTGCCATCCGCAGAAATTACAGTGTTGCTAGAATAACATTTTCCACTAAATCTAAGTTAAGGCAGCGACTAGAGGATCGAACTCAGCTGCATTTGATTAATTATGTTGTCTTGGAATTATGTGAGCTGCTTTTTAAATAATAGTTGTATTTCGTTTGTAATAAACAAAAGTTTTAACATACAGTTATTAAAATTAAATAATAACGTTATTTAAAAAGTAGTTAAAATGGAATCAAGTTAACATATTTCCTTTATGTAATTCAGAAAGTGAGCACAGTGGCTCTAAACTAAAGGCTCGGAATAAAATAATCGAGCTTTGAAACAAGACAGTGAACTTTATAGAACACGTGAAGAAATGCATATTGGCGAAGTTATAGCAGCTGAGCTGTACGAAGTGAAGCAAGTGATGTTAACAGGATAAAAGGAAATCAAGACAGAGATTAGAATGCTCAAAAGAAACTTTTAAAAAAAAATCTTCCTGCAGTGTCACTAAAGAGAGATGAAATAGGGTGAGTTACGTATCTCCGAACCTACTTTGAAATGCACCATTATAAAATCAACGTGAAATTGTAAATATAAAAGTAGGCATGTTATATATCAATATGGCTAAAATGTTCCAGAAAACCCAAAAGTGAAATATTTGGAAAGGTAGCGTTACTCGTTCGGAAATAACAGTATGTTAAGTATGTGATTGGCCAAGAACTACGAGAATGGTGCAAGAAAACGTAACAGAAACTGAAACCATGAAATGGTGTGAATAGTTTACTTATTTATTTGTTATTTTCTTCAATTGTTTAAGTGCTTTTGTATGTTTACTGTCAAATTCTTAAGTTAATGTTTTAATAGTTTCTCTCTTTACATGTCAAAAATTTAGGATTTAGATTTCTGGGCTTTCGGCATTTATCGCCATCGTCACGTTTGAGGGATTATATCCCTGGGCGATCACACTATCCGAGGAAAGGGGAGGAAGAAAGAGGCCTGGAAAACCCAGAAAAACCCAGGAAAATCTCATTCAGGATGGTTGGCCTGGAAAAGCTCTTTACGAGCTCATCCGTGGCTAAGCGGTTAGCGTACGCGTGGGGGGGGGCGGGTTCGATTCCCAGCGGGAGCTCATGTAGTTCGGATTCCACGTTAATCACTAGGCCCACGTCTCATATAGCCTCGCTGCTGAACGGGACGTCAAACTCAAAATCAACTCAAAAGCTCTTTACACTTTTTCGACCGAATCTTCCCACCGGGAATCGAACTCGGGACCGCTCGCACCCAAGACGAGAGCGTTAGGAGACTACGCTAAACGGAGCCACATGTGAAAAATTGTTGATCGTCATTCTGCAGTACACGTTAAAAGAACGAGGAACATTATTCCTAATGAATATCAAGTTCTCCTCATTAGTTATTTAAACAAACAAAACTTGCGCCTTTTAGGCTGTGAGAGGCACAAAGACCATCACATTTGACAAAAGTAACTGTAGGCGGCGATTTCAAGTCATGGTGTCATCGGACCCTATTTCATCGAAGGTGAATATGCTAAAAACAACAAGAGTAATAGCTAAGCAATACGATGAGTATGTCATAGTCTAATTTCATGTAGATTCACAGGCATTCTCTGATGTGCATGGTCTTGTTTTTAATCAACAAGTATTTCAACAAGACGGAGCAATCGCTCACATACATCAGGGAATAATAAATTTACTTTCTCTCTTTTCAGAAAGACCCTCAAATGGCACTGCGGATCCTTACAAAAAGAAAACACGTATTTTGTAGTGCGGAAAATTCGAACGGACCACACGTCTGAAGTTCGGTATTCCGACACTCGGCGGTTGAATGGAATTTTCTACTTCCCGCCTCAACAAGGAAAATCAACATAAGGTGATGAAGGAAATTATTAGACCAATATTCATTAACTTCAGTAACAAAATATTACATTCATCGAAATGTAGCTACAGCTTATGACTCATGTTTATAGCAAACGGAATGTAATTGTTTCTTTTTTCTCCTAATTTTTTATGCAGTTTATCAACAACATCACACTTCAATATCTGTCGTGCAAGTGCGTTACGCAAAATAGCTGACCACAAAGTTCGCTTGGAAGCATCGTTGTTATTTCCTAAGCATTAGCATATTCGGAATTCGCTTAAGTTCAGCAATACCTTTCACTCATCTATATGTGTCACTGTTAGGTGTGTGAAGTTTGCTGTTAGAACAGTGCAAACAACAAATATACAAACAACAATAAGTTAGTTAACTTTGTATTCCTTTCTTTCCTACGTACGATACACAAGTAAACAAACAAATTTGTCCCAGTAAACTTTAACTGTCAATTATAACTGAGAACAAACGACATAATTTTTACCACCATAAAAGTGTTTTTTTTTTTTTTCGCGTTTCTCAAAGATTGTGCAAGAAAATTTATTTTCAAGGTTGCAATTTTGTTTAGATCGATTCATACATGATCGACTCATGTGAGCTATTGATTGATACCTGTCTTATTTCTGGACATAAGCAACAAAATTGATAGATTTTTTGTATCCCAGACTGAGCAGCAAACTCCTTAAAAGGTACATCTCAAATAGGGATGCGCACGAGACGAGTCGAGACAGGATTTTCCTGACAAAATTCGAGTCGAGACATTTCTCTTCCAATAGAGGAATATACATTATTCGAGTAGAGACATCACTTTTACAGCACATTTTCGAGACGAGACAGGCACACATCTTGTCTCGTGCGCATCCCTAATCTCAAATACTGATCATGTTCTTAGATCCTATATCATTAACCATACTGTTTACTTTATTCTTGGTAGTGTCATGATGAAGAGCTGCCATTAGTACGTTATTGCCGGACCACAGGAAAAATCGAAAGAAAGATCCAAACGTACTAAATCAGGAAAGAAATGTACTAAATTAGATTACCTCCAAAACAGAAAAATGTAAACTTTTCCAGGAAATTGAAAAAAGGGGATTATTTAATTTCTTCCCTAAATCACTTGGTACTGGCTGGCTCAAGTACCGGCTCAGGAACTGTGGATGAAGGTGTGGACTTCCATTCTTCTCTGCACTTTAGAACTTCAGTGTACGAATGCGATAAGATCTATTGTGCAAACGATACGAATCAATTTGTGATAGGTGGCAACTAAAACACACGAATATTATCTAACCGAGTCAGTGCAGAAGCACAGCAGGGGGACCCAAGCGGTAGCAAGCGGGTGTGTCCGTAGGAAGCAGGAGCGTCAGCAAAGGTGAATATACACATAAACGAGTATAACCTAAAACACAGTATACGGCATAAAACACTTACCTGATATGTCGATTTGGGGATGTACTATATGCCATCCAAAAAGTAAAAAATGTACTAAATTAGGTTAGGTTAGGTTAGACCTTCAAAACAAAGCCGTGTAACTTTTTTCGATTTCGAGTAAAAAATCGTGTACAATCGTGTAGAAATATACGCGCCATTTGCCCACTGCTTTTCCCGCGACTAAATCATAACAAGTGTACCTCTCCGCCAAATAGTTCCTTCCACCTCCACATAGTACAGTGTCGCTTACAACATCAAAAAAAAAAAAAAAACACAACCACTTTCTTAATTTCAACTACCCCTCACCTGACTTTCACTCACTCTTCCTCACAAACCAAAATAAATTCTCCAGTTAACCCGATAAATTTTCTAAAATTCGCCCGGCGATGCAGCACTTGATCCGACATCACTTCCATCTTAGTAGGTTACAAAAAATTCGTTTTTTTCTGAAATTTCTCGGAAACTACGCATGAGGTTTACACTTACGGAATACGTTACCTATTCGCTCAGCTTAAAAAGACCTATTGATTGGTATATATCCCTCTTTGGATAGTTTCTCTTGAAAGTTAAATTATATTGCAGAATTAACAATTAATTATAAAATTTACAGGAGTTATATTTTTAGAAGCATTCAGATATTTCCAGAAACTCCAGAACCCTTATTGACGCCTCTGACAAAGCTAAAAGCAGAACATTTCTTATTCGTAGCCAATTTTCTAATAAAAGAACTAAGAATTAAAACATTTGATTTAACCTTAGTTACGTTTAACAAACTACTACTAATTTACTGCAAAGCTAAAGAAAATGTAAATAAAACATAACCTTCATAACTTGTTTTGAAAAGATATAAGAGAACCATCTTTAAACTGAATTTTCACTCTCTATTCATATACTCATAACTTAATTAGGCGACATTTTTTAAAGTACTGTTCTTTCCTTAATTGCGTTTTGATTTGTGTTTCAATATCTAGCAGTCCTTTCTACTTGAACGAGATGAAATTTTAAAAATATGCAGTGTAAACACAGAATAATATAGTAATTTTGATTTCAACAAGGAAGAAGGTAGGATATGACAAATTCTGTTACTAATTACAAAAATGTCAAGCTTTATTTATAATAATGTTAATAATAATCTTGAATGATTTGAATACTTACGTTGTAATATTTATGTATGCATAAGTAGCTCATACGTAAAGTACAAAGAACCTTGTTTACTCGTGTTCCGCTTAGATAAATAGCACAGGGCATATGAAGCGGAAATTGGAGAGGAGTATCATTTTTACCCCTGCAAAGTTAGAGCTCGCAGTGCAGCCAACTCGTCATTTTGAGCTCTAAGTTATTTTCAAAGCATAACAAGGTATGAAAATAAGCGAAGCGCTATAGAGTAGTTGAGGAACTGTTAGCAATTAGAAAGCCAAATATTTTATTTAGTTTTTTTTTTCACATCGAAAAACTTTCGAATAAAACTCTCAGTTGAAACTAATTTGAAAATATCAATAGAAAAAAAAAGGTAATTTTAGCCTAAAATTGACCATGTTTGAGCAAAAGCAGAAGTAAACGGCATAGGAAACCACATCTAAGGGATGAATTTAACATATTTGTCATAAACAAAACAATAAATGACGATAATACAGAACAAATACATAAAATAACCAAATAATGACATCTTGTGAAATTGTTGTGCGTGTTGCATACCCAAATCACTATTAAAACTTCAAGGTCGATGTATGTCTCCTAAACGAGTTCCAAAAAATATTTAAAAAATCAGGCGTCTTTTGGTTACAAATGACCACTTTTCCGCAGTATCCACCTTAACACTTCGAAAAAAAAAGTTTTTTTTTCGATACATCGTAATATACAGTATATAGCCTACTATTTATTACAAATGTAACTTTCTACATATTTTATACTAGCAGCGTTCACCCCGCTTCGCTGCGGTCACCCCGGAACGCAATAAACTTTGTTACTTAGATAATTTTTACTTTTTCGCTTTCAAGTGATATGATAAAAACCATAGAAGATTGCAGTAAATCTTAACATTATATCGCCTGTCATTTATGTTAACCCGCCCCGCTTCGCTGCGGTCATCCCGGTGCTGGCATATTGTAAAAGTGTCTGTAAAAATAAGCAAATCAATTAAAAAATTTTAAACAGAAGATTCCAGCTATTTTCCGCTGTATATCGCCTGTCATTTATGTTAACCCGCCCCGCTTCGCTGCGGTCATCCCGGTGCTGGCATATTGTAAAAGTGTCTGTAAAAATAAGCAAATCAATTAAAAAATTTTAAACAGAAGATTCAAGCTATTTTCCGCTGTATATCGCCTGTCATTTATGTTAACCCGCCGAGTGACATGGTCATGCGGGTTGCATATAAATACGTTTATTTTTACCTATGATGAACTAATAACAAAGGATTTGTACGTTATGGACACTTGAATGGTCAATTATCTCAAGACACTGGTAATTAAAAATTAAAGTGATATGATAAAAACCATCTAGGGTCCAAATCCTAATAACCCCCCAAAAATGAAAGAAATTGGTTCAGCCGTATTAGCGTGATGAGCGGACAAAGGATTTTGTACGTTCTCTTTTATATAGATTTATCTATCTACCTATATATATATACATATATATACAAGAAAATGAAATGAAATCTTTGAGTTTTACGTCCCGCGGTTATGCCCGTTAGGCTAAAGTAGACGATGATTATGAGGAATGAATGAAATGGTGGAATGAAGAAAGTGGGAGGAAACGGGAGAACCCCGAGAAAACCCACGCACACGGTGTTTGTCCATCACATATATAAAAGAAAAAACAAAAACAAGCAATAGATACAACCTGCTAACTAACGGGATTTTTTTTTCATTTCACAATATATAAAGAAATTTAAAAACGTTGCAACGAAATAAAGAATATCAATTATCAATGGCAATGAACAACACACTATTTCAGCGTTTCCCAACCTTTTTGAACTTGCGGCACACTACGGGTGTTACTTGGATTCTCGCGGCACACTTATAGATATTATTACTTGTAAATATAAAACTGGTATTTTTTCTGTGATTATTGGTCTCCTACTCACAGAGAAGAAAGCTCGATCATTGTTTTTTTTTTTTTCGTGTTAAATCATTATGCTTATTTTTCATTCTAATTTAAAAATAGAAAACAATTGCAATGAAATATTAGACTCAAGTTTTTAAAAATACGCTTTCTTTTTAAACACTGTATCCAACCTTTTACTAAGAAGGAAGGTCACTAACCAACGAACAAACAAATCTCATTTATTTTTAAAACACAAATGTAGGTACTTTGTCGAAAGGATTGAATGATATTTTAAATTTTTAAGTTAGGAAATAGTCTGCAACAATAAAGAAGCAATAATGGTCATAACAATGATAACCATTTTTTTTCAACATTAGAAATGTACAGAACAGTAACCCGGTATGAAACTTAAAATTGTAGATTCACAGTAGAGTTTCATAGTAATGTGAAATACAAATATACATTTTTCCCTACCTTTTGTAATTTTATTGCTATTAGTGCAGGAGAAATACGGAAATATAGGGTGATACCTAGAACAAATTGGAACAGAAGAGATATTTGGGCACAATATACTAATATGCTTCCCTTATAACATACACAAAATCCGCCAAAATCCGTTCACGGGAAATGTCCAAAAACGTCGACCGAATATAACCGTCGAGATGCTCCTCAATTTCCTTAGATATAATTAAACAATTGCTATTATTTAATTGTAACAGCATTTAGATTATTACAAACTCGTAAATTTTATTCACCTAATGAATCAGTATTTAGATTTAGCTCTTTGAAAGCAAAATTGTTGAGTTTACCAGTTTATAGTCAAATGGACATAAACAGAATGAGTATATAGTTATGAACTTTTATTTTCGTTTACATACCAGTAAATTAGTGGTGGAGTTTCAAGACTTAAGCTGATCTTTTAATGAACAGAACTTACTTTTCTACGTAATATACAAAAATAGGCTGATCACAAAAGAAAAAAAGAAAAAAAACTCACAAACAAATTAATAAAACGTTACTTGAACTTGCACCTCTATTCAATGTCTGAGTCTTCCACATCACTTTCTCTCAGCTGTTCTTGAGGACAGTTTTCACACTCTGTTTCTTGGCATTGGCCACATACATCACTGCAATGTAAACCAACGCTTCTGCAAGTACAATGCAAGCTTACACAATTTTTAGTGCATTTACAACGGATAATAGATAACAAAGAACTCGGTGCTGGGGGTAAATCACTCAGAACTGGATAGTATTGATTATCACTCAACTTCCACCCCCATGAACATGGATTTTCACCTGTATGCTCTTTTTTCCACACAAGTGTCTGATAATAACATCTAAATGAATGGTATTTAAGTGCTGAATCTGTTGGAGGTAGGAGCTCTGGTTTTACAAAACACTTAGATGATGAAACTTTTTCCTTAAAGATACGAGTTCTAAACATTTGTACTGTTTCATTTTTCTTGCCACGCATGAACATCAAAAGTGCTTGTTGCCCAGCATTTTCTACTTCCTTTTGCGATTTGTTCTTTGTGCAGAAAGTTTTGGCAATTTGTCTTAAATCACTATACTGTAGAAACTTGTTAAATGCTGTGGTTTTGCCAAGACCATAGATATGCGATGTACTGTCACAGCCTGTGAAAGAATGTAAGAAAAGTAGGCATTCACATACTTCTTTTCCTAGCACATCCTGAATGGAATGTATATCATACACTTGAGTTTCACTTTTTTTGCGATTGACGTCACTCCGAAATTCTAATGAGAAGTCACTATTAGAAGCATAATATAAAAGAAGCACGAGCAGATCAGTATCTTCTTCTACAACTATTGTATTTGAATGTTTTGAGGATTGAACTGATTCCTTGACAATAGTTACATCAGCCTCTCTACAACCTCTACAAACTCTACAACCTCTTTCAATCAACTTATTGGATATGAGTTTAATCATTTGTGATTTATTCTCAGAATTCTGAAGAAACTTTTCTTTGCTGCCTATGAATGTAGTATTCTGTGTGAATTTAACCAATGGGCTGAATCGTGACTTCATGCCTCTTCTCCGATGTTCACAATCTTTGATTGAAGGAGTAGTAGCTTCATAAAAATCAAACACTATAGTAGCTTTCCCATAATTCCTGAT
Organism: Thermobia domestica; assembly: GCF_964235325.1. NCBI lineage: Eukaryota > Metazoa > Arthropoda > Insecta > Zygentoma > Lepismatidae > Thermobia > Thermobia domestica. The sequence goes on from NC_137463.1 coordinate 4,308,914, forward strand.
CGTAAATTCTGCGTATGTTGTTGCTATAGTGTCAAAGGTGTCAAGGGCCTTCCAAGGTATTCTATAAAGCAGTGAACCGCCATCAAGGATATATTTTTTTCTTTGCGCAAGGGTTTGTGAGAATGTCTCTATCTGAGACGTTTTATTCGATTATTTTGTAACTTATTTCTAACATGTACATTTATTGCATGAGCTAGCTGAGATTTTTGTCCTTTTCGCAGGAGATTTGGTGATTCAAACAGGGATAGTGGGAAAGCACAGAGTTCGTACTGTAGAACATGTTCAAGATCCATTTCAGTATTGGTAGCAGCTACGATAAACCGCTGGAACAAAAGAGCAGAATCTATGGCAATTTTCTCCTTTTCGTCAATTGTAACTTTTTCGTGTGAACTTAGAGTAACAGCTTTATCTCTTCGAATTGAATAAGAAAACACAAGCTTCCCAGCGAGTTTTTCAACAATTTTGTTACCTACTTCTTTTAGAGCATGAACGTTTACTACCTTTTCATCAACTGTGACCCCAGTTACGATGTTCCTAAGCGATGGATCTGTAGTGAAAGGAGAGAACTGCTGAAGAAATTCAAGTATCTTTCTACCATCAGATCTATCTTGCAGAATCCTTGATGTATGCATTTCTCTGTGCTGTTCGCTTCTTGATGGTGCGATTCTTGCTAGATTCTGAACAACCATGCTGTACTCACAAGTTGTTGGCATTGAAAGTACCCAAATTGCTCGCTGAAGTTATGTTAATCCACTTCCTCTTGTGAGACCGCCAGTAGTCTTTAGTGACCTCATGAAGATTTGTTCAATAGCTAGATCACATCCAAGGTCACACCATGAAGTACCTGTCCTATATACAACAAATCCTCCCTTTAGAAATGCATTGTATACATGTAATTGCTTCTCAGAAAGTTTCAGCATTTCCTGTAAGTACAGATGGACAGATTTCAGATAGTTAGTATGACCTGCTGCTCCAATTATAGGTAGACATTCCTGAACAGCTTCCAAGTGCATCAACCACGAGCCACTTCTGTCTGCTTGTACCAGCTTGCGCATTGTACTTATCATTGACTGATATTCTACTCACAACTTACTTGTCAGTGAGGTTTCACATAAATTACACTTTTTCCGTTTCAGCAAGTTTTGAAGTCTAGATAGAGTTTCGGACTTTTCGATTTCATGTATGGGCCTTGTATTTGATATAAGCTCTTCATATAAGTTTAAAATACTTGCACCAATTTCAGATTTTGATTCTTCCCCTTGTTCATTCAACACTTCAGCAAGTAGCAGAGAAGTCAAAGAACAGTCAACTAACATGTGACCTCGGAAAGCTCTTGAGACAGCTTTGCCAGTCATCACGTGTCTCATAGTATTTTCTCCATAAACAACTTGGAAAATGTAATTTAGACCAGAACCTTCCATTAATGTGCCAATCGCACCTATGATATTCATTAACAAGTGAAACGACCCCAACATCAATACTGTGTCCGCAAATTCAGTTTTGTATCTACTATCATTCACGATAATCGACGCTTTCCAGAATAATGGCTGGTCAAAGGTGATCACTGGGGTGAGCTTATGAACTCTACATAAATTGCCAATGTATGTCAAAGTAGACAGAATACAGTTCATGTTACTTGGTGACATATCTATGATGGGAAGTATCACTACAGAAGATTTCTTAACCTCGCCTGAAATGCGAATTCCTTTCATTGTTCCTGACCAGTTTGGGGTACGTGGATTGAGATGCCACGCTGCCTTCCATAAGATGTCTATTTTTGAGGTTTTCTCTTGGAGCTTAGGTAATTCTTCAAACAATAAACATGACGATATGTTGGTCTTGATAAACTCACACATGTTAACTGTTGCCATTTCTTTCACGTCGTCATCTGAAATATTCTTTCGTGGAATTAGTCGTGTCTGTCTTTTATTGCTTGGTGTTATTGAAGCCATCATTCCCATGCCATGGAATGTATCTTGACCTCTTAAAGTTTTCTTGTTATGATCAACATTATCTGCCGCAAATCTAACTGTTTCATTTCCATTTAGTTCAAGTAAATTTTCTCCTGTTGCTACTGCTGCATTCCGTTCAAACTTTTTGACTTCATCGTACGAGGAGCAGAACCCAAAACGGTGTAATACATCAACAAGGAGTCGTGAACGATAATGGGTATGTAGCCAAATTGCGAGTGTTAATTGTAATGGAGCTAATACAGTTCTAGGCCTACAGGCTTGTATTATGCATTGACCAACAGTAGCAATCTTCAACTCATTATCTCCAGTAAATATTTTAGACAGAAGTATTTGTTGGCTTTGAGGCAAAAAATCCTGAATGTTCTCAGTATTTATGCTGCTAGCAGGAGGGTAAAATTCTTTGTTATCAACGTTCATTGTTCTTATATCACTTACTATAAGTCTTGCTGCTGTTTCAATAATTCTTATCTTCTCATTTTCATCATCCACACAGCGGTTTCTTTCGTAATGATCTCTTATGATTGACTTCACAGATTCCCTAATAAGTACAATGTCCTTATTACCTTCCATCTCACAAAAATATATTTATTCTCCAAAGTGATCAATCAATTTAGATTTCATGTACTTAGGAGAGTATGCTTTTTCACTAGAATCCTTTAAATGTTCGTCCATCAATGCTACTAAATCTCGTACAGTAAACTGATTATCCTGATGTTCTTCTAAGAAAAGACATACTTTGAGAAATGCTTCTGTTAATTTCTCATTTTGTGGTCTTCTAGGTACTACTACTTCTTTGCTCCCAGCATCTGTCTTTTTTCTATATGAGTAAGGAATATACTTACCGGATCGGAAATTAGAACTACAAGTATTGTGATATACATAGTCTGCGGCAAAAAGATCATTGCTGTAATATTCTAAGCGTCCTTGTACTTCAAGAGACCAATCATCTTTCCGTTTAACACAAATATCACTTATTGTTTTAAAGAAATTGTGTGTTTTCACAGTAAAGCACTCTGATTTAGGTAAATGCTTAAAATCAACAACTTGTCCACAGAATATACAATCAGTCTGGCTGTTGAAAGCTCCCCCACTTGTACGACATCGTTTCTTAACTGCAGATTCCACATCATCAGAAGATTTTCTTAAATATCTTTCAATGTCTTTTTTATCCGTAAAACGTTTGCGGCAGGAGGCGTGAACAAAACTATTATCTGAGACATTGATAGTCAATCCTCGTAATTTAGCAGCCCTATTAATTCCTTCAGCACCTTTCTTTGTTAACTGAATTAGTTTGTCTGCTTGTTCTTCACTTTCACATACAATACAAACATTTGTAATTGACTTCATTTCTTAAGTCGTTTGGAATAACTTAGTAATTTGGATTTCTCAGTGATCTACATTTTATTAATTTTTATTGATACCTGAAACACAGCAAAACACAAAAATATATTATTATAATGACTTTATTTAAATGAAATGCAACATAATGTATCACATTATATAGAAAAAAGCAAAATAAGCAAAGAAAATCAGCTTTAACCCGGATTTCTTTACTATAGAAAATTATAATTGAGCCACTCCCAAATGTTGTCTCTTTCCGCGGCAGCCATTTTGAAAATGGCGAAAATAAATATGTTCCCGTGACTGGATTTTGGCGGATTTTTAGTATGCTGCAATTTAGCATGTTATAGTTAATATACAACACCAGTCGTCTATGTTCCAATTTGTTCTGGGTTAAATGCTAATTCTCCTGCACTATATAAAATTAATAATTGTTTCGATTACTCGCGGCACACTGGTTGGGAAACGCTGCACTATTTAGAGCCATAAAAATACATTTTTCTTGATAACTATGTATGAGATTTATCCTCCAGTAACTCAGATGTGATTTTACCCATTGAAATATGTCTTATCAGTGAACAACATCATACTTAAATAAAAATGAAAGTCTAAGAGTCAAGGTTGGACTATTTTTCATTAACCACAACCGCGGATGGTCTGCTGTGAGTGTTGTAATGAATAACTTGATGAGAGTCCACTTCAGTTTGAGCTTTATTTCGTTAAAATATGTTAAATAGTTCTGAAGATATAGAACAAAACAGAGTATAATACATAACAATTCGCAACAATTCAATATTTGTTTATGGTTAAATATAGATCACAACAGGTATATTACCTAATGGTTGTGACCTAGTCAGTTTGTATATAGTAGGGGTCACTATTAGCTCCAGCTTTTCCTTCAACAAACATATTAATCGCATTGTTAGTGAAACCTACAGAAATCTCGGCTCCGTAATCAGACTTGCCTTTGACTTTTCAAATACTAATGTTCTTAAAACCCTGTTCAATAATAACATTAGATCCAAACTTGAGTACTCTTCAATCATATGGCATCGCAACAGTCAGAAAAACAAAGCACGTCTTGAAGCGATTCAATCTCGTTTTGTGAGGTACTTAACTTATAAGGAAACCGGACTATATCCAAAACTCGAAAAATATACCGACCTCCTTCGTAAGCACGATATCTCATCTCTCGAAGATAGACGTGCCACCCAACTTTTGATCTTTTAAATGAAATTATTGCAAAATAATATAGACTCTGAGTATTTACTATCCCAGTTAGAATTACATGTTCCAGGTAAACGCACGCGCCCTAGAAATATTACTTTTCATCTACCTACTGCAAGAACAAATACTTTATACATGTCACCTATTAGGAGAGTGTGTTATATTTTTAACTCCAAGGTTTGAGCCCTGAGGGACCACTGACGTTACAATGAAACTTGGAGTTGTTATATTTTTATAAATTATATGTTCTCTGCGATGAAAGAGGTATGACATTAGGAATTGTCTAGCTTTGAGAGTGAAGTTGAATAAAATAAGCTTGTTCAATAAAATATCATGATCCAGTGTATCAAAAGCTTTACTGAAATCCGTATATATTGCATCAACTTGATTTCTGTTGTCAATTTGTTCTGCAATGAAGTGTATGAATTCAACGAGATTAGTTGTTGTAGATCTCTTCGGCAGAAAACCATGCTGATATGAGGATATTAAAGGATGAATATGGTTAAAAATTCTTTGATAAACGATAGATTCAAATATTTAGCTGGGGCAGATATTAATGCAATGGGCCGATAATTTTGAACGTCATGGTTGTCGCAGTTGCTTTTTGGTATTGGTAAAATATTCGAAATTTTCCACTTAGATGGGAACAGGGATGACGATAGCGATTTATTAAATATAGCTAGTAGTGGATATTTTAGGATTTCAGCGCATCCTTTTATTACATATGGAGGTACATCGTCCGGGCCAGGGGAGCTTCTAGGCTTGAGATTTTTAATTGCATTTTCTACTTCGGTCAGATGTATGGGGTGAAAATTTAGGTTGTCAATTATTTCAGAAGTTTTAAGATTTGAAGTATTTTGTATGTCATAGGTAGGTGATGAGTTGCTGACGATTTCCTGTAAGTGCTGTTTAAAAGCATTTGCAATTTCTAAGTTATCTTTTAAAATATTATTTTCAAATCGAAGAGTGTTATGATCTGATTTTCTAGTTTTGTTTTTTACATACGACCAGAAAGCTTTTGGATTTTCTAGTATATTTTGTTCACAGTCGTGTACATAGTTTTTATAAGCTTCGTTGATTTCTCTATTAAGGCAAGCTCTAATACTACAAAATTTTTCGTGATGATATTCTGAAAAAACTCCTCCACGTTTCCATTTTTTATGGTGGTATTTCTTACTTTTCACAAGTTTAATTATATTTCTAGTGAACCATATGGGATAGTTACGAGAATATCTTTTTGATGGAACACATTTATCAAAGATTGAGTATAAAATGTTATAGAACTCTTCTACCGCTAGGTCAACATTAGCACAATCATTTACCCGTTTCCAGTCAGCATGCGAAAGTTCATTATACAAGTCAAAAAATTTGCTTTGGAAAAATTATAACGTGGTTTTATTTCAGAAGCTGAAGATTTGGGCTGTTGTGACTGTCTAAATTCTATTAAAAGGGATCCAATCTAAGTTTCATTTTGATCGATGGAGTAGTTGTCACACTACATCAATTATTGGTTGCCAACACATTTATAAAAAAATAGACAAAATGAGATGTCACATTAATTTATGAAGCCAAATCTAAATTTATAAACTTCGATCTCGGTTTATATCAGTAGCATATAGTCAGTGCCGTGCCATGAAAGGTCAGCGCACGGGGGCGAGAGTATGCGACAGCGCCCCCATACACATGAGTGAGGTCGACAGACCAGTCGCTAAGCGTCACAATGGTTGGCGCGAAACACGACAAAATTTTCAAAAATAAACCCTGAAAATATACGTACTTTCCGTATGAAACAATGTAGGCGGTCAGGATCTCACATACAAATGGACGTATATAACATATAGCTGACGAAGGTAACATAAGTATATGTATGTGATATACGGAAAACTGTTAGATGTCAGACATCCTGCAACGGCATGATGTAACATCTAAAGGCATATGGATAACATATGCTCCATACTGATTTTTGTAGTAGGCAAGAGAATTCCGTATATTTGTGCAATATACCGCTGTCCGGAGAAAGGATTTTTCTCTGTGCGAAAAATAAGGTATTTTTACAACCAAATTTATAATAAGGTGTATACTAGCAGGATATTATGACGAAAACGTTTGTCTGTTTTGAGACCTGAGAAACTTATTGTTTTTGTCCCTTTTGGCTGTTTTGATAATGTTCCCACTTCCACTGTCTTTTTTTGGACATAAAGTATTATTTGCATTAAGCACGTTATTGTATGCGTATATTTTACCTGATGACGTGAAATGTGAACGCGAAATAAAAACAAGGATAAGAACGGCGAAAGAAGCCTTTAGGAAGAAGAAAATTCTGTTTTGTGGGACCTTGAATAAAGAGTTGAGAAAAAGACTCATAAAATGCTTCGTGTGGAGTATTGTACTGTATGGGTCAGAAACATGGACATGGTGAAAGAAGCCTTTAGAAGAAAGAAAATACTATTTTGTGGGTTCTTGAATAAAGAGTTGAGAAAAAGACTCATAAAATGCTTCGTGTGGAGTATTGTACTGTACGGGTCAGAAACTTGGACATAACGCAAAATTGATGAAAAACGACAGGAAGCTTTCGAAATGTAGGTGTGGAGAAGAATGAAAAGAATTAACTGGGTCGAGGAGAAAACGAATGAGAAAGTGCTAGAAATGGTGGAGGATAAAAGAATAATTTCAGATATTGTTAAGAAGAGGAAGAGAAACTGGTTGGGACATTGAGTAAGAAGGAACCAAATCATGAGGGATGTGCTAGAAGTTATGGTGGCAGGAAAGAGAAGGAGAGGGCGAAAGAGACTGCAATATAATGGAGGATATCAAAACAAAGAAATCGTACGTGACGACGAAGAAGTTAGCGGAAGATCGTGGAGCATAAAAGCTTCTCAATTGCAGCAAGTGACCTGCCAATAATGGCAGAATACCTATGATGAAGATGATGATGTTCTCAAGAACTATGCACGATAATTTATTTTGACCTATATTATATTTTATATTAGCCAAAATACCTATTTTTTGCATGGGTTAGACAAAATATCTATGTAAACAAACTGAACTATGAAAGGATTAAATATCGATCATTTTCTACTACTTTTACATATCCCGATAAACGCCCCCTGAGACCCCCTGGTTCGAATTTTAAAATGCCTCTAGTGCCCAGCCGATGGAAGCTGTATTTGGAAGTCAACGTCTACGGGAAGCATCAACATTCATCTCAGCAACCGCGAAAACAATGGATTTGACACTAATAGGTCATTTTGGTCATTTGGATTATTTTTACATGCCTTGGAACCCTCCCCCCGGTAACCCCCGGCCAGAAGCAGAATGGGGTGAATACGATCGGAGTTTCACCATTGATCTCAGCAACCGGGAAAACTATGAATTCGACACTAATATCGGTCATTGTCTACTACTTTTACATGTTCCGGTAAACGCTCCTCTGATATCCCCTGATTCGAATTTTGAAAAAAGAAACGCTTCGTCTTGGTCTGGGGAGTGGACCAATTTGCCGTTGACCAAAATTTGATAACTCTCGATCCACTCGTTTGGATCCCAGTCCGCAGAAAGCCATATATACAGACAAAAAAGCAGACAGAAACACACATTCTTTATTTTATTTATATTAGATTCATCTTCATGAGATCTTGTGTGCAAGGGCGCCGATTTCTCTGTAAATTTGGGAGGGCATTCAGATGCAGAAAGCATATATGGGGATTTTGAAACAAATTGCATTAAAATTATGCAAAATATTGTAAATTTACAAATACAGTAAGGGGGCCCACATGAGCTTTGTGGGCCCCGGGCCCCCTCGCCCCCCCCCCCCCGGGATCGGCGCCCTTGGTAGTGTGTTTCTTCAAAAATTTTAATTTTCGTCAAACGCTAATAAAATTGTAGAACTAATCATATAATTTGAAAACAGCTTTGAGATACTGTAAATGAACGTAAAAGTTCCATCTTCAAAGTGTAAAGAAAACTTTGATATTGTTCTAAAACTGACAAGAAGAAACGAGTTCTCAACAATTTACTTTAAAGTTGTAAGAAAAAAGATTAGTCTGTTGATACTCTAACAGTGGACGTCGGTTGCAAGATTATTTCTCTCTGTTTCCAAAACTAAACGATTTTCCATCCCTACTCCCCTCCCCATTAGAGTCTATAGTACTATCTTCCTCTCTCTCTCTCTCTCTCTCTCCCTTAACTGCCTTGTATCAAAAACAGAAGATGTGTTAAATGGATCACGAAATGTAAGATAAGAAGTCATGACAGACGCTATCTCACGATTCTTTTGTTCAACTTTTCACAAAAATAATCTCAGCTGCTGAGGACTTTGTATCGCTCGCTTCTTGGCGATTTTCTACTCAAAGAAGGGGAGAGAAGTTATTGCAGAAAAATAAATGCCTGCCAAAGTTAAGTGCTCCCACAGGGGGAAGAAATTCCTAGCGTTAAATTTATGTCTGCACAGGGTGTCTCCAAAGAAGCATGACCATTTGAAATCTGAACAACAATGTTAACTCGAAATATGTACTGTTGGAAAACTGGCCATAGAGTTACTTAGTTACTTGGTAAGTTATATTTTAGTTTAATTTCTTTGCAGTCACTGATGTATGTGATGGAAAAAAATGAAAACTGTTTATTTGTTAATCGAGTAGTTGATAACCGGATAAAAGTTTGATGGCTAACCATGAGATATTAGGCTATCTTGGTGCAATCTGGTTGAGTGATCAGTGAAAAGTTATTATTGATTCATTTTAATTGGCTGATCATTTTCAAATTTTTCAAAATTTTTTAAGCGTTTCAGATAATTTACGGTTTGATTTTAAATTTTGTTTATTTTTTTATTTGAGAACTTTATTTTAACAATTTTGGTCTCAAAATTTTAAGTGTGATATTTTGCTTTGAAAATTTTTAGTTTAAAAGTTTTGATTTGAGAACTTTTAGTTTGAATTTTTTATCAGTTTGATAATATTGGTTTAAAAAAATTTTAGTTTGAATTTTTTTGTTTAAAAATTGTTAGCTTGAAATCTTTTGATTTGAAATTTTTAATTTGAAATTTTATCCATTCACTGAAAACAAAATGTTGGTTTGAATGTCATGAACCTTGTAGTACAACGTTCAAAATTCCCATCTCATGCAGAAAACATGACTAGTAACAAATTGTATATTCGGTTCCTAGAGAGCATTTACATTTTTTTCAGTTCCCTCCCAAAATATATAAGAGGTGAGTATCATTGTACCTATGCCTTGAAATAAAATTGACTCCTTTACTCAAATATATATTCATAGATCATGATAAACCCCTATCAAAGGGGATAAATTGGGTCAATAACCTACCACGTGGTACAGTTCGATATATTGCTTACGTTTATATATTTGGCACTTTTTTTACTCATAGGAGAGGATAAACTGAACCAATCAATTTAATAAAAGTGTATATTTGGGTTATAGGAAACATTTATGAAAATTTGTTTTTTGATAATTCGAAAATTTAAGGAGTAGTCCTGCATACCCCTCCCTAATTTTGGTAAGGGAGCATCAATGTATTCGTGTGTTATGAAAGGGAATGGACCCCTGTACACAACCATGTAACTTGTTAATGGCCCATCAAAGAAGGAAAATTACGTCAGTAACGACCACGCGGCCATACTAATATTTGACAATTTTTTACCCACAGAAGGGGATAAGCAGGACCACCCAAAATTACAATAGTATGTACTTAACTCCTAGAGAACATTTACTATTACTTGTCTTTTACAATTCCCAATTTTGATGGGCGGGCCAACGTACCCCTCCCAAACTTTAGAGAAATGTCTCAATATACCCATGTTTTATGAAAGAGAGTAGACTGCTATACTCAATTAAATATACATATAAGTGACAAACCATCATCAAAGTGAATAAATTAAGTTAAAAACCTCCAAATTTTGAATTCTCGTTAATTTTATACCCATGAAAAGGAACAAGATGGACCGCCGAAATTTACCGTGGAATATATTGGGATCCTAGAAAACATTTACTAATTATTGTTGTTTACAATTTCCTAATTTAAAGAGTAGCCCTATGTACTCTTCTCAGAATTTAACATGGCTGCATCAATGCACCCATGCCATGTGAAAGGGAATGAAATTCTATAGCTACTCATATAAGACTATAAGTTAATAAAGCCTCATGAAAGGGTATAAAATAGGTCGTACATTTTTGGCAACATTTTACCCATAAAAGGTAACGAGTTGGATTCCAAAAAACTTACAGAGGTACATATCTGGGCTCTACACTACCATACCAATTTTAAAATTGGGCAACTTAGAAAATTTAAGGGGAGTAGTCCTATAGCGTTGATACCGGGCCAGACCTCTAGGTCATTGACTCCCAGGTCATCCAAAAAGTTTGCTGGCTCGGTTAGCCATACGTCCACCTCAACTACTGAGATGACAGATAATGCCAGTTAGACGTTTATGAAGATTCAGACGATTATGTGTTTTCGTTTCTATGTTGTTAAAATGAGGAAACCAGGTGGGGTGGTGGTCAAAACAATACCAAGATAAGTGACTGTTTTAGATGTATGAATCTGTGTATTTTGAAGTGACAGAAAGAAGGGATGGATTCCGGTGTGTTCTAGAACATTTGCAAGGTGGTATCTTGGAAGCATTGATGGTGAGGTGCCATTTACAACACCGTAAAGATGGTATTGATGTAGTTAACTAACTAACTAACTCTATGGCCTATGGAACCCGGAGGTTCAGTGCCGCGTTCACAAAAGCTCTCCACTGACTTCTATCCTTAGCTAATTGCATCTAGTTTCTACTTTGTATTCCTATCTCTGCGAGATCCATCTTAATATTATCCTCCCATCTGCGCCTAGGTCTTCCTAATGGTCGTTTTCCTATGGGTCTACCAGTCAAGACTTTGAAAGCGTTTCTACTTTCTTCCATTCTAGCTACATGACCTGCCCACCTAAGCCTCCTAGACTTGACGACCCTAACAATGTTGGGTAAACCGTATAAACTATGTAGTTCTTCGTTATGAAGCTTCCGCCATTCCCCATTCTCGTTCCTCTTGGTCCGAATATTCTTCTCAGGATCCTGTTCTCAAATACTTTCAGTCTATGTTCTTCCCTCAGAGTAAGCGACCATGTTTCACAACCATACAGAACAACAGGCATGATTATCGTTTTATATATTTTAAGTATTGATGTAGTTGATAGTGTGATCAAGGACAAGTAGAGGCTGTACCATCGGCATATTGGAAAGAATAAATGTCGACGGGAAGAGAAGAGAAATCGCGAACGAACAGTAAATAATAGAGCAGGGAGACATAGCTGAGCCTTGAGGAACACCAGAATTCAGGAAGATGAGATGTGATGAATTATTCTTAATATTAACCTACATAATACGGCGGACAAAAAGTGAAAAATAAAGTGTGTATAAGGAGTGGGCAATTTAAATTTGATGAGCTTGATAATGAGAGGAAGATACCAAACTTTATTGAATGCTTTTTCGACGTCAAATACATCAAACCAGGAAAGACGGGCGAAATTATAGTGATTTGTAATGAGGCTGCGTAGGCGTTGAAGCTAATCGTTAGTGGAGTATGACGAGGGCTGGGAAGATGGAACCAGATGTTCTTGTAGGTATGGAGGAAGCCTGTGGACGAGAATGTGTTCAAGGATTTTACTAAAAGTGGGAGTAAGTTATATAGGTCGATACGAAGAGACGGAACTGGAAGCTTTGTTCAGTTTCGGAAACATGAGTGTTTTGGATATTTTCCATTCAGCAGGAAGAAAACGAGTTCTAAGGATAAAAGTAGAAGTGGAGGCAAGGAGAAGAAACAGAAATAGTACTTTCTTTGATAAGGCGATGCGTGATGAAATCCAAACCAGAAACAGAGTTTCTTATGTGTTGAATAACTTTGGTGATATCAGTAACAAAAGATGGGAGTTAAAGTGGCGGAAAAAGATTATTAAGATTTGGTTGGAAAATAGGAGTTACAATATTGACGTGATGGATTAGAAAAATTGTGGATAAGGTGATGATGTAAAGATGTCTTGCAGATAGGCAACAAAGGCGTTGGCCTAATCTTGATCAGAAGGTGCGTGGGTGTTGCTGATGATTAGAGGGTATGAGATTTTGCTGTACTTGTCGCAGGGCATTGAGACATTTACAGTCACGGGCGTCAATCCCACTGGGGACGCGTCCCCCCCCCCAATATTTGAAAAATGTCTCATGATCATCCCCCAATATTTCAATATCTGGTCAACTACGAGCCAAAAGAGGCTCAAACTACAGCAGTTTGCTACGTTTACAAAACAATGATAGACAAAGTTGATATGAAAAAGTAGCACAAAACTTTGTTTCCAATTGTGAAAAAAAGACAGTTAACCCTATGATGCTTAAGGTGGAGTTAACTGTAAAGTACCAAACACTTTTTTGTTTAGATAGCGAGCAGCAAAGCGAGTTTAGTTTAACTAAAAAAAATCAACTAATTTTTTAGCTATACACTGTTGAGCCTCATTTACATTAGTTGTAGGTAGAGATGCAAGGGCTCGGAAAAAAACCGGCTTTTTTGGGAAAAAAACTCGGTTTTTTCTGCTTCGCTTTTTTGCTTGGGAAATTTTGGGCTTTTTTCAAATTTCTGCTTTAAATTGATAAAGCAGACCTTGTTTCGCTTCTCTATAATACAAAAAGTCATTTAATTAGTGGTTGATGCTGATAATAATATAAAACCTCGAAAATAAACTATGAATTTCGAAAAGGTATTTCAAACGATTTTTCTTCAATATATTTACATTATGAATTCCAAAGGATTAACCAATGTATATAATAAGAATTTTTTAACCTCCTATATACAAAAGTAAGCAGAGTTGGCAAGAACCATGGTTTGTTTAGAAAATGCCAAAAACCCGTTTTGAGAGGGATGTTTAAACCAGGGTTTTTTGGTTTAAACCAGGTTTTTTTGATTTAGATTCTTTGCTTTATGTATTTGTATTACATATTCACAGAAATAAGTTTGTTTCACCTTGGTGTTATTATGCAACAGCGGGGTTATGCCGGAAGAACTCCCATAAGCTTAAAAAAGTCCGGTCAGTAAATTTCTTAAATTGAGAAGCTCCCGCCCTAACCATCGGGGAAATCCCGTTATTACTTGAAATGTAAGACAATAACGGAAAAATCTTGTTGTTGCTTTGCATATAAAATTTAAAGGTCAACGTATCATAATCAGTACGCTAAAACTGAGGTATTAAATTACAAATTTAGTGCGTAGATATCATAGAAAGTCCAATCCAAGCTGATGTTGGAAGCTACGTAGGCAATCGATAAATTTTGCCAATTTCTATCAATATAGTTAAGCAATCTTGGCTTCTTTATAAAACAACAGGCATTTAGGCATGCAGGAATATACAATTTGGTTTCGTTTCGTATGTTTAGGATTAACATCCTTACGAAATACCGAGGTTATCAAGGAGAAGACTTTCGCTTAACCTGACATCTGAACCGCTACTTGGTTTACGCATGAAAGAAGGGTTATGGTTCGACCGAGAATTGAACATGGGACACCTTGATTAAAAGGTGAAAGGGAAATAAAACTATTGCAGGGGGTTTGATATCTGGAAACGTCACCATGAAGTTCACACGATTCGCATTTTTCGTTCTTTTTTTTTTTGGTTTAAACCAGTTATTAAAAAAAAACTTGGGGTAACCCTAAAAGTAAACACTTCTTTTTAAAAAATACACAAATAACTAGCAAAATTGTATGTAGGGTTTTTACTTCAAAATATTCCATACCCTCTTTTTGAAACAAAATAAAATTAAAATAAAACATAAGAGAAATTAGATTTATATGATACGCTTAAAAGCTGCACATCTAGAGCTTTTGGTTCTGTATATTCTTGAAATTCTACAGTTAAGTTTTACATAACTACCATCATGGTTTACCCAATCCTCAAGTTTTCTGAATTTTTAACAAGAGGGATTCAACATATCATTACGGAACTCCCCCCCCCCAAAAAAAAAGACTACGGAATATATTTAAGTTAAGCTGAATACAACTGCACAACAAACATGACTGAGTGATTAGCTTTTGCGCTTCTATCGGAAGTCCGGGATTCAATCCAGCATTCGACCATTCTGTCAAAGCTTTTCTTCATTCCATCTGTGAAGTAGAAATAGTGCGTGTACTGTGAGTTGGCCGACTTCCTTTCTTATTGTTTTTAAATCGTTATTATTACTTATTACCAGCAGTGACGGTTTTGCGAAGGTTAGGGGGGCGGTCTTTCGGACTGAAGCTTGTACCCCAAAGTTACGGTATGTCTGCAACAAACGAAATATCTATTAGTTATGCCTTTACTCATAAACTTTAAGCTCCCGTCAAATAAAAATTACAAATGTCTAGAAAAACTAAACATTAGTATGAAAAACCCTTCCCAAAATACTTTTCTAAATCCGCCACTGGTTCTCAGTATAAAAAGTTCTTTAAGGTTGTATCCGGAAGATTATTGCTAAACATATAAATGAAACGAAATATTAGTTATGCCTGTACTCATAAACTTCAAGCACCTTCCAAATAAAATTAGGAGTTTTTTAGAAAACGAAACAATCAGAAAAACCCCTTCTAAAGTACTTTTCTAAATCCGCTTCTAATTATTTGTATAAATTGGTATTCAAGGTTATGCCCGGAAAATTATTGCTAAATCACTTCACAACTACAGCATAACAGAAATGTGGAAGTACGGTTTGACGGATATATTGAAAAACGTACGCTTTGCCGCATAAATAGAAAAACGGGCAAGTTTAACTTTTGCGCTAGAAGCTAGAGTACTAAGCTCTTAGAAATGAAACACGGATGATAAACTGAAATGATCTAGAGAAGAAAAAAAGATGTCGATAACTCAAAAGTTAAAATAAAGTTAAATAGCCTCTAAAATTACCCTCAAATACTACATTCTTCATGTTAGTTTTAATTAGTAAAATATGTGCTCCAGCCATCTTGATGGTGAATTACAGAGCTAAATATGGTATTCAGGTCATGGAATTCTTATCTAACTATAGAACATACTATAAGAAAGCTATTCGGATCGAAAAATCATGAAAATGAAAAAAAGCCAAAATTTCCAAAATTCTCGTTTTTTTCCCAAAAAAGCCGGCTTTTTATGTAAAAAAAACATCGATTCAAAAAAGCCGGCTTTTTTGCATCTCTAGTTGTAGGTTTGTAGGTTTAAAATCTGTTTTCGAAACTTTCAGTATTCACTACACACTACCTTTTATTACTATTATTCTGTTTTTGACATACACTTGGTATCATTTAACTTTAACTAATATTATAAAACAATGTTGAATTCTACTTTTTGAATAAACAAAGAGTAAACTGTGTGTGTGTTTTTAGTACATTTTCTTTCTTTTTAACTAGACTATTAAAGCTAAAAATAAAACAAAAATGTTTAAGTTTTTGATTGCTTTTTAAGACAGAAAATGTTTTAAAATGCAATGTATGAGGATTTTTTTTTTAATTTCTGGGAGAACTTTCTGCTTTCTCCCTCTTTCCTGGCGGATTCCGTACACCCCAGTCTCTCCGGTGGTCTGTCCACCCAGAGTTTATGTGTTACTGACCCCAATATTTACAGTAATGTGCAGGATGTGCGGTTATTGTAAGTTTTGATCCATTGAAGACGATTTTATACTTGGATATAATTTTTGACAGAACTTTGCAGCTGATGATTGTTTATTTTTTTGAAATATATATTTATCTAAATAATCAACTGTAAATTTAAAGTAGTGTTGAAAATGATCGGTGGAGGGTTCAGCCCTCTAAATCATCCACCAGCTACAGACCTGGGTCACTTGTATGTTACTATGTAACTGTCCACAAGTAACTTCCAATTTTGATTAATATAAATTGAACTTATTTCCAGAAAACAGCCAAAAATCGTGTGCGTACGAGACACGGTAGATCAGTGATAGATTGTTCATCTCTAGTGTAAAGGGTCCCTGGTTCGATCCTAGATATAGTGACCAGGTTTACAAAATAAAGAAAACGGGCACTAAGCAAAATCTGTATAATTTGGCAATCTACCTAGATGTAGTCATTGTCACGTCATTTATGCTAGTCAGGAAGATGTCAGAAACTTTTCAAAATAACCACATTTTTATTTAATATTACTCCTATTTTAATTTTTGTATTATCTTTTAACATTTAATGAGATCTAGAATCGATTGTCTATTGAATTCATATTTCTTTTATTATTGGTATTTCTGAACTTCTTGTAGAAGAGTTGTCTTCCTTTGAAAACACTGTTGAAGTTCCTAAAAGGTATTACTATACTAGTATATATGTAACTACGAGCAAAAAGGAACGGTTTTAAAAAAACGGACGTTTTGTATCCCTTTTGCCTTCTTCTCGGAACATCGGATGACTTTTTGAGAAAATGATGAATCCCGTTAAAAACGGACATCTGGTCAACCTAATCCTAGACCATGTGCAAAGCCGGCTGTATCATGTGTGCAACACGTGCATTTATACGGTGCAGCAGAAGCTGTCACAGCGTTTGCACATGTCCCCGGCAATGCCGGATCCGGTTCCGACAATGCCGGCAATGGAATCGGCGGCAATGTAATCAAATGGTAGCTTGCACAAGCTTTCCGACCCGGCAAAAAAGCCGGTGGAACTCCCGGCTCCGGCAAGTGCAGCCGGACTAGCCGCCGACATGTCGGTGTCGGCTCCGGCTCCGGTTTTATCGGCGGCAATGTTTTCTTATGCGTGGATGCACACGCAGCCGGTAAAGACGGAACCGGCTTGCTGATAGGTTTCTTCAATCTAGCTACAGTGAGTGAGTGGCAAGGCGTTGTGTATTCTTGTTTCTTTTCTTGTATTTGGATTTTTTGTTTGCTTCAGTTTTTTTATTATTTTCTTTTTTTCACATCATATGAAGAATGAAATAATCAAAATGGCTGTGAGGTACCACAAATATAGCGGCTTGCTATTTACATAAATTCTCAGCAAGGGAAATTCGGATCTTGTTGTGTTATCCAACTACGGCAACGCGGAAAGTGAGTTTCACAGATGTTTGTATGTATATTAATTTGTTATCTTCTACAGCAGAAACTTACTTAAACGATTTAAACAAAGGGGTCATTGGATTCGTTTTGATAGAGAATATGTGAGCATATATGAAGTCATAATTTTTTTAAAAAAATCAACATGGTGGAAATGAAAAATGGAGATACGAAGAAATTATGAATCTAGGATAGTTGTCCAGCGTTTATCCTGTTAATTATGCAACCCAGTATGTACGGTATAAATATCCATCATAATCGTAGAAGTAGGCATTCCCAAGCATAACAAATAAAATTAAAGTAAATAAAAACTACAACACAACTATAGAAAGAACTGAAAAAACACAAATAGAACAAGAAAATTTCCATTCTTGTGGTTGCACACTGTTTTACCCTATAGATCATAATAAAAAATATTTATGTAGTCTGTCTTGTCTGGCATTTGTTCCATAGAACGATTGTGGACTGAGTGAATAGGCAGCCGCAATGTTGCCTTTCCAGAACCCATTATTATTATTATTATTATTATTATTATTATTATTATTATTATTATTATTATTATTATTATTATTATTATTATTATTATTATTATTATTATTATTTTAAATAGCTTGATCTCAGCCTGTTTCAATTTTGGGAAATTTAAATAGATGTTAAAATTATGGCAACAAAAGTAAAGTAAAAAAAAAAAAAAAAAAAAAAAGAGAAAGAGACCAAAAGAAGGCCATCTACCTCGTGCGCACACATCCTCACACACAAAGAGCAAATAACCTTGTTTTTTCGATCTTCTTCTTAGTCTCCCCCGAGGGGAAAATATAGAAATATAATAGTTTGCAAGACTCCTTCCATCAATCATTGATAGCCATTAGGTTTGTCCTAAGCATTTTCCTTTTGTGTGGATTGTCTTTAGTACATAATTTGGAAAGGAAGGGGGGTGTTTGTTGAAAGAGGGAAAGGAATGCATAAAGAAGAATATCTTGTATAACAGTATGATTTGATTTAATCAACACAACAGGCTACAGCCGAAATTGCCTATGTTTTTGTTTTACAAGATGCAAGATGCATTGCAAAACGTTATCTATGAATGTTATATCGGACATACTACATATGTAGGCCTATCGAGAACAAAATCTCCCCTGGAAAAAATCCTCCTATGCTGAAGAAAATTATAATTTAGTTCCGTTTCCTCCGTTCGATTCCAGGAATGTACTCGATTCGTCAATCTATACGCAACTATGCAAGCCCGCAGGGGATCAAGGACAGAAGTAGGTCAAGTTGACAGGGGGGTGGATTAAACTGACGTTTAACATTTATATGAAACTATTCTGGAGTACCATGCTTTCTGCGTTAGTGTAGCTATATGTTACTTATTTCCGCTTGAAGTAGCTTTTTGATTTAGTGGATTCTTTTCTGCAGTGGATTCATTTCATCGTTCATCGAGTGACAATGATTAAAGTGTTTCAGTACGATGTTTTGAATTTCACTGAATTAGTGGAAATGAGACCTTGTTTATGGGACTAGACTACAGATTCATATAAAGACAAGGTCGAAGAGCAGAAACCCTGGAAAGAAGTATATACAAACCTTCCACAAGACTTCGACACCATAGATAATAAGAAACGAGAAGCGACAGGTATGTATAGGATAATATAAAACAATAGTGATTCAAACACTTTCTGTTTACTTACAGTTGATACATAAAATGTAGATTATATGTAAATGAAAATAAAATGTACAATCGAAGACTTAGAAATGGGCCACTTCGATGTTTTCTTCTGGGTACGGACAATTTACCAGCGGTCAATTTGCCATCAAAATTCGACAAAGCGGACAATTTGCCACCAGTTTTCGCAAATTCTTGACAATTTGACACTATTGGATTGTGGGTTTAAGTATAGGGTTACTACCTATTGTGACTTGTCAAAATTATTAATTTAGCCATGTTTTTCTGCGAATGCTTTTGATTACGCCTATGTACGGACCAATTTACAGTATACAGTACCTTTGTGTACTAAAGAAAAGATATTTGGGAATTTAGACGTTAATGCTCCTACGTCACTTGATTGACGTAATATAATTAACCTTGTTCTTTGCATTGAGCTATTTCTCAGATATTGAACGACCCTTCCATTTATTCAAGTCAGTCAGTCTGTTACACGGCTCTTGCAAAAAAAATGGTGAATATGATTACTAATTCGTTGTACTAAGAAATCGAACATTTGTTTAGACATGCGAAAGTAATTAATTAACAAATTTCGAATCATATGTCCGCAGCTTTTCATATAATGTATAAAACGAACCTTCCATATGACGCACTGTCAACAATGGATGGATCCAAATCTTTCTAGTGCTGCTTTATTTCCTCTTTGTTCGCTGTAAGTACAGCAAGGCAAGGAGATATCGTTTGTTTATTGGTGGACTCATGTTCTCTCCTTCACGTTCAAATTCAAACTACCTTTCGGCACCGGCATTACCGGGATGTGTGTGCAAAGCAGCGCCGGCACCGACATTGCAGGAGCCGGCTCCGGTTTTGCCGGCTGCGTGTGCAAAGCAGCCCCGGTTCCGGCATTGTCGGTGCCGGATCCGGCATTGCCGGGGACGTGTGCAAATGCTCTCATAACTATATTGTATAAATATTTCTGGTTGGAAACAGCCTTCATGATGATGGGAGTTAAATTTACTAAGCTGACCTATTTGAATATTACATTCATAAATCATGTTTAGGTCCCATTAATTTAAGAACACAAATGGTCAAACAATCCTAAAGCAAATGGTCAAACAAATCCCAGCATGCATTGCTTGATTGATGTCAAATACAAGAACTCAACTCTCGAACAGTAAAGAACACCTGTTTCATTTAGTTAGTTATCACAGTTTTAATGTGAAAACTAGTCTTGTCTTTGTCACAAACAAGTTCTTTATCATTAAAGGTGGAAACAAGTTTTTTTTTAATTTTTTAACAGATGTAGATGAAAAATCAAGAAATCAAGATAAAAGACCTAGTTGCACTGGAATTACAAACTGATATATTGAGATTGAAGCTCGATATTGAATTCTATAAAAAGAATCACCATCTTCCCTCTGCAGGTGTGTTTGTTTTATCTTTCATTAACATGGTAGATTATTATTTTAAAGAAAAAAACAGACACAATAAGATTGTATTTGTATTGTTTGAACCTTTCTGAATGCGAGTGCTCTTTCCCTCTCCTTCGCTGTTCATGATGGGGAAGCATATCTAAAATCATGGCTTTTAAGATTTGTTCTTTCTGGACAAATGGGAATGCAAATGATGTGTGGAAAATGCACGGGGCAGGAAATTGCCTAGGACCGGCTCTGACCATGTGTATGTGTGGTGGACAACATCGTGTACGAGGGTTTTCTCTATGCTCTCTAATTTCTTCCACATTCTCATCCACCGATTCTTTCTCGATCATTCAGTGCCAAGGGCGCCCATATTGTGGTTTCCCTATGGGGCAAGTATAAGCGACATTTCAAATATAGTTTCAAATTTTGCTGTAACTAATGTAAAAATTCTATTGGGTTTTCGATATTCCCAAGTATAATTTCCTCTTAGGGGGGGCGAGTGCCCCACCTTGCTCCCCATGATGGGCGCCCTTGTTCACTTCTATTAATCACCCATCTCTTTTAGCATAAAGAGCATAACCGTATGGCGTAGAAATTTCATTTATATACAATATGTACCTATATATCTACAGTAGCATTTTACGTACACTGACTGTACTACATGCTATAATACTAACATATTATGAAGATATATGTGAATGCTATCCTTTTTATGCATTGCCCGCCACATAACTTTAGGTTCAGAACTTTTTTCTTCTGTATATTTCGCGGATGACGTTTCGTTTTTATCAGAGACAAAACCACCCTCAAGCCATCTATAACAAACGCATTGCTGTTGTTGTGGCGAACAGCCACGAGATGTCTCTTTCTTCCTGCTACACTATATATTTTCTACAAAGAGAAAAAAATGGTTAAGAGATTTTGCCAGGGTGTGGTTTTAGTATCTTCTGGCCTCCCTCCCAGCAACAACGGAAAAGCATCTTTTCATCGCGGGTATTTCATCACAGCTGGGGAGAACAGTTTCCTTGCGTTCTTTTCGTTCTAGATTTCCCTCCCGTCTTCCGGGCAGAGGAGACAAAATCTGGCCGTAACCAGATAGAAGAAGACGTTTGTAATTTTGCGCCTTCAACGCCATCTATTAATCATTGTCCGTTCTATTAGAGAGTGGGCTGATGCACAAGATGCTGAACGTATTAACGAAAAGAGATGTCAGGAATTAACGGAGCATCAAAAACGAAATTCAAAGTCAATTAAGTAGAGGTCGCGAAGATAATTAATCATACAGTATTTCGCAATGATTTTGGCGTCACAATGATTCTCTCATATTTCGAAGTTTGATCTTACGTTTACAAGTATTCTAGATTATTTTATATTTACGAAGTGAACCTTTGATGAACTATATTGTAATATTCAAATAATCCGAGATAAACTCACAGTGCTACGTTTACTTCTATAACAGAATAGACTATGGCTTTTCGAGGATGCGTTACCCGTCCGTAGCGAACGCGACCTAGGTGGCTACTCAGTAATTTTACTTTCGCCAGAGTTATAAATCATACTGTGAGCTAGTCATGGTTTCCCGGCGATACTGTCACACTCTTATTCTCATTCATACGAATCACGAGAAATAACCCTATTGTGTTAATTTTTTTTTTCGGAAATTCCTTGTATTTTTTATGAATTTTGTTATACACGCACAAACTTTATAATAGCAGAGTTGCAATACTCTGCACAAAGCATCTTGCAAGCAGTTGTTTCATGCTAAAATCCCCTGTCCTGGCAACACATCTTTCCTTTTTCCTTTCTTTTAGACATCTAATACTGATTCCGAAACGCACCAAATACGCTCGAGCCTAAGTATTCTGCGCGTTTTTATTGTTTTCGCGTTTCGGAATTAGCCATCCACACTTAAGTACAGTAGAGCGTCGAGAAGTAATTGGGGGACATGGGTGTTCGGAAAACTGGTTTGTTCGGATAATCGAACTGTACATGTTTATTTGCCATGCACGGAGCGGCACGCCTCAACTCTAAGCTGGCGCAGCTGTTGCTGTGAACAGCTTTGATACTGCCGCTACTTCTACAGCCAGTGCCAAACCGACAGAAGTGTGCTGATTGTTGAAACACAGCGACTGGCGGCTTGGCCGGTCAGCAGCGCCTTATGAAGGCCCCATTAGAAGCAATGTTCCGCCAGCGGTGGCTCAGTGCGGCGACTACTGTGGGAAACTTGGTTTGGGAGTGAGGGGGATGATGGACGGTAGGGTGGGAGAGTAACAGGTGCGAGCGAGTACAAGTTCGGTTAAGCGGTCGTTCGGTTGACCGACGTTCGGATAATCGACGCTCTACTGTACATAGCATATTCTAACCGTACGCATGAGCCATAAAAACGCGTTGCGAACGCATCGAATACTCGTTCACATAGCGTGAAGTATACTCTTTCGAGAAAATTCTCTCTTGGAACGCCCACCTCTCCAATTTACAAACTAATATTCGACGTAGTTTGAACTTATTACGGAGTTTAAAAGGCACTAACTGGGATCTAACACCAAACTCATTCTTTCTACATACAAAGTTTTTGTTCGCTCTGCTCTTACGCATGGACATGTTGCCTGGTTATCGGCTCCACAGAAGTTTTATGATAAACTACAAGACCTGGATTACCATGTCTTAACGCCTTTTCTTATTCCTCACCTCTACGGACGCCAACACAAGTCTACCGTCGCACATGTATACCAACACTCTTACCACATCTGTACAGTCTTCGCTCTAGTTACATTGAACGCCGTGTAGCAGACACTCATCCAGTGCTCCATGAACTCTTGTTAAACCAGACTTCAGCTCTACCACATTACGCATATTCACCATTAGATCACCTTCTTACTATCCATGAGCATGATCAGGACACAGCTCTGAGTAGACCCAGAGAAGAAGATTACCATCATTGTCGCAACTAACATCATATATCCTTCTATTCTGTTATCTACACTTCATTTCATTATAGTCCTATATATTACATACAATGCTCAGGTCACCTTCTTCTGTATGCTTAAACAGATAAATATATAAATAAATAAATAAATCCTGATACACATCTCCCTAAGAAACTACCAATAAATGAATGCTCATGGCCCAAGAGAAGGCGTTACCTTCTGCGGCCTGCCCATCTTCGGATGAGAATAAAATTGCATTTAAAAAAACTTAGTTTTAAATGTATAAACAAAAGAGGGTATCTCAATGCGTAAAGATGCATAATGTTTTCAGAAACTGTCCAAATTCAATGTGAACGAGCTGCCACCAACAAAATGATTTATCGTATATTACACTAACACCGAAAAGACCAAATAACCCTGTTTTGCATGAATATATGTAGATTTAGGATAAGAATTTAAGTGAAACAGATAACAGAGTTAAGCTGAAACAAAACGTGACTATTGAGGGAAGTGTACATCATGACAATAATATCTACTTTGGAATTAATATTAATATTTTACATTAATCAGTGGCGTATTTAGGATTATGTTTCGGGGAGGCTATGCACAACGCGGGGAAGCAGCGGGGTCAATTGACCACTTGAGTTTTAGAATTAAATATATTTTAATTTATGCATAAATTGAAGCTTTAATGACAAGAATTACAGACTGTTGAATCTTACGTGATATGATACAAAAATTTGGCAGTGAATCTAACCTTTTATTCATAGAAAAAAAGGAAACATCCTCTTGGCCTACCTAATTTCCCGGCCTACCTATTCCCCCTTCTGATTTTCTTTAATTCAAACATTACCTTTTTTTTAATTAAACGATGTAAAAATTCCTTTGCTATTAGGGCCGGATCTTGAATCCTGCGAACTACGCGTTCGCAGGAAGCGCTAGGTGAAGTGGGCGCCAAACTGGAAAACGAATTTTGTGTTTTAAATGTGAATATTTATTAGAGAAAATGTTATGATGAATTTTTTTTCAAATAGCTTCAAATAGACTTAGATACAGATAAAATACATCGAAAGGAGAATAAAATCGAATCCTTGTGGGGTTGGCTGTAAAACAGGTCTATACAGTTGAAATGGGCTCGTACATCAATTGGTGTCAATGCCAAGTGATACTAGTTTGAGGAAAGTTTCACGTGGTGTGACGACTAAACACAACGGCATTCTTTCCACAAACCCACCATATGCACAAAATACAGTATAACAGATTCTTCATTCCTCTTCCAACAACCCTTTCGCAACTTTGCTATTGAATATCATTGCCAAATATGTCTTTGAAATGGGAATGGATCAACAAACAAAAGGAATTCGACTGCACGTTTGGCTTATGGACTGAGTGGCATTACCACAGTAGAAAGAAATATCTTAAGGGTGCTCCACTTTGTCATAAACAGTGTCCCCGCATAGTGCTTCAGTTGAATGATCACAGTTAATGGTTGAGAAAGGTCAGCGTAAACGAAATGCACATTACCGAAGTTCAAGCGAGTAGGCTTTTGTTGTCCATTGGTCCAGGAACGGGCGCGAACACTGGGTGATACAAATGGAATTTTTGATCATTTCTGAGGGAAATTTTAACTTAAGTTCCCATCATCAGTGGCTCATAATCGCTGCCCACTACTTAATGCTCACTTTGTTAATGTCTATTAGTTCATTTGTCATTCGTCAACAATTTCGTTTTTATCCTTTTTTTTTTTTTTTTTTTTTTTTTTTTTTTTTTTTTTTGTCTTTTACTTATAATGATGTGTATTTTCACTTTTCAATAGTACTTTGTTTTTCATGTAATAATAATGACCAACGATAAAAATACCAAGTGAACACTTTATCGGAAAGGAAAGCTACAAAACTTGAAAGAAAATGAGAGGTAAGCGAAAGCTCTAAAATGTTTCTTTCGACTTCTGAACAAAATTTTGAAAGTGATAATCATAAAAATGTTGCGGGGAGGGGGGAGTTGTCAATACTGTTAACGAAACATTTGCAAGTTGACAAGCTTTTGAAACTTTAAGTTCATTATATTCGATTGCAGTAATTTCATTGTTAAATTAAAATGGAATGGATATGGTCTCTTCGTTACGGATCTGAGTTAAATTTAATGTATTTCAAAATTTGTTTGAATATAATTAGTTTTCACGCAAATATACGTATATAACTAGAAAGGGTAACTGTAATCGAAATCGAAACTGTAATCGAAAGGTCATTTTGATTATAAGTAACACATATTTTCAGAACCCTCACTGTCAATCATAGCAGCTCAATGCTCTTTGTATTATAACAGTGTAACAATCATTATCATTCATTCTGTCGTAATGGAGCGATATTTTCAAACATTTGGTAATAGTCCTAATGCCAAGTAGAATTTAGATTGTTAGTTACTTGTGTTCCGGGATGCACCAACGGAGGTGGTCCGAGAGTCTGGATCCCCCAGAACTTTCAATTTTTAAGAAAATTAACACAATTTCAGGGGTAAATACACAAGATTATTTGCATTTTGTAGGCTACTCCGAAAAATCTTCGGACCCGAAAGGGTAATCTTGGATGTACCACTGCTTGTGTTTACATTGTCTGCTTCAAAACTTCTGTGTTGGAAAGAGACATGAAGGGACTGAATTGTTTTATAGCTCTGAGGGGGCTCAGAAAAGAATTTCTGCGGGGAGGGTTGATTTTGAAGTGCCACTGGCTCGAAGACAAATTAAATATCGATTAAGGCGCACATTTTTGTCATTTGTTGTGTATTAAAGAAGTTCAGATAAAATTAATAATAAAGAATTATTTGAGATCAAGCATATCTCAAGAATGAATAAATGGGTTAGCTTTGATGGCCATTGAAAATGACATACTCGTTGAAATGAACATGGATGCAATAATAAGCGATTCAGCCAAATTGAAAGCCAGAAAAGTGTCTTTATAACATGAACTTTTCAGTAACAAAGAAAACGAGAAATTAACCTAATTACCATAATCGTATCACTAGAAAATACTATGTAAGTATGCTTTTAATGAAGCATAATAGCATACCTCTTTGTCAAAATCAAACTTGTATTAATATTAAACTAGAAGCTCATAAGTTTTATTCTGTTTCGACTTAAATGTTTCAATTGTATTTTTCAAAATACATCTTAGGTATATATCATAAAGTTTATTCAAGGAACGTTCAACACCTCATGTAAACAAATACATGTGGTGATTGATTGATTTTATTGGTTAAAGAACCTTGGAACATCCATGCGGCAGAAGAAAATAGTCCATTGTCAAATAAGCTGTTTTTCAATGTTTTTGTTGCTTATAAGACTCTTACCAGAAATATAATTTCTTTACAATTAAATGACAGAAACAACATTGCATCGAAGAACTAAATTGAATTAATGCAATAAAAGAGAATACTCATGCGTAGAAGGTGGCTTTGACCCATCTTACGCGCGAATCACAATTTACAATATGGCCGCGTGCGAGAAGTTTGTAAAACACGGACAGGTTACAAGCACGTGCTTCTCGAAAGAAGCGCTGACCGATAGCCAATCATCCGATGACTGGCGGAGTAATACCATTCTGCAATGTTTACATCAGGATCAGAAGGTTCGTTCAATGAATTGTAGTTGTGTTTTGTGCTTATTTAATAAAGAACGCTATTAATTATTAAAATTGGAAATTTGTTCCAGTATTCATCCACAGTCAATTAGTTATAATTTCGCCACTTTTTGTTAATATTCACAGGAAGACTGTAGATATTGAAGAAATTAGCAATTGCAACAATGATTTGACGAATTTCTGTTTATTACAACTATTATTATTTAAGTGGAGGCGCCTAAATATTGCTTGCTTATAATTAAGGAATGTCTAGAACCGGCCCTGTTTGATATAATAAATAAAGTCCCGTTGATATCCGTGCAAAGTTTGTGTGGAACACCAGCTTCGTTTATCAACTGCTCTTAGTTTTGGTGTTACTAACGACGGCCGATTTGAATCACAACTAACAACGGTCGAAAGTATGATAGGAGAAACGAAAGAAAGTAACAACTAAAAAAAGAAACAGAAGAGTAGAATGGACGAAAGAAAGAAAAAAACGCATTTTTGCATGGAATGAAATTTGACAAATACAGTATTAATTCTGAACAAAAATCATAAGAAAATGAAAAGTCAATGAAATTGTTAGAAATGGTAAGAGGGATTATTGTTGCAAGTAGAATGCGAAAAACTATTCGCTGACCAGCGAACAAGTGCAGGTGGCCGGTTTTGGAACTAAAATGCAAACAACAGTGTTTCTAACCAGATTACTTGTAATGAATCTATCACAGTTATTTTTGTCCTGTACATAATTATCCATTTCACGTATATTCAAGGTAAGTCAAATACTGTTTCAAAAGTTATGTAAGTTATTTCCAGAACATTTTAAAGGACTTGCAAACAAAGTATATACAACCCCCACATTAATTTGGCAATAACTTGCGAATAATCTAACCTCAGTGTTGTACAAAGAAACGCTAAGAATTTCGTAGCATTCGAGTGTAAGGAATTCCTATTTCTCTTATTAACAAAACGTCGAAGTTCATCTTTGTGAATCAAAGTTATATTTTGGCAACTGTACTTTCATTGTTTAAAGCAAGTTCTATTGTGTAGTTTTGAGATAAGACATATTCGAAATTGAGACCAAGTTAGACTATGTGATCTCCGATCAATTGTCTAAGCAGTATATTGAGTAACAACATTCTTTTGCCTTGAAGTTATTTTCGGATGTGCTGAAGTCTGGTCAGAGAGAAACTGATAATCTTTGACCGCCACACTCCTAACCACCTCCGAAGGAGACTTAGATCCGCCCCTGACTGAGATGGTAGATAAAGATAACTTTCTCTAATGTCTAACCTGCCATTATGTAGCATGGTTTGGTAATTTAAAAATCCAGTATTTCTGCAATATTTTGAAAACTTTATTTAAAAGAAACGTGCCCAATGTTACATTGTGGGCGGCAGGGAAGCGATTAAAGTTTAAGAGGTTTACCTGGCAATTGAATGTTCCTTATAACTCCAGTGAAATTTAGAAAAAAAATACTTACGTATTGAAAAAAGAAAACATACAAAACGTATTTTCAGGGTACCTCTCCCAAGTTTCAAAATTATTTTGTGTGTGAAAACAATTAATAGAGTTAATTCTTTGTCACCTGAAACCTAGAGTCTGAAAGAAATTCAGACGGAGTTCAAGGGGAATTTATGTATTCATAAATAAAAGTTGTGAATTTATTATGTATTGAAGCAATGATACTTACGCTTACATTATTCATACGCTGATGTTTTATCAATACTTTTATTCCACATTTACCAAAAGACTGGATTTCGATAATAATCCTAAAAGAAAGATGAATGCATTGCAATCAGATTTTACAAGTCCATCCCGAAAGGCAAGCTATCCAATAGCCCTTTAAAAAAATGAAGGAAAAATCTTCTTCACCTCCTTTTTCCCCAAAGGATTTATATTCATCAAGAAAATGAAATGAAATTTCTTTAGTTTAACGTCTCACGATTATGCCCCTTATGCTAAAGGAGACAGATGACTTATGAAAGTGAAAGACTGTAAAATTAATTTTTGGGCTCTCATTGGGATTTCAACCCAGAACAATATACAGCAATGGCAAATGCGCTAGAAAATAGACCAACGAGGAGGAATTCTACACAATTCTTCCTTGGTTAAAACTTGAGAAAATAATTTATTTGTCAACCGATAAACGTACACTTAAAACGAACACAAGAATCGCGAGCCTTAACTTGATTTAAACTTACAGTTACAAGGTATTGCGCAAGTCTCTAGGCTATCAATCCTACATTAATCTTTTAGTCATTGGTATCGCCATTCCTGCGTTTTACAGATTGCACCTGTTCTATAATGAAATCGAATAAAACGTAATTAATTTTTATACACATTTACGTGATATGTTGTTTTTAAATTGTTAATTTCCTTTCATATGTCATTATACACAATACATCTACATTATTGCAGGAATGATGAACCATCCCTGCATCCAATTACTACTATATAGTTTATGGCGTTCTTTATTAAGCGCAAAGAAATAGGCTACTCAATAACATGTAAGCTGCAACTTTCAAAAATCGTTGGATACATTACAGAGTGACGCTCTCCACTCCCCTGTCCCACCGCGCTTACCTAGAAACTGATGTAAACACAACAGCAGCGCCATCCTCCAAAAACCTCACTAATATCCTGGTCAGATAATAACAAATTTATTTCAGGGAGGCTTGAGACCGATAGCCCCCTAAATACGCTACTGGCATTAATCACATTCTTTTTTCTTTGTTCCAGATGAACATGTCAGCGGATACTTCCAGAATCATCTTCAGATGCCTGTAAAGACTTCCGTATTCTTTAGGTATGTTGTTCGTACCTCGTGTATATGTTGGATTGTTATTGTAGTTATATTGTGTTAGGAAGAGTATTAGCTTGTTAGTGTACTTTTTGCATTTGTACGTTCTTTAGCTCAATAGAGTAGGACACGAGATGCTTTTTGGAGCCTATATATCCCTTTCGTGCATAACGTCCACTGGAGTGGGCACTGTTGATTGGGTACAGCTGTGTTCTGTCGTAACTCTCCACTCGTAACCCAGTGCATTGTTCATCAACAGAAGTTACCTGGGTGGTCTGACAATCATTTTTCTACCACCTAGCGTGAAACTCTGAAAGCGGGGGTATGACGTTATAAGTGCATACTTGAAACAGGCAAGAAAGAGACATGGCGAGTTCTGGAATACAATATCTGCTGACATCTTCTACAGGGGGGCGTGCCAAACATGTTATTATTCTTTCTTTTCTTTGTTACAATGTCTGAAACAGGCTGACATAATATTATCACGATTTGTTCTTGTATCTGCAGAAATCATCCAAACAGACATGTTCCATGTAGTGGATGGCATGCACTTGAAGCACATTTGTCTGCAACAATTTGTCCACTGCAGTGGATTTCGTGTATCAAATGAAGATATGATTGTTTCTGCAAAAACCGTTTTTGCCAATTACAAAAATATAATTGGAGCCTCTGTGGCAACCAATGAGCCTCGTCAAACCTTCTGACTAATATATGTAAAAAAAAAAAAAAAAAAAAAAAAAAAAAAAAAAAATGGGTTCGCTTTCCAGTTGATGTCACCACACTTGATTTCAACATGTTCTGATAGACAAAATTGGTATGTTCAGAACATTTCCCAAGAACTCACAGATACTGAAGAAAAATGGAAAAGAAAAATTCAGAAATCATCAACATATCTCGTCCCTTCTCTCCGAAGATCTACAACATGCATATAGGGGTATAGACAAGATGAACTTTCGCTCTCTATGCTCATCAAAGAAAGAACAGACGTTGGTATATGAAATTATTCTTCCATTTTTTGGAAGTTACTATTGTGAATGCATGGATAATTTCTCGAACGCTGGGACGAGTTGGTGTAGACTTACTGGATTCAAAGCTAGTATTGCAAGAGGACAACAAGAGACGAGTCCACCACTTTTGAAGAAGAGATGCATTGTCAACCAACACCTGAAATACGACTCAGTTTTGCAGGACACTAGCCAAGCTAACCCAAATCAAAAATGCTAGCAGATGTCATTACCACTCTCGGACTGGGGGGCATAAGGCCCCGGCAGGAGCCTTACTTGAAGGGCCTCGTCTTCCCTTTCCATGTAGCAAATAGGAGCCTCACAACGTATAAGATTACTAACAAGGAGAAAGCAGACTTTGGTACATGGACTTCGCGACCATTTTTTGCAAAGTGATAGTACACATTTGAAGTGTTCATATTACAAACTGGGAGAGCGCAATGGCCTAATATAGCAGAGAAAAAGCGTCTTAAAGTTTTCGACTCGCCGCACGTATCGTACGAGTTGCAAACAGCATTAAGTAACAGCGTGGCAGAGTCAGGAGCATCTGTGACTCACGTGCCAAGTGTCCCAGGTTTGATTCCCGCTGAAGTCAACCTTTTTTGCTTCAACCAATTAAGTAGCTATTTGTAGCTACAAGTAAAATGATAATTCACCATATGTTTATAATGAATTAAAATAATAGAAATGTTAAAATCAGTTGTAAAATCTTTCAATGTTCCTTGTTAACTAGCAACAAAATGCAATCTATTTCGTAAGTACAAGTTATACAGAAGATTGGTCCACATTTACGGAAACGACTTTTTGTCCCCTACGCTTGGGTGTAAAACCATATTTCCACCACCGGCTGTGCTCGATGTGACGACCCTGATTATAAACTATAGCCCGACACCAAAGTTTGCATTGGAGTATTCCTTCTGTTCAGAGAAATCTGATCAAGTTTGGACTACTCCTCCTGTAAACTTTCCACAAGCCAGTCAATGTGCGTGGGCGACGTAAGTAAATCGCTCGCTTCAAGCACTCGAAAGCACAAAAGTCCATTGGTGCAGCGTCGAGAGACTTGACAGGGATGTCTGAATATGGGATAGCATGGATTCCAGTTTCACGCGCTTTGCGGGTCATGAATTCCACAATTGTTTGAGCCGTGTGGCTGACTACATTTTCTTGATGATAGAAGACTTTCGACACTTTAGCACCATACAACAACGGAATATGCTGCCGGTATAATGGCTCCAGAACGTGTTGTTGATAGTACGCTGCATTAATTTTCACATTTCGTGCAACTTTATAAGGGGAAGTTTCCCTTTATGGCAAAAATCTGCAACTACCATGAAGCCATGGGGAAAACTTTTTCGGCAATTGCCATAGTCCTTAGCATCCTTTGGATGATATTAAAGACTCGAATCCGCTTGGAGTTTAACGAATAGATCCACGCCTCGTCTAACGTGAGTGCATATTTCCATTTGTCACCTGCTAAATACTATTCATAAAGCCGTTTGCAATGGACCTTGCGTTCTCAGATGTGTTTGCCTGTGAGTGTGGGAACACGTGGATTATGCTTCACTTGCAGGCGTAAATCCTGGCTGATTATCCTCTGCACAGTTTATTTGGATCTTCTAACACTCATGGCAATGTCCCTTTGTGGCGGTGGATTCTCCTGGGTCACCAACTTCTGCACTTGTCGAACCACATCCATTTTACGTTTGGGACGGGGTTGTTGTTTTCGTGTCACTATGCGGACACCTGCTTCCTCTGGCTGTGCATTTTTGTTGCGTTTGAGTACATTGGCAATACCTTTCTTGGAAATGCTGAAACCCTTGGACGAACACTGTTTCACAATTCCACTGTAGCTGTATCCGATATTGGAAAGAGCGGTAATGGAGTCACTTTTGGTGGCATTTTACACTCGGAGCATTTCACTTCCTGCTAGCGAGTTCTCCACAAAATTGATTTCTGATTGTTCTGCTGTGCTTACTATCTTTGCGATTCTAGGGCCCCTGCTGGAGGTTTCACTTCTTTTCCATAAATGTAGACCGACCGTCTGTATTATGGTTACCACAGTCGTCGTGTAAAAATGTTCTTGACGCTTCGTGTCTACATGTGTTGACAGTGTGCGAATTACAAGCACTGGCGCAAATGGCACGGGCGGTTGAAAAATGAAATGAAATCTTTGAGTTTTACGTCCCACAATTATGAACGTTAGGCTAAAGGAGACGGTGATGATGAGTAATGAATGAAATGGTGGAATGAAGAAAATGGGAGGAAACGGGAGAACCTCGGGAAACCCACGCACACGGTGTTTGTCCACCACAAACTTCACTTGCACGGGCGGTTGAGGAGGGCAAGTCCCCTCCAATCTTGGAACTGGGGGGACTGTACCTGCATTAATCCGATTTGAAATGCGTTTTTTGGGGGAAAATATGATGATTTGTTCCGATTGCCACAAAAGAAAGTGAGCTGAAATTGATATCCCGCAGAATAAGCTTCAAATCTGCCCCCTTCCAATGTTTGAAGACAACTCTGCTCCCCTGATCTTCCACAGCATTGTTTTCCAACTTCATAAATATTTTGAACATCGCTTAAAAAAATATGGGAACGGTCTTACCCGTCTGCCCCAATATTGAAGGCAGATTTGCGCCACTGATTACAAGGGAGATAAGGGGGAAACCTCCTTTGGTTATAGTAACATCCAGTATTACCAAAGGGGATTTTCTTCTCATCCCCCTTGTAATTGTCACACTGTCAACAGATGTAGACATGAAGCGTCAAGAACATTTTTTACACAACGACTGTGGTAACCCTAATACAACTCGTGATATCAATATATTTACGAAATAGATTACATTTTGTTGATAGTTAAATGGAACATTGAAGGATTTTACAAATGATTTGAATATTTCTATAGTTTTAATATTCATTATAAATATATAGTGAATTAACATTTTACTTGTAGCTACGAATGGCTACTTTATTGGTTAAAGCAAAAATTTGACTCAAGCGGGAAGCGAACCTAGGACTCTTGGCACTTGAGTCACAGATGCTACTGATTCTGCTACGCCGTCAATTGATAACTTTGCGAATCGTACGATATATGCGGCAACTTGAAAACTTTAAGACGCTTTTTCTGAGCAGTATTAGGTCATTGTGCTCTCACAGTGTGTAATATCAACACTTTAAATGTGCACTATCATCTTGAAAAAAGTGGCCCCGAAGTTCACTTACCAAAGTCTGCTTTCAACTTACGTTTACCTTATTTATTTATTTATTTATTTATTTTTTTATTTTTTTTTTTAATTTTGCTTATTGCAATGATACTCTATTTCCAACTTCATCTACGCGTAGTAATGGGCCCCAGGGTGGAGGCCTGCTCTGTTTCTTTATGATGTTGCAATAACATGTCTAACAACTAACAGAGGGCCCCAGTAGGACTTTATAAAAATCAGTCTCATTTCGGTATTCATAGGGCTCCACTATATATTTAAACAATATAATGCTGGGGCCGCATTCTTCATATTTTTTAAATATATTCTTACTAGGTCACAAACAAAGGGCCCAATACAGGATTTTATAATACTGTTAGTTTCATTTCAATGATCGGACCCCAAGACTACATTCAATGCGGGGTCACCGGATTCCGGGTACAGAACAAACTACAACGAGTAACTATTCTCCAACACAGCAGACATGTTTTATCTTGTTTCCATGTTACCGTATTCAATATTCAATGTTATATATTTATTTATTTAGAGAGGGCCCCGGTAGGGATCCCTGCTCTCCTGCCCTGGCCAGTCCGAGCCTAGTCATGACGTTAGCTGTAAATCGAAGACAAAAGAAATTTGTGTAAAATATAATGTGACAATATACCCTAATCGTTTTGAGAATTTTCACATCAGGAGATAATTTCTTGAGTGGTATTATCATGAATTATCAAATACAATTTATTTTTCACTGTAAATCAGACAACACAAGTTTGTATAAAGTATAACATAGCAGTATATGTTGCTTCTTGTGAAAAATTAGTCAATAAGTTATCTTTTACATGTGTGAAAGTTGTATGAAATCACAATCTGTAAGTGTGAATTTAGAACTTCTACTGTGAACAAAAGTGCAATGTTAGAGTTTGGCTCACGAATCTCTGCAACGATTGACGCCAAAGAATTTCCTCCAAGACAGATATTATTGAAGTAATTTAAATATAATACTTAAGTTACTTCAATAGTATCTGTCTTGGAGCTAATTCTTCGTTGGCGTCAACTAAATATAATACTTAAGTTACTTCAGTAGTAACTGTCTTGGAGGAAATTCTTCATTGGCGTCAATTAAATGTAATACTTAAGTTACTTCAATAGTATCTGTCTTGGAGGAGATTCTTCGTTGGCGTCAATTAAATATAATACTTAAGTTACTTCAATAGTATCTGTCTTGGAGGAAATTCTTCGTTGGCGTCAATTAAACGTAATACTTAAGTTACTTCAATAGTATCTGTCTTGGAGCTAATTCTTCGTTGGCGTCAATTAAATATAATACTTAAGTTACTTCAATAGTATCTGTCTTGGAGAAAATTCTTCGTTGGCGTCAATTAAATATAATACTTAAGTTACTTCAATAGTATTTGTCTTGGAGAAAATTCTTCGTTGGCGTCAATTAAATATAATACTTAAGTTATTTCAATAGTATCTGTCTTGGAGAAAATTCTTCGTTGGCGTCAATTAAATATAATACTTAAGTTACCTCAATAGTATCTGTCTTGGAGAAAATTCTTCGTTGGCGTCAATTAAATATAATACTTAAGTTACTTCAATAGTATCTATCTTGGAGAAAATTCTTCGTTGGTGTCAATTAAATATAATACTTAAGTTACTTCAATAGTATCTGTCTTGGAGGAAATTCTTCGTTGGCGTCAATTAAATATAATACTTAAGTTACTTCAATAGTATCTGTCTTGGAGAAGATTCTTCGTTGGCGTCAATTAAATATACTGTAATACTTAAGTTACTTCAATAGTATCTGTCTTGGAGGAAATTCTTCGTTGGCGTCAATTAAATGTAATACTTAAGTTACTTCAATAGTATCTGTCTTGGAGCTAATTCTTCGTTGGCGTCAATTAAATATAATACTTAAGTTACTTCAATAGTATCTGTCTTGGAGCTAATTCTTCGTTGGCGTCAATTAAATATAATACTTAAGTTACTTCAATAGTATCTGTCTTGGAGAAAATTCTTCGTTGGCGTCAATTAAATATACTGTAATACTTAAGTTACTTCAATAGTATCTGTCTTGGAGAAAATTCTTCGTTGGCGTCAATTAAATATACTGTAATACTTAAGTTACTTCAATAGTATCTGTCTTGGAGGAAATTCTTCGTTGGCGTCAATTAAATGTAATACTTAAGTTACTTCAATAGTATCTGTCTTGGAGCTAATTCTTCGTTGGCGTCAATTAAATATAATACTTAAGTTACTTCAATAGTATCTGTCTTGGAGCTAATTCTTCGTTGGCGTCAATTAAATATAATACTTAAGTTACTTCAATAGTATCTGTCTTGGAGGAAATTCTTCGTTGGCGTCAATTAAATATAATACTTAAGTTACTTCAATAGTATCTGTCTTGGAGAAAATTCTTCGTTGGCGTCAATTAAATATAATACTTAAGTTACTTCAATAGTATCTGTCTTGGAGAAAATTCTTCGTTGGCGTCAATAGCGGCAGAGATTCATGAGCTAAGCTATACACCAACCCTTTAAGGTTTTGACAATTTGAAAAAATACATATACGTATAATTTTCTTTTCACTTTCCATGATATGAAGATATTGAAATGTTCATTTAATCCGTATTACTTGTATCAAAATAACTTGGTTAAGTTTTCTACAATATGACGTTTATTCCATTTAAGTTTTCTTATTTTGCAAACTTTATGTGTCAGAATTTATTATTTTACCCAAATTGCATGTGGTTCAATCAAGTAGACAGATCAAAATAATGATAAAATTCTGGTAAGAAAATATCGAAATTCAATATTTTCTGTTTTACATGTCATAGTGTCAAGAACAATTTATAAAAAAAAAAAAAAAAAAAATCATCATCATCATATGTCAATGAGAACATAATTCATGCCAAAAACGGGATATGTAACCTTTATTTAGTTATAGAGAAATGGTATATATGAAATAAACATTAATATTCATATTTCATACTCTTTTCATATTTACAAATATCCATTTTATTTTACTTCCTTCGTCGATTCACTTTCGTGAAATTGTCAATTATTGACTTATTGCAATTCCTTTCCCTTTATTGCATACATAATTAAACTTATTATTTGACGTTCAAACTATGCTATATAAGTGTCGACAGTCTTATAGAACGACTGTGTCCGTCCGTCCGTCTGACGACAGGTATCAGAGCAAAAACGTTAAGAGATATCGATAAGCGGATTTTTGGAATCGATTTAGCGTCCCAAGAATAGTTTCCATCTCATTCGGTAATACAGGGTCGTATCCAGGAGTAGTAGGACTGATTTTTCCCGCGCGCGCGGAGCAATGTAGGGGGCTGAAAGGCCGGATGTTATGGAGGGGAGCCTTGGGAACAGGTGTCGACCGGCGGAAGTCGCCTGCGTGCGTTAGTTGAGTGTAGACCACTGTGTTAGTGAACTCCTGTTGTGACGCCTCGTCGTCAGTTGCGATGGAGCGAAATTTGGAGCAGCGGTACGCCATCAAGTTTTGCGCCAAACTGGGAAAATTAGCGACCGAAACCAAGGACATGCTTACGCAGACCTACAAGGAGGAAAGCATGAGCCGCACAATCACAGCTTAAAAAGAAGGCCAGAATGTCGAAATCGAAAGTGAAATCGATGTTGATTGCATTTTTTGACTGTTGTGGCATTGTCCATAAGGAGTTTGTACCACCTGGACAGAGTGTAAATGCAAGATTTTACGTGGAAATGCTCACACGGCTGCGAAATCGGATCACACGCGTGCGACCAGACTGGTGGGGAAATGAAGATCCACCATGTCAACGCGCCGTGCCACGGTGCGTGGATTGTGAGGGATCTCCTGACCAAATTCGGCGTTTCCACGTTGCCTCACTTCCCCTACAGCCCTGATGTGGCACCGCCGGACTTCTTCCTGTTCCCCTGTATCAAGAGGCAGCTCAAGGGGCATCGTTTCGACTCGGTGGATATGGTCCAAGCGGCGACTCGAGGGAGCTGAACGACATCCCGGAGGACGATTTCCAGAAGGCCTTCGCGACCTGGAAGGCTCGCTACCAGAAGTGTGTGAATGCCCAAGGGGCCTATTTTGAAGAGTATGAAGTCAATAGTTTTTTTTCAATAGTTTTTTTTTTAATCAGTCCTACTACTTCTGGATACGACCCTGTATTGTCCTCAAGTAAGAAGTATGAGAAATTGAATATTTTCAGTCTCGTTGTTATCGAACAAATACAGTTAACAGATAGCAACATATTTTTTTAAGAACCAATTCAGCATGTCAAGAAAACACACTATTTGAATTGATTCAGCATGTATAGAAAAGACACTATTTGAATTGATTCAGCATGCATAGAAAAGACACTATTTGAATTGATTCAGCATGTCAAGGAAACACACTATTTGAATTGATTCAGCATGTAAAGAAAAACTATTGGAATGGATTCCGAGTGTGAAGAAAAAACTATTGGGATCGATTCAGACAGGGGCGTTATGTAGGGGTCAGGAGGGAGCAATTGCCCCTCCCAAGAGTTTGAGGAATACATATACTTTAATCGATTGTCTACTAATATACTAGTAAAAAACATGAAAATCTTATGTCGGTGTTGCTCTTGCCCCCTCAAGCGAAGTCTAAAAAGACGCCCCTGGATTCACAGTGTCAAGGAAAACTATTGGAATCGATTCAACATGTCGAAAAAAGAAACTATTGGAATCGATTCAGCATATCAAGAAAAGGAACTATTGGAATCGATTCAGCATGTCAAGAAAGGATACTATTGCAATCGATTCAGAGTGTCAAGAAAAAATGCTATTGGAATCGATACAGAGTGTCAAGAAAAACTATTGGAATCGATTCAGCATATCAAGAAAAGAAACTATTGGAGTCGATTTAGCTTGTCAAGACAATATACTACTGGAATCGATTCAGATTGTCAAGAAAAACTATTGGAATCAATTCAGCATGTCAGGAAAAGACGCTATTGGAATCGATTCAGCTTGTCAAGCAAAGATACTATTGGAATCGATTCAGAGTGTCAAAAAAATTATTGGAATCGATTCAGGGTTTTAAGAAACTATTGGAATCGATTCAGCATGTCAAGAAAGGATACTATTGCAATCGATTCAGAGTGTCAAGAAAAGATACTATTGGAATCAGGGGCGGATCCAGGACGGACTTCTGGGGGGGGCGGTGGGTTGTAATACTGCTACTTAGAGCTACTTTTAAGAGCGTCAAAAAATAAACTATATATTTTATTTATATATAAAATAAAAAAGTTTCCTCTTCTGGGGGGCGATCGCCCCGATCGCCCCCCCCCCCTGGATCCGCCCCTGATTGGAATCGATTCAAAGTTTCAAGAAACTATTGGAATCGATTCAGCATGTCAAGAAAAGAAATTATTTGAGTCGATTCAGCGTGTCAAGAAAATATATTACTGGAATCGATTCAGAGTGTCAAGAAAAACTATTGGAATCAATTCAGAGTGTCAAGAAAAGAAACTATTCGAAACGATTCAGCATGTTAAGAAACGAAACCGTTGGGATCGATTCAGCGTCCGAAGAATAGGTTTCATTTCCTTCATTAGCTTTCCTCGAACCGGAAAAGGTACAAATCCATCATTTCCGCTTTCAACATTTATCGTCACAAAACAAAAAATGGTAATATATAGCGACAAGCTTTTTGCAATCGACTCAACGTCTTAAGGCAACAGACTATCACCACTCATAGAATATTAACAAGAAAACCGAAAATAGTCGAAATAAACTAGTACTTCCGGTTTCAATACTTATTTCAACAGAGCAAAAACGGTAAGAGATATCGTAAAGTGATTTTCTGACGCAGATTCAGTGTCCAGAAAATGAGTTTTGTGTCGACTTTTATGTATCAAGCCAGAGATACTGGAAATATACGATTTCCGGTTACCATTCTGATCGCATAATGGATAAAAACGGAAATAGATATCGACCAACAGTTTTTATTATATAGATTAAAGAATTGTTTCATCTGTAATTTTATTTCTTTATTATAACCGAAAATAATAAACATCAATTAGGATATCTGGTTTCAAAATTAATTTCCATAGAGCAAAATCTATGTTGATACTTGACGCGGTCAGTATTACATACCATCTGAGTACCTGAGTATCTGAGTCTTAACTTCATCAATATTTTTTTTAGTTTAACCAAAAATGTCTTATATTTGAGGTTAAACTGATGCCACGCGTCATCAATGCACTAGGCTTTATATAGGCTAACCTTTCATATTCCAAATATGTAAGATTTTATCCTCACCAATATTTTTTAGGTTTAAGCAAAGTATCCTTGAACCTGAAGAGCAGTTTTAACGTCAATTTTAATCCTTTTGATTTAATTTGATTTTAGTGTATCGTGTGGTTCACCAGCGAGGCTATATGAGACGAGGAGCCACAGCTTAATGTTGGATCCGAAACACATGAACTCCTGCAGGGAATCAAACCAGAGTCTCCCACGTCAAAGATGCGTACGCTAACCGCTTAGCCACGAACAACCTCTTAGTTTACCTTTCCATGTATGTAGGGACGTACGCATGGGGTGGGTCCTGGGGGTCCGGACCCCCCAAAATTTCGACTTTTGTGTAAATTTAGCCTAACTTTAGGGGTAATTTTAGGAATTTTATTATAAAATATCCTCATATTGAGTTTGGACCCCCGGAAATAAATTCTCGCGCACGCTATTGCATGTATGGGATATGGATAGCCGTTAAAGTTACCATTAACGGATTCGCCCGAGATAATTGCAATCAGAAAAGCTACTTATCCTTTATTATAGGCAACCAACATTTCTTTCCTACTATACAGGTTGCATAGATACTAGGAAATGTTATAGACTTAAATGGGGTAAAGATAGCCAGCGTTAAAGTCGTCGTTACTCGTGATTATATTAACGGATTGACCCTTAACGGACTAGGCTGTGTATCACTTTAAGAAAACAGAATTCAAAAATACGTTTTCGTTAAAGCGTTATCGTATAGAACAAAGGACGGACGTGCGTTCTACTATATTGCAATCTTATAAAGTCCACTCCCGTAATCCTAATAACAATTATTTATATGTAACAATTTTGTTACGTGTCCGTGAGTTCTCTCTGAGTTCTTCCTTTCCTCCCACATTCTCATTCTAACAATCACGTATTTTATTATCATTTACTTTCACTACACTGAGAAAAATCGATTATCCGGACAGCGGTATATTGTATAAATACACGGTATTCTATGTTTACTAGAGAAATCAGTACGCAGCATACCTTATCCGTATTCTATAAGTCCGTTTCATAATACCAGTTGCAGAATAAGTGACATCTAACAGTCTTCCGGATAATATATACGTATACGTATGTTATATACGTTTGCTATTTATTACATACGCCCATCTGTATGTGAAATCCTGACCACCTATGCACAGCTCTTTCGTTCGTACGGAAAGTACTGTTATTCAGAACAAGGGCGGATCCAGGACGGACTTCTGAGCGGGTGGTGGGTTGTGATACTGCTACTTAGAGGTACTTTCAAGAGCTCCAAACTCTCGGATGGGTTTTATTTTAAAATAAAACAAGAAAGTTCCCTCTTCTGGGAGGAATAGTCCCGATCGCTCCCTGGCTGGATCCACCCCTGATTCAGAACACCTGTACGGAAAGTATACTTTTTTAGTTATATGTTTGCTGTACGTTAAGTCCAAAAACTACAGGATTTGCACATGTAAGTTATGTTTTTATATACCCCACATACGACAGTGTAATCATTCATCTTCTTGAGAACCTGCAGGACATAAGAATGTTGCCAGTGTCGCGGTGGCTCAGTAGTAGAGTGTTCACCTCTGGTGTGTGGGATACCTGGTTCGATCTCAGCTCGAGCCAAGTGGGTTTAGTGGTGAATAAACACCGTATGCGTGGGTTTTCTCGGAGTGTTTCCGTTTCCTTCCACTTTCGTCATTCATTTCTCACCATCACCGTCTCCATTAACCTGCGTGGGATGTAAAACTCAAAGATTTCATTTCATTTTTACTTTTCCTCATGGACATCATTTTTCATTGAGGTACATCTTAATTTACTACAAATGTCATGGAGATCTTTAATTGTATTGTTTGTGAGAGTGCTAAAGCTAGGTTAAGATGTAACCTGCGTGCTTTGTCGAGCTTCACTAATAATAATAATAACACCCATTGACCATAATCTACTGTCTCTGTTCCCCAGAAAATTTTAAAAACAAGAGCCTATGAGGCTCATTTCAATACATACTGTTTCCTTTCCAAAAGTAAACCACTCATAAGTTTAGCATTGTATTTCCGTTATCATTCAATATTATTGTACGGTTCTTCCATTCCATTTGCTCTTATTTTACTTTTTGAAACTTTCCTGGCTTTATTTTGTAATTATAGTAGTAATGTACTTGTTATATCAATTGTTACGGAAGATTAAAAGATTAAAAATTGACCTCGCCTAATAAACTAGATTAAAATTTGACTTCGCCTAATAAACTAGATTAAAATTTGACTTCGCCTAATAAAGTAGATTAAAATTTGACTTCGCCCAATATATCTGTGTGCGAACTCAAACAGGGTACTCAGCGTTCACCTCTGGTGCTTGGGGTCCCGGGTTCGATCCCAGCCCCCGCCAAGTGAACTTTGTGGTGGACAAACACCGTGCTCGTGGGTTTTCTCGGGGTTCTCCCGTTTCCTCCCACTTTGTTCATTCCACCATTTCACTCATCTCTCATAATCACCGTCTCCTTTAGCCTAACCGGCATAACCGTGGGACGTAAAACTCAAAGATTTCATTTCATTTTCATTTCAAACAGGGTACTCAAACGAATTTCTAACATCGATGGCGGTCTGAGTCTTTCGTATCTAAAACCTTACAAAAGTTATTCATAAATATTTCAAGATCTATTACAATTTTGAAAAAAATATTTGATACACGAATCTCAAGACACTACTTGTTCAATTACATAGATATACCGTTTTGTTTTGTAATTGATTTCTTTATTTTTTCCCATTGTGTCAACATTTCTACCTGCTTTGCTTACTGGTAACTGCTTTGTTTTAGAAAAATTACTAAGGCGAAGGTATATATATATATGGGTCTACTAACAGAATACCTTTTCTTCGCACGGGAACAATGCAATTCATTTTGGACATAAAGGAGTGATTTTTTTTATTTGAACGGCATCAGAAGTGTCACTGTTCGTCTCAGTGACACCGAAAATTATGGATTCGGCACTAATATAGGTAATTTTCGATTTCTTAAATATATTTTACCCTCCCTCAAGTTGCGGGTCTGAATTTAGATTTAAACGGCATCGGTAGCGTCACTGTTCATCTCAGCGACCCCGAAAAACTAGGGATTCAACATCAATTTGTTCATTTTCGATATTTTATAAATATTTCCCTCCTACCTCTCTTCTAAGTTGCAGCGTCAAAGTGAAATGATAAAAGCCATTCCATGTTCGAACTTCATCTATGTTGAAACTTTGATCGAGATAGGTCGAATGGTTCAAGAGTTATTAAATCACAAACATAGTCACTTTTATATGTTCAAGAGTTATTTGTAAACAGTATAATGATTACTATCTGTCTTTTAGGATACCGTATCTACTGAGAGAGAGAGAGAGAGAGAGAGAGAGAGAGAGAGAGAGAGAGAGAGTTTATTTTTCGTTTGTGTATGAAGTCGCAGAAGATAAAGTCACTTGTACAATATATATAATCTGTTTACGGTATCATAAATCCTTCTTTTAATGGCGTTTTCTTCCAGATATAGAGTAACAGAAAAGTTCGAAAGTTAAACAAAGTTTCACCCTTTGATTAAC
Organism: Thermobia domestica; assembly: GCF_964235325.1. Classification (NCBI taxonomy): domain Eukaryota; kingdom Metazoa; phylum Arthropoda; class Insecta; order Zygentoma; family Lepismatidae; genus Thermobia; species Thermobia domestica. Next base: position 4,352,958 of record NC_137463.1, read on the forward strand.
TTCTTTCGGAAAATAAAATAAAAAGTATTAGAAAAGGAAAGAAATTCGTTGAGGTTTCTTTCCGGTGACAAACATAGAAGCCACTACGCAAACTTCTCCAATAACTTCTAATACTTGAAAAGCGGCCTTCACAATCAATTTTCTTTAAGTTCAACACAGGCTAAGAGTAAGATGGCTGTTTATTTAGGTTAGCCACTAAACACACACACACACACACACACACACAGATAGGGTCATACGAAATACAACTACCCTCACTCCTTCCAGTTCCTTGAAAACCAGGGTGGAAGAGAAGCCAAGAAAATGCCCTTTAAGATAAGAAAAACTCGAAAAGAAACGAGGAAAGATTACTTTTTGGCGAGGCACCACAAGGGATCCGTTGTACAGGTCCACTCCGAAAAGAAATATTAGTCTCACTGCGTCTTCCTGACTGCGGACTTTCTACCACACAGCCACAGCAATCGAACAAACCGAACCAAAAACTTTTTTTTTTTTTTTTAACAGATTAGAAAACTCTATTCTCTCCTCGTTCTGATGTTAGGTTCTCGTCTTATCAGAAGCACTTCTTCAAGAGACTCGTTATAAACACAGTTTATCTAAGGCAGAAAACATACAAAAGATAAAAAAGAAGGAAAGAACATATTAAGTCTATCAAAAGTTGGCAGATTGAAAATATACAGAAAGGGAATGATTCTTAAATTTGGGACGGGAATTCAACATTTCATTTCTGGCACATTTTAACTTCAAGCTGTGACAATGATCATATGAAGAATGCACTAAAGAAGTTATATGGTATTTTGTCGTAATCAAATAACTTTTACATGGTTTATATTGCAAAAATTGCCTTCCACGTATATGTTCAAACTTATAACATGGACTGAATTTTACCTCATTTAACCCCCTTATTCTTAATAGATTGTAACCTCAAACAAAAATAAGGTTATTTCTGGAAGTTACAGGAAGATGTATCAAACTCATTAAAATTTGAAAAGTTACACGAGAGCCACTGGCAAATTAAGCTTCCCCGGCGCTCCTAGGCACAAACTTAAGGATCAACCTTCTCAAAGAAAAAGAAATAGTAATTGCAGAATAATCTGAATATTTCTGAGAACATTGAAATAAAAACTAAAGAAAAATCAATAATGAAAAGTAGAGTACAAATAATTCAATTTCTATTCAATTCAGGCGCTGTATTTAAAGTGGTGCAATTATCACATTGAGAAACAAATTTTATTACTTAGCAGCAGGCCTACAACCAACCACAGAGGTTGAAGGGGGGTATGGATAGGTTAAGAGGGTCCAAGTCATAAAAATTCTCTTGCACATATCTAAAATGTGTTTTTTGTGTTGAGGTCTGGAGGGGCCACGAAAAGTTTAGGGGCAGGCCCCCCTAGCCCCTCTATAGTTGACCTACTTAGCAGTCATAATGGTCTAGGTTCGATCTCAATTGTCCCTGTGAAGGAACCGTCAATTTCTTATGGTCTTCGCTTGCGATACGTATATGTCCTGTGAAGAGATGCCAATTTATAAGAGTGGAGTTTCAATTCCATATTTCCCTCGTCAGGCATTACCAATTATATAAGAAATTGAGGGTTCGATTCTTAGCATTAGTAAACTTATCTCTGCCATTATCCCATTCTTCCGTTTCTTATTCGATTCTTTTGTTTTATTCATTACTACATTGTCACTATCCCATTCTGAGCGCTAGATTTTGCGCAAATAATGAAAAAATGAAGAAATAGAATAGACACCCAGCTATGGAGCTTTACTTTCTCTTCACGGCTTCATTGGCTCCTGTCCAGCTGTCTATTGGCCATCGACTGACTTTAGCTTCTGCATCTAGAGCCTTTCTATTTCAAGTGTGCTCCTGCTAGCGCTGCTGTCAATGTATGCTTCTGCATCTAGAGCCTTTCTATTTCAAGTGTGCTCCTACTAGCGCTGCTGTCAATGTATGCTTCTGCATCTAGAGCCTTTCTATTTCAAGTGTGCTCCTACTAGCGCTGCTGTCAATGTATGCTTCTGCATCTAGAGCCTTTCTATTTCAAGTGTGCCCCTGCTAGTGCTGCTGTCAATGTATGCTTCTGCATCTAGAGCCTTTCTATTTCAAGTGTGCTCCTGCTAGCGCTGCTGTCAATGTATGCTTCTGCATCTAGAGCCTTTCTATTTCAAGTGTGCTCCTGCTAGCGCTGCTGTCAATGTATGCTTCTGCATCTAGAGCCTTTCTATTTCAAGTGTGCCAATGCTAGCGCTGCTGTCAATGTATGCTTCTGCATCTAGAGCCTTTCTATTTCAAGTGTGCTCCCGCTAGCGCTGCTGTCAATGTATGCTTCTGCATCTAGAGCCTTTCTATTTCAAGTGTGCTCCTGCTAGCGCTGCTGTCAATGTATGCTTCTGCATCTAGAGCCTTTCTATTTCAAGTGTGCTCCTGCTAGCGCTGCTGTCAATGTATGTTTTCCCATAATTCCTTTGAAAGAGGAGGGACAAGTTGCATTGACCGAGATCCTCCAATAGTTGGATATGGACAGGGTTGTCAAAATGACGGGCTTCGCTGTGCACTGTCTTGTTAGCCATTCTAAGTAGCCTACGATCTTTACTCGCCAAGATAAAACTAATGAATGACAAATTGACAACACAGATGAAGTCATTCACTTCTTTCCCCAAAGCAAGGGAAAGGTTTCCTCCGTAAGATAGGATGACCAGAATCTGACAAGTGAAAAATAGGACAAATATAATATATAAGATAGCTTACTGCGTCGACAATACGCATGTCCTTATTTAATTTAACGTTAACTGTAAGATAATCACTCATTTTTGTTAGAAAGAAAAGTACTGAACAAAAGTATTTAAGAAATTCAACACAACTCCAAATGTTTTAATGAATGACAAACTAGACGATATTTATATGAACGTACTGTAAAACTACGTGTAGGGCTAAAGACATGTTTTAAAAATCTATTTTCGGAGCTTAGGATTTTTCTAATGAATGAGGGGAAATTTAGACCGGCACGAGGGAACTTCTACTTTACTTGGTTAGCATCACTGTCGTAAGTTGAAAAAGAAATCTTTCCTACTTTACCGATATTTCTCCCAATAAACCCTTCTCAGTAAAAACAATCTATAGTAAAACAATGATATGTTGATTGTTCTCCTTCCCTAATCTTTCGAGGAGTTAAAAACACAATTGTTCATTATTCAGGAAAAGAGTACCTGTGATTCAAAATGTTGTGAATAAAGAATGAAACATTAAAATATTGCTAATAAGTTAACTCTCGAAATTTCGCACGATATTTTTAAAAAGAAGGACATTTCTCGATTTTCTAGGCGTCTTCTCAATACGCAGAGCAGCTCTTTGTAAAACAGTACTGTACTGTGAAAATCAGTACGTGTGGTCACTCTACCATAAGAGGGCGGCGGGGGTGAGTCCGAAGTATGTTTCACATATTTTTCGAGGGCACACTTGAAATAGAAACGCCCTACCGCGGAGTAAAGGTAGGAAGAAGAGAGAAAGACAAGGAATCGTTAATCAGAGGAAAAAGAATCGGGAGATGGAGATTTAATACTTATCACTAGAGTCCGGATTTTTCTGTAATATCAATCCCCTAAATATGTACATAAATATGAAACAAAAATTGCTTTAAAATGTAAGAAATATTTAATATACAAGAATATGTAATATTACATGTTACACATTTATGAAAACGTAATATTAACACGCGTATGAGTATGCAATATTTAAATGAGTTATGAAAATAGAAAGGAAAATCTACTACACTTTATCCTGCTTAATGCAAGTCCCCCAATGAAGTGAAATGCTTGAACAACTGAGACAGCCATACGTCACTGACGTGACTGATTGCAGGATAATAAAAATTAGACGCGAATGAAGGAAGATGTGAATCGGCTAGAGGGAAACGGGAAAGCCTCGAGAAAAGCAATGCATACGGCACCTGTATTTCAGAAATCTCATGTGGTGTAGTGTTGTGCCGTTCCAAATCTAGAACCTTTAACACTAAATGCGAACCGTCACCACGACCCAATCTTGAAATGAATTATACGCAATATACAAATTTAAATACCAAAAGCAACTTAGGACGAAATGTATTGCTTTATATATATTTATTTCATGCAAAAAAAGCAGTCCTATATCTTTTAAACAATACCGGCTGAACTAAGATTGAAGAATATTTCCACTAATGAACATTTTTAATTTGAAATAAAGTACTTACAAAAGATGTGGCTGTAGTTCAATTGTGTGTTGTTGCACAATGGGTTACAAGGTACATTTCCAAATGATCAGAAGTAAAATTTTGTTGGCATTCGGATAAAATATTCTTGTATACAGAGAATGATCTCTCCACATCTCATGAGGTAACAGGAGCGTATTTCAACATGGGGATGTAGTTGAGGGTAATATCTTCAGAGGGGTTCTTGTTTCAGCACTGAGAATCTCACACACTGCCAATAGGCTGTCGTAACCCGGATTTCTTTCCAGCACTGCATTTAGTTTCTTTCGAACTATTTCTCCTACATCTCCACACACACCTTGCAGCAGTCTCTTTGCATCCTCTATGATTTCCATGGATTCCGAAAGAGGCCGCCCAACAGTCTCTAGCTTTTTAATGCTTGTAGGCAGCCAACCAAATTGCTGTCTATGTATGCGATATCACACGCTACTTTTGAGTCATTAAACAGTTTCTGAGCAATGCCAACTGACACAACAGACTCCGATGGAAATGAATGAACAACAGGCTTAATTTTTTGAAAATGTTCATTGTAGAAATGTACTGCCAGTATCCAAGTGCCTCATCGCGTTAGCACATGCTCCGGAGGAAGTGGCACGGTATTTTGGCACTTGAACTTTGTTCTAAGGTATGTTTGCTGCTATCATTGCTTGGTACAAGTCTTTGAAAAACTCACTCACTGAAGTATCTTGATGCATTTGTCAAGAGTACTTGTTTTTTTTTTTTTTTTTTTTTTCAGTTCGACAGTTCTCAAATTTTTATTGCTTGCATGGAGTGCACTTCGTACATGTTATTCTAACTGAGATTTCATTGAACATCCAATTTTTTTTTATCACACACTTGGCACAACACTACTTTACCGTTTGTAGTAAGCGCATCATCGATAGTTACCCACGACCGCAATATCGCGGATAAAGTTGAGGCAACCAGAGCCATTTCTAACTTCGACGGTCAATACAGAACACGTGCGTTTTGTAACTGCAATACTAGAGTACTGTCTTCCTGTCATTCAGCTGAACAAGCGGAGCTCTTTGAAAACTTAGGTTACCTGCTATGATATTGCCATTGTCGCCAGCTTCTTGGAACGAACTCTTGCAGTAAATTCCTGGAAGAACACTAGCATACAGTTTTAACTTGAATTGCAGGATTTGCTTTCATCTTTTTTTCCCTTCCGACCTCCGATAACAATCAAATAGGCTTCATTGTAGGAGTTTCCTGGTCACGTCAGGCACGTGATCTGTCTTCCTCCAGAGTTGAGAATAAAGGGCGCTGTTAATGTACCCCGGAGGGAGGACTTTTACTTGTTCCTTCTTATATTTCTTTTGTTATCGGCGAAAATTCTGCGAAACATGGTTTGACAAAAAAGAGAGATATTTCTCTTTCGGTGAAGAAACGAAAAGATAGAAATTACAAAATTGAATCTAGATGCAAGCCTTGCACAGTTGGAGAGATTTGTTTTTTATTATTAAAATTTCAGTAAACGCAAAATTTTAAGATAGTTTTATGTGAAAAATATGTAGAAACCATAGAAATATATGTAATATTGGTCAAAATATGTAAAAATATGTAATATGAAAATTGAGTTGAAGCACCCTACAGGTGTGAATCACAAATATTTAAGGATTTGACAAACCTACATATGAAGGAAAAAAATATGTAATTACATACAAATCCGGACATTACTTATCACTGTTCATCACAACATAATTACTATTCAATTATATTCGCTAAATAAAGAAACTAGTATCGGGAAATTTCCGTTTTTTGACTTCTACAAGCTTCGATTAACAGCAACTGGTGCAATAGTTATAATAAGCGGTGTTATAACCAAAGAAGTTGGACGAATTCAGACTTTGTTTTCTTCCTTTTCTTATATGGAACTCTCGCAACAAATATATGTATGCTCAGTTGAGGCAGCTGTTCCTCCAGCTACGTGTATACACACATTTGCAGCTCCTAGCTGCGCTTCCAAGAATTCCGTCTGGCAAAACTTCTGTTCTACGAACTTTAATTATTTAATTTTAATTGTATAATTAATTTTATTATATATACGAAGATTAAATAACATGTTCTACGGGGTATATACTGTTATAAAATGAAGTTACTACCATCTCACTTTGGCTGCTGCAAACTCATGTATAAATTCTTCGAATAAGGCTGCTGCAAACTCATAAGAACAGCAAAACTTTTACAGTACAAATTACATCTTAGCAGCGAGAAACAAAGGTAAAGCTATGTGGAAGTTAATTAATGGTAAGATGAATAAGGTAAAAACAGGAATTGATGCAATAAAAATAAACTCTCAAGTAGTATGTAACCCAGATAAGATTGCAAATCATTTTAATAAATATTTCTTAACTTAAGAAACATTTAACCCAATCAAAATAGCTCAAGAAAATAACTGGAAGCTACAGAGCGGAATACCTAAGTCGCTTTTCCTGAAACCAGCTACACCAGAGGAAATCTTACAAATAATAAAAAGCTTAAAAAGTTCCAGCTCTCCAGGTTGGGATGAAGTGCCATCCATGATTGTAAAGGAAAGTTCTCTTCTTATTGCACATCAACTCTGTCATACGAGGGCTATCCAGAAAGTAGATTACGTTTTGGAATAAAAAATCAACAAAGTATAGGAAACAAATTTTATTATATACAGATGAAAGCCACACACAAATACTACTTTTCGACATAGTCACCATTCAAATTGAGGCATTTATCGTAGCGATGTACGAGCTTGGAAATTCCTTCGACGAAAAATTTGGCCGCCTGCGACTTCAACCACTTCGTTACCTCTTCTTGCAGCTGTTCGTCGTCATCAAAACGCTGCATAGCCAGCCACTTCTTCATTGCTGGGAATAGGTGGAAGTCGCTCGGTGCCAGGTCGGGACTGTACGGCGGATGAGGAAACAACTCCCACTGAAAAGATTCAAGAACTTCACGCGTGACATTTGCCGTGTGGGGCCGGGCGTTGTCGTGAATCAACAAGATCTTAGAGCTCAACATTCCTCTGCGCTTGTTTTGAATTGCTCTTCTGAGGTTTTGCAGAGTTTGGCAATACCTTTGAGCGTTTATTGTAGTGCCTCTTTCCAGGAAGTCCACCAAAATCACACCTTTTCTGTCCCAAAAAACAGTCGCCATCATCTTCCTTGCCGACATTGTTTGCATGCATTTCTTGGGTTTTTGGGGAGAACCTGTGTGCCCCCACTGCATTGATTGCAATTTCGTTTCACAGTTCACGTGTTTCACCCATGTTTCGTCACCAGTAACGATGCGATCGAGTAAAGAGTCACCATCCTTATTGTAGGCGTCCAAAAAGTGCAACGCTGCAGCCATTCGCTGATTTTTGTGGTCCTCTGTCAAGATTTTTGGAATCCATCTTGCACAAAACTTGTGGTAACCAAGCTTTTCGCTGATGATTTCGTGCAACAAACTTCGCGAAATTTGTGGAAAACTCAAAGAAAGTTCCGTTATTGTGAACTTTCGATTTTCACGGACTTTAACATCGACTTTTTCGACAAGTTCGGCAGTCACTTTGCTGGGTCTCCCACTTCGATCTTCGTCGTGAACATTGGTTCGGCCATTTTTAAATCTTATGACCCACTGTCGCACTCCACCTTCAGTGATAATGTTGTCCCCATACACTTCACACAGCTGCCGATAGATTTCTATCGGTTTACAGTTTTTTGCTGTCAGAAACCTTATTACTGCACGCACCTCGCAGCTCGCGGGATTTTCAATTAACGCAGACATTTCAAACCGTCACAGTATCTTAACGGAGCACAGCACGAACCTCTCACTAGCACGGCTAGATGCCGACTGAGCTGCGCAACGCTCTGACCCCAAGATGGCCGCGCTAGCCCCGCCTCTAGCGGACACAGACGAAAACGTAATCTACTTTCTGGATAGCCCTCGTATAATAAATCATTCATTTTTGACAGGAATTTTTCCTACGCGGCTTAGCTAGAGTTACACCTGTGTATAAAAAGGGAAGTAAATTGGAGTTAAATAATTATCGTCCTATTTCAGTTTTGTCGTACTTTTCTAAAATATTTGAGTTAGCAATGAGAGCGCGACTAAATAAGTTTTTCCTTTTAAATAATATAATATCCACAAGTCAACACGGGTTTCAAAGCCAGAATCAACCAACACTGCAATCTTTAATTTCATCTCTGATGTAGCAATGGATATAAATAAAGGAAAGCATGTAATTGGTATTTTTGTTGATTTATCTAAGTCGTTCGATTCTATAGACCATAGTATTTTGCTAGAAAAATTGTATTCTTATGTCATCAGAAGTGTGGCAAACAATTGGATAAAGTCGTATTTATCTGAACGTAGTCAAACTGTTGGCATCTGTAAAAAGGTAAATGGTAGAAGAAAAATGTTTAAATCATCTTTAATGAAAGTAACAAAAGGAGTACCACAAGGATCAATATTGGGTTCTCTTTTGTTTGTTGTATATATTAATAATTTGGTTAACAGTCTAGGCTGTGTGAAGTCAACATTGTATGCTGATGACATAAATGTTCTTGTAAGTGGAGACTCAGTAAATGAAGCAGAAAGGCTCATTACAAAGACGATAACAAAAATTATTATTTGGTTAAACATAAATAAATTAACTATGAATTTAGGAAAAACTAACATTGTCAAATTTCGATTCCCGGGCCAAAGAAATAAACTTGTACCAATAACTGTAGACACTGTAGAATTATGTCAAACAACATCTATTAAATTTCTAGGAGTATATGTTAATGAAGATTTAACATGGAATACTCATGTTGAATACATTAATACTAAACTCAGTTCACTCTGCTTTGCATTCCGTAGGTTGCAAGGTAGTTTGTGCAAGGAAGCTGTCATGTCCTTATACTATAGCAAAGTTTTTTCAATAATAAACTATGGTGTTATATTTTGGGGGAATTCGAGAATAAGTGCTAGTACATTCCGAATACAGAAAAAATTTATTAGAATAATGTTTAGTATGCCTGAACGATCCTCATGTATTTACTTTAGCTAATACGATTCACTCATACAATACTAGGCAGAATTGTAATATGTATATTATCCAACAGAACTATGCAAATTTTAGCAAAACTGTATATATGAATTGTATAAAATTATATAACAAATTACCAACAAAGTGTAAGGACATTAACGAAAAACGGATATTCAGAAATACTCTGTTAGAATTATTGTTAGAAAAAAGCTATTACTCTGTGTAAACTTATCTTTCTGATAACATATAGAGAATGTAAATCATATCTGATAACTGTAATGCTTAATTGAGGATTGTCCTCATTTGTAAGCTATGAACAGGCAAATAAATATGAATATGGATATGTCCATCAGTTAGGTCTGCTTCGATGTGAAGAATAGATAACACATTCAGTCTTTTATTACACACACTATTGAACGGAGATAAGATTTAAGCCTTTTAAGAGCCGAAATCAAACGACCAGCTGAGCAGTTCGTTACAGCAACAGTAATGCACAAAAATATTCAAAGAGCAATGTCCATAATTGGAAAGCATATATTTTAATCGTGCTCGACCCTAGCTATAGGAACTAAATACACGGTTCTGATTTGTTGGAGTTATCCATTTCTCGCCACGTAGCATACAAATAGCACAAATGAAACGCCAATTGCTGTCGGTCCTCCTGGCCGAGCATGCTAGCGCACGGGCTCTTAGTGAAAATGGCTTTTGGCGTGGGTTCAAGTCCTGTCCACGGACTTTTAAAAATATTTTTAATTTTAATAACACTTTTATCATTAAAACAAGATAAAAATAATTCTCATTTGCCCTTGAATGTAATATATAATGCATAAAAACTGATTTACTTACGTTATGAAACATAGCTGAGCGAGCGTCAGCGAGTAAAGGGGTTAAGAAGTCCAGCGGGACTCGATTTGTTTCACCTCGACCCTATAATAATATCAGGTGACATTACGTCACGCTCGGGTGGTGAAACCTTCGATGTAAATCTATTCTCACCCACTTCTTTGTGACCAACTTAAAACAGTTAGTTAGGGTAGGGCGTGAAAAAGAAAAATGCAATTGGAAACACAGATTGCAGCTTTTTTCTTTTTGTAGAAATATTCGGCATTTCTGCTTGCAACCATTGATTCCTCTGGCCTGAAGAAGTCACGCAAAATGTATGTATTCATCTGGGAAGATTGATTCTAGATCAGCTCCATATGCAGCCTGAAGGTTAGCTGCGCGTTCGGCAATAGCACCAGAACTTCGTAGAAATTTACTGGAAACTATTACATTGTCATATATTAATAGATATAGCTTTCCTTCCTTCTAATTAATTCAGCATGTAATTTATGAACAATAGGGGAAAAAATCAACTTTATTTTTTCTTTCTCTTAGATAAACCTCATTGTCTCTTATTTCATCGACTTAAATGTTACATTTTATAAGTCTTTTATACTCATAATTACATTCATAATCCGTATTAACTTTCTGCAAGGATTTCAACTCAGAGGAGTAGAACATGTCATGAAGAGAGAATATGTTATGAAGTTCACAAGTGATTCAAATAAATCATTCATCATTATTGAATCTGGTGACATTCTAGAGCAGTGTTGCCAGGTCTCCTGATATTCCAGGAGATTTCCTGGTTTTTCAAGTTATCTCCTGGTCTACTGATTTTTCTTTAAAAAATGTTAAAAACTCCTGGTTTTGCGCATCATCCGAAAGCTCTTAGAAAATGTAGACTTCAGAAACCAAAAGGAGTTCTTATCTACAGATGAAATGTACTTTGCAGCGAAAGTTTCCCTATCCATGGCATCAAGAAATCTCCCAAATTATGGACTGCAAGATTTTTAATTCAGGTGTCTTGTATTATATATTGAAGCAGTACATCAAATTCGAGAGAGATATGGCCTCCTCCGTGGTTAAGCGGTTAGCGTACACAATTTTGGCGTAGAAGGACCGGGTTCAATGCCCGGTGGGACTTTATGTGGTTCGAATTCAACGTTAATCAGTAGGTCTACGTCTGACATAACCTTGCTGTTGAACGGGACGTTAAACTCAACTCAACTCGAGAGAGAAGATACGCTGCATGATCTCTTCATGAAACATTTGGAGATGATTAGCCCATCAAATGAGATAAAGAAATCAGCACAATCAATTGCTCCTCTCGTAGCTGACTTCCCTAATGATATAGAATAGAGTATATTGCAACAAGTAGACACAGAATGGCGGTTATTGCGAAACACAGATTTGTAAACTGAAAATGAAATGTTTCTGTTCAAGATTTTTGGATGCTTGTCAGGAGCGTCATTTCAGATTTTTCTTAGGGGGATTAGACCCTTTGATATAAGTAAAATTTCGCACATTTCATTGATTCACTGTAGAAATGGCTCTGCCTTCCTCAAGTGTCACTGTAGAAAAAGTGTTTTCAATCGTAAATTTGATGAAAGCGAAACAGACAGACTTGATACCCAAACTTTGCAAGGATTGCTGCACACAAGAAGTCTCACTTCTAACAACTCAGGCTAGGATCCCCTGTAAATCGCTCTCTGACCAGCAGAATCAATGTTGACATGTACTCAGATAAAGATAATTAGCCTTTTGTTGGTAAGTATAATCATTGATGGGTTCACTGTTTGCCTTGTAAAAAAAAAAAAGTAATCATCCTAATTAACATCTTTAAGTATTAAGTTGTATCTCCTGGATTTTTCCTGGATTTTGGATAAGAATTTTCCTGATTTTTCGAAAAATTGGTTGGCAACACTGTTCTAGAGTCTCAGCAAGTAGTGACAGTTAAAGCATTCTTCAGTCTGTTCAGTCGATTCAAGGCTAATATCAGTGGTTTCTGAAAAGGATAATCATTCACATAAGTGAGAGCTTTGTCTTACACTATTACAGTTTTCATATACATTGTCCATGATCCTCTTCTCTTACTGACCAACTTGTGTGTGATAAAGATGTTATTGTTCTGCTTCCTGGATTCATGGAAGAAGAAAGGAGGTTCCAGTGCTTTGTAAAACTGGAAAAAATAATTGTACATTTCGAAGCATAGTGAAAAAGGACCACACTTTCCGCCAACTGCTTGCTCCACTACTTCCAACCAAATTCAATTAGCTGTGCAGAACACACTACGCTTTAGAATATATATATTTCTTTCATTTGAGCCTGTGAACCTTGGTACTGCCCGATATACTGGTAGGAATGACTTCGTAAGGTCAACATAATCTTTGGTCAAATTCATTACTGTTTCAGTTTGTCCGCTACTTGTTAACTTCTTTTCGTCAGTGATGATCCACTACGTAAGTTTCGGCTGAACATATGACTGAATGTAGTTCTTCTTAAGTCCCGAGAGATTTCTGTCTTGTTAAGAGTGCCAGCTAGAAGTATGTGTGCTCTTTAGAACTTTAAAGAGATGATAGAATATTTCAAATGATTTCCCAGTCCAAAATGCTATGAGTTGCGATCTTTATCTTGTTCCTGAACAACCTACATGATGTACAATAACCGAACCAGTGCCTTACGAATATACCGATTCTTCTTCCACTAAACCAAGAACATTGTGAGCATTCTGCGTATCATGGGGTTCCCTCGATATAGTCATTTTTACCTCATTTTGTGGACCTTAAGTGCCGCTTTTGCAAGTCTTTTTTTTAATCTAAAAATGATGTCAGCAGTGGCAACATTTCTGATTTTGCGTGTTGGAAGGGAGACCTTGTACATAATTTTTGAGTGAATTATACAACTTTACAATGTCATTAAAGGTGGGTCAATCCATCTGAAGTGGTCCAAAAATTGTGAAAATGGTTGCTCGACCATCTCGAAAATTATAAAAATTTGAGTGTGACGAATCCTGTGTATGAGGTCAATAACGTTATTCACATTTTCGTATATGCAAGTGTTCCTAAATGGCGGCCATCTTTGTTGTCGGTGGAGTGCCAATTTTTACGAAAATTACAGTTGCCCAGGACGTACGTATCAGACGAACACCAAATAAAAACAAATGTTTACAGAAGAGACTAAGGTACACAGACAATATAAACTTTTGCGTCTAAATAAATATGCAGGGTTGCAAACTAATACATGAAATCACCAGAAAAACTATAGAAATTACACTTTTAAAGGGGCTGTATTTTGGAATGGCATAGTGGTGGGTTCGTAAGTTTTGCGCTGAATACTATTACATGGGTTCGAAAATTGAAGTTTGTGGTTTTGATGCAATTTTTGGGGCGTAATATTTCAGGAGGGCAAAGTGCTAAAAATTTCTGCTTATGCCACGAAGTAATTCTATATGTGAATAAACTATTGCAAAAAAATCATAACTGATGTTACATGGATAAAAAAGTGAGGACATGGTAAAAATGATAAGAAAGCAAGTGTGTGACGATGGTTGTAGCCCGGAAAAATTTAAATGTTTGGATTTTGTTTCATGCTAGGTCTCAAAAACTATGCATGGTGCAGCAATTAGGCCCGATTTTGTTTGTGTTCAGTTGTGCAAAAGCTTGTGAGTGGCGTTTGTTCCATCTTTCTAACTCCATGATCATTGACACGTCTACATGGTAAGGAGGTTAGCTCCCTCTTGCGCCCACGAAGCCATCGTCGAACTAAACTGCGGTGTTATGGCACTTAATGTATCAGCAAAGTGATATTGAAATCCAATTCCAGTTACGGAAGTTAATATGTTCAAAAGGTTGCTTTTTATGTAACTATATATAAAACTACATGAACTGACATAAAATAAAGGGGTACTTCCGGTTGACGTGGAAAGTTGAAATTTAACATGATTGTAGCTTTCAAGTACTAACCTACAGGAAAATTGCCAAAAGTTAATATTTTTTTAATTTTTTAGGGGGCTAAAGGGTATATGAAGAAATTCTCTATGTTATTTAAATTATTATTTTTTTTAGTTATAATCTCATATTTTGGATACTTGGAATTGGAATAGAAACTTGAAATTCGATATGCTTGTACAGCGGGGGACCCTTCTAAATGGTACACCTTAGCCGTAAATCTCCATATGGTACCATTTAGAAGTGTCCCCCGCTGTACGTTTCCATTAGCGTTACTTAAGTAAATCACAAAAAAAAAAAAAAAAAAAAGTTCAACCGTAGAGAGGTTTTATGGGGAACTGAAAAATCTTCCCAGTGTTATTTATATGGGACATCTTCTACACCCCAAAATGTTTAAGCACTTCCGGCAGGATTAGAATGATGAAATTTGGCATGATTGTAGACTTTCGGGGCTAACCAACAGGAAAATTACCAAAAGTGAATATTTTTAGTTTTTAAGGTATCTATTGGGGGGATGAAGTAATCCCTGTTATTTAAATGGGTGTTTTCTTGTGATACAAAATCTTATCTTTTAGATAGTTGAATTACGAAAGGAAACTTGAAATTTGCAAGAATTGTAGGTTTTAGAGGTCCGAAGCCGTAGACCGAGTAAACACAGGGGTCTGGGGGCGAGTTCAAAGGTAGCCAAAGGCTAGTCTATCCTATATAACGCAACCATGTGAACATATTGACTTCCGTAACTGTGATTGGATTTCAATGATACTTTGCTGATACATTAAATGCCTTAATACTGCGGTCCAGTTCGACGATGTGTGTTGTGGGAGCAAGGAGGAGCTAACTCGCTTACCATATAGACGTTGCAATGATCATGGAGCTAGAAAGATGGAACAAACGTCACTCGCAAGCTTTTGCAAAACTGAACACAAACAAAAGCGGGCCTAATTGCTGAACCATGCGTTGTCTTTGAGATCTAGCATGAAATATATAAAAATATTTTTTTTCGGGCTACGACCATCATCACGAGCGTGCTTTCTTATCAATTTACCATGTCCTCATTTTTTTTTCATGTAATATCAGTCATGATTTTTTTGCAATAGTTTATTCACATATAGAATTACTTTGTGGCATAAGCAGAAATTTTTAGCACTTTTCCCTCCTGAGATATTATGCCCCAAAAATGGCATCAAATCACAAACTTCAATTTTCGAAGCCCCATAAATCTACGGTGCCAGTAGTATCATAGCCAAGGATATTTCTGTAGACTCTTTACATGTAATAGTATTCAGCACAAAACTTATGAACTCCCACTTTATGCCATTCCAAAATACAGCCCCTTTAAGTGTAATTTTCTGTAGTTTTTTTGGTGGTTTCATTTATTGGTTTGCAACCCTGCATATTTATTTAGACACAAAAGTTTATATTGTCTGTGTACCTTAGTCTCTTCTGTAAACACTCGTTTTTATTTGGTGTTCGTCTGATATGTATGTCCTGGGCAACTGTAATTTTCGTAAAAATTGGCAAATGCAAAAATTGGCACTCCACCGACAACAAAGATGGCCGCCAATTAGGAACACTTGTACATACGACAACATGAATGATGTTATTGATCTTCTCATACATAAGGGTCATCACACTCAAATTTTTATAATTCGATGATCGAGCAACCACCTCTGGACCACTTAGTATGGATTAACCCAGGTAGTAGTTTCAGATTATAGTACCTCATTGGAGTGTTTCCAGTATATCAGTCCAAAATCAAGTAAGAATCGCTGTTTCTAACCTCTGAAAATATTTACATAATCCACTAGCCTGGATTCTCACCTCTAGTTTCTCAGTAGGATCTCGACTAAACTCTTTTAAAGTTTTGCGGTATGTTCAATGATTCAATCAATCAATCAATTTATTGCATCCGTTCATCGTCATACAACGAAATTGGACATGTCATTTATATCTATACCAGTATACATAAACATACATACTATTATTACATATAGATTCTTATGGTTTTACTAATTTACTTACTATACATTTAATTTTACGTATACGAATTATTTTCTACATATTCTTCAACCGAGTAAAAGCAATGTTCTATCAAGTACCTTTTAAGTTTGGATCTAAAGCTATTGACCGAGACCTGATTTTTTATACATGATGGAAGTAGATTGTATAATAGAGTACCTTTGTGCGTAACTGATTTATTGTATATATTTGTCCTATGTGCATGCAAGTGAATGTCGTCTTTACTTCTTGTGTTATAACTGTGAATGTCTTTGTTAACAATAAATTCACTACTATGTTTTTTCAAATACATTAATATTTCGAACAAATACATTGAGGGAAGAGTCATTATTCCAAGTTCCTTAAAAATATTTCTGCAAGAAGAGTTCCATTTTACTCCTGCAAGTATTCTTACTACTTTCTTCTGTAGCCTAAAGATAGCAATACTTTTAGGTGCATTTCCCCAGAACATCAAGCCATATTTTATTGTAGAATGAAAATTTGAGTAATATATACACTTAGCTGTTTTTACATTAATCTTATCTCTTACACATCTAATTGCATAGCATAGTTTGCTTAGCTTACTTCTTATCTGTTCTATATGTGGTTCCCAGTTGAAATTATTAGATATTTTAACTCCGAGAAAGGTAGCAGTTTCTACATATTTAACTGTTTTATTATTTATTTTTATTATTGCATTGGCTTGATTACTTTTACCATTGTTAAAATTTAAGGCACATGTTTTATTTACATTAATGATTAGGTCATTTTTATTCATCCAACTTGAAAGTTGGTTCATTGCCGTTTGGCAGTTTGAAGATAATTCACATTCATCTTTCCCACTAACTATTATGTTTGTATCATCTGCATATAAAGTCACACATGAACTATTAATATTTTCAGAAAGATCATTTATATAAAGAAGAAAGAGAAGTGGTCCTAGAATTGATCCTTGTGGTACTCCACGATTAATAGTTTCTTCACTTGACACACATTTTTGAATTTTATTTTTAACTATTCCTGTGATTTCAGTTACTTGTTTCCGATCTTTAAGGTATGATTCAAACCATTTATTTGCTAAGCCTCTAATACCATAGCATCTAAGTTTTTCTAGCAATATATGATGATTTACTAAATCGAAGGCTTTTGTTAGATCTAAAAATATTCCTATAGATAATTTTTTCTCATCCAGTAACTTTCTGCAGTTTTCTAGAAAATGAAAAATTGCTGTCTCAGTAGATTTACCTTTCAAGAAACCATGTTGTGTGTTGGTTATAATAGAATATTTATTAATGAAATCCATAACCCGATTGAACATTATTTTTTCCAGAATTTTACCTATGATGGGTAGCAATGATATCGGTCTATAGTTTTCTAGTTCATTGAGTTTACCTTTTTTGTGCAAAGGTTTAACTTTAGCAATCTTTAGTTTATCAGGAAAGGTTCCTGTGGCGATTGAAATATTTGAGAGATAACATAATGGTTTAGCTATATATTTGTAACAACTTTTTACTAAATTGTTAGATAATTCGTCCAACCCAGCCGAATTCGAATTTTTCATTTGTTTTATTATGATGATTATTTCACTCTCTGTTACTGGTTTCAAGAATATAGATTTATCACATTGCCTATGTAACAATGCCTATGTAAGATTTATGTAACAATGCCTTACAAGTGTCTCACCTTGCCGGTCATCGTGTGGTAGACAACTTCTTAGGAAGCTACTCTTTGTTGCTGTCACTTTCCTTTATATTATTTTGAACTTTCACCCAACATGATGGAAACCCGCTAAGAAATACATACGTACACATCTTGTATAAACTTGGAAAATGTTGTTGCCTGAAGGCAATTAGCTGCTGTAGTACCTACGAGGTTTAATGAATATGCACGACATGGCACGAATATAGTAAATGGATTGGGATTCTGAATTCTCGCATGTAGTCCTGCATAATGTCCGGCCATATTTGATGCATTGTCATACCACTGTCCCCTTACTGTCTTCTTCTATAGAAATGTATCAGGATGACAAGACATCCAAAACTTTTATTCTCTAAGTCACTTGTTGCATGACTACAAAGATTATATATATTTTCATGTATTAGATCAATAAATTAACTGCAAATTATTTTTAACAAATACCTTGTTTTACCACTCTTTACATTACCATGTGTTTTGATATAATTTTTTAAGAAATCGTCATATTCAGCTATAAGTTCAAAAAGTCCCATATAATTTCCATTCTCGTTCGAACCAGATGTTTCATTGTTTTTCCCACCTCGAAATGGCAGACCATGAACACCAGGAAATTTAATAATCCTCACAACTCGCCTTAATACTTGCTTCCAACATTTACTCTCCTGTAGATATTGTTAGTGTAAAGCAGATTTTTCCCAATGCACTTCCTCTCATTATAAATTTCTTTGTGCACTCGCGATGTTCATTACTGCGCTCAAGTTCGGTCAGTCGTGTTGCGTTTTTCCAATCACAAAAACCTAGTGATTACCCAGTATTTACCCAGCCTCTCTACCATGTAAAATTACCACATAAAACAAGAGTAGGGAACGTTGTTAAGAAGCAATTTAAAAGAAACGCATGATTTATATGAGATTTTTTAATGGTGGCAAAAGGGAATTAGGCAATTTTGACAGGTAGAGCATTTAAGCAATTTAATATGGGAAGGTTTCACCAAATAGTAAAGTTTTTAGTTGTCCCTCTCTTGAATGATATGGATTCGTGTTGCTGCAAGGTGGTCGCCAAATGACCACGTGGAACCAACCAGTCACTATCGGAGATCAAATCCAAAAAGACCAAGACAGTGCTCTCTTAATTGCTTTTGATTTGGCTGCCTTTCTGTCGTGACAAGTCACATCCACTGAATTACAAGAATTTACTTCATTACCTTCAAGATGAAGTTGACAAAGTCTAAGTTTTACACATATAGTTGATTTAATACAAAGCAGCTTAACTTCCTACTCAGCTTTGCAAACGTAGACAGGTACACGTACCAGAAGGTAACTCATCGATGACAAGGTACTTACTTCCAGGCCCGAAACCAGCCACAAAGGTTTGGGGGGGGGGGGGTTCAAGTCATTTAAAAATCTCTTACAAATATCTAAACTGCATTTTGTATTGAGGTCTGGAAGGACCACGAAAAGTTTAGGGGAGCCAGACCCCCTAGCCCCCCTCTAGTTGCGGGCCTGCTTACTTCTCAGTTCATTACTTCGTACTTGAGGCAATGGCAGGCGGGTTGAAGAACGTAGCCGACAATGTCTGAAGGTGGCATGACTTGAGAGCCAATAGAATAAAAACAACTGAGATAAATAAGATAACGTAAACAAAAGCAAATATAAAAACGTCGCGTGTGAGACTGGTGTAGCAAAGGGATAAAGGTATTAGGAAAAGCTACCACTGTTTATTACAAATATTTGTCGAGTATACAATTTCTTTATTAAATAGTAAAGTAATGAATAATTATTTCCTTGATGTTGATGTCAGCTGGTCGACGTAAAACAACAGGTTGATATGAATAGCCATCAGACAGTGAACTCTGCAAAGGTTGTTTGTCTTTCAATTGATGTATGATACGATTCCCAACGTGAATAAAAATGTCCTGGCGGGTCCTGAGTTCATCTCCGTTACATTAGTGTGAAAGAATTATCAGTTAGTTTACAAGGAATACAGAAAAATTTACCACTGTTTTCACAATAGAGAATCCACTCGCGCTTTTATTTATTTATTTATTTATTTATTTATTTTTACCTCTTCATGAGGTAACTTCGTGAAAAACATCTGTTCCGAGGCATGTTTTGTTTTATCATTGTAAACACGCTTTGAATTGGAGAAATTCAAGCTACAGATATCCCGCTACTTTGGCCAATTTCTAATTGTAGTGTCAATATCATTTGAAGATAACTGTAACCAGGGTCAGTAAAATTCATTTGATTACTTCCTTCTTTCTGAAAAATGAAGGAGGGGGAGGCGCTGTCTTCACTGTCTCTCTTATACGAATTTGTAGGGTCTTTCATGTCGAGAAGACACTGTTGCTCTATTAAAGGGATGTCAATAAAACAACCTGTTACATATATTTGTAGCTGACGAGGCTAAAGGACTCGATAATTTGACATCAGCATCAGGCATGGTCTCTAAATAGAAGAATGTATTTAATTTGGAGACTTTCTCAATATTTCCGAAACTTTTTTCGTTTTTATTTCTTCGTTTTTCGTTCATGCGCTCAGCACTACCTCTGTGCACTTTTTACGCTAAGATAGAAACGAAGAAAAAGAAACCGTGGGGTAACGAGTCACTTGGCACAATGATACTCTGAAGCCAATTTATCATTAAACAACTAAAACGAAGAGGATAAAATTAACTCATGAATTGTTCTTTTAAAGAAGAATATCCTCACTACAATAGCTGTCTTCTCTTGTACAACCGCGGCAAAATACCTGCAACATGAGGATGTAAGTTTACTGTGAAACTACGCCTAACAGCACAGGGAATGAACATAACGTCTAAGTGGAACGAATCACGCCAGGATAAACCTCGGCCTCCTCCCATGCACACTTATTTTGGAGCAAAAGACTTCCTCATTTCACAATAAACTTATATGCTCATGTTGCAGTTTTTTTTTTTTTTCCCGCGGATTGTACAGGTTTGCAATTCTATTACATTCCAAAAATCTCATATTTACGTTTTAACATATAATATGAAATTAATACCATTAAAGTTTCCTGCTTGTCTTCCTGCACAATCATTGAGAAATGAAGTGTTTACGTTCATCACCACAACACCAATTTCTTTGATAAATCTGTGAATGCAGAACATTAGACAAAATACCCTTCTTCACGAATATCTTTGTCGTAAATTAATGGCCTGTGAGCCACTGCACAGTATAGTTAAAAGCTAAATTCCGAATTATTTTCTGCATCCAGAAAAAATTTCATCGATTAACGATAACATTGCATGTTGTTGCTGCGCTATTATTATCTTGAGTGTAGCTAGTAAGCGAATTAAGGAACTTTGACAGGAGATGAAATGTAAATTGAAATTAAAAAGTTATTACTAATGCAGTATGTTTTGTAGCCCATAAAAACTCATCTCCAAACGATACATGTTTCTTTACAGAGAGAGACATTTCCCTCTCATCATCCAATAATTCTAACAATGAGTACAGTATTTTGACATTAGCCTATATTTGCATTTATACAAAAATCACTCGTAAGTCTTGCAATATTTCCACAACCCAAATAGCAGAAGCGTGTACATGCCGTCATCGATCATAAGTATAAGGTCAATCTTGCCGAAGAGGTAGTGTGGTAAGTAGGGCTGTGCGATATGTCGATATATCGATATCGGCTTATATCGAGAGCTCCTCCGTGGCTAAGCGGTTAGCGTACGCGCCTTTAGCGTGGGAGACCCGGGTTCGATTCCCGGCGGGAGCTCATGTGGTTCGGATTCCACGTTAATCAGTAGGTCCACGTCTCATATAGCCTCGCAAGACGTAAAACTCAAAATCAACTCAACGGCTTATATCGATCATCGATATATCGATTCAATATCGACATCAGAAAAATATCGAATGTCGATATCGAAATTTTGATATCGCACAGCCCTAGTGGTAAGCGGACTATTTAACACGGAGGCCTCCCCTCCGTCAGTATCTTCAGTCAGCTTTTAGTGGCAGTATCGATGTGTTCAACGTCTGATATGTGAAATATTACTCGGGCACAGCACTGCGGTAACAACCCAGAACATTCGGCATAACGCACAAATACACACGACTTGAAAAACATCACAAAATATCCAGCAATTTGATGGCACCAATCTGATGCCACATCCAGCATATAGTCCTAACTTTGCCCCTTCGGATTACTAACTTGTTTCAGTCAATGATGCACTTCCTGAAATCATGATGCTTCATCAACAATCAGGTTATCGAAACAGCAGTGGCTGACTCCTTTGCTTCTAAGGACAAGACGTGGTATCGAGGAACTGGCGGGAAGGTGGCTGTACACAGTCCAACACGAGAGGCCCTACTGTGAACGTTAACGTGCTTTCGTTGTACTGTAATAAATACATGTATGTTGTGTACCAGAATATTGCAAGACTTGTGACTTATCCTTGTATTTCATATATTCACAGTATATTACCGCATGAGCTATAAGTAATCTAATTTTCTGTAACCTCTCTCCATAACGAAGACCTCTCATTTACGGGCAAATAATCACGCCTCATCTCTATCCGTTACTCAGAGGTTTTGCTGTAGTACTTTCTGCACATTATATATTATAACTGTCGAAATAAAAGTTTACTCTAATTTGTGTCCATAAAAACAATGCCTTTGACATCTTAACACAATGGACAGAATGACAAAATAAAGTAACAGAATTCTACAAAGGAAAGGTAATGAAATTAGCTTAAGACAAAAATGGGCTCAAAGGATATAGAAATGGGCTGTCGGGATAACAAAAATAAGAAAGGACGGTTGAATTGTAAACCAGTCGCTGATTAACCCCTTGTGTACCAGTGACATCCATGCGGATGTCATTAAAATACTCCGTTGCATAATACCAGTGTCATGTCATGAAAACGTACCCTTTACTAAATGTTATATTAATCATTGAGAGGATGAATTCTTTTCAGTGGATGCATAGCACGAGTTAATTCTGCTATTTCTCCCTAGGTGGCAGCACCTGACTGACAGAAAAGAAAGAAGAAAAAAAAAACGTTTTGTCCCAGTAGATGTTAGGCCTAAGGGAGCATTCAATTACGACACACATGTGTTTTATTTTGTTGATAAACAATAAGCAAATTCAAGATGGTATTTCGACATCGGAAGAAAGAAACTGTCTTTGATCTCCGTTCAATGCTGCCACCCTGAAGCAGCACAAAATCCCTTTAGAACATCAAAATTTCTCTTTCTCAGTCCAAATTTTTCATAATGCAAATATATATTTTACCAGTAATATGAAACTCTCCTCGCACGTGCACAACAACCATGTCCTATATAACGGTCTAAACAGTCTTATAACAGTAAATAAAATCTGCTATTACAGCACGCACATAGGAAAATGACACCTGGAAAGCAAAGGGTTAATCCAAGCCAAGAAATTGCTGTTGTAAAGAATCTGTGCTTCTTGTCAACATAGCTTGGGATAGGTTATTCCTTGGATGATAATCATGTAATAATTAAGACATGTTTACTTCAGTACAAAATTATATTTCTACTTGACAAAGAAAAATGCACATATATATTCAAGGTAAAGACTATATTTATAATGTCCAAAATATAGCAGTTTCCTTTAGCTTTAAAAAAAAAAAAAAAAAAAAAAAAAAAAAAAAAAAAAAAACAGCTGAATCTTAATGAAAATTATTCAGTTCCACGTTGCGTATTGCATAGAACATAATGGAGAACATGTGACCTGCAAATAATACTTCAAAAATAATTAAAAATAAGTACGAAAAGAAGGAATAATCACAATTGAGCATCACAATATCAACAACAAAGATGTGACTAGACAATGACTAGCTACGATTTTTCTATGCCTCAAAAAAAGAGGCAAAAAATGTCTTTTCATGTGGGACACGTCTTCTTTAAATATATTATATATATATAGTATTTATATACAGTATACACACATGATTTTATATCTTACATACTTCTTTTTCTTTTTACATACGACAGCACTTTCATTCTGTCACCAAATCACTACCTGCAGCAAGCAGATAGATTGAAAAATTGCAGTGCATAAATACCTCGATTTCATTCGATAATGCAATAAAGTAATCCAAATAACATACACTTCGGAATGGCCATTTTCAGGTAAGATTCTAAAAACTGTTCTTCATAAACTGAATTTAATGTCACTTAAAGTTCACTTTTCTTTCCTTAATAATACTGTTTGGTACCACTTTGGCATTAATATAACATATGTATATATAGATATATTGATATACGCAAATAACAAATATTGCACGGGAGCTTTTACAGAGAAAGGGGACAAAATTTTTCTTTTGTCAATTATTATTAAAATGGTTTAATATATATGTATATATATAGCAGAGGGAAAATAGGGGAAAGCTGCGATGAAAAAGACGACAGCACTGATTGTGAGTATTCAACGAGTAAATTCACTGAACGTTGTGCAGTGGCATGGAAGATAAGATGTTGAATATCTCACGCATTTTACTCTAAGTAAATATCTTCTATTGGATAAGCGGTTTCAATGAATTTCTGGTAGAACCTCTGGAAGGCTCGTCTGAAAGAAAGAAAAAAATAAATTAAGTTTTATTTCTAAACATACAGGTTGAACTTATTTTTATTACACTACAAACAGCTACAGTGAACTCTCATTAATTTGAACTTGTATAATTCGAATAAATCGGAGTCAACTGGAGAGACCGACGACTCATTTGAAACTTGTACATAGGACAATGAGTGAAGCTGCGCTTGAATGATGGAGAAACCAGTAGTGTGGAGATTGGAAGAGGACTCAGACAAAGATATAGTATGTCGTCTATTATTCAACATTTACAGTGAATATTTAATGAAGGAAGCATTAATGGGAATTGGAGATTTCAACATTGGAAGGCAGATCATTTACAAGGTCAGGTATGCGGATCATAGGTTATTATAGGTGGAACCGAAGAAAGACTACAGGAGATGATTGACAAAATAGTTGATACTGGAAAAGTACACGGAATGGAAATCAACATTAAAAAGTCGAAAGTCATGAGAACATCCCGTGAAAACACGCCCTTACGGATCAGAGTAGAACAAAGAGAACATGAAGAGGTCGATAATTTCAAATATCTGGGAAATATTTTGACAAGAGACGCCTACTGCACCAAAGAGATCAGGTCAAGAATTGCCATAGGTACAGAAGCAATCAACAAGAGAAGATCACTCCTAACTAGTAGGCTCAATATTGGGTTTAAGAAGTTGGTCAAGTGCTATATATGGAGCATTAGACTGTATGGTTTAGAGATTTGGGCATTATGGAAGTTAGAGATGAAATGTTTGGAGAGCTTCGACATATGGTGTTGGAGGGAAATGGAGAATATAAAATGGACAGAGAGAGCAACAAACGAAGATGTTTTAAAACGGATGGGAGAGAAGAAGACACTTCTATCCAGCATCCTTCGTAGGAAGGCCAATTGAATTGGACACATTTTGCGAAGAAATTGTGTTCTTTATACTGCCATAGAAGGAAATATGGAAGGAAAGCGAAGAATAGGAAGAAGAACACAGCTGACTGATGATTTGAAAAATAGAAGAAAATATTGGAAATTAAAAGAGGAAGCTACAGATCGAGAAACGTGGAAGAAACATTTCCAGGCCCAAATCTAAAGCTGAAAAACAAAATCCTCATTAGTTCCAGGACCTGCCGAAATTCAGAATAAAAATAATAATAATAATAATAATAATAATAATAATAATAATAATAATAATAATAATAATAATAATAATAATAATAATAATAATAATAATAATAATGAACAGAGAAACAAACCAAACCACATATAAGGGAAACAAGAAATATCATGTGAAGTGCCACAAGGATCCGATTAGGGCTGCTATTTTTTCAAATTTTTCTTTATATATATATATATATATACATTAACGACCTACCAGGTAACCAGGCTCCAGCAGAACTATCTCTTTATCCAGAAGACGTTTATAGTAAAAGGAAAAACAAATGAGAATGTTGAAGGTAGTGCAAAATGAAATCCTTTGTAAACTATCTCACTGGATTAAAGAAAATAAGCTTAAATTCAATATTGAAAATACACAAGCAATTTATTTTTATTATATGCACAACAAACATACACACAGCCTGTATTTTAATTGAAAATAACGAAATAGACTATGTGAACACAACTAAGTTTTTAGGAATTTGAATAGATAAAAATCTCTCCTGGGATGTGCAAATAATTAAGCTTAGTAGAAGATTAAATCAAATTTATTTCGCAATTAAAGTACTTAAAAACGTTTTAAGAGAGTCTACTATAAAAACAATTTACTTTGGATTATTGCAGTCGAATTTAACATATGGCATTATATTTTGGAGAAATACACATAAAGCCAAAGTAATTTTCAAAATAGAGAAACGAATAATAAGAATGATGACAACTGCTAAACCAAAAGATCACTGCAAACCATTATTTAAAAAACTTCGTATACTCCCAGTACCCTGTTTGTATATCTTAAATTTACTGATATTTGTAAAGAGACACCTAGAGGATATCCTTAAGCGAGTAGAAGAGTAACATAATCATGATACAAGAAACAAACAAAATTTTTCTGTAGTAGAACACAGAACTGTATCATATGTAAAAGGCTGTAAATACGCGGATATCATGCTTTACAATAAACTTCCCGAAGATATAAAGGGTCAAGACTCTGCTGCTACATTTAAAGAAGACCTCTAGAAATATTTATTACAACAATGCTTTTACTCGATAGAGGAATACATGAATTGTTAACTGAATAGTTTTTTTTACATAATGTACAGTAAACCAATGTCATTACTTGTTTTTAGCATTAGGTATTTGTTTGAGGATTTCTAAATACACTGCAAGTAATAATTGCTTACTCTAACTTTATTTTTAGGATTTAGGATTTAGATTTTTGGGCTTTAAGCATCTAAGGCCATTTAGCCCGTCACGTTTGAGGGATGACGTCCCTCGGCGAGCACATTATCCGGGGAAAGGGGAGGAAGGAAGCAGCCTGGGATCTATAAGTTAGGTACCACCCCGGTATTCTTCTGGTGAGAATGAGGAAAACCTGATTTAGCATTTTACACTTTTTCGATCGAGTGCCCCCACCGGGAATCAAACCCGGGACCGCTCGAACTGAAGGCGAGAGCGTTAGCGACTACGCTACGCGGGGCCCACAACCTTTATTTTAAATAATAGTATCATGCAAAATGTAAGGTATAATAATAATATCATGTAAGATGTAAGACATAATTATTAACCTAGTGTGTGTAATTTACATTATTATTGTTTCTTTGACTTTTGTGTTTATATATAAATGACGTGTCCACTTCATGTGCATTGTCATACAGTGCTAAATGTATATATAAAAAAGGACGAAATAAATACAATACAATATTCCCCTTTAAAATTCTATTGAAAACAATGGTAAAAATTGTGAGTAAATCGAACTTCTGAACTTCTGTTTGGGTAATTTGAAGTAATTACCATAGCAAAATTTTAGTATTGGATAAATTGCAAACATAAAAATCAAGTTTTACCATATTTTCATTTACAAAGAGCTAGCTGTAGGGAAGAGTAACTCAAAAACACAACCAATCTGTTGATAGAAGATGAAGAGGAGATAAACAATAAAGTAAAAATATAGCATGTGCCAACCTCATCTTAAGTTTCTGAAATGGTTGAAAATGGAAGACTGATTGAATGTCAAACAACTAAATGTCAATACCTAAGTATGAATGTTATTCCTGTTGATACCTGCAGAAATAAATTACTATATTTGTATAGTGGATAGCTAAGCTAAATTTTCCAATTTTTCGGACTTATGTGACACTTGCAGGAAAGGGGTCTTGCAGTAACTTTTATAGCTTTGCGTAGAATTACAAAATATAATAATGTATTCCACTTTTCGTCTCTGAAATCTTTACCATAAACTTTTCCAATCATATTTTCTAATACACATTAAATTGCAGTTCTTAAAAATAAAAATAAATTCTACCTAGTCTTACCATAAATACTGGCCCAACTGTTGAGGGCGGCTGTACTTCTGCTCATACAAGCGACCGACGTCAAGAGCGGTATCGTGAAATGTGAGTCACTACTGGATGAGTTAAAGAAGTGTAAAGGTGTCAATTGTAACTGTTTAAGATCGAATGGGGTGAGTATGAAAATCGTGTGGCTATGATAGAGTTGCACAAAGTAGGAAAATCACCAGGGAAGATTTTCTAAACCCTTCAGAAGCTGCAAATTAGTAAGAAATTCGTTTACCGCACTATCCAGCGCTTCGTTGAGACTGAAACTGTGAAAGATCGCCCGCGGCAAGGAAGATCACGCACAATATGAACACCGGAACTTGTGAAACCAATGGGAAATCCAGTGAAGATATTGATATCCAACATTTCGAGTGAAGATCCTGCATTCATCTTCATGAATTGTGACGCGACCGAAGACCATGACACAGCAATCTCTGAAGATGAATGCAGTGTCCGCATTCGAAACAAGTCGTATGTCGATTTCTTCACCTGGCTGATACCCCGAGAATACTTATTAAAATCACGTCCCAAAGCTCTAGCTGTGTGAATGTCCACATTATCATTTGGAATACAGCGTCACTGCTCGGAAATAACAACTGGACATAAGATGCACATGATCCCCTAAAATGGTAACATAATCACGGGTAGTGAAGCGACCGATAACCGGCAGCACAGAATCCAATGAAGACAACGATGTTGCAACCTACAGCGTCACAGAGCCGCCATTATATTTCACTACGGATCACACGCTCCATTGGGCGTCTGCCATATATAAATACGGCCCATGTTTGAAATAAGGCGAAGGAAGACTCATCCGACCATATCATATATTTCCGGTCACCAGCGGTTGATGCATGTTGATGACATCATTGGCGTCGTGACGACCCCTTATCATCGGTTTTGTCCGTGCAACCTGATCATGTTTGGCGGGACCTGCCAGTAATTTTTTTTTTTTTCCGACAACTGTTCTTCATCAATGTGGCTTTGTAGCCCAACTACACGTTGGACACTGTTCCTCGGAACACACCCACCATACTTGCAACGCTCCTACCATATAACTCTGAGCTAATGATCCGCCCTCTTTGGAAATGAGAGAGGTCCTCCACTTTACACTATCGCCGTCTGCTTAGTTGACTGCACACTGCCGTCTACTGCTTCTCAAATAGTACGTAGTTTGCCTTACCGTACCATCACTAACAGCATGGCATGTGATTGCCAACCCAGATATCTGACATAATATATATATATATATATATATCAGAATTTTAAAAGACCAAACGATTGTTTCACTGGTTTATTATCTGGTAAACACGTAATATGGACTATTAATATTCACAAACGTAATATATTGAAAGATTATAGACATTTAAAATAACATCATTATTATCATTAATAATAAAAAAATAAAATAAAATGGGAAGCACATATTACCAACACAAATGAGAACTTACCCAACGGCTTCCGCCACTGGCCTCGTGGATTCTTCTCCGATGAAAACGTGGCACGCGAAACGTTGCAACTGAGGATGCTTCGTGATGAAACCAAGGTAGCGATGATCCCAAGGATGAAATCCACAAAATGATACATTTTTTAACGAATAGAAATAATCGTGACATGGAACGTGATTTGGCTGTAAACAAAAAGGACCAAATCAATTAAATTATCTTCGTAAATTATTTTAAGTAACACAGACTATAATAAAAGTATTAAAAATCATATTATCTAATTAACTCAATATTTAGTGAAGTATGTGATTAGTATTTAAGAGGCTTTGTATCGAACAATATACCCTTTAAGACTCTTACGTCACTTCCGATGGTTACCATGACAACGACCACATTTCTTTCGTAAATATGAGTTCCTTCTCCCCTCTATTATCATCAAACAACTTATAATAAGAAACAAGAATCACGAAAGTTTCCTGTGAAAGTTGGTACTCGAACAGACACTACCGTATTTTAAGGACTCTAAGACGCAACTTAATTTTTAAGCATTAAAAAAAAAAAAAAAAAAAAAAAAATCGCTGAGTTTGCGGTCTATATATTCTACTCTGTGGTTCTGAGTTTGTGATGGCGGAGCGGGAGGGAGACAGTGTTAGCAAGCTTGTGAACCCCCGCAACTCATGTTCGTAAGACATGTTCGTCGAATCGGTGCACTGCTGCTGCCAGTTTAATCCAATGTTGCCAGAGAGAGATAGGTTTCCTGCGGCATCGAATATATGACTATTTATAAGACTGATGGGAATTTTAAATCAAACACTGGATATTTTTATATTAATTTCAAGTATAAAACGCACAAGAATTTTAGAGGCAATTTTTCGAAGAAAAAAGTGCATCTTTTACTCCATAAAATACGATATTGCTCAACACCGAGAAAGCAAGCAAATTATCAATCTAATAATAATAATAATAATAATAATAATAATAATAATAATAATAATAATAATAATAATAATAATAATAATGAGTAGGTGGCAGAGAAATCGAAACTAATACAAACATTAATAACAAAATTTTAAAAAAATGCAGAACAAATGGAGAAAGAACACTATATAGATGATTACGAGAAGAACCCAATCAAGGACATAACCTATCAATTCACAAACCACATACAATGTTAACGTTGAATGTCAACGTGTATTATAATGTATAATCGTTAGGTACACAGTACTAAGTCACACAGAGAAAAGAAGACAGTGCCTAAGAGAAACTCTAGTTACTTCTTCCATAAAAGAATCGCCGGAAAAAATATAAACAAGAGTCTGTTTCAATTTTAGAAGCTTTGAAGCTTAAATTATATTAAACGATAACATTCCTGTTGTTCTATATGGTTGCGAAACATGGTCTGTATGGTTGCGCTTACTCTGACAGAAGAATGCAGCCTGAATATATTTGAGACCAAGATCCTAAGACGAATATTCGGACCCAAGAGAAAGGGAAAGGGTAACGGTGGAAATTTCATAACGAGGAACTACATAATTTATACTGTTTACCAAACATTGTTAGGGTCATCAAGTCTAGGAGGTTTACGTGGGCAGGTCATGTAGCCAGGATGGATGAAAGTAGGAACGCTTTCAAAATCTTGACTGGTAGACCCATAGGAAAACGACCATTAGGAAGACCTAGGAGCAGATGGGAGGACAACATTAAGATAGATCTCTCAGAAATAGGAATACAAAGTAGAAATTGGATCCAGTTGGCTAAGGACAGAAGTCAGTGCAGAGCTTCATTAAATCTCCGGGTTTCATATGTCATAGATTTAGTTACTTAGAACCTTTGCACCAAAATCCAAAATCTACTACATAGATATGAAACTGATTTTGTGCGGGATCAAATCACGGGAAAAGGACTGAACAGTTTGAAATGAATTTTTGAATCTAGTTATCGTCTACCTGACTGAGGTTTTATTTTGTCGCTTTGATTAAAATGTTTACCTTAAGGGAAACAGCGGGTGAAACAAAATTTACGCGAAAAATTTAGTATCTCAAACAGCTCAAGTTACGAAGATGAAGCTCATTATGTAAACTCATTAAAAATAAGCGGACAGATATTCCAGCTTTTTTGAAAATTCTGCTTTTAAGGAGGGGAAAGAGACCAGTTTCTAATTACTTCTGTCATATTCAAATCGACGTTGTGATCACATCACTATGCAGGGTTCCTACTGATCTGGAGAAATCTATTTCCGGGACTTTTCCCTGACCTTTGGTAGGAAATTCCTGACTTTCGTGACAGGTGTCGGATGATGTTGACATATAAATAAGGAATAAATAACGGTAGATATTTATATATGACAACATTTATTCTATAGAGACAAGTAGTAATCAATTGCTTATACGTATATTCCACTTACCTGCCATAACAATCTAAGTAACGTCCCATACTGTGATGATTAATATCTACGCACGAGCGCCTGACAATCAATTACTTTGAAGATATGATACTACTTACACATTCATTTAATAATGGCAAGGCTCGTTTAAAATATCCATACCCAGTTTCAACAAAGATATGTTATTTATCAAATACTACAATTATTATATTACCTACGAACATCTGACACTGAAACATACACTATATATGAGACATCTTATACATTCATCAATAAAGTGACAAGGCTACACTAAAATATCTACATGTTTCAATTAAGATCTCTTGCTTGTGCAATATTGCTTATTTCGCTTTTAATGTCTTAATTTGAGTTGTAAACTCCCTTTGCTTTATGTCTATGTATAAAATGGTTGAACATCTTAAAATGAATTTTAGAACATATTTAGTACCTACTTCAGCTTGTTTTTGTCATGTCACTGGTTAAAATACGTATACTGAGAAGGTTCGAAGTTCATGCCAAAATAGAATATCTTGTGGGTTTATATCATTATAGTTTCATTGAAATGTATATCTTAAGAAGGGGAACGGGTTCAAATATATTTCATAAATCTAATCTTATCATGTGAAGAATGGAAAGTTCAGATACTCTGATTCAACTTAATCTTCATATGAGTTGAGTTGATTTTGAGTTTAACGTCCCGTTCAGCAGCGAGGCTATATGAGACATGGACCTACTGATTAACGTGGAATCTGAACCACATGAGCTCCCGCCGGGAGTCGAACCAGCGTCTCCCACACCAAAGGCGCGTACGCTGACCGCTTAGCCACGGAGGAGCTCTTAATCTTCATATGAATAACTTAACCTGGTGAACAGTCACAGGATACATGGTCGAAACTTTACAAGAAAACTCTTACAGACGAAATCAACAAAGTAACTCTTTCAAGTTAACCTTCCAATAATTTGATTTACATGATTGGCGACAAAATTTACGGGGAAAAATTCCCTGTTTTTAACCGGTTTTCCAGTATAATTTTTAAAATTTTCCTGAGAGCCACACACAGACCTTTCCAAGTTCATGGAAAAGCAAGACCAAGAAAACAGACAACGATGATACATAAATAATATAATTATTTAGAGAAATGAATAATATAAAATCAAATAAATTATTATGAAATTACAGAACATTAACCTAATAGAAATTCCTGTACAAAGCAAGAAATTAAACATTTTCCATGAAATATATTAATGAAAGAAGGAAACTTGGGAATTTTTTACACAACAGATCCTCTGCAGGTGTGAATTCTATAACGCACAAAGAGTGAAAAAGTGAGTGACTACCCAGTGCACTTCAGCGTAGTAGTTATCGTATCGACACAGTATGCCAAAGATCCCGGGTTCCAGTCCCGGCCGAGTCACTCACTTTTACACTCTTTGTGTGTTATCTTCCCAGAAACTTTAACCCATAACGTTAGAAAGTTTCGCCACATGAAGAAAAAAGTCACAGTGAGACACTCACCGAAAAAGGTTGGATGTACGTACATAAAACAGGCTGTTCTATATTAACAACATTATCATTAAGTATTCTGCCTTTCGGCAGGTCCTAGAACTTAAAAAAAAAAAAAAAAAAAAAAAAAAAAAAAAAAAAAAAAAAAAAAAAAAAAAAAAAAAAACTGGAAATGTTTCTTCCACGTCTTTCGATCCTTAGCTCCCCCTTTTCACTCCCAATATCTTCCTCTGTTCCTCAAATCATCGATCAGTTGCGTTCTTCTTCCTATTCCTGACTTTCCTTCTATGGCGGTATGAAGAAGACAATTTCTTCGCAAGATGTGTCTAATCCAATTGGCCTTTCTACGAAGGATGCTGGATAGAAGTGTCCTCTTCTCTCCTATCCGTTTTATAACATCTTCATTTGTTGTTCTCTCTGTCCACTTTATCTTCTCCATCTTTCTCCAACACCACATTTCGAAGCTCTCCAAATATCTCTTCTCTAACTTCCATAATGTCCAAGTCTCTGAACCATACAGTCCAATGCTCCAAATATAGCACTTGAGCAACTTCTTCTCAAGTCCAATATAAAGTCTACTACT
Organism: Thermobia domestica; assembly: GCF_964235325.1. Classification (NCBI taxonomy): domain Eukaryota; kingdom Metazoa; phylum Arthropoda; class Insecta; order Zygentoma; family Lepismatidae; genus Thermobia; species Thermobia domestica. The sequence goes on from NC_137463.1 coordinate 4,386,624, forward strand.
TAAGAGCGATCTTTTCTTGTTGAATGCTTCTCTGATTATGACAATTCTTTACCTGATCGCTTTGGTGCAGTTAAGAGTCTCTCGTCAAAATACTTCCCAGATACTTAAAGTGATCAACGTCTTCAAGTTCTCTTTGTTCTACTCTGACCCATAAGGAAAGTGTTTCTTCGATATATTCTCATGACTTTCGACTTTTCGATGTTGATTTCCATTCTATATAGTTTCCCAATATGAACTAGTTTGTCAATCATCTTCTGTAGTCCTTCTTCGGTTCTAGCTACGATAACCGTATCATCTGCATACCTGATCTTGTTAATGATCTGCCTTCCAATCTTGAAATCCCCAATTCCAATTTCTTCATTAAACATTCGCTTTAAATGTTGAAAAATTGTGTCATGTGACTCCTCTTCCAATCTCTACACTATTGGTTTTTTCATCATTCAAGCGCAGCTTCACTCGTGTCCTACGTACAAGTTTCGAATGAGTCGTCGGTCTCTCTAGTTGACTCCGATCTCTTTAAGTATTTTCAAAAGTTTCATCCAATTGACCCAGTCGAAAACTTTTTGCCAGTCGATGAAGCATAAACACAACTCTACCTTTACTCGTTCTGATACAACTCTCATCAACCCAGTGCCTAATATTAACATCATTAACAACATATCTTAAGAATAAAGTCAATAGCATTATGTAATTATGTAATGCATTTCACTTCTCCAAACGCTTTATTTGCTCATCAATATTACGCATATCTTCCATTATTTTAGTCTTCTTAGCTTCAAGCACGTTCAGAATGATCATCTTCGTTGATTTGTTACTTCTGCAAAACGACTGTGAGCATTTCGTGCATAATTAAATAATTGATTTCATTACAGATAGCTTCTCAAGGTCACCAGAAGACGCTACTGTATCGTACACAAGTCTGGACGCTACTCAAGTTTGTTCCTTTAAATAATCCGCTACACATTACACACTGATTGAAAACCCTCTTTCTAGATTTCAATTTTCATGAGAAAAATCAAGACAGTTTTAACATCTCTTAAATCATTGCACTTTGAAGTATCCAAATTATTTAGCCAAAAGTCATCCAAACGCTGACCAGTTCTAGAATAATGACGCATGATTGCTTTACAATTTTGATTCGAATAAAATTCCTTGATCTGTCTCACAACTCTATCTATACTACCGATATGAAACTGATTGTTTTCAACTAGTTCATGCGATTCACTCCAACATCAGATCCAGAAACATTACGATCCAAACACAAAAGAGCTCTATTCAATTTATAATTTAAAGGTGACTTCTCCAAAAAATACAAATCTGTTATTGGCTGACATTTCCTAAAAGCAGCATATGCAACGAAAACCAATATTAATGTTTTTCACAGGAAGATTACCCTTCTTTTCCATATCAGTTGGTATACATGAAGTTGAACAACTTAAAGCTTCTGCTCTTCCTCAGGGACATACAATGGCTTAATTCCCTTTTTTACAATATGATCACACACGTTTAGTATCAAGAGTATCATTTTAAGAATATTATGAAAATATTATTAGCACCGATGTTCACTTGCTGTTCCCAGTATATTGTAGGTTACTCCTATTATTTTATTAGGGTGCATCATTTGTAATGTTCAACCGTGATAACAGAGAAACCAAAAAAGGGAGAGAGAAACTTTGCACGAAGCAACTATATGAAAGGGGACATCTTTGCATGTATTAAACACAAGCACACAACAAACAGCGTTGCCAACCCAATAAAAGTTGTTTTTTTAAATGGCACAATGTCAGATGATTACATATTTCAAATCAATATATCAAATGAAAACTTCAAATACCACGTTTACAATGCAGTGTTGCACTCTAAGGATGTTATAGTATCACAAATATCCGAAGTTTGGAAGCCTCTATCACACATACAGCACAACGGAAATTAACAGCATAATGCACGTCAAAAGTACCTTAGCGTTGGATGCCATGGTCATGGAATAAGCTCTTTCGAATCAATAGAAACTAACTTACAAGGGCTTCCAATTTTTTTTTTTTTTTTTTTTTTTTTTTTTTTTTTTTTTCGAAAGGTTCCGATAAGTATCATATCTAGTTACTCGTATGGTTTGCAATTGACCAACAAATCATTTTGCCGTTTGCAACACTTCGATATCAAACCGTTCTGGAGATATGATAAACATTGATAAAGTTCGCAACATTGCTGAAAATGGCATATTTGTGAAAATATTTATAATGATTGTTGTTTTCCTTCTCTTTTATAGTGTTACAGCAATAGCTTTTAGCAGGAGCGGATTAAGGGCGGAGCCAATAGAGCCTAGTCTCCGGGGACCCCAAAAATCCCACTCTTTAGTACTAAAATATAGCAATCAACTTATAGGCATCAGACCCATGCTATTTTTTCCGCTGGCAGTATCGCTAGAACTAAGTCTTCTTCCACCAGAATCTTTACAATACTTATTTTGTTGTGTTGACCATTTGGCTTGTGTTTGGCATTTGTGTTCCACTTCAGTATATGAAAACTTAACTGTTAATAATAAATGTAACTAAACTAATTATTGTAAACTTGGAGCACATTAAAATATAATAGCATAGTTCTCGGCGTTTCGATAAGCCAATGAGGCTCTGGGAGTCAAAGAAAATTTATGTGCTGGAATTATTCGTAACGTAAGGCCCCCTTGAAAAGTTGACTCCAGGATCCCAAAAGCCTTAATCCGCTCCTGGCTTTTAGTAGTTGTAGTTACAAGTTTTCGTAATTACATGATTCAAGCAGTGTTGCAAACATCAGCTACACTTTTCATATCTCCGGAACGGTTTGAGATAGTGAAGTGCTGTAAACGGCAAAATGACTTGTTTGCCAATTGCAAACCATACCAAGTAACTAAATATGATATTCGTCTCAGTATATGTTTTCGAAATAAAACCTTTCGAAAAAAATTAGATTTTCAAGCCTTTGTAACTTTGTTCCTATTCATATGAAACAATAGCATCCAACGCTAAGGCACTTTCAATGTGCATTATCCTGTCTATCTCAGTTGTGCTGTATGTGTGATAGAGGTTTCCAAACTTGAGATGTTTCTGATACTGTAACATCCTTAGTTTTGCAAAATCGAATAAAAAACGTGGAATTTTAAGTTTTCGTTTGACATGCTGATTTGAAATATGTAATAATTTGACGCAGTGCCATTTGAAAAAAAACAAACAAAAAAAAACATAACTTTGTTGGGTTGGCAACACTGTTTGTTGGGTGTTTCTATTTAATACATGCAAAGATGTCTCCCTTTTTATAGTTGCTTCGTACAAAGTTTCGCTTTTCTCCCTTTTTTGGTTTCTCTGTTATCACGGTTGGACATTATAAATGATGCACCCTGTATATTTATATTTATATCTATATCTATATCTATATCTATATAGTAGGTATGCAGTCCGATACTGATCAACTCATTGCTTTTTATATCATTTCTTATTGCTATCCATCAGCTAGACTTAGTTTCTTTATTATTTGTTCTTAATGTCTTTTTACTTATATCTTAAGCTCGGAATAGCCGAAGCAAATAAATCTATAAGTTAGAATGTTATACTTGATCAAAGAAGGGTTTTACCTACTTTTGGGCCACCCTGTATACCTACACACACACAAACACACACACACACATATATATATATAGTGTTAATGAACTATACCGACAAACTGTAAGAGGTGATTCCTTACTTCAAAATAAGAAAAAAGTTCATATGGTGAAAGTGCATAGTTTCAAAGCTAGGGCTGTCCAAAATCGCGAACAAGCCAAATTTCAAGGGGCCCTATTTCGAATTCGAGAGACTGCGGATGGTAGTCCTTATCAACGTAAAGGAAGTCATGCATACGCAATCCAAAAATTCATATTTCATTAATGTTCAATGGGTGTGCAGAGTATTCCCTGCAGGGTGAAATTCTCAGATATGCCATCAATCGAATTTTGAGATATGCTCTGACTTTATGATTGGTCCAAAGCAGGAAAACGATAAGCCTTGATAGCAGTGAACACGGAATCCTTTGGCGCGATGTCGGAAGTGTTAAGGATCGTCAGCAGCACGGTCTCTCGCACTCGGGAAAAAGCATGGTGCGACGTTTACTTTCACGCTTATGAGTTAAGAAAGCGTGAAATATTCCGTGACGAAATACATATCATGATTGATGAAATATGCACTTTTGGATTGTGTATACGTGGCTTCCTTTACACTGATAAGAACCGCCATCCACAGTTTCTGGAATTCGAAATAGGGCCTATTGAAATTTAGCTTTTTTGCGATTTTGGACAGCCCTAGCTCTGAAACTATGCACTTTTTCGCCATAGGTCCATGTGAACTTTTTTCTTATTTTAATGTGAGGAATCGCCTCTTAGAGGTTGTTAGTATAGTTCATTAACACCCTGTGTATATATATAAACACTAAGATTAGTGCACTCACCTACTACTTATATCCTTTTTTAACATATACATTCTTCTTAATTGGATTTGTAGTTCTAATCACTTGCGAGATTTATTAAATCAGTATTATAAACCTAATTTTTGTATGCACACCCTTACTGCATTTTTTTTTTTTTAATTTAATGTATTCAGAATGTATTATGTATATTAAAAATACAAGGTGTGGCTATTATTTCCAGGACTGCACTAATAACACCAGAACAGATTATGTGAAAAACGTATCCTTTTAGTATGTTTCGAAGTAATCCGCACCTGACGTAATACACTTCTGTGCTCCACTGTATAAGTTGTGGAAACAACTTTTAGTCCTCTTTCGTAAGGCTCTTCAATGTCGACATCACGTGGTTATTGATGTCTTCAACATCCACAAACCATGTTCCTTTCATCACAGTTCTGAGTTGTGTGAACCAAAATAAAAGTATGCGGGGGCCAAGTCAGGAGAGTATGACGGATGATGCAGCTCCACGACCTCATGCTTGGCAAAAAACCGTTTGCTGGCAACGCAATGTGGGGCGGGCATTGTCGTGCAAGAGAAACCAACTCCCATTATGTCGAAATCTGGGACGTACTCTGCGAATTCTTTGTCGGAGTCGGGCAAGAATTTCTGCGTAATACTGTCCTGTAACAGTCGTGCCAGGTGGAACAAATTCATGATGAATAAATCCTTCACTATCGAAGAAAGCGATTAACATGACTTTGACCTTTGATTTTTGAAATCGAAACTTCTCTGTTTAGAGGAGCTGGGAGAACGCCATTCTGCATTTCGTCTCTTGGTTTTAGGGTCGTATTTGTAGCACCAAAATTCGCCACCCGTTACTATCTAATCCAGGAAAACATGGTCAGCGTCAGCATTGTGGATGAGTTCACCACACGCATTCATTCTAAGTTGCTTTTGTTCGTCCGATAAACAGTGCGAAACAGACCATGTGTTTCCCTAGGTCTTGCGTCAGAATTTGGTTAACCATTTCTTTGTCGATGTTCAGTTCACTGGTCAGTATTCGAATAGGCATTCGCCGATCCGATGTTACAAGCTCGCGAACTTTCTCAATTGTTTCAGGCGTACGCACGGAAATCGGCTTTCCGGTGTGGGCGTAATCTTCAATACTTTCGCGCCCGTCCCGAAAACGTCCATACCATTCAAATGGTATGGGATAATGCTTGCTCACCATACACTTGCTTCAACATTGCACGTGTTTCTATCGCACTTTTGCACAGTTTGAAGCAGAATTTGATGTTCACCCTTTGCTCCATTTCTGCACTTCCACAACACCACTTTATCACTTCGACAACAATACTGCACCAGATACGTTTCCACGCGTCTTTCCCACCCAAGCTCTTGTTTTCAACTGGCGTGAGCCTCGGGGAGCATGTGCAGATGTGCTACCTTTCGGATACCAGCAGCGCCTCTCTCGGGCGAGTGTTCGGTTTCGTGCTGTGACGTCAGTCTTGGATACTAATAGTCACACCTTGTATTCCATATATGTATACTTACCGCAGGTTTGCTTTTATCCACCATCCTAATACCCTGATCCGACACTTCCAGAATGCATGCGTGAGGTTTCTGTGATCCGTAGTCCCCTCGTTCGACGATCTTCTTAACAGCCTGACAAAGCACTTCGTTTCCTTTATGATATAGCGTTTCAATTGATCCCAAATAACTTAAAAGATACCGTTCTTTCTTCACTTTCGTCACATTCGGATCAAAGTCACTGTAGTCCATATCAACTACATATGCCGAAGGAAATATACCCTGTCTCCCCGTTCGTAAATTGACTCCTGAAATTAAAATAAAATTTAAAAAAAAAACTATATAAATCTCGAGTCTACGTATAAATACTACTACACTAGAATTATTTCTCTAAGTTATAAATGAATATTTACAGGCTGAAATATGAGGTGAAAGACCATAGCTAGTCACCCATTCATTTGCTGAAATGAGATCACGAACTCCAAACTAATCACCCATTTATTTGCTAACAAGAAACAATGAACTCCAAACCCATCACCCATTTATTTGCTGAAAAGAGACACTGAATTCCGAACTAATTACTTATTTATTTATTTTATCTCAAACATAGGCAAGATATAATTAGCTCTTTATTTATTCAGCTGCACAAATTGTGGCATAATTATGTAGAAAGCAGGGGGAAGACTGTAATTCAACTATTATTACATGTTTCTTCTGAATCTTGGAAATACTGTACGAATTCGATATGATGGAGGCCGAAGAGAAAGGTCTACTTTAAACCGCTTGATTTGAGATTTCTAGAAATTAAATGTACTCCAAATTCACAAGTTAGCCAATCCAAAAGTACGAGAGTTACCCAAATCCGAATATGCCAATTAATCTGCTTTGCACGGAATCAGAACGGGAACTTCACCTAGTTATGAAATGTAACTAATTAGTGAGTAACCAATATTGGCATTTTGTTTAATAATATGATCAAATTTATCTATAGCATTACTTTAAAAATTAACCAAACCAAAAACAGTTCCAAGTACTACGACGTTGCAAATCTGAACAGAAAGTACATAATAATTAAAATATATAGTTTACTTTATGACAGAGTGCACACAGAAAAACATTCTCAACACTGAAACCTACTTAAAGTTTCGTAGATCAAAGAAACATCATTTCCAATGTATATTTTTTGATAATTTATAGAGAGTCGTTATCAAGAGTACAAGAACGAGGTAAGTTGATTTTAAAGGAGTAAAGACAAAATTTTATAAGAATTCAACTATTATACCAACGCCGCAATACAAATCAATTCCAATTGTACACTAAAATAATAATAAAATAAAGTACGGTAAAATATAATATAAACACTGCTTTTTACTGGGTGTTGCGTTGGAATTCTATGGTAGTATGATTGTTAAATTTAGTAAGATCTTATATTTACACTCTTTCAACCATTTTATCTTCCTTTCGTTTCTTATTATCTTTGATAATGATATGCACATTAGCAGTTGAAATATATATCAGGAACCATGTTCCTGGAACGAAGGGTCGGTGTCAAATATAGAAGTAGGCGTGGACAAAATAGAACAGGTGACTAGTTTTCGATACCTGAGTAGTATTACTAGTGATGATATGAAATGTGAACGTGAAGTAAAAGCAAGAACAGGAATGACAAAAGAAGCTTTTAGGAGGAAGAAAATTCTATTTTGTGGGATCCTGAATAAAGAGCTGAGAAAATACTCATAAAATGTTTCGTGTGGAGTATTGTACTGTATGGATCAGAAACATGGACATTATGCAAAAAATTACAAAAAACGGCTGGAAGCTTTTGAAATGTAGGTGTGGAGAAAAATGGAGAAAAATAGCTGGATTGAGTGGAAAACGAATGAGAGGGTGTTACAAATGGTGCGGGAGAAAAGAACAATTTTAGTTATTATTAAGAAGAGGACGAGAAATTGATTGAGACACTGGCTAAGGAGGAAATGTATCACGAAGGACGTGCAAGAGGGTATGGTGGAAGGAAAGAGAGAGAGAGAGACGAAGGGGACTACAATTAATGGACGATTTAGGCGGCTAACGCAGGTGGGGATCGACTGACTCCCGGGATAAGGAGTCAGCCTCTACCAAGTGTAACGGCCTTTTCGGAGGGCGGATAAGCAGGTGGAGGTCAGGACACCTTCTTGTTCTTAGGAGGGGAACTGTCCTAAAAGGCGGATGAACCATCAGGTGGTCAACGGCATGGAGATGTGGAAAGGAAAGGGAATACTACCACATTATCTTTTTCCCAGAAGGGACGAAGGAAGAGAACAAATATAATGATGGTTCTTCCTGACGTAAAAAATTCTGGAGGTAAAATAGTCCCCCGTTCGAATCTCCGGGTGGAACTACTCCGGGAAGAATCATCAGAGGAGAAAATAATAATAATAATAACTTTCATTTCAGCATAGGAACCTGGAACGTACGGACTTTACGACGTATGGACGGATTTGAAAATTTAAAAGTGGAAATGGACAAATGTAAAGACACATACTGGGCTTAAGTGAAGTGAGATGGCCAGGAAAAGGTGAGACAATATTGGGAAATTACACAATATTCTATTCGGGTGGCGTTAAGGTGGCGAGAATGGTGTTGCGATAGCAATGGAGAACGAAGTAGCAAGAAGTGAAACCAAAGTGGAACGCTGCAGTAACCGCTTAATGTTTGTAAAACAAAGTACAAAACCAGTGGATATTGTGGTAATACAAGTATATATGCCAACAAGCGACCATGATGACAATGAAGTAGAAGTACTATATGATGAGATTAGCGAAATATTGCACCAGGAGGGAAGAGGTAAGGTCAACTTTGGGAGTAATGGGAGACTTTAACAGTGTAGTAGGAGAAGGAGCCGCAAGTAAGGTGGTAGGACCATTTGGACTAGGTAGAAGAAACGAACGGGGCCAAATGCCTATCGACTTCTGCAGGCAAAAGGATATGGTGGGGACGAACACGTGGTTTAAGAAAAGAAAATCCAAGCTGTACACATGGAAAAGTCCACAGGAGATAAGAAACGCTACCAAATCGATTACATTCTTATGAAGCAACGTTTCAGGAATAGTGTACAAGACGTAAAGACACTACCAGGAGCGGATATCGATTCGGATCACAACCTCCTAGTGGCGGAAACGCAAACCTGGTTAAAGACAATCAAGGAAAGTGAGAGGAGAAATCGAAAATGGAACTTAGCGTCTAAGAAGTATGGACAAATTCTGTGTGATTGGCGATATGGTAGACAATGCAGAAAATAGTTGAGGAAAAGTTAAACAGACTCTACTTGACACACTCCACAATAACAATGGCAGAATGGAAAGAGCATCGAGAAAACCATGGATAACTGAAGCGATGTTTAAGAAAATTGAAGAACGCGGAAGGGCGAAAAGCACGGACATCAAGAAATACAGAAGGCTGAATAATGAATTGAAAAGAAAGACGGACAAAGCCAAAGAGAAGTGCATGGACCAGATATGTGAAGAAATAATGGAACTTCAACGGCGCGGCAGATATGATCTGATGTATCAGAAAGCACAAGAATTAGGAGGGAAAGCTAATAAATGCATACGCACATTTGGAATCGAAGATCAGCAAGGTCATGTAGTCACTGTCCATCAAAGGATTCTTATAGTTTCGGAGGAATACATAAAAGATCTATATGACCAGAAGAATCGCCCCAAAGATATTGCGTTTGAAGCAGAGGAAGAGGTGGATGATGAAAAAGGACCCAGCATATTGAAAAGTGAAGTAGTACCACCCATCAAGGACATGCGAAGGAGAAAGGCCACTGAAGACGACGACATACCAATAGTTTACTCAAGGGATTAGGACACAATGCATTGAAAGTACTGACTTCCCTTATTAACAAGATCTACCTGAGTGGAGAATGGCCAAAGGGTTTTCTTGATGTTACAATGATTGCATTACCATAGAAAAAGGAAGCAAAGAAGTGCAGCGATCACAGAACTATTAGACTTATTTCCCACATGGAAAGATAATTGCGCGACATACAAAATAGACGACTGGAAAATAAGATGGAAGAGATGTTGGAGGAAGATCAGTGCGCATTCCGGAAAGGAAAAGGCACCAGAGATGCCATTGGGTTGATGAGAATTATCTCAGAACGAGTTCTGGACGTAAAGGAAGAGTTGTGTTTCTGCTTCATAGACTGGCAACAAGCTTTCGACAGGGTCAATTGGACGAAACTTTTTCAAATACTTAAGGAAATAGGGATCAACTGGAGAGACGGACGGCTCATTCGCAACCTGTACATGGGACAACAAGTCAAGATACGCTTGAATGAAGGAGAAACCAATAGTCTGGAGATTGGAAGAGGACTCAAGACATGGATGTAGTATGTCGCCCCAATTATTCAACATTTACAGTGAATGGTTAATGAAGTAAGCATTAACGGGAATTGGAGATTTTAAGAGTGGAGGGCAGATCATTAACAAGAACAGGTAAGGAGATGATACAGTTATTATAGCTAGAACTGAAGAAGGACTACAGGAGTTGATTGACAAAATAATTGACACTGGAAAACTATATGGAATGGAAATCAACATCGAAAAATCGAAAGTCATGAGAATATCACGTGGAAATTCGCCCTTACAGGTCAGAGTAGAACAAAGAATACTTGAAGAGATCGATCATTTCAAATATCTGGGAAGTATTTTGGCGAAAGACACGTACTGCACCAGAGAGATTAGGTCGAGAATTGCCATAGCCAAAGAAACATTTAGTAAGAAAAAAATCACTCTTAACTAGAAGCCTTAATATTGGCCTAAGGAAGAAGTTGATCAAGTGCTATGTATGGAGCATTGGACTTCATGGTTCCGAGACTTGGAAATTACGGAAGTTAGAGAAGAAATATTTAGAGAGCTTTGAAAGAAGATGGTGTTGGAGGAAGATGGAGAAGATAAAATGACAGAAAGAGTAACAAACGAAGACGTTTAAAAACGAATAGGAGAGAAGAGGACGTTTCCAGCCACCATCCTTCGTAGAAAGAACAATTGGATTGGACACATCTTGCGAAGAAATTGTCTTCTCATGTCGCCATAGAAGGAAAGATGAAAGGAAAGCGACGAGTAGGAAGAACATAACTGATTGATGATTTGAAAATATAGAAGAAAATATTGGGAGTTAAAAGAGGAATCTGAAGATCGATGAACGTGGAAATCCAATAGTTCCAGGACCTGTTAAAAGGCAGAATACTTAATAATAATAATAATAATAATAATAATAATAATAATAATAATCAAAACAAAAAAATCGTACGTGAAGATGAAGAGGTTATCGGAAGACCGTAAAGCATGAAAGATTCTCAGTAGCAGCAAGTGACCTGCCAATAATGGCAAAATACCTATGATGATGATGATGATGACGTTTCTTGAATCTACATAATTACAAATATTTTTAAATCCACTGAAAAGGTTTGTGGCTCACTGAAATGTTCTCACCAGAAAGCAATGTTTTAAATATATATATGAAAAAAAATGAATGACTTTTTTGTCCAGTTGTGTGGGAAAGAAGCAATTCCCACTGAAGAAAGAACTTAATTTGCGTCGCAGAACAAAGTATAAACTGAAAATAATAATTACTGTCTTTACGAAATATACAGAGCGTCCATAAAAATTAATTCTGAAGCGGTGGCGGTTATACCATTTCAGTTTAGTAGGTTTCTTAATGCAGAATAGAAACTACAGTTTAGTGAGTTCTTTAATAATACAGAACAGAAACTGCCTCCTTACCTTCACACCATAAATCATCCGCCTCTTTCTGCATATAAATTGGATCACCTATTTCGATTTCGATTTCATCATGATGTCGAGGCACGAACTTATGAAGCCCTCTGTGAGTAGCCTCTAGAAGTTCTAGATGAGTGAAAGGCACTCCTCCACTCGATGGGGAAGTAGGAGATAACGAACCTGCAAAAGGGGAAAAGAAAAAGCTTCCATTAATTAAGAAAAATTACGTCGTCCTTTAACCTTTAACATGGTGGCGACAAAAATTACGGGAAAGAATTTCTTCCTGATTTTTCCCGGTTTTCCAGAACATTTTTGCTGATACGTAATTAGCCACATGACTGTTTCATGTTAAAGGACAAACAAAGACAAAAAAAAAAAAAAAAAGTCATGATGATACATAAGTCATGTTTCTCCTTAATTAACAAGAATAATTAACCCGCGATCAGTCGCGCCTTATGGAGTAACGCCATCTGTCGCGTGTATAGATTTTTTCTAACACACCATTTTATCTTTAATGCAAACACGAAATCCATTCCGGTATAGCTGCCCAATCCCTACCAATTGTACCAAAACAACAATGCATGAGATGGGGAGGTATTTTAAAAATAACTTCAGTGAAAAAAGAGACGAAAAAAGTTATAGCTAAAAGTGTATTATTGTTAGATTTTTTTCTAACGGCAGGACCGATCGCGGGTTATAAAATAAAAACAAATACAGCATATATTATTATGAAATTATATATCACTTGCCTAATAATAATTCCTGAGTAAAAGAAGAAATTAAACAACTTCCCTGAAACTTCAATCTGTAACTTCAGTCATATGATGAAGGTTACGTCACATATGAAAGGATAAAGTCACTCATAGAAAAAGGGTGCATGTATGTACATAAAACTAACCGGTATACCGACATATCTTTAGAAAAATACAATAGTAATAAACAAACGCTGTCTTTCCTTTTCAATATTTTAGTCTTCTTAGCTTCAAGCCTGTTCAGAATGATCATCTTTATTTTTCTTATGTTCAGCCTCTTTTCTTTTCTTTTCCTCTTGCTCACGTCGTTGATTTGTTATTTCTACAAAATGAGCATTGAGCATTTCGTGCATAGTGAATCATGAATTTGCTTATGGAATAGATTCTCAAGGCTACCGAAAGAACCTACTGAATCATACACAAGTCTGTGTGCTACTAAAGTTTGTTCCTTTAAATTACCTGCTGCGCGTTCCACATTGATTGGAAATCCCTCTTTCTAAATTTCAATTTTCATGAGAGAAGTCAATACAATTTTAACATCTCTTAAATTATTGCATTTTCAAGTATTCAAATTATTTAGCCAAAAAAGTCAGCCAAACGCTGACCAGTTCTAAAATGTTAAATTATAACCGTTTTACAATCTGGATTCGAAAAAAAAAAAAAAAAAAATGTAACCGCTACACAACTCTACATGCTCCATTGCCATTTAACTCGTAGGAAAACTAAATATTCTCCAAACGTATTGGAACGAGCTAGTTTCATCTTCAGTGGTAAGGTAACAAACATAAAAACGGATGAGAGAAATATGGTATAGGAAATGAAATACATACCACCAAATGAGTGTAACGTAAAAAATGAGTAGTAAAAAGAAAGAGCAGAGCACAGTGGACGAAAGAAAGAACTGAGCTTGAATGAAGAGTGGTGTCTATGTTATGTCACTGTTGCGAGAACAAAAATACAAAAGTAGGTAGTAAGATTATTTCAATGTTGCCAGATTCCAAATTTGCCAGAAGCCGGTTTATATTTATGAGTAAAGAATGATTCTTTAACTTCTGAACCTATTACATTAACCTGTCTTATATTATATGTATATTGCTTCAGGAGAAGTGACAATCCCAACATACTCTCTTCTTGTGACTTTTTTGTTTGTCTAATGTGTCCTTTAATTTGGGTGTTAATATTGTGCTTGGTTTGATCTATAAATGAAAATTCACATTCACACTCAGCACAACAAATACCTGACTTCCTTAGTGAATAAATAAAATAACTTTTAATGCTGGTGATATTTTCTAACTTTTTGTGGGGTTACTGGAAGCAGATATGTTATGCTTTGCAAGAATACGTTAAATTTTTGTCGATAATTGTGGAAAACAAGGAATTTCTATCCAAGTTTTTGCTTCTTTAGAGAATAGTTGTTTTAGGAACTTGCACCGATCTACGTATTTGATTAAGTCATTTTTGTAATGTAAGCAACTTATAACCGTTCTTTTGTCCTGTTTGATATTAAAACTGTATTTCACCATTGAAGTCACTTGGACAATAACAAATTAGTAATGCCCTATGAAAGATTCCTTCAAATATCGGCTTTGCAGTGGTGGATACACATACTGCTGCTGTATGTAAGTAGTGTCTGCAGTGGATTTTTATACATTTGTTATAAATTTATTGTGCGATCGGGTAATCAGTAAATCTAAAAAAGAAAGACTGTTCAAATATTCGTAAAACCGTATTTTCATCATGTACAAGTAGTAAAATGTCATCGGCATAACGATAATATCTAATATATTTACATGTGCCCTGTTGTAAAACAGACGTTAATTTGAAACAATGACAGTATCGGAGATAGTGTGCTCCTCATGGCTAGACCGTCATTCTGGGTTTGGATTGAAATTGAAATACATTGGTTATTAAGCAGACCTCAAGCTGTCGTAATAAAAAATGAGTTTCATAGGCAGATGTACCATTTTGTAGTAGCCAAGGTTGTGTACTATTGATAGTAAGCTCCAACGGTATGAACGGATACATACCAACGTCTATGGATGCAGACAATATGGCATCAGCATTTACAAGTGAAGACAACTATTGTTTACCATCAAGGCTATTTTTAACAACATATTTAAAACCACTGTTGTAATCGTTAAGTTTTGTGTATAGCCATTTGGATAATAAGTACGCTGGATGGTTAAAACCTGATATGATCGACGAAGGGAAATGTCGAGCTTGTGCACTTTTGGAATGCCATAAATAATCGAGAGACGAGGTGCATGTATTTTTACCTTATCTTTTCAGGAGTCAATCAATAGTGGAGAAGAATCAATTATCGATTGTACGGCTTTTGTGATCTGTGGCAATGAGTTACGCGGATATGAAACAAAATTGCATTTCTCAGCTATTTTTAAAATACCGGAAGCATGTCTTTGTTTCGAAATAATTACATATTGATCTCCTTTGTCAGCCTTTAGACGCCATATTTCATATTTGTTAAGAAATTTTCTAAACTGTGTAATGAGCCCTTATACGTGGGGGTACCCAAAAGAAACCGAACTAATTTTTGGTGGGGATAGCTTTTGTAGTACCGCGTTTTGCTGCTAGGAGCGCAAAGAGCAAACATTCCTGAGTCAGTAAGCCGAGTGTCGTCGCTGAAGAAGGTCAGAACTAGTTTCGGCAGAGTTTATAGTAACAACTGTTCTGTGTAATCATCGTTTTTGCAATGGTTGAGCTTCCTGAACAGTATGCAGCGGTGAAATTCTGCTTTTTGCTCGGAAAAACTGAAATAGAAACTCTTGACATGTTACAAACGGCGTACAAGGACGATGCTACAGGGAAAACTCAAGTGTTTGAGTGCTTTTCTCGTTTCAAAAATGGTGAAATGTCAATTGATGACAAACCTCGTTCTGGTCGTCCTTTCACGACCCAAAACACTTGAAAATGTTGAAAAAACTGTGCAATCATCAACTAAGATCGACGACGGATCATTGAAGAAATTGTAGAGCTGTCTGGAGTGACTTGGGAGTTCAGTGCAGCGAATTTTGACAGAAGATATGGGAATGAAAAGGTTAGCTGCCAAATTGGTGCCACGACTGCTGACTGCTGAACAAAAACAAGGTCGCGTGGAAGCATGTTGCGCTTTGAACGAAGGGTCCCGAAATGATCCAGACTTTTTTTGTTTCCTAGAATGAAAAGAGACATGAAAGAAAATTGTTTTGCTGTTGTTGCTGAGGTGAAGAAAAAACGATGGAGCATTACAAAAGATGAATTTAAACAAGGTTTTGAAAAATGGAATAAAAAGATGAGACAAGTGTATTAGTGCAAGTGGAAAGTATTTTAACGGGTTTTTGAAGGTTTGTACTTAAAATGTGAATAAATAACTTCAATAAATAAATAAATAAATAAATAAATTCGGTTTCTTTTGGTACCCCCTCATACATAAGGCTGATTATGAATACGGTCCTATTTTTCTATGTGACTACAGGAATATTTTGATATTCACTGATATGAAAGACTACTGAAATATTCAGAGGGAGATAATCAGCCAGATGTAGTTCCACAGACGATGTTAATTTCTTGGAAGATTCTGTGCTGAGGAAAGCAAAAACTTCTCACCGAAACGTCCACAGTTCGATAATTCTGGCCGCTTTCAGAATAAGTACTTTTTAATGAGTTTAGTTACATCTTTGAAGGTGAATGGAAAAGTTAGTGTCAGATATAGAAGTAGTAGGGGAAAAAACAGAACAGGTGACTAGTTTTCGATACCTGGGTAGTATTATTAGTAATGATATGAAATATGAACGTAAAATAAAAGCAAGGAACGGCGAAAGAAGCCTTTAGGAGGTAAAGGAAATACTATTTTGTGGGACCTTGAATAAAGAGTTGAGAAAAAAAACTCATAAAATACTTAGTGTGGAGTATTGTACTGTATGGGACAGGAACATGGACATTACGCAAAACGATTGGAAGCTTTAGAAATGTCGGTGTGGGGAAGAATGGAGCGAATTAGCTGGGTCGAGCGGAAAACGAATGAGAAGTATCAGAAATGATGGGAAACAAAGAACAACTTTAGATATTATTAAGAAGAGGAAGAGAAACTAGTTGGGACATTTGCTAAGAAGGAACTGTATCATGAGGGACGTCATAGAGGGTATGGTGGCAGGAAAAACAGGGAGGGGCGAAGAAGGCTATAATTGGACCATATAAAACAGAAGTCGTATGTGAAGACGAAGAGTTTAGCGGAAGACCATGGAGCATGGAAGCTTCTCAGCTGCAGCAAGTGACCTGCCAATAATGGCAGAATACCTATGATGATGATGATGATGATGAGTAACATCTTTGTTATAGGTTTAATATTATAATTATTTGTTCTTATATTGATGATAATTTGTAATATATTGTATTATCATACATTTTTCTTTCTTTCTTTTAGTTAAATGTATCAAAATAGATTTTTACCTCATTGGCTATATCATTCTGTTTCCCTTACATTTCAAGGACTCAAACGCTATTTAGTTATAATCGCTAATGGAAGGTAAGAAAGACATATTAATTTGCCCTAATACTCACCTGAAAGTATTCTTGTGACGACCAAAATCTTCGCATGATAATCAATATTTCGAGCACGTTTTTCGATTGCTGATCCTCAGGATAGTGTTAAGTACTAAAGAAACGTGCTCGAAAATTTGAAGATCATTTGAAGACTTTTGGTCACTTCAGGAATACTTTCAGATCAGTATGGTGAACTAAATCTAGTTAATTTTCAGTTCCCGCAAACTTTCTCGCATTTGAAACTGATTCTGAAATAGTATAAACAAGAGACAAGTCTAGTAAGTATTTAACTATTTTACTGTTTGTATATTAACGTAGTTTTATGTATTAAATAATAAAGCACAAGTATTTACTTGTAATGGGTTATTTATTTCTAATCTGTTATATTTCGTTCTCTCTCCTTTCTGGGAACTTCTTCGCACAGGTATTTTCTCAGAATAATACTGAATTACTTATATTTACATTCTTGTGACTACTTCTTGGTGTACGGGAAAACTCCCATTTTCAGTTAAAACAGTACGGTATCGAAAGCTTCAGAACTTTCAAAGGAGTGCATATCAGCCAAACGTGGCTGCACGAGCTCCCGCCGGGAATCGAACCCGGGTATCCCACGCCAAAGCCACGTACGCTAACCACCTAGTCACGAATGAGCTCTAAAACTAAAGGAATAGATGGTATATAACAATTAATACTTCCTTCTTTTATATTAACAAATGGAGGAAAAAACTAACTCTATGGCTTATGAAACCCAAAGGTTCAATGCCACGTTCACAAAAGCTCTTTACTGATTTCTGTTATTAGTCAACTGGATCCAGTTTCTGCTTTGTATTCCATTGAGGAAATAACCGATTTTTAACAGACCAATTAGGTTTCTTTTTTCTTTTTCTTTTTTTTTTTTTTCTTTTTACCTCTGTGACTTTCCTAACAACCCAACACTTGTTTCGTTTGAATCTTTTTTCCTAAAGGCAGATTTTTGATAACTTATTATCCTACGAGTTTGAGCAATTAATCCAGTAGAACAAATGGGATTGCCAGACCTTTTCCTTGTGGTTTAGAAAGGTATGAAAAATTGATAAGAAACAGGAGTGAATCTCGACTGAAAACTTAGGAAAATTTAGATTATGAACATCATATATACAAAAAACAAGTACGTAATTAATTCATTACATAGATACTCACGAATATCTCTTAATTAACACTCCTTCTATAAACAGACACTTTGATTTGCTATAGTACTTTAAAAAATAAAATATTTGACAGATAATAATTTAACTGCCAGAGGGCACTATATTGCTCTGAATTTCTCTATGCTTGACGAGGGATTTCCCTGAAGTTCTTTTATAGAGTACTGCATGAAGAATTAAAAATAAAATTTCCTTATTTTTCCATTTCACATTTTAAAAATTAATTGTAAAAGGAGTCCTTAAATAATTGTATCTTCGTGACAGATCTGTATCAACCACTGATCTCAATTGTAACGACACCAAAGGGACTTAATAATGATGTCGTTATAAACAAGATCGTTGTAATCGATATGTCTAATATTCAGTACCAAGCATTGACGGTTGGCAATAATTAACTATCTGACCCAGGGTTGTTGGAATTTTCTCCAGCCCAATAAAACACAGTTGTTTTTCTTTTGGATAAAGCCCACAATACCCCCCCCCCCCCAAAAAAAAAAATCACCTTCAAAAATATACTTCATAACTTGGGTTGAATTAATAACTTTAATAACTTTCTTCAATCGTGTTTCTCAACATGCACCTAGTTTCAGAATCAGGGTTGTAAAAAACCTAGAAAAATAAATACACTGCTGAACAAGACTGCACTTATTTAATATAAAAACACATTTACACGTGACGTTTCGATCTTCTAGCCAAGATCCTCATCAGACGTACACTCTGATGAGGATCTTAGCTAGAAGATCGAAACGTCACGTGCAAATGTGTTTTTATATTAAATAAGTGCAGTCTTGTTCAGCAGTGTGTTTATTTTTCTATTTTATTTGCAAGACGTATGACTATGATTGTGTGTCAGTTTAAAAAACCTAGGTTTTTTAAAAATTTAAAAACCCGGTCCAGCGGATTTTATTTGGTAAAATTGGATTTTACTGCCCAATATTGGGTTCTATTAAGTTTTGTGCTATATTTAAAGTCATATTCCTACTTAAAATACCATGTAAGCGGGATTTATGATTTAGATTTCTGGGCTTTCGGCATCCAAGGCCATCTAGCCCATCACGATTTGAGGGATGACGTCCCACGGTGAGTACACAATCCAGGGAAAGGGAAGGAAGGAAGCCGCCCGGGACGTATAAGTTAGGTACCACTCCGGCATTTGCCTGGTGTGAATAAAGAAAACCCAGGAAAACCTCATTTAGAATGACTGACCTGAAAAAGCGTGTTACACTTTTTCGACTGAGTGACTCCAGCGGGAATCGAACCCAGGACTACCATATAATCATTCATGTTCTATTGTACACATGAAACTATGGAATTCCAGGTGGAGTCGTGGTGATTCACCTCTGGTGTGAGTCCATAGGTCGATTTCAGCTCCCGTCAAGTGCGCTTTGTGGGGACAAATACACTATCTCGTTTCTTCCACTTTCGTCATGCCACCATTATCATTCATCTTTTCATCACAGTCCCTTAGCTCAGATGCATAATCATGAGACATTAAAAGTGAAAATAACAAACGAAAGCAACAAAAGAAAGAAAGAAAGAAAGAAAAGAAAGGAAGAAATAATGTCTCACAATAAATCCGTGAAGCTCTATTCGTGTTTCGTGGGATACACTTTGCATCATTGACGTTCACTTAAATTTTCATTTTCAGAAAGAAAGTAAGTATTCAATTTTTTTAAAGCAGCAACAAAGGAGTGGATAATTTTACGTAATACAGAACAGGGATAAAATCGTCTCTTATATTTAGGATCCAAATCCCTGAGTCAGCCGTCCTGACTGAAGTGTGTTTTAGTTTCCTGAAAACACGTCAGGCAAATACTGGGATAGTGCCTCAAGTTCAGAAGCTAGAAAAAAAAAAGAAATTACTTGATTGAATGTATCTTAAAAAAAGACCTGAAATGTTGGAAATGGATTTTTTTTTTTAAATTTTCAGTTGCCAATTTACTTTCTTACAACTGGTTTTTACGATTAAAGGGCTTTTGTGACACACAATAATTGTACAGTGCTTCACATATTCCACTAGATTCGCAAGAAAAATTAGGAAGTTTCACGATCTGATTGTCGTTAGTGTTGAGAAGACAAAGGTATATCTTTAGTAATTTCATTCTCTCGATGCGATCTGGTGTGATTTTGTTTAGCGCCCCTTTCAGCAGCAAGGCTATATGAGACGTGGACCCACAGCTCCTACACCTTAACGTGAGCTCCCGGTGGGAATCGAATCTGATCTTCAACGCCAAAGGTGCGTACGATAACCACTTAGCGAAACGTTCTCGATTTGAAATTAATTGACACATGGAAAAAGATATTTTATTATCTGTTTATATTAATACCTACGTATGTTCTACAAAAACAAAGGGAACGTAGTCGCATTACTTTTCCTTTCATATTAGCTGAAATGTCAGTTCTTTGCACGGGGAGAATTAGGTTCATGGAAAATACTTGACTCAACTCTCCCCAATACGTATATTAGTGAAAGTGTAGTAATAACAACTCCATAACATTTTCTATTTTTGGCATGAATTTTGAACCGCCTTCTCCCCTTAAGGAAAGTTAACTAACTAACTAACTCTATGGCCTATGGAACCTGGAGGTTCAATGCCGCGTTCACAAAAGCTCTCCACTGACTTCTATCCTTAGCTAACTGCATCCAGTTTCTACTTTGTATTCCTATCTCTGCGAGATCCATCTTAATATTGTCCTCCCATCTGCGCCTAGGTCTTCCTAATGGTCCTTTTACGATGGGTCTTCCAGTCAAGACTTTGAAAGCGTTTCTACTTTCTTCCATTCTAGCTACATGACCTGCCCACCTAAGCCTCCTAGACTTGACGACCCTAACAATGTTAGGTACACCGTATAAATTATGTAGTTCCTCGTTATGAAGTCCCCACCATTCCCCCTTCCCGTTCCTCTTGGGTCCGAATATTCTTCTCAGCATCTTGTTCTCAAATACTTTCAGTTTATGTTCTCCCTTAAGGAAAGTTACATGATAAAATCCTAGCTTTAGGTATTTACTTCGTTTAATCTCTCATTTCAAACCGTTCAACTATTTTCCCGGATAACAGGCATCGTCGATTTTAAATGTCAAGAAAGAAATTATAGAAAACGCCTTTTTTCTTCCCTTAATATTGAAATTTTCAAAAACAGGAAGTGATATGTTCCCTTATTTTTAATAAGGTATTTATGTAACCCAATTTCATCATCCTAACTAGACGTATTCAGGAGGTATTCTAATTTTTCCTGAAATTTTAAATTCCCGCTACTTTCAGTGCGGCCCTTTAGTCAAAATAACACAATAAATAATATAACATAATAAACTATGTTACAAAACTCATTTCAAGCTGTTCAACAGCTTCCCCGTGATGCGAAAACAAACACAGGGTGTCTACTAAAATTCCAAAATGAAATTTCGTGAAACCAAAAGCTAAATTTTGTGACTTTTCGTGCCTTTCATGACCATTTTCTGTTTTCGTGACTTTTTCGTGACATTCGTGACTTTCGTGACCGATAGACACCCTGAAACAAGATGCAACATCACTTCCAAACTGAACAGAAAAATTATGGAGAATCACCCCCTCCCCTTAAAATGAAAAGTTTCAAAAACGTTGGAGCGCATTATTATTATTATTATTATTATTATTATTATTATTATTATTATTATTATTATTATTATTATTATTATTATTATTATTTATTTATTTATTTATTTATTTATTTATTTTTATTTTTTTAATAATGAGGAGTTTATATACCGAGTTCACCTTCCTAATTTGGCGAGCTCGTAACATACTGGATTTTCTTTTTACGTAAGTTTGAACTCCCTCTGCCCCTTCCCTCAAGGATGCGCCCTTGAATCAAAGTAATATGATTTTAAAAAAAAGAAAAAAAGCTCAGTGCAGGTACTAACTAACTACTGTATATTCAAAAATTCATTGCAAACTGCTTAACCGTTTTCCTGCGATCAGAAACTACATGTAAAATCGCTTTCAAATTATAGAAAATGCTCTTCTTCCCCACTTAAAACGGAAATCCTAAATAAAATAATAATAAAAAAAAAAAAAAAAAAACACTAAAAAGCTGGGACACATTGAATTGTAAAATCCATTACCCAGCTGAGCTGAGTTTTCCACAATCCTGAGCTGATTCGAAAATTCGATGAAGCCTGTATTAAGATATGAGTTTGGGATATATTATACACGTCTTTGATGGATTTGTGAACGTCGTAGTAAGCATAGGATAAAATAATTTGCCTTATAAGCAATTAATTGATTCCACTGAAATCTGACGCAACAAACGAAGTGTCGTAGAAGACGATATTGCTGTAACCAAGATCAACTGTGTATAGTTTACGTCGTGTGATAAAAATATATATACCCTTTAATTTAATTTCCTTCAAAGTACTGTCGTTTGCTAGCAATGCACTTATCTCACCGTTGAATTCATGACTGGAAGCATTTCTGGAAGGCATCTATTGAAAGGGCGTTCAGCTACTTTGTCGTGGCTCTCTTAATATCAGGAAAGGTGTCAAAACGTTTTCCTTTCAGAACGGTTTTAATTTTTCGGAAGAGCTAGACGTTGCATGATGCTTTATCTGGAGAACATAGTGAATGGAGAGTCAGGAATATTTTTCTAGGGATGTATCAATATATCGGTATCGGTGTCGGTGATATCGGCTACTTTTGGGAGTATCGGTATCGGCAAATGGACACCGATTTTTACCGATACATTTTCCGAACTATTTTGAGTTTGTTTAATATTAACAGTGACACTTATATTTCATCGATTTCTTTTAGACTTAAAGTTGATCTAAATTATTATCAATTGTACAATCGATTTCTTTATGCATGAGTACGCCTTTGATTTGCACTACTCGTACCCAACTGATATTTTTAGTCACTCCATGCCAAAATACTGGTGAAGAAAAGCTAAAGGTCCCCAGTCAGGATCATGGGCACACAAAGAAAATTTTCTAGGGAGAGGGGGGAACATTCCATGGTTGCTATATTACGTCTGGTATTTAATATATGTGGTTTGCTATATTGCGTATACATTTTCGTCAGCCAGAGGGGACCGGACCCCACCCTGCCCTCCCCCTTCGGGAGCCCATGATCAGGATAACAGACTCGTCATTTGAATCCAAAACGAGACAGAGGTTTCGATTCAGAAGAAAACGGTATATTCATTAGTAAGGAATATTCATTAAAAAAAGAGTAATAAGAATCAACTACTTTTTCATTGTTTTGTCTTCAGTATTTACGATATTCCGCAGTTACAAATTAGTGGTGAAAGGAAAAATGTTTCTTTTTTTACCAGCAGACACAACAATGCCCTTTTTGCAGACGCAGCAAAGCCCTTTTTGTTGGCTTTTTCCTTTGAACAAAAAACAAGAAAGTTAAGAATGCTCGAAGAGCATTGCTAGAACGAACTTAATTTTTTTTTTCGAAATTTATATGAAATTATATGTTAAATGTATTTGATTAAATTCAATAGATAACAGGGGCGGATCCAGGACGGACTTCTGGGGGGGGGGGGGCGCAGTGGGTTGTAATACCGCTACTTAGAACTACTTTTAAGAGTTCCAAACTCTGGGATGGATTTTATTTATATATAAAATAAAAAAGTTTCGCCCTGATCGCTCTCCTGCATAATACATTTACATATTTGGAACCTGTGTATTAGGGGATCTGTTGAATTAGCTATATTAAGTTGTCACTTATCACCATATATATATTAAAAATGAAGATATAACGAGTGGCCACTGGTTACTATTTGTTAACAAAATGTTCACCATCCTTTTAGGTATTGATCACCATCAATATAATCTCTGTATGACTATGGTTCCCAAGATATGGCTCTTTAAATCTCCTGAAATCGGATTTTTTTTTTTTTTTTTTTGCCAATATCTGGAGGAACGGTGGCCAGTTGGTCAGTGACCTCCGCTTACTATCTAGTACCAAAATGTTCACCATCTTCTTAGGTAATGATCAACACAAATATCACCTCTCTATGACTTATGGTTCCCGAGATATGGCTTCTTAAATCTTCCAAAATAGGAACTTTTTGGTCAATATCTTGGGAATGGTAAGTCATAGAGAGACGATATTGGTGTTGATCAATACCTAAAAGGAGGGTGAACATTTTGGTACCAAATAGTGACCGGTAGCCACTGACTAACTGGTCAAATCACACAATTTTCCATACAGATTTTTAAGATGTTCATGAGCAAGAAATCAAATCTTTTCTTAGACCTTCGTTGTTTAAGTTTAAAGAGATAGTTAGTATAAAGGGCTAGTACTTACTTGCGTTGCTCTTGCCAATTTACTTAATAAAATATGAAATACGATATACGGTATTTTAACTGAAAAATAGTGTCCTACTAATTATACAACCTTTCGTCAAACTGTTAAAAACAATCAGGAAAAT
Source organism: Thermobia domestica (assembly GCF_964235325.1). Lineage (NCBI taxonomy): Eukaryota > Metazoa > Arthropoda > Insecta > Zygentoma > Lepismatidae > Thermobia > Thermobia domestica. The sequence goes on from NC_137463.1 coordinate 4,411,227, forward strand.
ACTGTTAAATACATATTCAGACCATGTCTTGCTCCCTACACTTTTAACGTCCCTGTATTGTAATAGAGACTAGTAAATGCGATGTATCTATGAAAGTACATTATCACTCTAAATATCAATCACTGACTCTTAGAATTAAGTTTACACTATATAAGTATTTCCTGCTTTTTAGTTCATTTTATGTAAGCTGGATTATATTTAGAGGACATATTTTTTTATATGGAACCAAATATGAAATTCTGCTTTTGGTCTTTGTATGTCAAATTTTTGCCTTACATCTTACATACCCTATTACAATGCTGACCATTTCATTATTCTGAAAGTTCCTGATAATATATAAGAAATGTCTCTAAAAGTATCGGTATCGGCAGTATCGGCCTCTTCAGTATCGGTATCGGGTACCGGGGAAAAAGTGGCATCGGTACATACCAAATTTTTTCGGCCAAAAACTCGCGGATCAAAAGCAAAGTGTGGACCGGCGTGTTTTCGTGCTGAAGAAGGAAGTCATTTGCAAATTTAATAGGTAGATAAAATGCTTTTCACGGATCTATATGAGATCTTTAGTTCTTCAGAAGCTCTCGAATAATTATTTGCCTGTTTGAACAAATCATTTGTGCCACTTTTTGCAAGTTTTAATCTGTTTTTGACTTTGAAGGACGTCTCGATCGCTGCTTGTTGCTGCTTTTGGATCGCTCGTACAGCTTGTAAATAGTCTTCAGTGCCACCGCGTCATCGCCATACACTGATTTTGACCTTCCGTGAGCTTCTTTGGCACATTTTTTGCAGTTTAGAACAAATCTTAATGTTGGCTCGCCACTGATACTCGTAACACGTTAGAAAGATATTAAACTAAGCAAAAAACGGTATTGAAATTTGTCATTCTCATTAATAATAATAATAATAATAATAATAATAATAATAATAATAATAATAATAATAATAATAATAATAATAATAATAATAATAATAATAATATTATTATTATTATTATTATTATTATTATTATTATTATTATTATTCCAGTGTCAACTTGTGAACGTAATTGTACACCTCAGACACTGTTACAAATTACTTTAATGACCCAGTCATCATTCTGTAAACAAAGTATTACTGTACATTCGCCAACAAAAGTTTACAATTTCTTTCTCTACATAGTATCTTGCGTAAAGAAATTAACCCATTTGTGTATAGTATTCGTTAAGTTGAAGTTTCAAGAGAATCACTTTGGGCCTTATGCAGTCTTTCTGACGCGTGATTAGTGCCACACTAAAGAGTTCGATTAACATGTTTCCTGCCGTAGTCAGGCCTTTAGTATGACGCTAATCATACGTCAAATCCAGTGTTTCTTCCAGACATGTTTTTTCTCGAAGCTCTGAGAGTGCCCCCGGAGGAGACCAAAATAATACGTTTATAATATAATAATAAATAGAATAGTACCAGCAGTGCCCCCTCCCGGAATATTTTTTCTGAAAGAAACACTGGACGACTCTGCATAAAGCCCTTAGTGTCTAAGCCAACGAAAAATGTACTCAAATTGAGCAATCGTTTAGAAGTTATTAACAAGAGAATATATATATATATAAAAAAAAATGTGTACTGTTGCTGCCGACTGTAGAATTACGATCTGGAAAGAAGTCATTCAATGAAGAAACTTGACACTTTAACCTACAAACTCTGACTTGAACAATTCTTATTTTTTAATTCTCTTTATTTTTATTTTTATTATTATCTTCAATTTTCTTCAAATGTACGTTGAAACTTTTTCTACAATCTATAATAAAGAGAGTTACCATTTGCTGTAGGCTGCGGAGACGATGATTTTGGTCCATCCGGTGAGTGTGCTGTCGAATTGCCTGAGTCTACGTCCGTACTGTGGAACCTTTCTGAGTCAGGAGAACTATCTTCGTCTGTAGAAAATAAGCACAACAAAGATAAAAGATAAAAGATATAAGTACAAAAACTACGAACAAACAAGACAAACATCTTCCAGTTTTTATTTATAAATATTTCTCTTCATTGATTGTTTCATCGTTTCACTCTTTCAGATACACCAGTTCCATTAACTTTATCTTACTCCAGTAAACCCGATTCATTTTCAGCCTTGTAACAGTTTTCTTCCGCGTTTTATTCGCCATTTATTTATTTTGATCATGTACTTTTAGACCCACCTTGATGTGGCCGTACGTTAAGATCATCCTTATCTTCAGGTCAATGGGGTTAAAACCCTGAAGTACCAAGTAAAAGAGGGTATTGGGCAGGAAACGGGATGGAGGAGTAAAGGTCATGCACGATATCGATCTAATTCTTACATTTGACCTTTTAAAATTACTTATAATTGTCCCCTTTGAGCAGTAAAGGTGGAAACGGGAGAACCCCGAGGAAACCCACACATGCGGTGTTTGTTTTCCATAAAGTTCACTTAGCGCGAGCTAGGATCGAACCATGGATCCCAGTGGTGAGCGCTCTACCATTGAGCCACCGCAGTCCCTTTCAAGAATTCAAATCAGTTATATTTATATTCGATAAAACTTTACATTTTAATAAGCCCATATGAATCTAAAAGTATGAAACTAAGAAGGAAAAATGTGGCGAAATGTTTCAAACATAACCATAAATTGATATTGCTTTCGGGTGTGTGTGTATATATATAAGTATACACGCTTTAAACGAAGTGTAGTTTCTGAAACTCCATTAGGAACAATTACACGGAAATGGTAATTTCAAAAGTTACAGACTGTTACAAATATTTTCTCGAAAAACACTTCGTTTCAGAAATAATCAATCGACTATTGATTTTATATTCTTTAACTACTGACTTTTTTTGTTTGTTTGTTTACACGGAAGATTGATATATGATCTTCATTGAGTAACGTATGTTTACTATTATAATCGAAAATCGTCTTTTTTTACGCTGATTAGCTTAATCAATTATTGTTATTAATTTGAGCTTGCTGCTTTTCCATTTTTCAATAGATGCGAAAACAGTACAACATATTATGAACTATTTAGGATTTCTGTTTACTCATTCTTAACTAACTTTACGACTTAAGGATGCGTAAGCCTCAATCTACTTATTTGTAACTTTTTTTTCGTAAACCGTTATATGTTAACCTTTCGTTAATATGTGATGATACTCCAGTATGCGACTTCCTTCCACTCACCAACTATCTCTCTTCGCTCCAATATATACATATATATATATATATTTTAAGCAGTGTTTCTGAGAAACCACCATCTCATGTTTATCCCTAACAGTTGGCGTCTACCTTTTGCATTCATACTATACAAAAGGTAAAATTGTGCTTCTATACCGGATGTCTCAAAATTCCCCTTACCATTACCACTGAGTTTTGGATGTCATAACTCAAAAACCAAATGGCACAGAATAACGCGGTTCCCTGCAAAACTTACCACAACTCACTAAATTTTGTTTGTATACAACTAATTTCTAAACGGCGTGACAAACATCTTGGCATTTGAAGGCGGCGCTCCTAGTTCCTTTTAAATGCTGCTAGCAAATGAGAGGCCAGCGGTATTGCCACGTTTATATTGTAAACATCCACGTCGATCCCTGCCACCTGATCGCGCTGTAGTTTGTCTACTTAGCTATAGCCACACCCCTTTACCACTTGGCAATGTCGCGCCAGAGCTTGTGTTTTTTTCGTTTAGCTGAAATGCCAAGATGTTTGTCACGGGCTTTAGTTCTGTTTGGTAACGTTTCAGCTTGGCTTATTAAACGGAAATGATTATACTATAGACAGAAGTCTCAGTATACTATATTGTACGCCGGAACCAATACCCGAATTATCATTCAAAGAAACTTTCACCGTCAATACGGATATGATTTAGCTTCCAAGCCCAGAACTGCCTACCAGCTCTTAGGATATTGCTACACTTGTTAGGCGGATTACTGAAACTATACATACTGTTGATGTTGACATACTACAGCGTGTATGAGTACATGTGGAATGTTCCCTTGACATCATGCGAGCAACCAAAAGGACACACGCTGTAGGTTACTAATAATAAGCGAAATTTCGTGATTTTTGGTACTTTTGCAAGCGACCGCAATGATCTATGCAATTTGCGTTAGGTATTGTGAATAATTTAATGACAACCTGATTTTTGAGTTATTCTGTACATTCTCACCTCTAATTTGTTCAATATTTCATACCTTAAAGCAAATATAAATTTTTATTGTATGACGTAAATGTTGGTGCTCTTTATTTCCAGCACATCTTACTTCTAAATACTCATAAACAAATACTAGTAAAACTTAAGCAATAGCTGTAAAAACAACGTCCTTTATTTGATTTTTATTTTACGTATACTTAGGACCCAAAGGTTTACGCACTATATTAATTTATTTGCTTGTATAGCCATGCCAAGTTTGATCCAGATCGGTTGAACTTACAGGATATACAGTGTCCTTGTCATTGGCTTTTCACAGACCAATCAAATGAAGGACGAAAACCATCTTATTTCAACTAATACTTGTTAGTTATTTTAGTTATAAAGGTGTAAACGCATACGCTAATGTGCACTATCTATATTACTTAACAGTGAAAGAAAATTAACCCTTTTGGGATTTTTAAGGTAAATCTTAGACTTTCAGTCAAGCAGGTATTGCATCATCACTACTTATCCTACGATTTTGGTTCACACCTCATTCTCTTCAGAATAAAGCAACCTTCCAAACGTACCATTCACGTGTCTGTATCATATACCTAAAAAGGGGATTTCGAGGAAAATGGGGATTTTTTTCTGAAAAAAAAAAAAAAATATCTTTCTCAAAAGTTGGTCCTTCTACACCACCCCTATGTTAGCGCACAGATCTCAAAATTACTTGAGAAATACTAAGTGGTGTATGCAATGTGTGTGTAAAATATTATTGAGATGATGCGACATATGTATGTGTTCTTGGATACCATAAAACCTTTTACACAGCATTTGCGAGAGAACAAAATAAATATTTTGTTTTGTACACTTGAAGGTCAAACAGATGACGTCATGACCTCCACCAACTTGACGAGCTTCTTCTCAAAACAGGTGACCTGTTTCGCAATGCATGTACGTTTGAACAATAAAAAAATCCAGCAGTAATAGATGTTACATGAGTGTTTTAAAAAATACACACGTATGGTGTATATATATATATATATATATATACACCACAAATCCCAAAAGGGTTAAAGATTAACTACCTCTTTACAGTTAAATATAAATAAAAAGAAAACAAAAACAGATGCAAACGTTGAAAAATACATTAGTAAACTTTTTGCAAGGAAAAAATACTATTGGAAAAAAACTATCAGAAATACAAACCTATGAAATGGAAAAAAAAGTAGCACATTGACTTTGTTCTTAAATTTCAACCTTACTACTGGATTCAGTTCGACTACATTTCATTTATATTGAACATTTCAAGTCATTCTGTTATAGATACCAGCAAATAGCACTCATTGTTAGTGTTCCTGATGCACAAAGAAAATTTTTAACTCCACTGAAACGTTAATCTGCATACAAAAGAAACAGAATAAACACTGCGGCATAACAGAGTTACCTTCATCTTCCTCGGAACCAGAAACTATTAAAAATTTGAATTGTATGGTTCAAGAGACTGGTGTATCACTAACAGTAACTTAGTCTGTAAAACTGTCTACTAAGTGTTGTTTTAAAGAACTTTTGCCTCTGATACTGAAATTGTATGGGGAAAAAATTCTTTATATAAACACGTTGCACTTAGACGCTGAATATAATCTACGATAATTTTTGGAAACAGAATGAGATGAAAGAAAATGATTGAATATCACCAGTGAAGGAAAACTGCGACCTCTATCGAATGCCACTCTCCATATATTAGGACACATACAATAAAACTGATTTTCTATCATCAACTGGATTTACCTTTACATTTCTGAAGAATAAAACCTTGTCCACTATTAGAAGATTGATGAGTATTGTAGAAATGTTACAATGATCATCCCATGTGTAGTTCACGTGTATGGTTTGTAAAAAAATTCCGTTAGTAACAAGAATTCACTGGAAACACTAGTGGTAGCTCTGCCAGTACTGTAGTTTCTTATAATACACTAACACTATCAGCGAAACAAGGCATCTTTCTAACAAAAGAAAATACATTCTTTTGGAAATATGTTCTTGGGGGAATTTACTGTTTCTCTACTAAATCTTTACTCAAAATTATTGTTTCATATTGCTATTTCCAACAAAACTGCTTTTTAATTTTTTTTATTGTGAGTTTTCTTTCTTTTTTTTAACTGCTTTCTTTCCCAATACAGACACAAACGAAAGACAGGGAATAATAACAAAAACTTAGAAACGAAAGACAGGGAATATTAACAAAAACACAGAAACGAAAGACAGGAAATATGAACAAAAACCCAGAAACGAAAAACAGGGAATATTAACAAAAAACCAGAAACGAACGACAGGGAATATTAACAAAAACCCAGTGTGTATTTCTGATACCCTGCTAGTTGGTTTCTTTTATAATCTTCTTATACTTGTTACCTATGTTAACGTTTATGAAGTTATCTGCAAAAGAATGCGTGAAAAATGACTACAGGAAAATATGTGATCTACTCTATCATTTTCCTACGAGTAATAAATGAATGAGGCGACAAAGGGTTCAATATATCGTAACAGTTAGCAGAGTTACAGATAATGAAGTAAAACAAATTAATTAGAACTAATAATCAGTATCTAGTTAAACGAAAAGGTATTCTGATAGAGCTGTCCATTTTAAACTAGAAGAACGCTGTATTCTGTCGCTCTTCACTTCGATTAAGGAACTTAGAAATAGTTTTACGGCTGACCCCATGAACAACAAATAAGTAATAATTCTAACTTTAAACTCTAAATCTCTGTAATCTGCATAGAAAGTTTTGTTTCATCTACTGATTTATTTAAAGTTTTCTTCATTTGAAATACTATCTTCAAATACTGAGTTAACAGTTTACTAAGTTGAAAAGAATTTCGGAAGCAAAAGGAACTCCAAAGGAAATTGCAGTTCAAAAATATATTATAATTAGTCCTACGTACACAAACGTAGGATTAGCTGGGTTGAGCGAAAAACGAATGAGAGAGTGTTAGAAATGGTGCGGAGAAAAGAACAATTTTAGATATTATTAAGAAGAGAAAGAGAAACTGGTTGGGACATTGGATAAGAAGGAACTGTATTATGAGGGATGTGCTAGAAGTTATGGTGGCAAGAATGTGAGGGAGGAGTGAAGGAGACTACAATTAATGGACGATATCAAAACAAGAATCGTACATGAAGACCAGAAGACGAAGAGGTTAGCGGAAGACCGTGGAGCATGCAAGCTTCTCAGCTGCAGCAAGTGGACTGCCAAAAATGGCATCATGATGACGTACACAAACATAATGATGAAGAATTTTATGGAAATTTAACATTAAATTCCGCGACTATTGCATTAGAAGAAGGGAAAACACTAATTAAATCCCTTAAAGTATCACAATAGTACAAGGGTTTTAATATTACGACTTTTAAGTACTTGTATTCGGTAAAGCTGATAAATCAAATAGGACTGGAGGGTAATACATACTATACAAGACCCATACACCGGATAAAGGAACTCGTCTCATAGTACAAAACAGTGATAAAACAGCTTACATTCAATATTCGAACGAAACACTATGAGGCATCTTTTATTTTATACTATATATGGAAAGAGTATTACCAATGAAACGTAATATATGCTTAGACCTCATTGCTAATTATAAGAGGGGAGTTTCTTTAGATTAAATATTGTGCCAGGAGTTCTCTTTATAATATTTATTGTTTTAGTACAAAATATATTTTTATAGTTTCGAGGTAAAGTGCAAAAAGTTATTCTCACATTATAGGAATTTGCCACTCTGAAAATTTCTTATCTCAGTGTTGAAAGTGCATTTGTTACCCTCTGATGACAACTACTTCAAAAGTAAGGAAAAAGCACGAACTGAGATCTGTTAGATTAATTTAGGAATTAGATTTCTGGGCTTTCAGCATCTACGGCCATGTTAGCCCGTCACGTATGAGGGATGACGCCCTTGGCGATCACACTATCCGAGGAAAGGGAAGAAAGAAGGAAACGGCCTGGGACCATCTCGGCATTTGCCTGGTGTAAATGAGGAAAACCCGGGAAAACCTCATTCAGGATGGCTGGCCTGAAAAAGCTTTTACACATTTTCGATCAAGTGTCCCCACCGGGAAACGAACCCGGGACTGGTCGCACGGTTAGAATCCAGATCGTTTCTATTCATCACCTCGACACAGAACTCCACCGACTAGAACCAATGCACCTTCAACACCATTATTAATGAATTTGTATAGCCGTAGAATTGCCATATTAACAGAATTTTATAATGATTTTGATTTGTCAAAATACGTATGAACCAGGTTAAAAATACTAAATAATTATTATAAGATAGGCTGCTAAGAGCCAAAACGTTATATTTCATTACTGCCTTATTTCGAAAGTTTTCGGATTTCATCGTTTGGACCATTCACAATTCTAGACTTATAGCTGGATTCTTCTTTACATTTTCGAAAAATAAAACACTTAACCACTATTAGAAAAATGAAGAATATCCTAGAAATGAAAAAAAAAAAAAAAAAAAACTTTAATTGATGATCACTCCATCAGTAATTCACTTTTACGGTTTGCAAAAACATCCTGCTGGTTAAAATAACAATCACAGCTTTTTGAAAATATAAATCAAGAGTTTGTGTTCCGTGCTCTGCTTCTATTAAAATTCCTTCTGTCACACAACCACTTGCAGCGAATTAAGCACACTCTTATAACAAAAGAAAACTATACTACAGGGATTATATTTACGCTCAATGCATATGCTTCGTAGTTGCTTAATATAAATATGATCCGTACTAGTTCCCTTTTGTTACAAAAATGTTCTTGATTCGTTGTCAATGTTCGTGTATCATAAGGAACTTCAATACTGGCAGAGGTAGTACTGGTGTTCTCCATGAACTTTGGTAGCAACTCTTACTGGTGAGGTGTTTTTACAAACTATAAGTCACAGACAAGACTATATACAGACAGAAAACTCGGAGAAAAACTTGAAATATCACGTGACAAGTACACAGTAGTGCCAAAGGAACTACCTGCCGATCTTACGTTAGCTGTGTGAAAATTTTGAACTTAATCTTCGACTGACATGTGGTGAAGATATCGTGTATTCCTGCTGTGCAAAGAAAAGAAAATAAGAAGGAAAATTAATGTTTAAACCTAGGTACAATGGTCCAAGAAACTAAACTGAATATGCAGCAGGGTTAATTTTCTATCTGATCTTTGCGCACTGAATCTACTAGCATTTTGATAACTGTGGCAAACCATGATGTCATGTGCGAAAACCGATGGCAGAGTAAACTCCTTGCGACGAATCGAACGTCGATTGGTTCCTTCGGCATGCACATGATGAAAACTAATTTGAACAGTGCCTATAAGAAGATGTTTGTCTGAATGTATTCTTGTCTATGCATGAAGTGGTCACCAAATATATATTTTCTATAACACACATCAATCTTCTAACAGTGGTCAACTGTTACATTCATCAACAGTGCAAAAGAGCATCCAGCTATAAGTCTTGTATCCTTAATGGCCCAGACGATTACATTCAGAACAATTGGAAATGCAGTCTGTGAAAAAAAATATATTTTGCCATTTGGGAGTATACCAAGTGATATTAGCATTTCTAAAATATGTTCCATGCGTTCTATCTGTGAGGAACTAAGTTAATTTAACCACCAAGTTGTAATTTTGTTAGGTACAGATTACTATACATTTACCAGGCGTAGATGCAGCAGGTTGTTTCAGGTTTATCGATCGCTAAGTAGCCCTACGGGTAAACATACCCGAAAAGTTATTACGGGTATTCGTAAGCGTTGTGTATTAGCTTGGAGGAAAGATGATAGTTATATGTATGAGAGGTCAGATGGCTCCATTGCGTTTTCGAAAGGCTACATTTGTACCTTTTCCGACATCGGTTATAGTTATAGCTAAATAAATAAAGAGTGTACAACAAAAGGTTTTTGTATATCAAAGAAAGGGATCAAGACTGTGTTGAATCACAACAAAGCGGAAACCTCTTCTGTCGTGGGCTCTCCAATATTGGACTTAGTAGATAGGACAGCGTTTTCCAACCTTTTTCAACTTGCGGCACACTACGGGTGTAACTTGAATTCTCGCGGCACACTCATAGATATTATTATTATTATTATTATTATTATTATTTGCAAATATAAAATCTATGGTAATTTTTTTTCTGTAATTACTGATCTCCTTCTCACAGAGATGAAAGCTCGATCACTGGTTTGCCCCTATGCTAATTCATTGTGCTTATTTTTTATTCTAATTTTAAAATAGAACACAATTGCAATGAAATATAGGACTCAGATTTTTATAAATACCCTTTCTTTTTCGAAAAATGTATACAACCTTTCACTAAGAACGAAGATCACAAATAACGAACGAACAAACAAATGTCTTGTAGTTTTAACTTTGCTGTTTTAACCAAAACCGGTGCATATTATTGCAATCACACAGCTTGCGATGCGTCGAAGTCAAAACACACCTGTTGAACAAAGTGTTGTTCTGTCATTCACGTGCGAATGAGTGTTCTACGAACGTTCACTTGACGCGTACCGTACAAGTGCTTCCATTTCTCGGTGTTAGTATGACTCAACTGAAGCGTAATATCGCAGCTAACCGTCGAAATGTGTACGAGCCGAAATACTGTCTACTACACAGTAATAGATGTAGAATAATATATTACATTAATTTTCTCCATGGTAGAAATTCATAGTAATGTGAAATACAAAAATATATTTTTTTTCCTATGTCTTGCAATTTGGTTGCTATAGAATTAATAATTTTGTTTCGATTTCCTCGCGGCACACCTGCGGTCCATTTGCGGCACACCGGTTGGGAAACGCTGAGATAGGAGACCGGGGTGTATCCCCGAACTGGTGTGAAAAGTGCATTCCTTGGTGCAACTGAAAAACACGCCGTCTCGAAGAAAGGGTAGTACTACGTTCAGCTGCGACTGTAAATCGCATTGCACAAGTTTTACGTCTGGTAAGAAGCATTAAGACTTAAGTTCATATTCTCCATTAACCACAAATCAAGAAAAGAGAGAGACGAACAGTACGAACATGAGATTGTACGAATGGCATCTTGCAGAGGGCAGGTGTAAGTTTAGTGACTCCAAACGCGGCATTGGTATACCTGTCGGAATTTGATAAAAAGAAGACCATCCTTTACTGTCCCCGCAATTTCAGAGGTGATTATGCTCGGGTATGTGAATCTGTGGTAAAACGTTTTTTTGGGTCTGTGGATGGTGGTTACAGCTAAAAAAGCAAACTTACGCTACGCAGAGTAGACAAAAGGGCTAAAAAATATATGCTTCTTATTACAAACCTTTTAGAGCTACTATACAACCCTGGCGTTGTCATTTACCAGAACAAAACGTCTAATTATACAGCGAAGTCAATGGTGGCATACTCAAGAGAGGATGAAAAGTGACACGGAAAAGATAATGCAATTCTTTTACGGCTGTGAAATCTATGGGTTTACATTGCTAAAACGGCAGTTAGGCCATCGACAATCGCGCAAACTCGACGGTCTTTGGAAAGTCTGTCAAGGGGAATGGGACAAACTTAATTAAACCGTGATTAACAGTCTCCTTCTGTAGAAACTGCGATGTAGGGCGATAGCTAACAGACAGGACTTGAAATGGACCACAATTGCAGGTGATGTTGCAGTATTTTTTAAGCCGGTGAAGTTGTCAAATCATTAACGTAAACCTGAAACAACCTTCTATAATAGTCGTCCATAGTTCTTTGTACAAGAATTTCAATATTATCTCGAGGATAATGAAGTGTATGGGTACATGAGCTTCTTAGAGAAGAGGCATGGTTTTTATAATACTTCTTCTCAAAATTACTTTAGAATCATCACACTTGGAAAGCTAATGTTCTACTTACAAGACCTGAAAACAGAAACCAAATTTTCTTAACAGGCAGCACTGGTGTATTTCTAGTTATCTAATACTAACAGTAACACATTCAAGTACTATCAAAAAAGCGAACAATCCAAGCTGTAGCTTTAAGCAAGATAATGTCCTAAGAGCGTCAGAGAGAGACCTTTACTTTCAGTTCTAGACAAAATCATGCACTTAAAAGTATTAGATAGTGCACACTTAAACTATTATTACAGAACGTCTGTTAAACTACCACATTTAACTTATATGCACTATAGTTCACTGGGAGAAACTCCTACCTCGCAAATAACTATGACACTTCAAAACAAGTAAAGGTCTGTTTTGGCCACTTAGCGTGAACTGTACAGATTCTGGAAGAAGCTTCGGACTGCACACCTCCCCGCGGTCTATCACCTCACCCAGTTCTTCTGCAAGCGACGGCTGACACATTGCAATTAGAGAAGCTGCACGGACAAAATACAAAGTAAAAGGTACTACACAAAAAATCAAATTAAAAAATTTACTTCTTAAACAAAAAATAGGACATGCTAACATTTAGCAACGGTAAGTCCACACACTAACATTCAAAAATCGGTAAACATTGACTATTACGCTGGAATCTATCGATTAAGTCATCTTCAGTTGGGAAAAAATTAAAGCAACATTCAAACCTTCTCTAAACAGTCAACAACTAAGTTACACAGAACTTAAGATTTTCGAGAGCGTTTTCAGGAGGATATCATGTTGGGATCCATATTTCCAAAGTACTCTAAGTCAGCTTTTAAACTCCTTTAAATGCGAATTTTTCCGATTTTTTTCCCTGACAATACACTAATTATAGAATGCTGTTCCACATGTGTTTGACCAAACGCAATTCTTTCCCCCTGCGCGCACAATAAACTCGCCTAACTTTGGTCAGTTTCGTCTGTTATTGTAGTGTGTGAGCTATACGGGAATGTTTGTGTTTCTTGTTGGGCTTAAAATCACACCCAAACTGAGCTGCTTTTGGGTGGAATAAGTTACATAACTTATTCAACTGCTTGTGTTTTATCGCCGGGTTGAAAATAAGGCCCAAATTAAGTCACTTTTACGAGTAGAGGAAGGGTTATACTGTAGCCTTTTACGACCTAAATGTTAGTGTTTCAATTAGGGAACAAAGCTGTGACATTATCTTCATTTAACCAAGAACGTAATCGGCAAGGATAAGGATTGCGTGGCCCCAGCGTTCGGTTCTCTAACAAAGAGGACGAAAATATGGCCGTATACACAAGCAAATACCAGCATGCAAGCAAATTTTAAGTAATGGCCATGCAAAAGAATCCCCCGACTTATACAGACAGCGAATTGTCTAACTGTGTCTTTGGGAACTATCAACCGAATCCTGTGCCAACGACAATCTTGAAAAGGTGTTCAAAGTTAGAGGACCAGCACTTTACCAATGTCTACGATGAAAACGCCAAGTTAATGCTTGGAAGCTATACAAATGGCATCTGGCAAACCAAAGGTTGATGTACGTCGCAACATTGGATGACGCGTGGATGTGTCTTCCGAATTGTGGCAAACAAAACGCTATCGTGTACACAGATAATGGAGAGAAGCGCTTCACAAGATGACTGCGAACATGCAAAGAGGGTTTCCGAAAACAGTTCACGTTGGTTGCCAGCCACTGTCACCGAAGCAAACCGAAAATATGCAGGGCGGAGGAGAGGAACTGCAAAAAAAAAAAAAAAAAAAAAAAAAAAACTCGAAGTACTACCATGAGGAGATCTTGAGGCAGAACAGCAAAAAAGAACTATCACAAGTGTACTGAAATTAGATCAATATATCTCCGCATCTATCACGACAAACCTTAATCAACACCTCAAGATTATCCTTCGCGATTTATCACGACAAGAAAGAGGCTACTGGAATAACCGAAAGAGGCTTTTATTCTAAACGAGACATTTGTGAAATCTCCAGATGCAAGTGCTAGTGGACTTTTGTAAACTTGGACTGCTTAAAATGGCTTTAAAAGCACGAAGCGCGAAACAACTATGAGTGAACTCAGGAAAGCTGTGAAAGAGGAATGGAACAGGATTCCCCCTCGTAATTCTCCAATGGAAACAACGCTGCCGGATTCCCATTCGGAACCAAGGAGATACATCAAGCATTCCCGCATCTGGCACGTTGAATTTTCGTAACAATTTAGTTGCCTATACGTGGAAGAGCATCTGTAACATAATGCTATATTTGAAGTCATGTAATAGGACGAAAGTATATCATAAAGAGTAGTACAATTTCAGTCTTCTTTTTTCTTCGAAAGTGTTGTTAGTAGTAGAATTAGTGGCGATTCCAAAGCTGAATACTGGCAGAGAAAATAGAGAGAAAATAGACAGAGAAAATAGAATAGAGAAAATATACATCAAGAAAATAGACAGAGAAAAGCTTTGCCAGTACTCAGTTTTGCCAGCTTTGCCAGTACTTTAATAGAAACAACTCTCTTAAAGTCTATGGATAGTTTGTGAACCGTACCGTTTTCAATTTATTTCTGAATACTGAGATATTCTATCTGATACACAATATGTGATCTAATGTTCACTTATTGCGTGTAAAGCCATTTGATCATTTGGAATTATTTCATCTACATAAAAGATTTAAGTGTGCTAAAGCTCGTTAGACAAGATCTTGTAGCAGGTAGCCGACGATGTGGATATTTCTCAATAACCACTCTGGCAGGGTGTAATCCAATTGTCTTGGAGCTGAAGTAGTGAGATGGGACCATATATAGTGTAATTGTTGATCATACATCTGCCAACTACATCGGATTCACGTTCACGTTGTGGTTCGGAGCCCACACGGAGTCTACGCTCAGGTTGTGGTTCAAAGCCCACACGGAGTCTACGCTCAGGTTGTGGTTCAGAGCCCACACGGAGTCTACGCTCAGGTTGTGGTTCAGAGCCCATACGGAGTCTATGCTCAGATTGTGGTTCAGAGCCTACACGAAGTCCACCTATATTTACAGATATCTTTATATTCGAAATGTGCCAACTTAGCCATATGTTTGGATGCTTAAAGAATTATTTCTTTGTTTTGCCGCTTTCTTGTTCTTACCTTATGTAAGCTTAATGTTTTTCAGTCGAAACATCTCTTTCCCTATTTTCCCACTGAAATAGACATTAACTACTCTCAAGCTATACTTCATTAGGTCACGGAAGTGCACCAATTCTCAATGAAAACTGTCTTTATACAGTCCTCCGCTTCATTTATTAGCACACGACATTTGTCATTAATACAATGTACCATTGTCCTCTCAGAATGATTTGTATCTGTCGCTTTACGAACTGAAACTTCAAGTTTGTAAGTAAGGTACTGTTCCCAACGAAGAATCCCTTTTCTAAACAATGGTTCTTCTGTAGGAAAAAGTGAACTGCCCTAAAGTAAAGCTGTTCTTCCTAGTTCATCTCATTTTCCGAATCAACATTAATATCTTAATCTTTCCCACATTGTAATACTCCGAACAATTCAACTTAGCACCCTATTCTCCTTTATCTACCTGTCCTACAGGTCTGGAAGAGTCTCGCCTCGAAAATCCGATTGAGAGAACATTTACTACGGGGGAATCCACAGAATATGTATTGTTTCTTACTCAGGTCTATTGTTTGTTTGTTTGTTTGTTTGAAGTTAAACATTCCTTTAAAACACGGAAGAAGATAACATGAGATATAGACCTACAATTTAAGATGGAATCCGAACCACCCTGTAATGCGTTCAATTTTTTAATGCTCTTCCAACGGAAATCAAAACCCGGAACCACGTTTACTAAAAGCACACGATCTAGTCACCGTCAGAGTGAGGGCCTTAGGTCCGTTAAGTTTTTCTGGGTGGAGGTACCGGCTCTGTGCTCAACTGACGTGTCTGCCTTAAAAGCAGCTTCTTGAGTTAACGGACACTTACCCGTCAGGAGAAATGATATTCGGACTAACTGAATTTTCCCACATCTGTTATCATTGAGATGGCATCTAGGTCTCAAAAAGCCTACTTTCCAAACTATTCCTTTTATAAAATAAATAAATAAATAAATAAATAACAGTGAAATGTTTTGAAACTGAACGTTTCATAATTTAGTAGAGTGAATGGAGCTGTCAGCTTCCACTACCAAAATGAAACAGACTTTTTACACAATTTTGAAGTTTCAGATTCTCATATAAATGCTTCGGTAAATTACTTTTGTATATAATCGACTTCTCTCGTTTGTACACAAAATTATGTGCTGATAATGAGTGAACCCACAAACGCCCAAGACCAGTTTTATTCGTTAGCAACTGTCTTGAACAATACCGTGTTACATCGAAAACCTCAGAAGAAAACTGAACGAAATTCGTACAACAAGAGAACGGGTAGTGTGCCTGAAGTGGAACAACGGTGGTTTGGCTAAATGAATGATATAGCCCGTGTAACGTAGTGAAAAATAAAGTGGGTCACTGGTGGCACAAGGGGCGTTTGTGGGTTCAATATAGTTGTTAAAAGTACTACAAAAATAAAGAAATTTAAAATGAGGAAAGGAAGAAAATGTAGATATCAATCTTCTTACGTGAAGCATCCAGCGATGCGTATTTTCGCAGAAAGTTTTGGAGTACACATGGTAAAGCTTTTCTGCTAAATAAAAGACATGATGAAGAAATCTCTTATCTGGCTAACTCTGACGACGACTTACAGGAAAACAACTTTAAAAACTGTTTCAAAGAAAACTATCTTATAAAATTTGCCTGCCTTTTATCACAAAATTTGAACAGTAAAAGAGTATAAAAACAACCCTAAAGATGTTTTCGTAGAAATGGTTGTCAGGATTAGTCGGATGAGATTTTTTTTTTTTTTTTTTTTTTTTTTTCAAGTATGTCTTTTGTTTAGCAACAGAATTTCGCCACATGCATCAATGAAGGTGTGTATAACACTTCAAAACCGTCTGCAAAAATAAGCGCTTCTGAATGCTTCACGGAAAGAGAATGATCTTATAAACTAGTTAATATGTATCCCATCATTTCTTCAAGTAAAATATGTCTGAAGAGCTTCCTAGCTGTAGAATTTTAGAGAAAAGAAATTTCTTTTAATTTTCTTCTTCTCTGATCCAGCCCTGACAAAAGTTAATATTAATCCAAATTCTTGTAAAAACATCCGTAAAAAATTACTACTATGTAAAGTCGTTATTTACAACAGCTGTTTGTTGTTATTAAATGACGTTTAATCGGCGTGTTCACAAGTAATGACAAGAAAAATGCTTCAAGTATGCCACGAAGTATACATGTTTACCAGGTTTTAGGTTAAATATGTGGACTTACCTTACGGATTTGTCCCGATAATCCTTTCATTTATTGAATCACATTTAATTTCTAGTATACACATTACAACTTCTCAGTGACTTTAACAATTCTGGAAATGTTAAGACATTAAAAGCAGAAGTTTGTTATTATTATAATACGATCATTCGTAGAAGTGTACATCTAATATATAGGGTTAGCATAAATGAATCATTCGTTTTGAAAAGACTATATTTTCAAAAGTCACACGTACACACATGAAATATATATGAAAAGAACCACAAACTTACCAAGTTTGAACTGTGTGATAGCACGAGTCCATTATCTTTTCGATCGAGTGTGGCAGTGTGGCAGTACGAGGTTAGTACTTGTCGAAAATGGAGGGAAAGCAAGAAAAATGTTTTTGTATACTTGAATATGCCAGATGTTCGTGTGTTATAGCTGTGCAACGCGCTTTCAGAAGAGGGTATGGAAAAGAACCGCCATGTTAAAAAAAAAAAAAAAAGCGCTGGTAAAGGTAAGGACACTGCTTATGTAAAGCGAAAAGTACTTGGTCTCACAGATCTCCTGATTTAACGCCCTGCGACTTCGTCCTGTGGGGGTACATTAAAGACTTTGATTACGTATCCCCCACTACTGCAATCCTTAGTCGAGCTTAAAGAACGCAGCAGTGCTGCATAGGACAATTGACAGGACTTGCTACAAAATGTATGGAATGAGCTCGAGTATCATCTGGACGTGTGTCGTGTCACCAAAGGGACACATATTGAACATTTGTAGAGGGTGTATGAACTTGGCGAGTTTGTGGTTCTTTTCATATATCTTTCATGTGTACACGTTTAATACTTTTGAAAATATAGCCTTTTCAAAATGAATGAATCATTTATGCTCACCCTGTATATATGTTTTGCCACCAGCTTCATAAGAATGGATCGACATAAGTAGGAAAACAAAAAGTGATTTTCTTCTGGTAAAACTCTTAAATATAGCACTTAAATTAGTTCGTTCTAAGCCACTGACAGAAACACATACTGATTGTGAGTTAGATATGTATTTTTGTTGGAGACTACGAAGCAGTGGCGTAACACTTTAAACCACCATCGTTTAAACCAAACAAACAAACAAACAAACAAACAAACAAAAAACGAAAAATGCTTTAAATAGTGTGAACTTCATGCTGACGTTTCACCGTATCAAACCATCAACGTTAGTTTTATCTCCTATTCACCTTTTAATTAAGGGGTCCCGTGTTCAATTCTCGGTCGAACCGCAACCTTTCTTTCAAGTGTAAACCAAGTAGCAGTTCGGGTATCCATTTAAGCGAAAGTCTTCTTGATAACCTTGGTTTTTCATAAGGATGTCAAGACTAAACATATAAAACGAAACCAAATTATATATTTCTGCTTGCCTGAATGCCTGTTGTTTTATAAAGAAGCCAAGGTTAAATATATTGATAGAAATTGGCAAAATTTATCAACTACCTACATAGCTTCCAACATTAGCTTCGATTGAACTTTGTTTTAATTTATTGAATGATATCTACATACTAAATTTGTAATTTAATACCTCAGTTTTAGTGTACTCATTATGATATGTTGACCTTAAAGTTTTTAAAGTATTAACAGGATTTTCCAATGGCTAAGGCAGGAGTTTATAATTCTGTATAATGTTTTTGCTTCTGTAACTGTTTATCTTTTTGTCCTTCTGAAATGACTCTTGACAATTATATTAACAAGTAGGCCCATGTAAAGAGCAATACAATGTAGTTTTATCAGGAGTCCTTCGTGAGTGAGTCGGTAGACTCATCGCATTTGTGACCAATTAGTCCCGGTTCCGTGTCCAAATGGACAATTTCTCTTAGATGTAAGCCGAGAAGCGGTTTGGATTCAGCTTTAAGGCCTTCCAGGCCTTATGTGAGCCCTTCCAGCGTAACCCTGTTGTTGCATAATAACACCAAGGAGAACCAAACTTATTTCTGTCCATATGTAATATAAATACTGAAAGCAAATTGTTTAAACAAACAAACAAACAAACAAACAAACAAACAAAAAAAACTGGTTTAAACCAAAAAAACGGGTTTTTTGTTTTTTCAATAAAAAATATGTTTTTTGTCAACCCTGCTAATAAATCACTAGTTTTAGAATGTGTGGATAAAACGAAAGAAAAAATCAAAATAAACAAACAAATTACCTACTAGAAATTATCATTCTACTTCCAGATCTCTGTAATTCCTGAATTTTTATAATTCCAAGCTTTCAACTTTTCCCTGGAGTCTTGGTCACAGAGGTTAAAAAGAGGAAGAAAAAGAGTAGAAACATCAAGGAATAAAAAAAGAACGGACTTATCAAAGGAAGAGCTGTGTTGTACATAAAACACGTCGTCCAGTGCGTCAGCGATCTCCAGATCAGGTGAAGCGAACTAAAATATGTCGGAGTCAATTTGCGCGCCTTTCCTGTTCCTTGTTGGAAGGTTGCCAACTCATGTTCTTACTTTTATTACCATGCCAATGCTGTGAAAATTTTGTAATTATCGCCTCCCATTCGTCACTCAATTTGCAATTACCACCTCCCATTCACAGCATTGGCATAGCAATAAAAATAACAACATAAGTTGGCAACCTTCCAACAAGGAACAGAAAAGGCGCGCAAATTGACTCCGCCATATTTTTGTTCGCTTCACCTCATTTGGAGATCGCTGACGCACTGGACAACGTGTTTTATGTACAACACAGCTCTTCCTTTGATAAGTCCGTTCTTTTCTATTGGTTAATGTTTCTATTCTTTTTCTTTCTGTCTTTCACCTCCATGACCAAGACTCCAGGGCAAAGTCGAAAGCTTCAAAGCTTAAAAAAATTCAGGTATTACAGAAATCTGTGAGTAGAATGCTAAGTAGAATTTCTGAGCGTGGTTTTGCAATACTAGAAATTAGTTAAAACGCGATTAACTAACACAAAAAGAAAAACTACTTTGTGAGTTCTTTCGCTAATGCTTTATTAGATAAGAGTGTATAAACCACAAGAAAAAGGAACTAACAGCAACTGAGGAACGTCAGGTTCTGTGACATGTTGGTTTACAAGGTGACTCTGAAGGCCAATATGATGTCACAAAATCAGTATAGAACCAAAGGTCTTTATGCTGCCACAAAGCCAATAAGGCGCCAAAGACCAATATGGTGACACAAAATCAGTATGGAACCAAAGATCTTTATGCTGCCACAAAGCCAATACGGCACCAAAGGCCAATATGGTGACACAAAATCAGCACGAAGCCACAGGTCTTTATGCTGTCACAAAGCCAATACGGCGCCAAAGGCCAATATGGTGACACAAAATCAGTATGTAACCAAAGGTCTTTATGCTGCCACAAACCCAATACTGCGCCAAAGGCCAATATGGTGACACAAAATCAGCACGAAGTCACAGGTCTTTATGCTGCCACAAAGCCAATAAGGCGCCAAAGACCAATGTGGTGACACAAAATCAGTATGGAACCAAAGATCTTTATGCTGCCACAAAGCCAATACGGCGCCAAAGATCAATATGGTGACACAAAATCAGCATGAAACCACAGGTCTTTTTGCTGCCACAAACCCAATACTGCGCCAAAGGTCAATATGGTGACACAAAATCAGCACGAAAACATAGGTCTTTATGCTGCTATAGACCCAATACGGCGCCAAAGGCCAATATGGTGATACAAAATCAGTATGGAACCACAGATCTTTATGCTGCCACAAAGTCAATACGGCGGCAAAGGCCAATATGGTGACACAAAATCAGCACGAAGCCACAGGTCTTTATGCTGTCACAAAGCCAATACGGCGCCAAAGGCCAATATGGTGACACAAAATCAGCACGAAACCACAGGTCTTTATGCTGCCACAAAGCCAATACGGCGCCAAAGGGCAATATGGTGACACAAAATCAGTATGTAACCAAAGGTCTTTATGCTGCTACAAAGTCAATACGGCGCGAAAGGTCAATATGGTGACACAAAATCAGCACGAAACCACAGGTCTTTATGCTGACACAAAGCCAATACGGCGCCAAAGGTCAATATGGTATTACAAAACTAGAACTGTGCCAAAAACAAAGGATACCGCACTACTAATACGGTGCCAAAAACCAACACAGTGGAAGACTTGATTGCCCTTCATATTTGTTTCTTGTTTACTTCTTTCCCTCCCTGTTTGGTAAATCGTCAATGAAAGTCACAAATTAGTTTGCTCTTTTGGTTTTTTGTGATAGTAGCGTAAATAATTTTCAGTAAATAACTAATTTTAATATTTTGGTTATTCTATCTACAATCAAATGGTACCATTTTATTCAATAACTGACAAATTGACGGATTATAATACAAAATTTATCCTTATTCCCCGAATATGCTTTTCCACTACTCAAAAATTCTGATAGGTTTGATGCAAATAATAATTTTTCATATAAAGTAGCTTGAAAAATGTAAGGATATTTTGTAAAAAATAATGAGCACACTCGAAATAAACGGTCGAAAGCAACACTCATGCCTAAATTCACCATGTAAAAATACATCTCGCACAGCTGTTAGCTCTGAAGCAACTGTGAGCAAAGTCCGTATATTTTATGCGTATGTGGTTCCCCCATAGCAGAACATGCCGCGATCTGCGATGTGATCGCAGAAAATTTGTCGCGTCTGTGCATAAAAATTGTCAGAGAGAGAAAAAAAGAAAGAAATATCAAACAGAAAGGTATAAAACCATGCCTGCTATGTGTAGATGTCTCAAATGCACGGACTACTTGCATAAATATAGTTTGAACTGATTTTTACGTCGTGTAAAGTGTATTTTTAACAATCAGAAATGTTTCTTCTGCTGGAACTGAAAGTTGACGTGATTTTATAATATTTTAAATCTGCTTACCGCTGAAGCCTTGTTTACCATGCTTCATGTAACGCTGTAATGTAAACGTGGTAGTATGATCTTTATTTTTTATTTTGGAATTCCTACAGAATATTTTTGACTTGCAAAATCTTATCGCAGAAAGACAAAGGAAGTTCTGCCATCGGGTGTGGTTCTAGGTCTGACAGTTGGTGAGAACCATATGAGTTAAGTTAATATCCAGTAATTTCCCGTTAAAAAAAAAAAAAGAGATTAAATATCAACAAATTGTTGTTAGATGTAATTTTATTGATAACTGTGGTTTAAGGAGTAGGATCGAAGTACTTAGCATACAAAACTCGTTGCAAAATGTTATGTAATTTGATAATTGGTCAATACAATCCTCTATTTCTATTACACCATTATCTTTCTCAGAACCATACGCAATAAGTGGAGATTAAAGGTTTCTGCTAGACAGCAGTTGAACATACTGATTTGCTGTTCTACGAAGATTGTCCAGAAGGTAATAGACGTTTTGAAATTTAAAAAAAAAATAAATAAATAAAATAAAAAAAATAATAGAATGAACAAACCAGATTGTATTACATACATTTGAAAGGTACACTCTTAAGCTATTTTTCCACATGAAGCATGGTCATACTGTGGCATACATTTTTTCAATATCGTCGCGTTAGGAAGCTACCACATGCGATTTCAACCACTATCTTACACCGGCATGTAGTTCGGCGTCGGTATCAACGCGCTGTGTAGCAAGCCATGTCTTCAGCGCTGAAAAGAGGTGGTAGTCACTCGGCGCCAAATCCGGGCTGTATGGTGAACGATCCCACTTAGCACAAAATTTGTGGTAACCAAGCTTTTCCACCAGAATTTCATGCACCAAACTCCGTGAAATTTGGAGGTAATGTTCAGCAAGTTCCGTAATTGTGAAACGACGATTTGCACGAATTTTGTCGTCGATTTGCTTCACCAGTTCATCAGACACAAGGTTAGTCCTACCACTGCCGTTCTCATCGTGAACATTGGAACGGTCATTTTTTTTTTTTTAATCAATGCGCCATTGCCTCACTAGACCTTCACTCATTATTCCATGTCCGTACACTTCACACAGTTGGCGATGGATTTCAGTTGGCTTGTGACTTTTTGCCAACGAAAACCTAATCACACAACGCACCTCACAAGAGGCGGGATTTTCTATTGCAGTGCACATTGTAAGATGTCACAGAAAGCATAGTAAGAGCGTCACAGCCCTCACGCTACCACAGCTGGATGCGTACTGAGTGTAGCAACGTTGTGACACCAAGATGGCTACTCTAGCCGCGCCCACTGCCGCGAAAGGCCAAAACGTCTGATACTTTCTGGATAGCCCTCGTATTTACGTAACATCATTTCACTTCACATGATTTTTCTAGTTATAAAATTGAGGAGGTCACGATCTATTTGAATACATCCAATTATATGTTTGCATACTACCATTTATATGATTTATTTATTTTTCCACCACAGGCAAATTGATTTTTGAAATGCTCTTTTGATTTCTTTTAATTTCTTCAAGGTATGAGGTTAATTTAAAAGAAATTCTGAATTTTAAAGAACCCCACAATAAGAAATTAGTTTTAATCAAACCAGGAGATATTGGTAGGCAATGAATACCAGAATTGGTTAGCTTTCTCTCCCTTGGAACATTTATTACAATTTTTCAATATGACTTGTATTTTCAATTGTCGGAACCATATTGACCTAATCATGGAGTCCAGCATTGTGGAACTGGATTCTTGTGGAGTATTGTCACATTTTCTTCTCGTTTGGTTCAATATTTTTGCGTCTTTTCTTTCGCATCGATATGGACTTCGAATGAATGCACGCTTTCTCTTCCAACAGTTGTAAAATAGGGGGCTAAGCTTGGGAAGAACCTTAAGTATTTATATTTACTTTATAACACAACCTTTATGAGAATATTTCTTGGATAAGAAGCAAGTGAAAGTTAAGAACGGACACATTCTGTTCATTAATTATACCAGTACAATCTCTTCACATTGGTTCAGACTTTAAATCTTAATTGACGAACCTAGACACTTTACTAATTTCTCAGAATCCTGCAGATAATTTTTAGATATAAACATTGGTAAGGAAATCCGAACATAACATGGGTCGTTCAATATACAGGGTGGTATGTAACTCCACCGACAAACTTTGGGAGGTGATTCCTTATATGAAATGAAAGAAAAAAGTTTTAATAAACATGGGACAAAAACGTCTCCTTTCAGAGTTATGAACCGCCGAAAATTCGAAAATTCACGTTTCGAAACACTCTGTCTTAGAACTACAGGACCGATCCCAAGCGGTTTAAGGAATTACAAAGGAACTAGTATGCACTCTATCTAAATATCTATGTTCTACCGTGGTCCGTTATCGTCGAAACGAACTGTAAAAAGGAAGTTGAGGTATAGGGATATTCCTTTAAGTACTAATGGTACGTTCATTTCGCCGATAACGGAGGATGGTAAAACAGATATTTAGATAGATCGCATACTAGTTCCTGTGTAATTCCTTAAACCGGTTGGGATAGGTCCTATCGTTTCTAAGGCAGGGCGTTTCGAAACATGATTTTTCGAATTTTCGGCGGTTCATAACTCTGAAAGGAGACTTTTTTTTTTTTTTTTTTTTTTGTCCCATGTTTATTAGAACTTTTATCTTTCATTTCATATAAGGAATCACCTCCCAAAGTTTGTCGGTGAAGTTACCTACCATCCTGTATAAGTTTCCCTAAGCTGTAAAATATTTATTTT
The DNA here is from genome assembly GCF_964235325.1 of Thermobia domestica. Taxonomy (NCBI): domain Eukaryota; kingdom Metazoa; phylum Arthropoda; class Insecta; order Zygentoma; family Lepismatidae; genus Thermobia; species Thermobia domestica. The sequence goes on from NC_137463.1 coordinate 4,436,200, forward strand.
TTCAGATACATTTGTAAACTATCCATACCGGTACATATGTTGGTGGATCCTTCCTCACTTCTCCACATAATCCCCACTGAGACACAAGCATTAGTCTCATCGTTGTACCAATTTGTCCAAATCCTTTGCAAAAAAACAGGGTTTTGGCTATTTAGTTCTCTCCTCACATTCTATTTCCCTTCTTCATCACCAGTTGACAGGAGACCAGGTCACTTATGTCGAACCTGAACTCTTCTTCAGGGAAACACAATTCAACATAAGCGAACTGGTCTCTTCTTCACGATAACGCCTACCCCCACTTAGCACGCAGAAAAAAGATACTAAATTAAAGAGTTAGGGTGGGAATGGCTGCCCCCCATACAGCCTCAATTTACCGTCGAGTTACTTGCATTTTTTCCTGGTGTTAAAGTCTGCATTGCAAAGTGAAGGTTTCGAAACAGATGAAAAACTGAAGCGGAATGTAAAGAGTGCTAAATAGCCAGATACCCGACTTTTTACAAAGGGTTTGGACAAATTGCTGCAACGGTGGGACAAATTCCTGAATCTCAGTGGGATTCAGGATATTATATGGAGAGATGATCAAGGACCTACCTACACATGTATGTATAGTTTACAAATGTATTTTAAAAAAATAAATATTGAAACGTATATATTGAATGGCCCACGTATCTTACTACTAATATCTTGAAAAGTAGAAGTAGCCACCCACCACTAATGTTGGAACTGATTCAATACAACAGAGGATCCAGAACCTGTAAATCTGTACAGTTGTGCATAGTTTCCATTATCAAAAAGAATTCGCACACTACTAAAACACAAAACTGCACACGTAATAGCCTATATCAAACTAAGACACATCCAAATCCGCAATTCAATTCCAGCTGTTCAAATCATAATCAAAAATAATGCAACACATACCATACCATCCTGGTTAAATACATACATTTTCAAACACAGAAAGTACATGTACTTACATTTTTTATTTTTCGGGATTTCTGGAAGTTTTCTTCGGCGTCTTTCTCCCGGAGGTCTGTCCCAATACGGCTTTGGAAAATTGTCCCTGTAGTCTTGATATGGTGGAGGTTTCCCGTTTACAGGTTGGTTAGACAAGTAAGAATCGAAGCCATTCACAACGTCAGGAACTGAATTGATACACTCACTATTGCTACAGGAATATTGGTTCTGTTCACTTGGACAAGGCTGATACGAGGAATAGCCGCTATCAATTTCACGATCACAGCCAGCAGGTGCTACAGCTTCTTGTTCAGATAATACAGTGATATTGTTGTTATTGTTGTTATTATTATTATTTACTTGAATATCAGCTGATTTCGTTTTGTCAGCACTTTCGGAAGCGTCGTCGTCTAGAACAATGTCATGAACAAGTCTGAAAATAAAATGCGAAGAAACAATTAAAACAGAGGTTGAACACATATGAACTTAAATAAAAACTTTAAAACTGCACTAAAATTTAGAAAAGTACGCGATTTTTTCTGAAAGTTTGCAATAATGATAGATGTGGTTTGAAGAGTAAATGTGGCAGAACCAAGTTGGAACGATTGTTGTGGTTACATAGAAGCTCAGGGAAAGGTTTTATTTCACGCAAATTGTACTGTGCGAAGGGTAATAAACTGTTATCTGGATTTTTTGCTTGATTTATGACTAGATCAATATTTCAACGCCTCATTTACTGTGGCCTTCTTCAGGATAGAATCTACTTACAGGTTAATGTGACATTCCTATATTTTTATAATTTCCCCTTCCTTTCCTTTTTAGCGTAAAAGTCACAATCTCGAGACCTATATAAAAAAATCTCAGATGGTCTGGGATCTAACCAAGCCTCTTAGTACTAGAGATGACCCACTGTTTGTTTTCAACCTGTATAATTCATACACGGCAAACTGTTTTGCGAGTATGAATCTCTGATGAGCTAATATAAGCAGCTGAATACTATGGGCTTCTGCGGCCTCCTGAAACCTTTTAACTACTGAAGGAAAGCTTTAAACTGAGAATAAACAAAGAAGAGGCGTGAATTGTACATGAAAGGGCAAAATAAATCAAATGAACGGTATTAAAAATGAGGAAAGGCTTGCAATGAGTTTTCGACTGCGGAAAAATTCGTTCTTCACTAATTTTAGCAGATCTTCCACTGCAAATACACATCGTATTTGATTAACATTTAACACTTTAATTCCATCTCCTCTCATAATTATCTTTCTAAATATTAATTAATACTTCTTCCCTCATCCCCCCCACAAAAAAAAACAAGTCGAAACCCCAACTTTGATGGATCTAACTGTGAAATTTAAGGTCTGTATAGGAAAATATTTCACATATATACTACGCAAATCGAAGACTATAGGAAAATATTTCGCATGTATACTACGCAAATCCAAGACTATAGGAACCAATGTTTCACATGTATACTAAGCAAATCAAGGAAAATAGGAAAATATTTCACTTGTATACTAGGCAAATCAAAGATAATAGAAAAATATTTCACACATACACATATATATATACTACGCAAATCTCAAACTATTTATATGCTAAGTTTGGATAAGATCGGGCGAGCTCTGTAAATTGCGTATGATACATACTTTAAAAAAGAAAAGAAAAGAAAAATAAAATGAAGGATCAAAGCAGAAGATGTAGAATGTAATTATTATAAACGAATAAGTAGAGTAAATTATTACTCATTTTGTTGAAAGAACGAGAAACTTTGTAATAAATTAATAAATAAAAATTAATGGAAATAAAGATATGATTCATGAAGACCTTTATTTGCTGTATTGAGCAATACGGGTCGGTGGTATGGCCATTGAGGTAGAAAGAAGCAAAACTTGGAAGCTTTTTAGATATCATCAGAGGCAACTCATGAGGAAACTGTTGCACTGTTACCGGTGTGAGTTGCCTCCTATTCGCCTCTGAACGTTTTATTATTATTATTATTATTATTATTATTATTATTATTATTATTATTATTATTATTATTACTGGAAAAGGAGCAGAAAGTAAAGTAGGGGAGATTCTGACAACCACGGAAGAAACTCGATGGCTGCCTATCTAATACGACATTCAGAATCAATCGATGTTCTGAAATCTGTTTGAATGAAAAGTGTAAGGGAAGATGAAATGAGGATGATATCGATTAAAGTTCCTCAACGAATATTAAACCGGAAATCTTACAATTATGAAAAAAAAAAAAAAAAAAATCTCAAATGAAATTGAGAATATAGAACAACCATCCTATCCAACCCCCACAAGATTGAGAAGATGATATATAAAACAATGATCTTCAATCTGATTTTGTGTCAAACTTACGAATCCTTATGACTCTACAACCTTACACTTTTTACTTCGCAACCTTATACTACTGATCTATTTGAACCTCGAAACTCTTTAATCTTACAATCATGAGGCTGGGGTCAAACATTATTTAAGAATGTCCATCTTTCTACATGATAAGAAGCATGAGGATAAATTGAACAAAGACAGAATTTATTGCACTTAACAAAGATGACGGAAGCTTCTTTTAGATACTTACTATCTACCTCCGAATAAGTATTTTGAATCGCATCTCGACCAGGGTGAAAGATTACATACAGAAAGACAAACATAGAACACAATCTGGTTGGCGGTCCCGGGTTCGATTTCCGGTGGGGACACTCGGTGGAAAATGCTTTTTCAAGCCAGCCATCCTGAATGAGGTTTTCGTGGGTTTTCCTTACTCACACCAGGTAAATGCCCTACCTAATATATAGATCTCAGGCCACTTTCTTCCCTTCCTTTCTCAAAGTAGTTTGATCACCAAGGAACGCCATCCCTCATACATGACGGGCTAATATGACCATAGAAGCCGAAAGCCCGGAAATCTAAAATCCTAATCCTAATCCTAACAATCTGGCTGGCTAAACTGAAGAAGGATGAGCGGGGAGTGTATGTAATACAAAACTAAGTTGCAGGTTAAAAGGCCGTATATAAAACATTAATAAGGCTAGCCATGATGTACACTCATGTCCAAAATTATTGTCGCATGTCTATACATACGTTATTGTAGGAATATAATTTGATAACGAATTCGACCGGTATTTCTTATAATGTTAGTATGTGTATAGTCGGCAAAGACATGTATGTGGCAAATTTCATGTCAAAAGAGCAGTAAATAAGAACAATAAAACGAAAATAGAACTTTCTTGTCCACTTAGCAATATATTGTTTTATTCACTCTAATTTTCATATTTATAATTCTTTTCCTATGAAATTTACCACAAATATATATTTCCGGTATGTGTGTTGATTGTACACATAGTATCAACAATAAAAGTATCCTGCAAATTCATTATCAAATTATATTCTTACAAGAAGACAGTTATAGATATGCGACAATCATTTTGGACATTAGTGTACAATAGTGAAACGTGCGCAATCACAAGAAAGAAAAAAAAATGCAAGTGGCGAAGATGAGAATATTATGATAAGACTCTTGAAAACAATGTTTCGGGAATGGATGCTGGGACTGTAGAATAGAGAATTGACGATTATCTGGAAAAGAGAATTACAAAGCTAGAAATACCGGAAAGAAGGAAGACCCAGGAGCAAACGAAAGGACAAGATACAAGACGATTTGAGGGAGAGGGGATGGTAAATAGGTGATAAAAGACAAATTTTGACCAAAGCATACACTATTTAATATATAATATCGTTAGAGTTATGGCAAAGTATATTTGACTTCATCAGATATGTGATAATGTGTCTGATGAAGGAAAAGATACTGTGCCAAAACTGTAATGATATTGCCTAGGTATTTATTAAATAGTATACGCTTTGGTCAAAATTTGTCTTTTATTTTATACTACAAGTTTCCACGGTAGAATGAGTGGTATTCAAATAGAGGATGCAAAGGTTAGAAGAAAGTGGAAGGAAAGAATTAAAGACAGAAACCCGACTCCCATTTAAACATGAGGAAAGAAGGAGACAAAGAAGTATACAGCTAAGTTACCCGTTCAATGTGTATTCTGTAGTATTTTACGTGCTTCAACTATAAGACTATAGTGAAGTGTATTCTCACAAAAAAATGTATATATATAGGGCGTTTTAAAACAAAGACAACGTTTGAGAGGTGATTCTTGACACCAAGATAAGACAAAAAGTATAGACTGTTCCTTTTTCAGTTGTTATTTTTAATAACTGCCACACTATTATGCCATCGTCAGTCCTAAAATACCATTCACCCAGTTAAAGGAAGCTTTTCCTACGTGTGTAAATATACACTACTCACGGAAACGTAATAATAATAATAATAATAATAATAATAATAATAATAATAATAATAATAATAATAATAATAATAATAATAATAATGCGTTCCAGAAAACTATGGGGAGCGTCAGGCCGGTAGCCAGTCCAAAAATGTAGGGGGGGGGGGGGCTGAAGTTAAGGGGACCCGATCCAACCATATTATACTTCATCACCATATTATAGTTCATTTGCAAGTCAACCGTGAAAATTTTAGGGGGCCAGCAAAAATTTAGGACACCCCCTAGAACCCCCCTGGATACGGGCCTGGGGAGCGTACTCATATAGTTATGTATATGACAGCGTTTCCCATGCTTTTCTTTCTAGTCATGCGTAAATACATTTATATTTTTTTTCAGAACAGATTTACTTATTTATTTACTTATTAGGCCTATTTCTATTAATTCTAAGTTATTTTTAGTCATAATTAAATACATTATAACTAAGAAACAACATGGAAATAGCTACTGATGTTATTCTAACATTTCTGTCAGTTGACTAAACTCTGGACCTATAGGCTAATAGACTACATTAGAGTTTCGGGTTACAAAACAGGCTTATGGAACAAATTTAGACCAAGTTCTAGGCTGTTCACTGAAAGCAATTTAGGCTACTTTTATTTCTTTATGTTTTAGTATACTGATATGCAGCTAGGCTATTTTCAACAAAATAATGTAGGTGTACAACTTTGAAAGTTACTTAGAAACAAGATTATAGGACTACCAAAACTACAGAATACAGCTTTTCTGAAATACAGAGACAGATTACAGCATGGATCTCATAATTACCCTCCATATAAACAAAATGAGATACAATACAAAATTTGAAACTCTGAAACAAAAGCCCAAAGGACAAATCCAATTTAACCTGTTACTGCTGACCGACAAGGCTTCCAGCAACACCCATTGGTTTCACAATAGTGATATTACTGAAGGAGTAGATATAAAAGTTAATGCAGGATTTCGAATTTCTAACAACTTTTCTGAATGTGTTTGTTTAAAAAAAAATGGTACATCCAAACTTTTGTACACTGACACTTAAAAATGTGGACAGAGCATTGTGAAGGGTGTTACTAAATGCCTGTGCTCTTAATTTGTATTTATCCTACAGTGATTGAAGACCAGTGAGGGTGTCTCATAATTACTCTCCATAGGCAGTATCTCAGAATTACCCTCACTGACCCTAATAATAATAGAACTAAGATTTAAAGAACACTAGGCGCTCTATTAATCTTAAAATCTATTAAAATCTATTACAATCAATTGCATCCAATGTTTTTTATAGTCTTATATTTCTTGACTTTACGCATAAAAGGATTTCCATTTTTGTGTGCAATTTAGTAAAAGAGATTTTTTTTATTTTTTCACGCTTCTTATTTTTAACTTTTTATTTTAAGATCTTTTCACATTTAATCAGTTCTTTGGGCTGGGTAACTCAGTGGTAGAGCGTTCACCTCCGGTGCTTGGGGTCTCTGGTTCGATAACAGCTCGCGCCGTGTGGACTTTGTGGTGGACAAATATCGTGTGCATGGGTTTCCTCGAGGTTTTTCCGTTTCCTCCCACTTTCTTCATTCCACCATTTTATTCATTTCTCATCATCACCGTCTCCTTTAGCCTAAGCGTCATAACCTTAGGACGTGAAACTTAAAGATTTCATTTCATTTCATTTTCAATTAGTTCTTTAAGTTTATCGTACTTTCACAACCTGAAACTTAATTTAGGACATCGTGTGCGTGGGTTTTCTCGGGGCTCTTCCGTTTCCTCCCACTTTCTTCATTCCACCATTTCATTCATCACTCATCATCACCGTCTCCTTTAGCCTAACCGGCATAATCGTGGGACGTAAAACTCAAGGATTTCATTTCATTTCATTAATTTAGGAAGATATCCTGGTTGTTATACTGTACTTGCCAACTTCAGAGCATTTCTGGTTGCATAACAGAATAGGATATATAATTAATAAAGAGTTACCATATATAAAAGTAACAATGAACCATTGTATTGTCATTCGACTCACATCACTGTGGAAAATTTGATCATGGTACGACGTTAATGAGTTAAATTAAGGTTGCAAAGTTTGAGGACATGATGAACCAGGGTAAACTTGAACCAATGTATGTTTAACAAAAGCATGTGCCCTGTCCTTTTAATTCCCTTGTACTACTCCTGTTTACTCCATTAATTCATTATTATTATTCATTTGGATTTAACCTGCGAGGAATAAACATGGACCACTGAGAGGTTAATTTCCTATTTAATACGCAAACTTTAGAGAGCGGGGCTTGATCGATGTTGAAAGGCATATCCGATATAAATCGTCATACACAGAAAGCATAAACACACATCTTTCTGCCGTATAAGTAACAAATAAATGAACGGGTTTGCCGTTAAAAATAATCATATGAAGTTAATTTCTTGTATCAAAATACAAGAGAAATTTTAACACAAAAACTATTTGAAGTTACAGAGTTGCCTTAATTTTGCGTGTATCAAATAATACTGAAAAGCTTTAAACAGCGTACAAGTTCTTACAAAGCAGAACTTTCTGTGAAATGTAAATTACAACATATTGAAAATCCCTTGTAACGTTGACAGAGATGAGGCTCCAGATTCCGGTGCCCATAGTAGTACATATGTAACCACAGAAACATCGGTAAGAGAGCACTTTGAGCAGAACAAGTGAATTTGTCAGAGGATGTGGCATTGTTCTCATAAGGTAAGGTAAAGTCGGGGCCATGGATAAGCAACTATTCTTCCTGGAAGAAGGAAGACTTTCCTCTACCCCCTGTGGCTTAGTAACCGCAAACTGCACTGGAGGTCGCGAAGGATTCAATGATGCCAGATTTCTAAACTGAATGAACTGGTTCCTCTCTATTTTGAAGGTTTCCATTCCAGATTGTCATATGGGAACAGCAGAAGTAAAAACTTATTTTTTAGTTCAACCTAGATCCAACTTGTATTATGTTAGTATTCGAAAGTTTTCGATAAAGTGATATGTTTATTTATTGCTCATAAAAGATCTGTAGGGAAAATGATCTAACGAAGTATCTCATTTTTTAAAAACGGATTCTATTTTCTTCAGCATGACATTTTTTTAAAGGAAAAAAGTGTGGGAAGAGAAAAATTTACGCATTTAAAAGGTAAATATTTATTCTCAATTTCTACAAAAGCCTAACTTTTGGCGCTATAGTTTACAACTAAAGGCAGGTAGTAGGGTGATTTTCCCTTCCCCCCTTTATAGTTTTCCGATTTTTGCAAGCCATAATAAAATGAATCATATTTGTAAATTTAAGCATGATTTTTTTGAAGTTTATACATATAGAAGAAAGAAAGAAAGAAAGACAGTATGTCTTACGTCTTCATCCACGATTGAGTAACAACACAAAAAGAAGTTAAAAGTTAAAACGTTTTTTGTATTGTTTTGCAAATTAAAGAAACGAAGAGAAGGAAGTAAAAATCTTAGCTTGGAATACTTTCTCAAAAATTTTCATTCCTTATAGAACGCTTCAATTTATTGTTTATGACCATCAATGTTTTTCACGGTTGTCAGTTGGTAAGTTTTAGTTCTCTACTTTCCCTTGAGATTTTGTTCGAAGAGATTGTAGTATGCTGGTGGTGTCTACGTATTTTCTTGCTGATTGGAAATGTCTAATTTCTTTCGGCGGTACCAGATGATAAGCAACCTAGTCCTTCTGGCCAGAAAAGTCTAAGTAACAAATACAAGAATCATGTACTTGGAAGTGAAGCAAAGCAGAGGAAGCAAAACATGAAAGTTTCAGGGGGCTGAAGGTGGTCGAAAGGGGCTCAAACCCTAGCTACCCCTAGCTAGGGTCTGGTTTCGATATGAATATTGGTTAAGAAATCCGGGCGATATGTATCTTTTTTTAATTAATGCTAATTATTCAACACTTATCCCCACAAAGCATTTAATTTTCTTATTACTAAGTGCAAAAATTGGCGTACATTATTCTCAAAAGTCAAGGATATAAAATTACTTAAAAAACGAGAACATTTTCGAAAGAGAGGATAAAGAATTATTTGAGAATCGAGACAAGACGAGACTTCCTCAACCTTAACAAGACGTCTCCTCTCGTGGACAACACTAGTCAAGGCTGAGTTAAATAGTTTTTGCGCGTCCCAAACCAGTGACCTTACTTTAATCAAAGATCACATATCGGAATAATATAAAATAATTCTAAACAACATTTATTTAATATCACCAGTTTATTGGCTTCAATGATGAAACCATAGACCCAACCCACGTCACTAACCTTAGGATACGTTTTCATGTAAGATACTTGCACTCAATTGAATTACATTGATTTCAATACAAAAGTAAAGTATTTACAGATATCATTCTCAACAGCTTGTTTTCAATTTTATTTTAATTTTCGGTACTGACAGATTTATCAACCGAGCGCTAATCAAATTTGCAATTTTACTGACATTTTTCACTAATCTTTGTTTCTAATTACCTGAGGATATTTCTTTAGTAAAACTAAAATTATAATATAGAAATTGACCCCATTTCCCCTTCTCAGGAACAGAATTTAAAAAAAGAAAGAAAGAAAATCCGAGGGCGCGGCCTGTTTTTTTTTTTTTTTTTTTTTTTTTTTTTTTTTTTTTTTTTTTAATGAGAAGTGTATGTGCTGAATTTTACGCCTTCTTAAGCGAATCCTCACATTCGGCATTTTCTAAACAAATAATCGGAAATTTGAATATTAATAGAAACCCCCTCTTTTCCCCTATAGGAGCGAAGTTTTTGCAATCATTGAAACGTGTTTTCTGTTAATTTTAATGAAGAATTTATCCCTTAGTTCCATCTTCTTAACTTCAAGAAGTTATGATATATATTCTATTTTTAGTTAAAAAAAAAAAATGAACTCTCTTTGTCTCCTATAGGACATATATTTTTAAAATTGTTTTATTAGCCCTTGCCTTTTGACAAAGGAATATTCTGTACAAATCCATGTTTCTATCTATAATAGTTTCAGTAAGGTATGAGTAAGTCACTTTAGATATAATCTTTTTTTAATTTTTTAAATATAATAGTGTATATATCTTTTTAAAAACTCATAAATAATTCGTGTTCAGTTTTGGTATTTTCGCCCTATTTGAATTTTGTTGGCACTCGATCATAACATTTTTCTTAGATCACTTTTTATTACACAATTCACGAGTCAATACGTTTCTATTACGGTTTTCTCAATGGCTCTCTCTAGAAGAAAGAACATATGGTGTCCAGACATTTTCAACAAAAAATGTGACAACCTTGTCCCTCAGCACGTGCAGAAAACACTTTTGTGGTCACTTGTGGTCATGCTTGTGGAAGGAGGTGTTTCTTACGAAGGGTATGGGTAAGGGTCGCTTAACGGTGGCCGCGACTTTACGGATAAGTAGAGTAGGGTAGGGTTGGGTTACCTGAAGGTTAGGGAAGTTGAACCCATTTTCTTAAAAAATAAATAAATAAAATAGAGTGTAATTCCTCGTATTGCTGTCTATTGTGAATCGGTCTCTATGAGTGTTCTGCTCAAAGTACACTTTTGGCAAACATCGATGAGACTTCGTTCGATCGAAGTACAGTTTGAGCTTTTGTATTTTGTGTCAGTATGTAATACTTACGAAGGTCGGAAACTACTATTGACCGGGTCCGGTGCAGTTGGTGGGTATACAGAACATCATCAACACGATTAATTCCCACAGTATCAGGCCATTTCCCACCATACTATCTAGCCTCCAAGAGAAGTGGATTATACCACCACCCTTTTTGATCTTTCAAATGTTCAAGGTTAGGTCACATCGGTATATAATTTAAATTTTCACGCATACAAAGTCTTACAGGGTTGTTTTATAAAGAAGCCAAGGTTCCTTAAATATATTGATAGAAACATGTAAAATTTATCGACTGCATACGTAGCTTCCAACATTAGCTCAAATTCGACTTTCAGTTTTAATTTTATTAAATGATATCTACATACTAAATTTGTAATTTAATACCTTAGTTTTAGTGTACTGATTATGATACGTTGACCATAAAATTTTACATGCAAAGCAATAACGGGATTTTCCTTCCAGTATAACCCCGTTGTTGCATAATACCAAGGCAAAATAAACTTATTTCTGTCCATATGTAATATAAACACACGGAGCAAATTATTTAAACACACACACACAAAAAAAAAAAAAACTTTACAACGCCCGCTCCAGCAGGTATACTCACTCAGAAACGAGAAATTACACACTAATAATTTTATGAAAATTGATCAAAACTTACTTAACCTTAAGCTAACCCGTTCCTAACCCCTACCCTAATTTATATCTTACTCTATTCTACTATACTTTTTAAAAGTGCCCTACTTATCGATGCGCAGCTGGAGTGTGTCTTGTAAAGTTTACCCTAAAACGGGTTTAAACCAAACAACCGGGGTTTTTATTATATATATTAAAAAAAAAAAAACACCCATGGTTTTTGCCAATCCTGCAAAGTCATGTATCTATCATATAATGCAAATGAATGCTATACAAGAAAATGAAAACGAAATTTATGATAACCAAAGCTTCGTTAAAAGAAAAAAAACTTTACCTGATGTATCTTTCACTCATTTTGTACAGAAAATTATTCTTAATCAAACATGTCAATTCCATTTTAACACTTTTTGTTATTTTCTTGATAAATAAGATTAGTCTGACTTTCTAACACAGGTGACACACAAACTAACCACAGTGAAATGCAATTTAATGCATTAAAATCTGTGTGATCCAGTCCACTGTGTCTTTCAGCACGTTCGACCAGAGTAAGATGATTCTTGTAGTTCAAAGGAAGCAATCTCAATGTTGTAGCGATTGAGAGACTTGGTTAATTCCAGGTTTTGTTTCAAATATGCGCATGAACTTATCATTTTCTGCTCTGATACACATAACAAAGACATATTTACAGACCATACTATTTCTCGTTAATTTTCCGCTTATTTCCTTGTGACCCAGTTGTTGGATTAATATTAATGTAATTAATATGCATTTTATTATGCGCGCATCGTTAATTACAATTTACATTTTAATTGCTACAAAATAATAGCAATCTCCTGCTCTTAGTTAACAATCACTTGAATGTTTATTTTCTCAGGTCATTACCGGTAAAATCAACATTGTCAATGGTTGTTTATTATTATTTTGTGATCATTTAATGAGACTTGAGAATTACTGAAGTTCAACAATATGTTTCGATTAAAATTTAGTATTTAATGGAAGTGTAAAGCTGTAGGGGATTCACGGAAAATACAAACATAAAATCTAATTATCAAAGTCAAGTTCACATAACTGTCAGAATTGTTTTGCCCTTGTACAAATGTTAGTAACAGCTATTTTTTTTTTAAAGTAAAATGAATAAAAATACTTACAAACACACGGTACCGTATAACAAGTGATAAATCACATGCAATTACATTTTATCTACATACATAGAAGAGCACGTCAATGCGTTTACATGTTACAATGTAAGAGCAAATCACCAATCTCTTTTACTTGTTCGCAAGTGACACGACAGCAATGCACGTCATTGACACTTGCTAACATATGGTTCAGCTGGTCGTATCCTGTTACATAGACTACTCCGCACACCAGAATACCGTAAACTGACTTATAGCATGGAAAAAAATACGTAAATAATACCTCCTTCTTTTCTACGCATGCATTTTTCAATATAAGATCATGTTACAATAACATATACTCGGCAAAAGGAAATAATACAGAATAAGGATACGTACGTGTAGCTATGGGCCGGTGCTTTGATATATTGTGGCAACTTTTCAAAATATTGCCTAAATTCTTCAAACTCGGTATCCGCCATGTTTCACCGGCCCCGTGTAAGGACTAGCTACGCAAGCTTGTTACACGAGTTGGTAAAATTGGTAACATGATCCATGTGGCTAGCGAGAAGACCTGCCGTGATTGCGCTTGCGCTCCGAATCGACTTCTGTCAGTTTGTCACCAGCCAGGTAGCAAAATGTATCGATCTCCAGAACAGAAGAGGAGATTGGAATTCCAGCATCCTTATGTTTTAAAAGGAGAAACAATGCCGCGAGATTGTCTCGTGATAAGAAACATTGCTGTCACGGCACATTACACCACAAGGACGTCCTCCTTTCATTTTCATTTGGTAAATACATGGTTGAAGTTGTTTTACTTTCAATGTTTGTTTTTATATTATCGTATTGAACTTCAATCGATTTTACAAAAATTGCAAATATACAAATATATATATATAATGTAACTCCAATACTTTTTTATAAAAAATAATAAACCTATTTTTTTAAAAAAAAATTAATTTGTATAGTCTCCAGCAAAAAGTGATATAGAAATGAGATTTTATCAATAATTACAGAGTGAATGAACCAAGGAAGACGAGCAGATCAGTGATTCTCAACCGATGTGTCGCGACACACTTGTGTGTCATACAGTCTCCTACGGTGTCTCGCGAAATTTTAGAATTTAAAACTCATGAAGAATTTAATAATAATTAGTCAAAATCGAGACAGACTGTACCAGTCAACACTTCCAGCGGTAGCAATAATGCTCAGTGCTATATAGTCATTATAAAAACTAATAGGTTTCAGTATTATATTTGATATTATTATTATTATTATTATTTATAATAAAAATATCAATCAAGTGCGTAGCGATGTCCTGGAGTTCAGTAGTGTGTCGTCAGTCAAAAAAAGGTTGAGAACCACTAATACATTTATACATTCTTTTTACAATAACGAAAGCGACATTCAAACTAATTCTTTCATCCAAAATTATATTAACAAAAAGTTTTATTTGATTGATGTATATTTACAGGTTCATTATTATTATTAAATTCAGAAATAATGGCGTCGGAAGCTGATGCGCTGACCACAAATCACTCAGTTGAATGTGCGTCATCCAGCCGGCCATAATCCTTCACTAGGAAGTTAATTACACTGTAGCTTACATAAGTTGGTCATGCATAGTTCGATAGGAAATGTCCAACTACACGAGTGGCCAATTTACAAAGTAATATTAGCATACTCAGATATATGGCCAAATTAAGAAGATAACCAACCGGCTTATTATTTTCTGCATTAACTATATTAATATCAGTAATATATTGCTAAATTTTTGATACATATACGCTAGAACACTTTCAAAATATACCATAACCCAATCTTCTTATAACCTTTAAATCTCTGATAGGTGTCCGAACGAGTTTTCGCAGAGGTGGGCAAAGTTTGTAATGCTATTTTTTTTTAATGACCTTCTCGCATCTAAGGTTAACGGGTTAAAAAAATAAAAAAAATGGAAACGACTCATTCAGGGTCTTGTGACTATTATCTCGCTATTCCTTGATGTGAGTGAAGGTAAATTCTACCTACACTTCGAAATACATTCGCAAACGGCTCGGCTCCAGAAATTCACTCTGCACTGCTATATCACTAATCCAACAATGAACAGGCAATGTTCCAGCACTAAAAAATGATTAATCCTACTCTGTTTTGCAATTCCCAATAGCACCTAATTGTTCAAAAGCCTTAATAATCATGACATGGTTTTCAGCAAAAAGAAAAACAATCTTGTGTTAGCTGACCACCTAATGTAAAACAGGTACTTTTATGATTTAGGAATTAGATTTCTGGGATATGAGGGGAGACATCCCTCAGCGATCACGCCAGCCGGGGAAAGGGGAGGAAGAAACAATTGGGGAAGGAAGGAAGCGGGCTGGAACCTATAAATTAGGTACCACCCCGACGTTTGCCTGGGTGTAGATGAGAAAAATCTCACATGGCCTAAAAAAAAAAACTTTTTACACTTTTACGACCGAGTGCTCCACCGGGAATCGAACCCGGGTGCGCTCACACCGAAGGCGAGAGATTTAGCGACTACACTGCGCAGGGTTACAACAGGTACCGATACTTTTACTTAAAACAGAATTTGGAAACATAAAGAAATATGGAGAATATACAGAATTATAGAAAATATGGAGAAAGAAAATATGCAGAATTAAATAAAAAAAAAAAGATATGAATTCCACGTTCGCTCCTCCTTGCGGACGTCCACGACTGAGTATAAGTGAACCAGTGGTTCACAACCGGTGTGTCGCGAAATTTTACGATTTAAAAATCATGAAGCATTTGATAATTAGTTAAAAATCAATTTTTAGATAGACTGTAACAGTCAACGCCCAAAGCAGCAAAAACCGGAGGCGTCATTTGGAGAAGGCAAGAAGGGCAATCGCCCCCACCGTGCACATCCTTGTTAATGAAATTAAATTAAATCGTTCAGTTTTACATCCCACGATTATGTCGCCTAGGTTAAAAGAGACGGTGATGATGGGAAATGAATGAAATGATGGAATGAAGAAAGAAGTGGGAAGAAACGGGAGAGTCTCGAGAAAACGCACGCACACGGTGTTCGTCCACCACAAAGTTCACTTGGCGCGAGCTGGGATTGAATCAAGAATCCCACACACCAAAGATGAACGCTCTACCACTAAGCCACCGCGAACATTCTTCTTAATAAATTGTATAGTAATATATAATAAACACGTAAACATCTCATGTCGATGTATTATCTTGGCCCCTCCGTGGCAAAACCTACAATGACGCTACTTGAAGCAAAAATTCTCAGAATTACTACATTATAGAAATTTAGTCTTTTTACACGACTGATGTCATAGGCATTCAATCAAGTGATTCATCAAACAAAAAGGTTAGGAACCACAGATCTATACTATATAAATATTATATGGGTGTACACTGTATACGCTTCAAATGTCTTGTAATATTGGCTCGCCCGCAAAAAAAAAAAAAAAAAAAAAAAATCTGGTTGGGTGTCTGAATACCAAAATAGGAATTAGATTTCTAGGCTTTCGACATCTATGGCCATGTTAGCCCGTCACATATGAGTGATGACGTCTCTCGGCGATCATACTATTCGAGGAAAGGGAAGGAAGAAAGGATTGGGGACGGAAGGAAGCGGCCTGGGACCTATATGTTAGGTACCATCCCAGCATTTGTCATGTATGAATAAGGAAAACCCAAGACAACCCCACTCAGGATGGCTGGTCTGAAAAAGCTTTTCCACTTTTTCAACCAGTGTCCCCACTAGGAATTGAACCAAGGATCACTCGTACCGAAGAGGAGGGTATTAGCGCCAATACGTAAAGAATAGTCAATAATGTCAAGTCATGTAGGGTATGTTTCAGGCGGAGAAAGCTCTCGGAGGAATAAGTAAATTTGGTCCCTCCTAGACTTCTGGAATCTCATCCATATTTTGAAGCTTTCACGTAAATATATGGTTAGCAAATGCGTCTTATGCACAGGATACTAGGGTTCGATTCCCAGTAGAAGCACGTGTGATTCAGAAAATTCTACTTTAAAAAGTCGGCGTACATCTTTGTGCTTAAAATGAAAATTGATGTTTTAGAAGCGATCGATATTGAATGAATACTTGAATTTCAACGCATCATCGTGTTTCTGTTTTGCAGTTTAATGGATATTATAAATCTCTCTCTATATAAAGATGAATGTGACTATCTTTGTGACTTAATAACTCTTTAACCACCCAACCAATCTCGATCAAATTTTCAATACAGACGAGGTTCGGGGCGGGAGTGTTTTTATCATTTCAGTTTGACGGTGCAGCTTAGAGAAGGGGGGGGGAGGAAGATACATAAAATGACTTTTTAAAAAATGAGCGATATTAGTGTCGAATCCATAGTTTTCGTGCTTGCTGAGACGAACAGTCACATTTCCGATGCCGTTTAAATCCAAATCCATCCCCCATTAGTACTACTAAGGGGGATGTTGACATGTAAAAGTAATTGAAAATGACCGATATCAGTATGAAATTCATAGCTTTTGGTATCCCCAAGTTGATTGGTGACTTTTAGGTGTTCTTTATGTCCAAAATGAAACTGTTCTTCCCGTGCGAAGAACGGGTATTCTGCTGGTATACGACAAATGAAGGTGATTGACTTTTCAATCATCACACTGAGAAAAATACGTTATCTGGA
Source organism: Thermobia domestica (assembly GCF_964235325.1). NCBI lineage: Eukaryota > Metazoa > Arthropoda > Insecta > Zygentoma > Lepismatidae > Thermobia > Thermobia domestica. The sequence goes on from NC_137463.1 coordinate 4,453,528, forward strand.
CAGCAGTATATTGTACAAATATACAGAATCCTTATGTTTACTACAAGAATCAGTACAAAGTGCGTTATCCGTATTCTACATATGCACTGTTCTTAGATGTTACATCATGCCGTGCAGGACGTCTGATATCTAACAGTCTTCCGTGTATTATTAGTGTACGCGCCTTTGGCGCGGGAGACTCGGGTTCGATTCCCGGCGGGAGCTCAAGTGGTTCGGAGTCCACGTTAATCAGTAGGTATACGTCTCATATAGCCTCGATGCTAAACTGAACGTTAAACTCTAAATCAACTCAACTCAACTCTTCCATGTGTATTACATACGTATACATATGTTAAATACGTCAGTTATATAACACATAGGTTCATCGGTATGTGAGATCCTGACCGCCTAAGTTCAGTTCTTTCATTCGTATGGAAAGTACGTTTGTTCGGAACTCTTATACGGAAAGTATTTATAAAATATACTTTTTCAGTTATATGTTTGCTGTATGTTAAGCCCAAATCTACGGGATTTACACATGTAACCTACGTTTTTACGTACGCCACATTCGCTTTCTTTTTTCTCAGTATAGTTAGCTTTTCCTATCCGTTTAAAATCACACTGTTAAGTAAGTGTGTCCATGAATATGTAACCAAATGATTTTTAGACAATCGATTGAGAAATCCAAGTTAAAGAAATGGTTTCAGCAGTGTTGGTAACTCAATTATTTTCCCCTTCTTGAGAACCCTGAACTCCTTGAGCGAAGGAAAATATGTAAAATTAAGCTAAGTAATTTTAGAGCCTATGTGGGGTATGTATTGGTTATATAAGGTGATGCAAAGACATATTCGTTATTATTTTTTTTTTTTGTAATATCTATACTTCACATCCAGTTGCATACATAGGGGTAGGATTTCATTAAAAAGGACTCAAACACTCAGTCTCATATATTTGCAGGTCAAGTAACCTTTGCGTTGGTATATATTATTTGTCTTGCAAATATATGAGACTGAGTGTGTGTGCCCTTCTTGATAAAATTCTACGACGCCACTGAATGCGAAGTATAAATATCGTAAAGTAAAAATCGTAAAGTTTTACAGGAAAAATCGTAAAGTATTAATTATTACCAAGAAGTTATTAAGATATGATGATGAATTTTGTCAATGTTATGTTTGGTTCTTATGTTCATGATGTTAAGGAAAAATTAGTTCCTCATGATTGTTACTGTTTTTACAGGGTGTGCCGAAAGTGACCAAAGTATTGATAAGATTAAGGAAACCACTCTTCCACCTCATGAATGACGCCATCTGTGTTGTCAAAATGGCGACTACGCAAGGAATTCTTCATTAGGGGAAACAAGAAAAGTCACTGGGTGCAGGGTCTAGAGAATAAGACGGATGCTGCAATGCCGGGAAGCCAGACGCCCTTGCTTTGTCAACAGCAGCTTGAGATGAAGTAGTTGGTGCTTCTGAAAAGGTGTCAGCAAACGAGGAACCGAGTGTGCACATACAGTGTGTATGTGCACACCGTAAAAAAAAATCGTTGTGTTATTTCAACGACATGCCTATGTGTTAACACGATTGTGTTAAAATATGACACAAACAAGTGGTTAGAACAACTCACTCTCCATTTGGAGTTATATGTCAAATGCCCGTAGTTGAAATGACACACAGTCTCTGTGTAAAATTAACACACGTGTAGAATCTTTGGTGTTGTTTTCTGCGTGATTGCCAAATATGTTGGACATCTAATTATAAAGGCTTATGAATTGAAGCTACAGACAAACACAGTAGAAAAAAATAATTAAACAAATCCAGGTATATGCAAAATTTCAAAATGCAAACCGCGCGATGTGTTTTCAATTGTTTTACATAATGTTTCTGAAGAAACCCTAACAGCACAAGATGTGCTAGGCATGTGGCATTTAGGTGTTCTAAATTCATCTCCCACATTTGATGCATTTATTGCTTCTTTTTCTAAGCGATTGTGTACTAGAAGCAACAAACGCATCAACTTTATTAGATGACAACTGGCGCCGATCATTTGAAAGTGAATATGGAAGAACTATAAAATAAAGTAAATAGACAGTCGTCATTTTGTTATAAAATTAGGTCTAGATGGCGAGAAAATTTTGTCTTATCCCGAACGGTTATCGTCCAATATACGCGGCTTAAAGGAGCACTCTGATTAGTCAAATTCAAAAGACCTCAACAATTTATCCCTCTAAAAGCTTCGTTTTGTTCATCGCCTCCGTGGCCAAGTCGGAAGAGCATGTGGCTAGTAATTGAAAGGTTGGTGGTTCGTGCTCTCCCCGCTACTGGAGTACATTTTTTTTACTTGTTTAAAGTGTGTGTGTGTGTGTGTTTTTTTTTTTTTTAAGTTTCAGCATAATGTAAACACATTACGCATATAGGCGATTTAACATATTTTGAGGGAGTAATTTTGTGGTTCATTAACGCTTTCGGCACGGCTTAACACCGGTTGTGTGTTAAAGACGTAACACACCCCCTGTGTTAAACGCCAACACCGCGGGGTATGTGTTGAACTAACACCGCATAGTGGTAGTCACGCTGGAACCACTGCCCTGTGTTAAAATTGAGTTGAATTAACACAACCATTTCTTTCTGTGTACCTTAGACATGTGAAGTTCGTCGTACACTCCATACTTATTTCACAGTGGCCGCATCGTCCGTCAGGGATTGTGTTCCAGGTCCTGGGTCGTATGTGAGGTACATATGACCAGTTTGGAATTTCCTTTTCCACTTCACAATGATGTCATAAGATGGACAATCATCGTCATATATAGCCTTCATCTCGTCATGAAATTTGTCTGTCAATTATTACCCTTCAAATGCAGAAGGGTAATTACGTACAGTGCCAGCCTCAATCTTATCCATCTTGCACTTTGGCCATTTTTGGACACCCTGTAAAAAAAAAAAAAAATAATCATTAAGAGCTAATTTCCTTATCACACACATAAGAACCAACCATAACACTGAAAAAATTTCATCATTAATTAAAACATTACGATATCTCCTCTTGTATATTAGCCTATATATATATATATATATATATATATATATATATATATATATTAATGTAATACATATTTTTTTCAATGATATCTTGCTCAAGGAGGTAGTTAAACCCCTATCCACCTTAGTAAACCACTGCTCACATCAGAGAATGCCTTGAAAATAAAAAAAAATCATTGAATGTTCCGAAGTCTGGGGTTGATTTTGAGAGAAAGAGTGCGCCGTTGTCGATCTGATTTCCCTTTTGTAGAAGTCTGGATCCGCTACTGCTCCCTGTCTCTCTCTTAAGGATAATTAAAATCTTACAATTTATTTTATTTTATTTTATTTTTTATATATCTTCCATACAACATAAACTAATAACTTTTTGGATTGCTAACGGTTTAGGCGGCACGGTCGCTCATTGGTATTGCGTTCACCTCTGGTATGTGGGGCCCCTGCTTCGATTCCAGCTCGGTCGAAGTGGGCAAACACTGTATTCGTGGGTTTTTGTCGTATTTTCCCGTTTTCTTCCCTCTATTCATTCCGCCATTGCATTCATTTCTCATCTTCACCGTCTCCTTTAACCTATAGCCGATATAAACGTGGTACTTTTTTTTTTTTCTAACGGTGTATTCTCTGTTATATGCCACGGCAGACTCACGTCCCTTCCCTCGCTTCTCTTACTTTTAGACTGAATTGAAAGGACATAGTCAGCTGTGCATACGTTCACCAAGTTCCAAAATTTGCTAACAGATGGCAATAGCATGAACTACATCCGCGAAAAGAATACAATACAGTAGAGGCCTCTTACAGTAAACTATAAACTAAAATTGGAAAAAAGGTTCCGATGGACAGTTCGTTTAGTTTAAATGTAATCAAAATGTTGTTTTAATTAGAAGGAGGGACACGAGGAAACGATGTTGGCTTAGTAAAACCTTAAGAAATAAATAAGAGAAAAATAAGGAGAAAATTATAAGAATCAGACTCGATCAGCGATCGCACTGCATGTATTAGCGTCTATCCCTTTAGTTCTGGAATTCTATTTCCATTCCAGCCTTAGAGGCCGTTTAGACGTTATGATAAATCGTCAAGGGTAGAGATAAATTTCAGAAATCATAACGTCTAAATTAGTTTATCTCATGATATCTCTCCTGCATATGATATGATGCGATAAGTTGGGCATGTTCAACTTATCGCATGCAAGCCAGGTATAGCCCCCCGTAGAGAAACAAAGGAATGAATAGGTCACCGCTTCCAACCCTCCTTGGCTGCCAGCTTCTTGGAAGGAAAGCGGGAAATATCTGGCTAAAAACAGGTTTTGTTAAGAATTTGCTTATACCTGTCGTCCAGTGGTTTGTTCTGTTGACAAAAAGGAAAGAAATATCTTTTTCCCGGTTTCTGTTTATGAAATGCGAGGAGACTTCCAAACTACGAAAGCTACAACAGATTAACCGCTTCAATTTGGTTTGCTTTGATATCTGAAGTTTAACCTCGGCTAAAGCAAAGGTAGATCCATAGTTTAAAATGAGATATAACCGACTAGCACCGGGAATTGAAACCTGGACCACATACATCAGAAGCGACACGTCCTTGATTGAAACCCTTTTCATGTCTTCGAAACAAGTCATTATAACCGACCAGAGATGGCCAACACATCAACCATGGTCTCTAGCCTACCGGCAATCGTGAGAGGTAGCCCGCGGTGGTCTGTGTCACATTATCTGCATCAATCAGTCTCGATGGACTGATTTCTAGTTTCTCATAACAAATGAACGTTTCTGAGAAAATAAAAATGAATTAATTAGGTTTTTAAAAAAATATTTAATCTTAATTTTATTGTTCGTATTTACTTCTTCTTTACTGTCCATCACGTCCTCATTATTAATTTATATTTTGATTAGTAGATCACTAGAGAATTCGGAAATGAGAAGTAGCCCTCAAACCTTAGAAAGCCTAGCCACCCCTATTGTAAACCTATTCAATATTGTTTTATTTTCAGTTCTTACTCTGGTTTGTCAATCAAGCGCTTTAGTGCTTATCTCATGTTATTATAATCAATTTCGAATTCCAAAATTGTATATAGATACTTCATAATTAAAATTTCGAATTTTGAATTTATGTATAGTTATTTCATACTTACTTTACTTCTATATAAATTGTATTTTATTTTAAATATTGTATTAAAATATTTGAACCAAAAGTCACCGCGTTAACCATTATGTTAGTCGGGTTAATCTTCTCCCTAGAACTTCTAAGATTATATGTAATAACATTATATAATATACTGTTCCATAATTCATGCAATTTCATGTCATAATATATATATATAGATATAGATAGATAGATAGATAGATAGATAGATAGATAGATAGATAGATAGATAGATAGATAGATAGATAGATAGATAGATAGATAGATATAGATATAGATATATAGATATATATACAATGATTAAATGAGCGCATACAGTAAATTAGAAATTTTATAATGTAAAATTCAATTAAATAACAATGTACTTGTAATTATAAACCATCATTATATCCACCTGCCATTTCGTCCTCTGTCAAGATGTCCACTGGCCACTTCCTCCATTAGTTTGGGCTGAAATATTTCCTGCTCTTTTGACCACTCTCAATAATATGTTCTTCTGTTATTTTCTGTGTAAATGATAAGAAGTGACCTAGAAGAGGCCCTGATACCGTATGGTATGGTCAAATTACGAAGCACTGAGGAATGATTTGAAAGAGGGTTGCCCAAGATGGAATGTTCTGGAGAAATGTTGAAAGATCTTTATCAAACATTGGATTGACAACGGTTGTAAATAATAATTATCATGATTTTATATAATATTTTTGATTCCCCAGATAATACAGATAATTCAAATTAAACAGAGTTGTTAGATTGATTTTCCATCTAGTATAAAATAACTTATAAATAAAAATTTATTGCCATTGCTTATAGCCTACCCAATTTGCAAATATATTACAGTGCAGTGTCTTCTAAACGACCCCCCCCAAGTTGTAGAATTCCTCTAAAGATTTTTGAAAATACCTGCAACAAAAGTTAAAAAGTCATGAATATCCTCTAGAGTGTTAGATTCTCCTCAAAATTAACAGAATTAGACAAAACACTGCTGGTGGTTATTTTACAACTTTATCTCACAACGCTTGAAGAGCTTTACATAGTTCATAGTTCAGAAATGAATAGTCATAGTTCATTTCTATGCTCAAAGTTAATGTTCTAATTTGCAGTTATTCATTGAGAAACTAATACTGCAAAATTCTAAACTTCGGAAATGAAAAATCAAGCAAAATGTTTTGTTTTAAATAGATTATATCTATATCTATCTACATTATAACTCACAGCATTATTAATCTAATTAATGCGCTTATCGTAGTTCCAGTACTCGGTTGCAGGGGCGTAAATAAGTGCCCCGCGGACCCTGCATTGTGGGGCCCCACATCATCAGGGAGCTCAAAATTGTGAAGTGGGACGTAGAGAAGGGGTCCCACTCCACGCTGTCTACGGGAGAGCCCCAAGCTTTTAGACGCCACTGTTCGGTTGTGCCACTTGTTTGTATGGCTGGAGAAATCAAATTTATGTCAAGATAAATTTGACTTCCAGTTCTGGTTTTGGAGAGTCGCTTGAGTAATCAATTACATTGAAATTAAGATCAATGTACTAAATACTATGAGGTCAATTCGGAAAAGGATTGCCGTTTGATATCAATGGCACACACTCGCAGATACAAAATGTTTATTATACACATGGGAAAAATATCACATTACATTACTTTTCAACATATTCACCATTCAAATTGAGGCACTTGTCATAACGTTTTATAAGGTTTGAATCCCTTCTTAAAAATAAAATTAAAAAAAAAAAAAAAAAAAAAAAAAAAAGGTGACAACGTTCTTTCACAGCGTGAAGCTTAGGGTTATTGCCATATATATAGTATGATTTGTGTCTTATTCCGTAGCTCACTGGGTCCGTGCAAATTCCCATTCCCGCGACCAGTGTTCGAGTTTTCGTTTTACTACTTTTTTATTTTTATTTTTTCATCGATCAGATAGGACTCCAGTAAAGAGGAAAATATTGTTACAGTTAAAGGTGTGATTCGATATTCTGCTAGTATTTATTTATATATTTATTGTCAAGCGAACAAAATGAAGTAGAATTTTACAAGCGTAAAACTGTTCTAGATTTTACTATTAATAAGTTTACAACTCAAAAATAAATTGAATGCTTTTCAATTATAGTCCATAATTAGCTATGGTCAAGAAGATGGATTTAAGTTGTTTTGTGTGTGGTCCGCACATTGGCATCCATCATCTTTAATTCTGGAACTAAATATAACTAATTTTATTTTTCGTTTAGAAATAAAATAGTCACCTTTAGCTCTGAACGAAACAGAGAGCATAGTGCAAAAGGTCACTATGGCATTACATTTCGTTATGTAAAGAAATGAAAAAAAAAAGTACATTTATACTTGAAAATGTCGAAGATAATTAGACAAATATTATGAACAATTCTATAATGGAATTAAGCAATAATTTATAATAAAATCAAACTGCAATGAAATGCAGGTGATATGAAGTTAACAAAAATGTTTGCCCCTATATGCTGAAATACAAGTTTCTTGATCAGATAGGGAAACTTCGCCTTGAAATATACACCATGAATTTGATTCTCGATAGAATCTGAAATATGTTAAGATCATGGGATTATTTATCGTAGGATCATAGTTTATACTTCATTTTCTTCAGCACAGTGGCGGATCGAAGGAGGCAGGGTGCGAATTACCGGAAGGGGGGTGAGGGGAATTTCCCCCTCAATTACATTTTGTTCCCCCCCCCCAAAGAAGTCAGCTGAAGTATCCCCACCGGGGATGCTCGCTTTCCCCCTCAAACTATGCTTAGTATAACTCCAAATTTCACTGATTTTTGTTATTTCTTGTAAATTTAATTTTCTAGCTGTATTTCGAAATGATCGATGTAAACTGTTCAGTTTTGGTCATTTCTACTTACCACCTAATTACCCACTATTTTCAATGTTGTTTAGTAGAACTATATTATTATGACTACGGTTGTTACTTGCAACTGTACCTTCGTACCCTTCAGTTCGTCATCGTTTGTGAATTTGAATGTACTAATTGCGTATAACAAAGCCACATATAGATTTATAAATGTTCTTAGCGGTTGGCCAAGAAGAAGTAAACAAATAGCTTCTTCTACCATACTTGGCGAAGTTCGGATATGTCATATTCATCCTCTATATTTGTATCGATTATCATCTTATTTTAATTTTTGTTATAACATGTTATTTCATTTTCCAGTGTACTCTTTGTTAGCACATGGTCTTCATTCCCTAGTAGGTTGTGTATATGCAACTCAAAAGTTGCATTTAATTTGTGATAATTAGCATAATAATCACTGCTTTTACAGTTTACGGAAATGAACTTTTGAAACTGTACTCAAAATCTGAGATATAAGTATTCTCTCGTAAGTATATGTTAACGTACACGCTGAGAGATACGCTCGTAGTGAGCAGACATGTTAATGATGGTGATTTTTAGGTGAATAAGCAAATAATTAAAGATTTGTTTCAGCATTTGTTAATACGACTGGTTCTCCGTGTCATTATCCGTGTCTGTATAAGCATTTCAACTGGAGCGTTTTTTTTTTTTTAAAGTTAACCCTTCATTTTTCCATCTTTTCGCTGTACATTTTGCTGTCCACGCTAATAATGTTATCTGAAAAACTTCAATGTTTTACTTTATTTGAGTAACGTAGCCCATAGTGAATCAACTCATCTTCAACCTAACAGTAAAGTAATTTTTAAGTGTTGACTTTCTGTGCCCATCACGGAATCGATATTTGGAGAAAAAAAAAGTCGTGATGAGCACAGCTTTAGCTGGAAGTAGAAGCACAAGCTCGAAATTTGAATTAAGAGATTTTAAATATTTGGCCTTCCATTTGACCTTGATGTGAGAAATCGGGACCAGCAACAATCCATTTATTTGATAGGCTAATATCTAGATTTTCTTTAAAAAAAAAAATGTCCGGTTTAACTGATAATTTTAGTGGTTTTCACAAGACTGAAGTAGATTTCTTTTCGCAACCTGTATGTATTAATGCAAAGTGGAAGCTTTCAATATGAGTGGAAAAATTAACATATGCTTGTGATCATGGCTATCGCTCGAGCCGAATTATTAACTAAATAAACCTTAGAGAGCTACGGGGACAAGAGTGAGTACAACATTAAAACACGTTCAGAAAGGTTTAGTGGGGTGTGTGTATGTCAGACAATATATATGTGCATAGTTATTGTCGGTAGTCTTATTAAATTAATAAATCTCTTATTTATTACAGATGTCACTCACTCACTCACTCACACACACACACACACACACACATATATATATATATATATATATATATATATATATATATATATATATATATGGGGGGTAGGGCATTTATTGTCTCATTTTGAAATTTGAACCTTCAGACTATGTCCTTTGGCCTAATTTTATCTCCCCCGAATATAGATTATTTAATTCGCACACTGGAAGGAGGGGCTATAGGGGCTCTAGCCCAGCCTTGACGCTCAGGTATACACTGGATAAAATGGGGTTCAATTCTGATTTACACTGGATAAAGCTACAAACTATGATTTAGTCCCTTTCTTTATCATATCCTGGATCCGCCACTGATAGAGCATCATTTTCAACAGTACCACTCATTTGTCCGTATTATACACCAGAAACTGTAAAAATCGAGGAAAACTGGGAGATTTTTCGATTTTTTCGAAATTATTGCGTCCTTCTGGCCCGGGCTTGGGTTCAGGTAGGGATCTGTTTTTTTTATTTTTTTTAAACGTAGTTACGTAGACAATACGTGTGCAATATTTCAATCCTGTATCTTGAAAATTAAGGTCGGGAAAAAAAAAAATTGCAAGATATATATATATAATATACTGTTCCATAATTCATGCAATTTTCTACAGCACTGGGAGAATATGAAGTTTTCACACTATTAATGTAAAAATTGGCACTCTTATTGAGAAATATCTTAATTTTTTGAATTTCTAAAGGAAATAAGAGAAAATTTCTGTTTAGCCCCCCTTTTGGGGGTGTAAACACAAAAGTTCATTTTCCTTATGGGAGATTCAATGTTAAATTTTGGAAGCAGTTTTCTCCAATAATTATTCGTAAAGATTTTGGGGCAAATGAATTGTATTTGTTACAAAATACAAAAACACTCATTAACAAAGCTAATAAAGCTGTCTCAAACATTATTTTGGGAAGGCCCCCCTTTTGGGGGCAAGGGGCGTAAAAAGGTGGTAGGTGATATGTTACCAAAATCCGAAAATTTATTTTCGGTGTGCCAGTAAGCGTCAGGTTAATCACGAATGACACATAATTAATGCTCCAATGCTCCTTGCATGTGCCAGGGACTTATATGGGGCTATAGCCCCTCTCAAAAATATATAAAAAAAACTCCATAAATATCCTTAGTAGGGACATACGAGAAGAAGGTATTTCTTTGTTAATTAATCAAAAATTTGGCGGCATTGTAGCAAAAAAAGTATGCGTTTATGAAATCTGGAATGTTATTTTGATAACGCACCATCTTAGGGGGGCAGAGGGGGCGAAGCATAATTTGGTGGATCTTTATAAAAATTTCAAATTTTATTTTGGAAATTTCAGGAAGCGTTAGATTAATCACAAATGATACAAAATTAATATTCCGATGCTTTTTGCATGTACCAGTGACTGATATTGGGCTACAGCCACCCTTTCAAAATTCATGTAATTTACGATAAATATTCTTCGCAGGGACGTACGGGAAGAAGGTAAATATGCTTTACAATTAATGTGGAATTTGTCATTATTGTAGAAGAATGTTTTGATTTTTTTTTTTTTTTTAATCTTGAATCTAGTGTAAATGAATATCGTCTGTCAGTGTACCAGATTGAGGATATAACTTTGTTGTTTTGTCATCACCGGAATATAATCAAAGATTTTTGCGTTTTTATAAAACAAATTGGACTCTTTTTATAGCATAAAATCACACATACAAGTTACCTGTATATTTTCTGCCCACTTCAGCAAACCAACTCGAACACAAAATGACAATGGAAAATGCCGTGGGTATCACGAACGAAAAAATCTTAATGAGAAGTAATATTTTAAAAGTTAAAAGTGTAATAGGTGACCTTTAAGTTTCAATAATGTTTTCTTTATTCATAAAAAAAAAAAAAAATATTTTCCCTACTTCTTCCACAATAACTGTATGATCCCGCTTTCCACGCAGTAGCTTACTCGTATACTGCACTTGTAAACACGTCAGGAAATCGTATACTACGGACACATGGTTCTTATAACCGTGTTTCTCTTTTCAATTTTTGGCTTTATCATTTCAAGTAATTCTTCAAATAATTTATCCGGCATTCTAAAATAGTTCGTGTACATTATACTGTCTTCAGTCCTGATTACCTGTACGAGGTTAGCATGAATCCCATGTCCGTATCGTCTTCTAATCCAATCTTTTACCCAGACTTTTCGATTTCTTTTCTTTTTTTAAACATAAATACAATACCATTGCCACAGACGTGATAAAACTAAAAGTTGCAGCATCCTTGTCTTCCATTCCAAGGTCTTTATCTCACTACGGCGGGAACAAATTAGCGAGAAACAGGAATTGTCCTTTTCTGACTGACACGGTGCTCACACATACACACACACACACACACATTCACAAACAGCGTGGTCATCTTTTGTTTGTCTAGGAGACACTCAAAGTTTCTGAAGTAGTTCGCATAATCTCGGATAGATGTCAGACCCTATAGACAATGTGCTAGAGATATCTACGGAAAATATCGCTGTGTGTAAATAGAAAATATCTCACCTGCATATGATAAAAAAATCTCTACCCTTGATGATTTATCATAACGTCTAAAAAGGGCCTTAGATCATGTTTATGTTTTTGGATTTGTCAGGTTACATGTTAGGCCCTTTTTAGACGTTATGATAAATCATCAAGGGTAGAGATAAATTTCAGAAATCATCGTGTCTAAATTAGTTTATCTCATGATATCTCTCTTGCATATGATACGATGCGATAAGTTGGGCATGTTCAACTTATCGCATGCAAGCCAGGTATAGCCCCCCGTAGAGAAACAAAGGAATGAATAGGTCACCGCTTCCAACCCTTCTTGGCTGCCAGCTTCTTGGAAGGAAAGCGGGAAATATCTGGTTAGAAACAGGTTTTGTTAAGAATTTGTTTATACCTGTCGTCCAGTGGTTTGTTCTGTTGACAAAAAGGAAAGAAATATATTTTCCCCAGTTTCTGTTCATGAAATGCGAGGAGCCTTCCAAACTACGAAACCTACAACAAATTAACCGGTTCAATTTGGTTTGCTTTGATATCTGAAGTTTAACCTCGGCTAAAGCAAATGTAGATCCATAGTTTAAAATGAGATAAAACCGACTAGCACCGGAAATTGAAACCTGGACCACATACACCAGAAGCGACGCGTCCTTGATTGAAACCCTTTTCATGTCTTCGAAACAAGTCATTATAACCGACCAGAGATGGCCAACACATCAACCATAGTCTCTACTAGCCTACCGGCAATCGTGAGAGGTAGCCCGCGGCGGCCTGTGTCACACTATCTGTATCAATCAGTCTCGATGGACTGATTTCTAGTTTCTCATAACAAATGAACGTTTCTGAGAAAATAAAAATGAATTAATTAGGTTTTTAAAAATATTTAATTAATCTTAATTTTATTGTTCGTATTTACTTCTTCTTTACTGTCCATCACGTCCTCATTATTAATCTATATTTTGATTAGTAGACCACTAGAAATTTCAGAAATGAGAAGTAGCCCTCAAACCTAAGAAAGCCTAGCCACCCCTGTTGTAAATCTATTCAATATTGTTTTATTTTCAGTTCTTACTCTGGTTTGTCAATCAAGCGCTTTAGTGCTTATCTCATGTTATTATAATCAATTTCGAATTCCAAAATTGTATATAGATACTTCATAATTAAAATTTCGAATTTTGAATTTATTCTATAGTTATTTCATACTTACTTTACTTCTATATAAATTGTATCTTAATTTAAAATATCGTATTAAAATATTTGAACTAAAAGTCACCGCGTTAACCATTATGTTAGTCGAGTTAATCTTTTCCCTAGAACTTCTAAGATTATATGTAATAACATTATATATATATATATATATATATATATATATATATATATATATATATATATATATATATATATATATATATATATATATATATATATATATATATATATATATATACTTGTACAATGATTAAATGTGCGCATACAATAAATTAGAAATTTTATAATGTAAAATTCAATTAAATGGCAATTTACTTGTAATTATAAACCCAGCATTATATCCATCTGCCATTTCATCCTCTGTGAAGATGTCCACTGGCCACTTTCTCCATTAGTTTGGTCTGAAATATTTCCTGCTCTTTTGACCACTCTCAATAATATGTTCTGTTATTTTCTGTGTAAATGATAAGAAGTGACCTAGAAGAGGCCCTGATACCGTATGGTATGGTGAAATTAAGAAGCACTGAGGAATGATTTGAAAGAGGGTTACCCAAGAGGGAATGTTCTGGAGAAATGTTGAAAGATCTTTATCAAACATTGGATTGACTGACAATGCTTGCAAATAATAGTTATTATGACTTTATATAATATTTTTGATTCCCCAGATAATACAGATAATTCAAATTAAACAGAGTTGTTAGATTGATTTTCCATCTAGTATAAAATAACTTATGAATAAAAATCTATTGCCATTGCTTATAACCTACCTAATTTGCAAATATATTACAGTACAGTGTTTTCTAGACGATCCCCCCCCCCCCAAAAAAAAGTTGTAGAATTCCTCCAAAGATTTTTGAAAATATCTGCAACAAAAGTTAAAAAGTCATGAATATCCTCTAGAGTGTTAGATTCTCCTCAAAATTAACAAAATTAGACAAAACACTGCTGATGGTTATTTTACAACTATATCTCACAACGCTTGAAGAGCTTTACATAGTTCATAGTTCATAGAAATGAATAGTCATAGTTCATTTCTATGCTAAAAGTTAATGTTCTAATTTGCAGTTATTCATTGAGAAACTAATACTGCAAAATTCTAAACTTCGGAAATGAAAAATCAAGCAAAATGTTTTGTTTTAAATAGATTATATCTATATCTATCTACATTATAACTCACAGCATTATTAATCTAATTAATGCGCTTATCGTAGTTCCAGTACTCGGTTGCAGGGGCGTAAATAAGTGCCCCGCGGACCCTGCATTGTGGGGCCCCACATCATCAAGGAGCTCAAAATTGTGAAGTGGGACGTAGAGAAGGGGTCCCACTCCACGCTGTCTGCAGGAGAGCCCCAAGCTTTTAGTTACGCCACTGTTCGGTTGTGCCATTTGTTTGTATGACTGGAGAAATCAAATTTATGTCAAGATAAATTTGACTTCCAGTCCTGGTTTCGGAGAGTCGCTTGAGTAATCAATCACTTTGAAATTAAGATCAATGTACTAAATACTATGAGGTCAATTCGGAAAAGGACTGCCGTTTGATATCAATGGCATACACTCGCAGATACAAAATGTTTATTATACACATGGGAAAAATATCACATTACATTACTTTTCAACATATTCACCATTCAAATTGAGGCACTTGTCATAACGATTTATAAGGTTTGAATTTCTTCTTAAAAAAAAAAAAAAAAAAGTGACACAACGTTCTTTCACAGCGTGAAGCTTAGGGTTATTACCATATATATAGTGAATGACTGGTGTGTCTTATTCCGTAGCTCATTGGATCCGTATAAAATTCCCGCGACCCGTGTTCGAGTCTTCGTTTTACTACTTTTTACTATTTTTATTTTTTCATCAATCAGATAGGACTCCAGTAAAGAGGAAAATATTGTTACAGTTGGTGTGATTCGATATTCTGCTAGTATTTATTTATATATTTATTGTCAAGCGAACAAAATGAAGTAGAATTTTACAAGCGTAAAACTGTTCTAGATTTTACTATTAATAAAAACTATGAATAAGTTTACAGCTCAAAAATAAATTGAATGCTCTTCAATTGTAGTCCATAATTAGCTATGGTCAAGAAGATGGATTTAAGTTGTTTTCTGTGTGGTCAGCACATTGGCTTCCATCATCTTTAATTCTGGAACTAAATATAACTAATTTTATTTTTCGTTTAGAAATAAGTCACCTTTAGCTCTTAACGAAACAATGAGCATAGTGGAAAATGTCACTATGGCATTACATTTCGTTATATAAAGAAATGAAAAAAAAAATAATACATTTATACTTGAAAATGTCGAAAATAATTTGACAAATATTATGAGCAATTCTATAATAGAATTAAGCAATGGTTTATAATGAAATAAACTGCAATTAAATGCAGGGTATGTGAAGTTAGCAAAAATATTTGCCTCTATATGATGAAATACAAATTTCTTGAATTGATAGGGAAACTTCACTTTAAAATATACACCATGAATTTGATTCTCGATAGAATCTGAAATATGTAAAGATCATGGGATCATTTTCCATAGGATCATCGTTTATACCTCATTTTCTTCAGAGTAAAGCATCCTTTCCAACGGTACCACTCCTTGTCCGTATTATACACCAGAAACTGGAAAATCGAAGAAAACCAGGAGATTTTACGATTTTTCGAAATTTTTGCGTCCCTCTGATCCGAGCCTGGGTTCACGTAGGGATATGATTTTTTTAAAGAAAATACGAGTTATGCATACAATACGTGTGCAAAATTTAAATTATATATATAATTTACTGCATCGTTACTATTTCGCCTAGAGTCATGGTTCAAACGCCATTTTCTTCAGTATAACGAACCCTTTCCAACGGTACCACTCACATGTCCGTATCATACACCTGAACCGGAAAATTCGGGAAAACCCAGATTTTTTAAAAGAATTCCCCCCGAAACACTTCACCACTTTGGCCAGTGGCGGATCTAGCCCGGGGCCGGGGGCCTAGATCCAGGATTCTCTGAGGGGGTGCACCAATAACTACCAGTACATTTGAATTAAATTTGAGTTTTTTAAAAGTACTTTAGGCATCTGTGATGTGAATGAGAAATTCCTTTGGAAATGCTAAGTGTCTGGTCTCGATGAATTCTTTTCCTTCGAGCTTCAGAAAATTGACTTAAACTATTTATTTTGCAAAACTCACTGCCAGTTTCTCACTTTAGGTAGTGTATATTTACAACGAAATGAAATGACATTTTTGAGTTTTAAGTCCCACGGTTATGCCGGCTAGGCTAAAGGAGACGGTGAGAATGAGAAATGAATGAAATGGTGGAATGAAGAAAGTGGGTGGAAACCTACGCCACACCACAAAGTTCACTTGGCGAGAGCAGGGTTTGAACCCGGAACCCCATGCAGTAGAGGTGAACACTCTACCACTGAGCCACAGCGGCCGATATATTTACAACGAAGCGGGGGTGCACGTGCACCTTTGCACCCCCCTAAATCCAGCCCTGCCTAGGGCCCCAGTTTTTTGAGTGAAAAAATATTTATTATTTATATATGTTTGAAAGTTTATAGTAAAGTCATGATTTACCTATCATAGTCTGGGGTCTGGCTGGCTCCCCGATTTTTTTACTTTCTACATCTAACACTGACTCTGAACCGGCCCTGGGTTCACGTAGGGATCTGAAAATTTCTTGAAAATACATGCTTACGTACACAATGCGTGTGCAAAATTTCAATCTTGTATCTTGAAAACCAAGGAATGAAAGATTTTTTGAAAATCTGAATTTAGGCCACACACACACATGTAGCTAACCGGTTAGCATACTTGCCTTTGGCGTGGGAGACCCGGGTTCGATTCCCGGTGGGGGCTCATGTGGTTTGGATTCCACGTTAATCAGTAGGTCCACGTCTCACATGCTGAACAGGACATTAAACTCAAAATCAACTCAACTCATATAAAAATTTACTGCGTCGTTACTAATTGGCTTAGAGTCATAGTTCAAACACTATTTTCTTCAATATAACAAGTCCTTTTCAACGGTATGACTCACATGTGCGTATCGTATACCTAAAGAAGAAAAATTGAAAAAAATCGGAAATTTTTCTAAAATAGTAGCCTTCTCGGAATAGTTACGACCCTCAGGCTCGGGCCCGAGTACACATAGGCATTTTAAAAATTGAGAAATACTCAAAGGTGCACACAATCCGTATGCAAGGTTTCAATCTGGTATGTTGGAAACTAAAGGTTTGAAAAAGTTTTGAAATTTCGTTAAGGATAAGTCACTTCCCTCCGTCCCCACTTGGCGTCACCAAGTTGACCATCTGGTTCCAGAATGCATCTGGGGTGTTCTTCACTTAACCAATAAAACAGCCGGCCTAAATACCTGTTATAGAACCTAAATAAGCGGTCAAAGACAACACTTACGCCATGGTATCTAAAGATACCATGAATCCTAAAAGGTTTAACGAAGTTGCGTAGTTATGGATTTTTATACATATATATATATATATATATATATATATATATATATATATATATATATATATATATATATATATATTGTGTGTGTGTGTTTAAATATTTGGGGCAAGAACGTATAGTTTATCTTTTAATTTAGTGTCTAAATAGGTAACACCGTTCTATATTCAGGGCCGGATTTAGCATTTTGGCGCCCCTAGGCCCAATATTTTTTTCCGCCCCCTAGTCTGGTTAAAGTTACTTTTCTAAAAACCTTTATTTAAAAATTACAGCCAGTTCTCCCGTGTTTGAGATCAATGTTGTAACGAAGTTGGTGCATAATGTTGAAAAATAGTTTAACTTTACCAACAATTATTTGTTCCAATGAACTTCAAAATCAGAATTCTTTATTAGCCTGATTTTTTAAAATCAATTCAAAAAATATGTTAAGTTATGGCTATTTATTTTTATTTCTAGATATTTTTTATTTTTTCTCTCGGTCGTGCGCCCCCTGGGAGCTTGCGCCCATAGGCCCGGGCCTACCGGGCCTATTGGGAAATCCGGCCCTGTCTATATTTCTTTTCTTTTTTAAACAAACACAATTATATCATTGTCACGGACGTGATAATTGCAAAAGCCGCATAATCGTTGTTTTCCATTTCAAGCTCTTTATTTTACTACGGCGGGAACACAATACGAAGAAACAGGAATTGTCCATTCACGAGTGACAGGTAGAAACGCACACACACACACACACCACATCAACCAAACATCGTGGCCCTGTTTTTTCTGAACTAGTTCGCATAACCTCCGAGAGATGTCAGAATCTATTGACCTCTGCGAGAGATATCTCCGAGCGATATCGCCGTGTGTGAATAGAAAATATCTCTCTTGCATATGATAAAAAAATCTCTACCCCTGATGATTTATCATCAAATCTAAATGGCGCCTTACTCAGGGTCGAACCCACAGGGAGTCTACCGGGTCCCCCCCCCCCGGAGCGCGTCTAAAGTTATTAGAGCTAAAATTACAGAGATCATCAACAGTATAAAAACATTTTTTTCAGTAGATGTCTTCGATTAAGTGAATTTAATAACAACTTGCTATTTTATTATTATTATTTGGGTGGTATAATTTCTTATCCCTATAGCCTGTTACACCTTTATAGGTGAAGACACTACTTCTATAAACCTATTGAACAATGAATGCATTTCCTTGCGTATTATGAAATCTTCTAGCTTTGTGTACTAAGTTCAGCCTTGTGTACTAATATATTATAACATGACATAAATTAAAACTTTATGGTGATAAAATTGGAAGATTTTTTTTAAAAAAAAGTAACTGATGTAGCATAAAATTTTGAACACGTTCTGATATCGATGTTGCTATACCCGAAAAAAAAAACTTTTTAAAAAAAATATCACATGCATAGGTCGCATTCGTAGGCATATATTTTAATGACGCTCGACCCTAGTCACAGAAGCTAAATACACGGTTCTGATTGGTTGAAGTTATCCGTTTCTCGTCACGTAGCATACATAGCCTATAGCCAGGGGTAGAAGTGGATCTGAAAAGGTAGGGGGATGCATGACGTCACGCCGTCCCCCGTCTTATCTTTGCACATTGTATTTTTTTTTTTTTAGAAAGTAGGGGTACGTCACAGATAATTTTTGAAGTGGGGAACAACGTCCCCTCGCATCCCCCCTCACTTTTACCCCTGCATATGCCAGTTGCTATCGGTCCTGGTACTTCCGCCACAATTTTTATAGAGGTAGTTGGTGAGTGCTTCAAATTATATGCCTGTAGCAAAATTTCTTCTATAAAAATTGTTATGTGAGTACTTTAAGATTCTGAAACATGTATTTGTGGATAGGGCACATACTAGTTCCTAAGTGGAGTCTTGACTCGACTACGGTAGGTCCTATAGTTTTGGAGCCATGGACCTTTAAAATTCATTTTCTCATGTTTTCGACAGACTGTAACTCCGAAAGGAAGCATTTGTGCATGCAGGTTGGTCTATACATTTTGTCTTATCTTGGTGTCAGGAATCAAGTTCCAAACGTTGTCGGTGTTGTTTTGAAACACCCTGTATATGCATTCGTAGGTGTTGTGTTATTAGATTGTTTTTCTTCCTCTTCTTCCTATTGTATAGTAAAGGTAATTGAGCTTGGAAACAAGATTGTATAGCCAATGGTTAATCCTGAAAAATAAACCGTATTTTATGTATTTTATGGTACACTTTTGTTGCTTTTAGTGTAGGAAGACTGGGTTCGATTCCAGGTGGGAGCTGAAGTGGTTCGATCTCATGTTAAGCTGTAGGTCCACGTATCATATACCCTCGCTGCTAAAAGGAACGGTTAACTCAAAATCCACATTCAAGAGTGGCTCAGGAGAGAAATCATCCCCCGGAGTTAGAAAACCCCCTACTGAGCATTTCTCCGATGATGATCAGGGATGATTACGATTAGTGGTAGCACTGTTAGAATACTTTCTTAATCTGAGAAACCGTTTCTTTTCTGTGCACCGAGAATATCTTTTCTTAGAAACAAGAGTTTAAAACTGTAATTAATGAGAAATGAAGAAAAGATGAGGTTGTATAAAACGAAATGAGAAGACATACTGTTACTTTGTTTATGAACGAGAATTGCCAAATCTTATTTCTAAGAAAATATTGTTTCGGTGCACAAATAAGAAACGGTTTCTCAAATTTAAGAAATTATTTTTAACAGTGGGATTTAGGCACCTTGCGGCTCAAAGTAATTAATGGCCAGTGACCCATAATTTCCCACTACACCCACTCGTAATTCGTCACTGTATATCTTTGAATGGTTTGCTTTAGGCACATACTTTTACAGTACATTTACTTTTTAGCATATAAAGATATCTTTGGGGTCAGCAGCTTAGTAGATGACATGAAACAACGCTCTCTGACCAGTATTAAGTAATCAAACCAAACAAAATGTAAAACGTTACAATAGTAATTTAACAACAAGAATTGTTCCAAATGCTTTTTATTTTTTTATTTTCCGTCCTCCCTGAGTTCTCTGGCTGTCCCAAGTCACTTTGCTGTACCGAGAAAGATCAATTATCCGGACAGCGATATATCCTATATTAATAAACTTTAAATTACTAATTTAGCTTTATGAACATAAGAAATGCACATGTACTTTTAAAGCGTAAAGTGAAAATATAATAAAATCATGTGATTTTTAGTATGAAAGACTTTTACTATTGATGAAAGACAAATTCTAAAGAATACAATATCATATTCATGCAGTAAGGTACATTTTTTTAAATAGCAAAATGTCAGTCTTTAAAGTAACGTCTATAAAATGGTCGCGTCAAATTCTATCATATCGAAAGGTCTCTGTCTGGAGAGAAGCCATAACTTTCTAGTCCTCCATTTTTGCGTGAATGAAATCCCTTTAAGAAGAAAATAAATAGACAATGCAATACTTTAGGAATGGAATCAAGACAAGACAACAATCCATACAGTCGCTGTCTCATCTCGAGGTTCAATAGCATCTCAAGTTGGAAGACTGGATAACGAAATAACGAACCAAGATAAATCCATTTTCCGAGAAACGTCGCTCACACCCTGTTCTCTTACACTGTCACCAATAAGCATTGCAGCAAGCCAACATAATCATTGGCATTACTCTGGATAGAAAATTAACTTTCTGTCAACGTCTGCAGCCTACTGTTAGAATAGGTATGAAGGGAAATCGTATATTGTTATACAAGCTTTTCCCTCATATCTATTTCGTCTATCAATACAAAACTTGGAATACGCATTTCTTATCCTCTATACTATTTTTTGAGGTGCATTTGGATTGTGTGCTTTTACCCGGGGCCACTCCAGAGGGGTCCAAAGTTGATGGGAGGGATTCCTGAAAGGAATTTCCCGACATTCTCCCAATTTCTCTGTTCACGTACGTTATGGATCCCAATACATAGTACCCCTGGAAAGCTTGTTTCATGCTGAAGAGAATGAACTATAAAACATGACTTTCTAATGAATAGTGTTGATGCAAAAGCTATTTCACTGCGAGTTTACCATTTTCTTTATACTAACAGGGTTAATGGGCCCCAGGGAAGTTTAACAGGGTTAATGGGCCACAGTTTAAGTTTATCATACTTACTCTGTTGTCCATGGCACGTAATTTTTTGGGCACGAACATATCTTTGTTATGTTTATCGAATGGGCTAGGTTTGATTAGGAAGTCCTGTTGACAGGTTTATGTCCTTTCCTTGTTAGTAAATTTACTAATATACCCCTGAAGTAGATTTGTATACCTCTAGATACACTGAAGTTTATAAAATCATTGTTGAATAATTATTGAGAACTAACTGGATTCATGTATAAACAATAATATTCAGTGTTCTTAGCAAGACTTCACACAATTACACTGCAAATAATATTACTTATATTTCCTAAAAACTATTTTATTTTTAGAGCCACTGACAGTATTTTCCTTCTCTTCAGCCATGATGACAAAGCAATACAGTCGCTTATTCATAGCGTTCCCTATTAAGCTCATAAGATGGCAGCAACGACTAGTATTCAGAATGATACGTAGCTGAGCAGCACCTTAAAACACAAATTTCCATTGCACAATGAATGCTGGGCTATAATGTAGATGTATATGAGGAGATACAAATTATTTTTAAGGGTTAAGTTACCTCAGAAGCTCACACTGTGCAGTTCTGATTTTGATTGAACATCTCTTGATTTTATTTTTATTTATTTAGACTCTTTTTCCAGCACCGAGGCAGTATAAGACGTAGATCTACAACTTAATACTTACCCTGGCTATGCGATTCGAAATCCAGTTTTCAACTTCAAAGGCGAGAATGCCACTAGGAAACATACGAATATTCAGTTTTCCAACCTTAACAGCTCCCTCGTGGGTTTATGGTTAATTTGCGCATTTTCGGTGTGAGAGAGCCGGGTTTGATTCCCAGCATGAGCCCATGTAGTTCTGATCCCACGTGAAGCTGTACATCCACGTCTTATATAAATTCGGTGCTAAAAATCTACGCTAAAATCCATCGGCGCAAATGTGTCTTCAACATTGGGGGTGGGGAGGGGTGGAAGGTAAGACCATTCCCATATATAGGCCTATATATGGGAATGGTCTTACCTTCCACCCCACCCCACCCCCAATGTTGAAGACACATTTGCGCCGATGGATTTTAGCGTAGATTTTTATATGTTTAAGAGATGTTCAAAATATTTATGAAGTTGAAAAACAATGTTGTGAAGAATCAGGGGAGCAGAGTTTTCTTCAACATTGGTAGGCAGGCAGATATAGACTTATTTTAGAGGGTGAGAGGGAGATTAGTCTCATATTACGGTAGATGAATCTGATTTCTCAGGTGAAAATATTGTATATTATACAGTATATCAGGCGATGTAGATGAAGTAGTGGTACATATCAGTATTACAATCAATGCCGTGAGCACATTCTGAAATCTGAATACATGCATATTTATAATTTGTACGGTATGTTTCTACTTAAGCATCCACAAGTGATGCACATTAAAATTTTAAGACACTTGTTTTATAATAATATAAATAATGACTTCCCTAAAACTGTGAAGAAAGAAAATCAATAATGTATGACGCAACAATAGTCTTACTTGAGCAAAATGATGATGATCTCAATAGCCTCATAGGAATCGTTACATGAATTAAACAAATGATTCGAAATAGACTAACAATAATTAATGACAAATTTAATGTAATTAATTTTCAAACCTTTATATCATTAAAAAGAAATGGAAAAGTCAAGAAAAATTGATTTCATCTCACTTTCTTTTGTATAGTCCAGGACCCATAGTATACCCCCGTAAAAAAATCGAGGTCCAGAGAATTTGATTTTTGATTTGTGTTCTCGGATCATTATTGAATTAATTTAGCTTGGGTAGACATTTCTAATCCGGGCCGATTAGGTTCTGAACGTCATTTTAACCCGTTCGATAGGGTGCGCTTTTTGACGTTTACGTCGACGAAGTTATGCAGGTGCTGCAGCTTCCCTAATTATCCTATTGAAACTTTCTATGGTGCGTTGTGTTGGCCAAAGACAAGGTTTTCAGATGCTGGTATATTTGTTTCAATTTAGCTAATAAGAGGGAAATTATAGAGGGAAAAATGGGAATTTTTCAAAATTTTCACTTAAATCTGGGAATTAAAATTTCTCATGGCTGGAAACACTGCCACTAGATAGATGCAACTCATCTTAAAATAAACTTTGGTACACCACTAATATTTACAAGAAATATCATGTCGATATCTAACAAACTAAGCATGTAATTTAAAAAACATATCATTCTATCTTTTAAAAAATCGCCATTTTCTGGACGTCATTTTTAAGAATGGCGAATATATTTTAATGATGACTTAATATTTCGTGAATCATGAGACCTACATTCACATTCTTGTGTCAGACTAGGTTATGAATGTCTTTCATATCTCTGGCCAAGGCCACTCCCCATTCACTTTACTAACAAAGCATTTACAATTGCAGCCTTTGATAATGTTGACTTTGAAGACAGCTCTTCTTTGTCCGGCACATATGGCACACATAATACGGCAATGATGCTTTTTAAAGACCGTGCCAATGAGTTAGATGCAGGGAAACAATCAGTGTCAGCATTAAATATACAGAAACGAAGTTGTAAACTTATATCACAGCTGCCTTGTCAGTGTGTGCAAAACTACTACAAGCCAAAAACACGTCCCGATTTACCAGAAAGTTTCCAAGTGGCTGAGGATATGCATCATGTAGTGCCCGATACTGCAATCTGTAAAACCAAGGAAACTGAATTTGTTATTACTCTTATTCACTGTGGACTGAAAGATCAGCACAAGCCAGTTCCTCCATGAGCTGGAATTCATGCTCTAATCTCCCAGAGTACCGTCTTATTGAAAAAGATTGGCTTTTTACCAGTAATACCATCTCCTGTCACAAACTACGCAACAGTATATACGGCTATAAAAAAATTTCCAAAATGTGGGTCCTCAGCTTGAAGATCAACCAATCCTCCCAATATTCTGTGACGAAGGTGTCTTCCGTATTGTCGCTGAGATCTGTATGGGCAATCCAGAAGAATTTAGTGGACTTTATCCAATGATGGGCATTGTTCACATGACAAAAGTTGCATTGCGGTGTGTAGGAAGTTATCTAACAGGATGTGGCATAGAAGATGCACTCATTGAGACTGAAATCTTTGGGGCCAAAAGTGTGCAATTTGTATTGAGCGGAACTCATTATGTTCGATCGTTACAGGGTATGCTCACCATCTCTGAGACTATAGAAACATTGCGTTGGATGGCCTTCTGGAAGAAGAATAACAAATTAGATTCCGCAGATGTTATGGAAGAACTGTGCAAGGTACACAATGCAAAGCCAGGCAATATTTACTACACTTCGTTCAATATCACAAACCTTAAGAGCCAAGTTTGAAGAGTTTATCAAAGAGTGCGAGGATAAGTCAGAGCTTTGCAAGTACTGGGGAAATGTAATTATAATCGGTCTAGTGAAGGACCTAGTACACGCTTATAGAAAAGGGTCTAGGAGCTGCAGAAAAAACTGTGGAGTCACTCATTCCTGTGTTTCGTGAATTCGATTGTATAAACTATGTGAGATATGGCTACTGATATTTGGAAAGAATAAAAAACTAGAAGTAGAAAACAAGTACCTTCACAACAAATTTGTTCAAGGACACTTCGTTATCAAAGACAGAGAAAGACGATTCAATGCTGTAGCTCCTGACATGAAATTAGAACAAACCATTCAGAGGTCAAAAAAAGTTTCAAAGGAATTGTCGGTCAAACACGTAAAAGTGACTATGTTGCTCAATGGCAACTAGTTTACCACGAAGTACTTTTTATTTGTAACGTTTTCAAAGAGGTGACTAATTCTAAATTAATAGACCACCGTGAAACTGTTCCTCACCATGAGCTAATGGGAAAGAGAGGAGAACGTTTCAATAGAAATGTTGAGAGCCTTGTTCATTTTATGCAGCGATGAGGAAATCAGTTTGAAATGATTGAGCTTGAGAGGCTGCATAAGTTTGTCACAAAACAACATTTGAATAATGATGTAAAGGCACGTCTATTAGATATCTTTTCACATGGGTCAGAATTATATACACAGCTGAAGCAGGAGAAGTTTGTATTGAAAATAAAATCGTTTTTTGACGTAATCAATAAAGCTAACCTTCCACGCTTTAATCGGAACAGTGTAACAGAACCAGCAACCAGAAAAGCTCCACTGGTGTTCTCAAATAAAATTCTTTCCCAAGTCAACATAGAGACAGATCTGGCAAAAGAAAGTGGGGAATCTATCAAGAACATTATGTCTCACGACCTTCTTCCAACAAATGCGTTATTTGATGGAGATGCTGCGACAATACCAGTAAAATACACACTCTTTAAAGAATTAAAAAAATATCTTTCATCTGGCGATTTTTATTTCGAAAATATCTCTGCACTAAACACTGCTGTTATTGTGGATTATATGTCCCAATTGCGAACGGTCAAGCTGTCATCCATGAAAAATTTTGGAGAGGTTATTCAGAGAGTTCTACAGATATCAAAATCAGTATGTACTCTGCAAGAACTGCATACCATATTTGACAGTTGTCTTGAACTTTCGCTCAAAGAGTGTGAGAAAATCAGGCGAATGTCTACAACTGGATGAATCGAACTTGCATGTATAACAAATTCTACACCTCTGCCTTTGCAACATGATAATTATGGTCATCTACATCAAACAAGATTAATCTGGAGATGCTAATGCGGCGAAATATTACTGATGTTTCAGCAAACTCAGAATTTCCAATTATTGCTAGTAGAATGATTGTTAATGAGGAATTGATGCCGGCACAAATATATTCAAACGGTGCAGGCCATATTGTGGAAGAACTGAAATACAAATTGGAGGAAGCTGACCTTCGTTCATTCCACATGTAGAGTGGGCAGTTCGAAATGGTTTGAAGTGAATAATTGTTCTATCGAATAACACAGATGTAATTATTCTGTTACTTCATTTTGTTGCACTTCTTATAAGTCAAGGATTGGAAGAATTATGGATATGTTATGGAACAGGTGTAAAAAGACGCTTCATCCCTCTTCATATTTTATACCATAGACTCAACTCAGAGATTTACAATGTTCTCATCAAGGCCCTTATTCTTACAGGTAATGACATTATGAGCAAAATAGGAACTAAGCGCGGAGCTTTAGCCGCTGAACCAGTGAAGTTTCTAAAAGAATTTGCTGAGATTGACGACGACTGTGCCAATAAGTATCCTGTGCGATTCAAAGACGTCGATAAGTATCTTATGTGATTCAAAGACGTCGATAAGTATCTTGTGCGAGTGTGGAAAACAAAGTGTGATGTTGGCACTTTTGATGAATTTTCCTACAATGAGTTCAAGAGATCAGCCCCACTAAGTGACCTTCCGCCAACGTCATCGTCCGTGCATGGACACATTAAAAGAATATTTTATTTACTCAGATGTGTAAATGTTTTGAATCGTTCGTATGTTCCAAAAGACCTCTGTGAGTTTCGATGGGAAAACGTTGATGGTGTTCTTAAACCTATTAAATTTTTAAAGCCTCTACTCAGTGAACATGTAACTGCAAAACCTGCTACGGAAAGATGATCCTGTCGGTACGCTCTTCTGAAATGTTCGTCATGCTGGAAATGTAATGCGACTGTAAAAACGCGTAATTGCAAATGGACATAATAAAATCCAGCTTCACGATATACGCCTGTAAAAAGAAATCGTGTTTCACAAAATTTCATTTTTGATTTGCAATTTTGCATCATTATTGAATTAATATAGCTTAAGAAAATTGTCACGTATTTCATACAAATGTAAATCAAACAAATTTATATACATATATTCATTAGTTATAATGAGTATTCTTTATAATTTGAATTTGTATACTTGGGTACCCATAGGCAAACTTATGTATTTTATCTACTTGTGTTAATTACTTCTATTCATGATCTTAGATATTCTTTGCTGATTACAATAAAAGAATTGGAACCTATTTATTTAGTTTATTTCAATACATGTCTATTCGTTATTTATTATAGCCTCTATCATAACTTTCCGTTAGACCTACAGTTAATTTAGTTGCTAGCATGCATGCCTTGAGTGTATAGTCCCGGGTTCGATTCCCGGTGGGGGTACAGTTGAACTAAAAAGTGGTTTGGATTCGTCTATAATCAATAGGTCCCCGTCTCCTTTAACCACTATGGCATAACTCAAACAAACCAAAAAAATTAACATTCTTTATTATAGTTTCCTATATAATATTCGCTATTTTGTAAAATGACTAAAAGGTTGCTGTGATAGGTTATTTTCTGTTTATAAGGATATTTGACCTTCATAATCTACGTTTTGACAGAAGAATGTTGAATGCAGATCTCATGATTCACGAAATATTAAGTCATCATTAAAATATATTCGCCATTCTTAAAAATGACGTCCAGAAAATGGCGATTTTTTTAAAAGATAGAATGATATGTTTTTTAAATTACATGCTTAGTTTGTTAGATATCGACATGATATTTCTTGTAAATATTAGTGGTGTACCAAAGTTTATTTTAAGATGAGTTGCATCTATCTAGTGGCAGTGTTTCCAGCCATGAGAAATTTTAATTCCCAGATTTAAGTGAAAATTTTGAAAAATTCCCATTTTTCCCTCTATAATTTCCCTCTTATTAGCTAAATTGAAACAAATATACCAGCATCTGAAAACCTTGTCTTTGGCCAACACAACGCACCATAGAAAGTTTCAATAGGATAATTAGGGAAGCTGCAGCACCTGCATAACTTCGTCGACGTAAACATCAAAAAGCGCACCCTATCGAACGGGTTAAAATGACGTTCAGAACCTAATCGGCCCGGATTAGAAATGTCTACCCAAGCTAAATTAATTCAATAATGATCCGAGAACACAAATCAAAAATCAAATTCTCTGGACCTCGATTTTTTTACGGGGGTATACTATGGGTCCTGGACTATACAAAAGAAAGTGAGATGAAATCAATTTTTCTTGACTTTTCCATTTCTTTTTAATGATATAAAGGTTTGAAAATTAATTACATTAAATTTGTCATTAATTATTGTTAGTCTATTAGCAGTCAGACACAAATCATTACACTTATCTCCAAAAAAACACTTTTCAAATCGGATTATTGAGAGAGACAGTCCTCCAGTTCCAAGATTGAGGGGACATGTACCTCTCATCTCCCCGGGATTTGCGCCAGTGCTAAAATCCAATGAAACTAACCATTTTTCAGCGTTAAAGCCGATGGGGGAAGCTACTTCGAATTGTGGGCCAGTCATTGCAGCATCTACTGCATTGAAAATAAAACCATCTTTGACTTCTTACAATTTATGATATATATCTTTCCGTTTGAAGTGATTTCAATCCGTTATCAAACATTGCAGAAAGAGAAAGAGAGAAAAGAGGGAAGAAGAGAATAGAGAGAGAGACTAGAAAACAGAGGAAAGAATTAGAAGTCAAAAGTTTAGAAAGAAACGTGGCAACGTTGGAATTGAAAGCGGAGAGGAATGAAAAAGTTGTGTTGACCAAAGAGCTTGACAAGGAATCTGCATTGGCTGATAAGTGGAAATAATGACGTCGTCACTGTCCCAGTAGATCGGAAGAAAAGATGTAAAAGAGACCACCAACTATCAGATTTCCAATCTATTGAAAGCTTTGGGAGAGGAATGAGGATTCCTAAATAAGGAACACTTACGATATTCAAAATTTTTCCAAAGAGCTGCTAGCAATCCGTTCTACTCTGGGCATCAGCGGAAACCGTATAGTCTGGTTCGTTTTATAAAATAGTACGTATTTCGCAAATAAGTTTATTTTTGATTCGATTGCAAGGAAAATCTTCCCAGGGAATGACGAATGGATCAATTGCACCTCGCTGCAGCAAAAAGTACTCAGTCGATCGAGTTGAAATTTAGTAGACAGAAGGAGACTAAGAAGTACGAGGTCTAATAGAATACTCTCAATACAGCTTCAGAGTGTGATTTTTAAATCACAACAATACTATATTTTATAGGTCTATATATTATCTAAAAATGAAAAGGATCTTGTCATCTAATCACGTGAAAATGGCTGAACCAATTGAAATAAATTTTTGGATACAGTTGTCACCTACCTCGAGCTGTTTTCTTTAATTTTTATCATGTTACTTTCATTAAAAGTGTTGAGTGTTACTTGTGGCGGTGTTGCAGCAACACGAAGAAAGTAACACAATGTGTAATCTGTTAATTATTTTGTGTTAATATTATACCATGTCAAGTATCAATATAACACAGCCCCTGTGTTATTTCAACTCAATTTCTTATTATTTCAACACACAATCTGTGTCATGATTCAAAGTCAAAGCCGTGTAAGTAACACCGTTTTGATGTTAATTCAATACTTCCTGTGTTAAAATTCAAGGTCCGACCACCAGATTAACACCGTTTTTGGTGTTAGTTCGACGCCACTTCTGTGTTACTACGACGCCTAATTCGGTGTTGTAATAACTCTGTGTTTGGCGTTAATGTAACTATTTTTCTGTGTTAGAAAAGCTGGTAGTGTACATGCTTACGAAGATTCTAATTTTAAAATAACAATAGTAAAGTACAGAACACTTGTTTTAGAAAATCTTCATAAATTTTTTGTCGTCTTTGCCCAACATTTATTGTGAAGTATTTCTTGATGGTGCAAAACACAACCTTCACCACCGTCTTGTTTAAGAATGATAGGAAACTCTTATCTATATCCTTATATTATGTTCGCCTCTTAATCATGTTTCTACTTGTTTTCCACCATTTTAGAAACACAGTCCCGGATGTTGTCTGGCGAGCTCTAGTGCAGTGTAAAAGTGACACAGTAATACGGCGTTGTTTCTCGCTGTTGACATATTTCTTCAGAAACATTATGTAAAACAATTGAGAACACATCGCGCGGGGTTTGCATGTTGAAATTTTGCGTATACCTGGATTTGTTTAAGTATTTCTTTCTACTGTGTTTGACTGTAGCTTCAGTTCATAAGCCTTTATAAATTAGATGCCCAACATATTTGGCAATCATGCAGAAAGCAACACCGAAGATTCTACACTTGTGTTAACACAGAGACTGTGTGTCATTTCAACTACTGGCATTTGACACACAACTCCAAATGGAGAGCGAGTTGCTCTAACCACCAGTTTGTGTTATATTGGAACACGATCGTATTAACACATAGGCATGTCGTTGAAATAACACAATGATTTTTTACAGTGCAGCAGCGTTTAGTTGTCTACAAAATGATATATATATATATATATATATATATATATATATATGATTTAAACCAATATAAAGTAAGAATATAATAGTTGTTCAGATACAGTAAGCCTAATACTTGTCCTCTATACTACAATATGCATACAAAATTGGTTTACTTGCTGCAGTCCAAGGTGTAGGTACTCGACCTAAGTTTTTGTTGATATAAAAGATGATCTTTTACCCTACGTTTGAAGGTCAAGAATCCTTTGCACTCGATTATATCGGAAGGTAATGAGTTCCAGGTTCTCACAGCTGAAATAGAGAAAGATTTCACTGCATTTGTTAGTGTATGCTGCGAGATGTCAAGTCTACGGGAACGTTTTGTTTGATGTGGGTGGATTTCGTTTCGGAACGTCACCTTATTTTTAAGATAAAGGAGGGCATTATTGTGTATGACCTTATGTATCTGGCAGTACAGATGCAACAAACGCCTCCTTGACATTGTTAGAATATGGTTTCGATTTAGTAAGGGTATATGTATATGTTCAGATTTTCGCGTGTTATAGATAAATGTCATGCAGGCATTTTGAACTTTTTGAATTGATATTGCTAAGGATTTAGTAATGGCTGGTCCATATACAGAATCGCAATAGTCGAATAGTGGATAAATAAGCGTGTTCACAAAATAGAATTTTATGTTCTGATGTAGAAAATCATCATATTTATACAATAATCTGAGAATTGATATTGATTTACTAGATACAGTAGATATGTGCCGCTTCCAGTTTAGCTCATCATCTAGTATTAATCAGAGATATTTTTTTTTTGTACTGAAGGTGAGCAATTTAATGGCGTGTATCGAATGGAAATATTAATTTGTTCATTTTCCAATTTTCTGAAATTTTCTCTTGTTCCCGTAACTGTAAAAATACATTTGCTTGCGTTTATTTTCAAGATATTGGACAACCACCAATCACTAAATATTGTCTAAGTCCTCGCTAATCAGGGCTGTATTGTATAAGGCATGCACTGGAGACATGGCTAAGCAGAGTTGTGTATCGTCCGCATATAGATGTATTCTAGAGTGTAGCTTTGGTACATCTGTTGTATAAAGACAAAATAGCAGGGGTCGTAGTATTGATCCCTGCGGCACTCCTCTTTAAAGACTGATTCGGTTTGATACTGCAAGTTTAGGATCTCTTAGTACCACTCTTTGTTTCTTATCTGAAGATATGACCTGAACTACTGGATCGTGCTGGGAGAAAAGTCATAGTATTTCATTTTAGCTAAGAGTAAGTCGTGATGAAGTGAATCAAATGCTTTAGTAAGATCTAATAATGCCAGGAATGATATCTGGTTGTTACCTAATGCTCGAAAAATGTCGTCGGTGATATGAAGTAGAGCTATGGCAGTGCTATGTGAATTGTGAAAGCCTGATTAGTTTAGGGGTAAGATATTATATTAATGACGTAATCATTGAGCTGGTTATCCATAAATTTCTCCATGACTTTGGACAGTGTTGGCAATAGACTAATAGGTTTAAGGTCGTTTAGAGATTATACATTTTGCTTTTTTGCTATAGGCATTACAAATGCTTTTTTTCCAGGATAATGGAAAGGACCATGTGTAATTTATTATATATGTGTTAATGATTTTATAATGTGTGGTAAAACAAGTCTAAGCATCTTTCTTGTAATGCTTTCGTGCCCAGCTGCATTCGAATTTAAGTTTTTAATAGCATTCCAAGTGAATACCACTCATTCTAGTTTTGGAACTTCTTGTATAAATTAAAAGACAAATTCTGACCATAGCATATATTAACTAATAAATAATAGCGTTACAGTTTCGGCAAATTAACTTTGCCTTCATCAGACACATTATGAAATACAATTTCTAAGATTACAGCTTATATACTTCTTAAAATGAGAGGAGGTCATTCCATGAACCAATCATATTCGTCCTATCCTTTAACAATTTTTAATTAATACATATGCAACTTTTAAAGATCAACTTTCACTTAAAAGCCAAACTTTAAATTGGCACACCTGTGTATGAATAACTTTCACTTTTGAAAAACATAAACTTCTAATTGTCTATCCGCTATTCAATACACTTGTTTTTACCTCTTCTTTCTTCTCTGTTTTATCCAATATCTTTCTCCATATATCATGTATATTTAGTCCGCTATTCCAATTCATAAGTTTCTCGCTTCCTTCCTTTCTTATTCATTCTGCCTCTTTCCATTTTCTCATAATGCTTCTTTCCTCCTTTTCCAGCCCCTCTACGCCTTCCCAGTCTATTTCATGTCCTGTCTCCCTTACATGTTTATATATAGCGTTACTATCTCTCTTCAATCTAATGTCGTCCCTGTGCTGTTTAATCCTTCTTGTAACCTCTTTCCTGTTTCTCCTATATAACTCATATCACATTCTTTGCATTTAATTCTATATACAACCCCTTCATCACTTATTTGAATCTGTGTTACCTTTCTTTTCCTCGTTCACAACGCATCTAACATTCTTCTGCTTCCTCTTCTGTACGTCCTTACTCCTCCTTTTCTCAATAAGTTTTATAAGTCTCCTGTTTTTTCTCCTATGCTCTCTATCCCGAACCATCTTTTCTTTTCTTCTTCTCTATCTTCTCTCACTTCCTTCTGCCTTCTGCCCTCTTCTTTCTTGCTATTCTTCTTCAATCTATCCTCACTATATCCATTCTGCATTAATAAACTATCTTTTCTTAGAAGAAGAGGGAAAAATAAACTTTTTAGATATGACAATAAGGAAAGTAGGAGGAAAATTTGAAACAACATGGTATAGAAAACAATGTTCAGCAGGTGTTTATTGCCATAGAAGAAGTGATGTAGATGAAGGAACTAAAAGGAACTTTATTTGAAACATGGAGAGAAGGATAAAAATTATAGACAGTGGTGACAAGAAGAGAAAAGAGAACATAGAGCATTTTCACAGTTTATTAATGCAGAATGGATATAATGAGGATAGATTGAGAAGAATAACAAGAAAGAAGAGGGCAGAAGGCAGAAGGAAGTGATCTCATTGCAGTCTGCAAGATCATCTGGTAATGCTTGAGAATTTTTTCGACTACTAATACCGAGGGTTCTTAATTTATTCCATACATCCTTGGAACAGATTATTATTATTGAAAAAGTGTGTGAAATATGCCCTTTTCTCTTGTTGTATCACAGCTGTAGTAAAGTTCCGTAGTTGTTTGTATTCATTCCAAAAATATCGGTTCTTGTTCTTTTGAATTTGATATGCAGCCTTAATTTTATTAGTAGCTTAATGTTGTCAGTTAACCACGGACTGTTTTTTTTTTTTTTTTTTTTTTTTTTGTAATTCTCGAAGAACATAGAAGGACATGTTTGTCAAAAATACTAACTATGATATTTTCCAAGAATTCGACTTCCTTATCTACAACAGGTAGGTTTTTAATTTGTTTCCAGTCTATGTGTTCTATATCACGAGTCAATTTGGACTGATTAAAATAGTTAAAATTGCGATAGTCTTTATTTCCCCCTTGTCTTTTGTTGTTTTTTCTAGTTGCAAACATGTATATCCTAAAGAGTGAATCTGTATTGTATATAAGTGTATGTGGAGCCCCTTCCTGGCTAAGCGATTAGCGTACGAGCCTTTGGCGTGGAGACCCGGGTTCGATTCCCGGCGTAAGCTCGTGTGGTTCGGATTCCAGTAGTAGTTTCAAGGTGCCTTATGCAGAGTCGTTCTGATGCGTGATTAGTGCCATACTAAAGAGTTCGACTAACATATGTTTCCTGCAGTGGTCAGGCCTTTAATATGACACTAATGATACGTCAAAACGACTCTGCAAAAGGCCTAAGATATTTATGAAGTCGGCAGACAAGAATTTTCCAGGATCTTGCTAAATACTGTGGTGAGTTGGATTGATCTGTATGAACAAAGAGAATACACAGGCTTATTTGGTTTATGAAACATACAAACTTTTGAAACTTTCCAGTCAGAGGGATAGAAACCAGTTTGAAGTATGAAATTATATATTGTTACTACGATGAGCAGAAATGAGTATGGAGCTTCTTTTATGTGTCAATAAGAGAAGTTGTCAATCCCAGGTGCTGTGTAGTATGGAGTTCATTTTTAGTAATGAGTGCACTGAGTGGATACTCTGGGTCAATGACATGGTTTGTTGAAGGTTGTAAAGCAGGAAGGGAAGAGAGGTCTTTCTGTTCAGAGCGTTTAGAGGCCACTGTTGGTGTAAAAACAGTCTGGAGCTGTGAAGCAAAGGCATTTGCTTTTACTTCGTCGGAAAACAGAGGAATACCATCTGCAACTAACAGACAGGCTATTGTGAAGTTCTTTCCAGTCAGTTGATTAAATCGCTTGCAGTAGCGAGATGGATGCGCTTCCTCGGATAAGGTGTTACAAGTTTTGATCCAACTGCGGCGTTTATATGCAACAAGGTAACTATGGAGCAGTTCGTTGCCATTGGCGATGCTGACCAAGACATGCGTAATTCCTGGTTCGATAATATTCCCGAAGATGATGTCGGGCTTTCTGTATGAACGTAAGATATTGCGGTGGTAGGGTCGATTTGTGAGGATGTACCTGCTGCATTGGAATGCGCTGCTG
Organism: Thermobia domestica; assembly: GCF_964235325.1. Lineage (NCBI taxonomy): Eukaryota > Metazoa > Arthropoda > Insecta > Zygentoma > Lepismatidae > Thermobia > Thermobia domestica. The sequence continues at coordinate 4,488,992 of NC_137463.1, forward strand.
GGCATTGGTTTGAATTGCCGTAGTAATAGCAGTAAGAAAGGAAGCAAGTTCAGTTTCAATAGCTGGAGGAGGTAGAAAGAAAGTGCTCTGGGTCTTCCCAGAAATGACGCCAATTCGCCTTATCAAACCTCGGAATTCGACGAGGTGCAAGTACAGGGCGTCGGGATTGTCCCCGAGTGAATGTTAATTTAATTGGATGGTGATCACTGCCAATAGAGTCTAGTGGTGCAAACTGACAGTCATTAAGGAAATTCATAGAGGTAATGAAAACATCTGGTGTAGTTTGACTGATAGGTCTTGTGTGTGCATTCAGAACATGAAGTTGGAGCTGAATATTGCTACTTAAGTACTCCTGAAAGTCTGCTTCTTCGAAAGCAGTACGACTGTGGATATTAATGACCGCCATGATGATAACATTTCAAAAATTGGCGGCTATGTATCGGAAATATTCTAATGGTATAGGTTGATGTGGTCTGATACAGATTGTACTGAAATTGATAATGATTAATGGAAAGTATACGTATGCTGATAAGTAGGTACTCCGGGAGATTAGCTAAAGCATGTGGAGTATATGCTCGAACTGGATACTTAGTAAAATATCCTATTGCTACTCCTCCTTGGGTCCGTTGAGCTTGATCTTGGAAGTCGCAGCGCTTTAGTTCATATCCAGGAATACGAGCAAACATACTCGGTTTTAAGTCGGTTCCATTTAAAGCAGAAACATTAATTTGTTTTTCTAGTAATAAATTGATTTAGTGGCAGAAATAATGTATTAAATAATATGAGCTCGCTGAAAAGAAAATATGTTTTGTAACACCAGGCTAACATAGCGTATGAGATTTTCGACTGTTAACGGAGCCACTATTTATTATGTAGGTGGCATAGCTTTATTTGCTGTTTTTAATGGAACAGTTAGTTCCGGATGCTCAGGTTGTGGGTGCTGGTTTAGCCTTACATCGATAGCTATATGTAGAATGAAGTCTACTGCCACATACATTGCATTTAGGTGATCCTTGTAAGTTGGGGCATGTTTTAAGTATCGTGAAGCTCGGAGCAGTAACTACATTTTGGTTGATTACGACCATAGGCCGTAGTGTGGTCGATGTACAACTGACACTTTTCACAATGAATTGGTAGCGGACCCTGCGTTTTAGATGGTTCAACACGATGAATTTTCTTATAGACGGGTGCAGTAAATGTAAGAAGATCGCTAATAGAATCTTGCCGCTGCAATAGAATTCGTACCATAGGTCCATCATTGTTGCGAATGTGAATATTTATCCACTGAAATCTCTTCTTATGCCAATTCCTTCTGAATTTCTGCATTAGTTAAATCGGGGGAGACATCCCTATTGACAACCAATAGGAATGGGGATTTTCAAGGTGGCTGTGTTTTGGTTGCTTGTCCGCGAGTTTGGTAACTTTAGCGTTCCTGCCAAAAATTTCGTAAGAAGCTTTATTTCGGACTGTGATACCAAAATTTGGATCTTTAGATTTCAAGGTATAGCCAGTGGTCGAAGTGAGACGCTATGCTGTGGTATGGCATACCGCCTCTGGTTTTTCAGTGATGAAGATTGGAGGGTAGATGCTAAATACATTTAATAAATCCATTTTTATATACAGTAATTAAAGAAGAGCTTTTCACGTAAAAAGATTTTATTTCTTATGCAGAAATAATTTTTAAGTTGACAACGCGGATGTTTCTTTCATCTTTTTCCTACCTTTTGTTTTTTAAAATGTCTTCAAAGAAGTTCATCTAGTTTATATCTTGATGTGTCATGTTGAATTGTTTCTTTCGTATGTATGTATGTGTGTGTGTGTGTCTTCTTGTCTTAATTCATATAAATGTGTTTTTGAGCATGAGCGAATTTAGGTGTTGTCTGCTGTGAGGCGGCAGATCTTCGGGGATTTGGAATTTTCCTCAATCGAGTAGGGGGTCCGGGAGTTCTCCAGCAGAAATTTGTTAAGAGGAGTTTATTTTTAGAAAGTTGTTAGCAGGGAATCAAAGTTCCTCAATGCCCCCAGTAACTAAAAAGAAGCTGTCCAGTGGCTTTCAGTCATTATGTAAATAGAATTGCAATCTTTTATGTAACATGTCCTCACTGTATTTCAACATTTAGATAGAAGGTAAGTCGAGTCAAAATCGTACTAAAACGTACTGTCTCGACATTTTTCCACTTCAAACACTGGGTATAATCATTTTTGGTTTTAACGATTTGAATTGTGTCGCGTACCCGAGGAATATACTCAACGATTTGCAGAAAAATCATTTTAGGGTTTGTGTACTTAGCGTCAAAATCAGTAAGAATATAATGAAAAAGAGGAGCGTGAGATGAAATAGTGGGAGATACCGCAGATGATGCACCTGTATGTTATCGTTGATCGACTTCGATGTCTATTGATGCTACTGATGATCGAGGCCTAATGAGTTTCGCGGATTGCGTAGATTCGTTTGATGGATGCCTATCTCGCGATACACTGATTGGTTCATGACCCCAAGAAAAGTGTCGAGTGCGACTGGATTGACCGATGTGTGCAGATTGTGATAGTGAAGTACTGTGAATAGGAGATATAGCTGGTAAGCCCGACTGTCTGTCAAGATGCGTTTGTCCACTGATATTGACAGAGTGTGCTATCGTAATGATACAGCCTCGGGCCGAAGCCCAAACGAAGATGAAAATGAAAAAGATGATGAAATAGGTTCGAAAGACAAGGTGCTCTCCGAAAGCGAAAACTTCCGTTAACCCTCTACAGTGTCGTATGCGTGCTCTGTCACAAATGCGTATTGCAACACTTCATCCTAGCTGGCACATTAACTAACAGAAGAGAGGTTAGGCTACTTGATTCAGTATCTACTTGTCTGTTGAGCCTTCTGAGCATATCATAAATAATTAGCAACGTGCAGTGAGAATTTGCGCTGGTTTTTATTGTTTGTTATGAGCAAAGCTTTACGCATTATATCTGGCATTTGTACCAAATAACGAAACGTACTATCTTTTTTTGTAATCGGTCAGGAACATAGTTTTGTAAAGCTATAAATTGCCTTAAAACATTTACATATAGCAGTGCTGTCATCTGTTGATCTTATATGCTAAGAACTTAGTGCAATAATGCGTTGGTCGTTACTTTTTAGTGTAATAACGCCAAGTAACGAACAATAAACACCTAAGTAACACGCTATGGTATTAGTCACTTTGTGCATTGTTTTGACATTTCATTTTTTTTTTTTTTTTTTTTTTGCTGTGTACTTCCAAAGATGAGGTATAAGTCAAATTGAGCTGAACAAAATTACATGTTTGAAAATGAATTCTCATGCGTAATTTTTGAAGTCAACAGTATCTGATGTTTATAATGTATACCTGTATAATTCATTGCCAATCTGATGCATTTGATAGTTTTTATTCTGTAGGAATCGATTACGTACATATGTATTTATGTACTGTATATGAAAGATTATAAACTGTTCACTAGCAGATAGTTTACTTTGTTGTTTGATTTTTCTAACGGTGACACACACACTACTTGCAAACGACTGTACATGTGATAAAAATAATGTTTTTTTGTTATTTTTTAACGTTCGAATCCATCTGTTTGATTTCCTGTGTAGCCGTGAATATAAGAGAATGAAGCCAATAAGTAAGAATGGCGCCTGTTTTCTTGTGAAATAGTGTGAAATGGGAAGGTATTGATGTTGGAAGGCAGCTCGTAAGAGTTGAATGGTAGAAGTATATAATTGAAAAGGCTCTCATTTCTCCAGAGGAGCGTTTTGTCTTCTCATGTGAGTTGATGTGCTGTATCTACTTAATACTCTTCTTCAACCGCCCAATAGCAACCATTGACGCTTTCTTTTTGTTTTCTTTTACACGTAGATAAAAGGAAGAGCGGTCGGAAAGAATCAGCCAACGGGAAGATTATGGGCTTCTCCGGAAACAAATTCACTGCTCACGTTTTCTTCTATACGTACAAGGGATGTTCTTAGTCTCTAGGTTAACTATTGCAGTGGCGTACACAGAAATGAAAAATAAAGTGAAATTTCTAGTTTAACACCTCACGATTATGCCCTAAAATAATTAGTGGAATGAGAATGGGGAGGACAAACTGAAGGTAAGGAAAAGCAACCTACATGATGTTGTCTACCACACTCCAAAGATGGCGCGGGTCAATGGAAACTTGACCCATAACCTACTGACTCACTACCCACCATGTCGTACTCTGACCCACTGTGACCTAATCCGAGCCACCACTCATCATGACCCACTGGCGCATAACTCATCAAAACTCATCATCAACTCTGACCCATGATCCACGCCCTCCTTTAAACTGACTAAAGAGTTTACACTTGTAATAAAACAAGACTGTGAAATTATCAATAATCGGAGTTGAAATTTGAATGGTCAATCGCCCAACAACACCGGTGGATCTGACTTTTACGATATAAAATGATAAAGTGTTTGTCATGGGCCATATTAGGATGAATTTCAATTTATTTATCATATATAATTATTTCCTTGTTGAATTACAGATACTTTTCATGGAAAATTAGAATGAAATTTGAAAGTCTCAAATCAAAGTGAAGTAGGCCAACGTAAAAAAAAAAAAAAAAAAAAAAAAAAAAAAAAAAAAAAAACTGTAAAATTCGAATGTGTCTCAAAAGCTAAGTACTAAGTTCTATTGCTACTATTACAATTACAAATATCAATATTCAAAGTGCGTGAAGTTCTTTCTTCACTTAACTATACTCATCTCAGGTAAGTAAATAGAAATAAATGAAAAAGCAAGAAAAATAGAGGCCTTGAAAGTAAAAGACAAATTCATCAGTGTTGAGAAGATGCTGCCTACAATGTGCTGGGCAGAGCGGGTCATGGTGGGTCGGTGGGTAATAAGTCGCAGTAAGTCACGTCCTGTTGACCCACAACCCACTTATAAATCTTGACCCACGACGCACTGATCCATTCCATCTCTATGGAACTCACATGGCCTGAGAATGAGCCATCAACCTCCCACTAGGAGCTAAGTATTTCACCACTAAACCACATTCCCCTTACTTGTATACGCAGAATTACATCAAGGGGAAGAGGCCCCCGAGTTCACATCGCTGATATTTTAAATAATAAAAATAATAACGTTTAAAAGTGAATTAGTTTGATATATCGGTAGCTTATGCAATATGTCTTTACATCATTATTGTTTACACAAATTATCATATATTTATTTATACATATACCGGTATTCCTGGTCATTCCGGCATCTATTGCCTTAAAAATCGTCAGGTATGAGGGATGACGTCCCTCGTCGAGCACAATATTCGGATAAAGTGGGAAGGAAGAAAGCGCCCTAGGACCTGTATGTTAGGTACCATCTCGACATTCGCCTGGTGGGTTTCAGTCAGGATGGCTAGCCTGAAAAACCTATTATCCCTTCTGGACAGAGTTTCCTTACCAGAATCGAACCTCGAAACACTCGCACCACTATATTCATGATCAATTATTTGTTTATTTCTAAACTACTGAAAATGCTTACACATAAAACCTTACAGGACCAAGGTATCAAAATTGAATCAATTCAAGTATTAAACTCACCCTAAAAGATGCCATGATATCGAATCCACTCTATCTAGTAATGAACCCAATGCATTTTGCTCGTTTTAACTGAATCGTACTTATGACGGAGGATACCTTTTACAGCCAATATAGAATTTATATCTGATAACAGGATATTCAACTTCGAACGGACAAACCATGTTCGTTCGTCTTTAAACTGAAGCACATTATAATTATTAGTTCAATAGTAGCCAGGATACATATATATTTGCATTTCCACTTTAATGTATATAATCAGCATCATATTTAGTTAATTTTAAAAAGACATGGTATTATATGTTATTTTCAGTACTGAAGACTAAGATTGGTTCATTGATTTTGAGTTTAACGTCCCTTTCAGCAGCGATGCTATATGAAACGTGGACCTACTGATTAACGTGGAATTCAAACCACATGATCTCCCGCCGGGAATACGTTAGGATACCCGTGAGTCTTGTATTCATATTCTTAACACAATAAATTATTATTTTTCCATAATATCTTGTAAGAGTGGATAAAACCCTTGCGTACGCCACTACACTTTTGATTTTTTTCTCAACTGTGTAAATTAAATATCTTACCAGTAGCGTCTCCAGAGTTATATAAGATTGAAGTTAAATCGGCAGTGGCGGCGAAACCTACTTCAATACACCCCTCTCTCTCCTGGCTTTGGGACGTCCAATGATCTTTCAATTTGAAGACATTCTTTAGATTCTAACTAGAGGTACAAATATCACAGAAAAATAAGAAATAATTTGCCATTGCATAATCGTATATCCGGTAATTATATGTCTTACATACCGAATTAATGAACTTAATTTACTCAGCATTTTAATCCAAGAATCAAACTATTCAAGAATTGACGAAGAATTGATGTTGGTAACACTGCTCGACCTATTTCTTTCATTAGAATTTCTTAATCGATTCTATAGGTCAGGGTTTCTCAATCTGGAGCTCGCGAAGATAAGCGGAACAGATAAACATAATTAAAATCTAATACCGGAAAATATTTTTTAAATATTATTTTGAATTATATTCTAATAGGCATTTTTTTACAAGTAATTTTATACACACTGTTAAGAACAACAAAAAGTAAATTTACTAAAAACTTTCAACGAGTGCAGACTTGTTTAAAAATCAATTTATATGAAAAAGATACAATATGAAACTAATGAGAACTGCATACCAGAAAAATACAAATGCAACAAAACCTGCGTATTGAAATACAATTAAAATTGAAAGCTAATGAGATACCTGAGCATGGTGTGATTTTACTAGTGCGGCAATGTTCGGTTTAATCTTTGTGACACACATAATCAGGTCATTTTCAACTTATAAGCGATTTCTTGTCTTTGTTTTAATGCTTACTAGGGAAGAAAAACTACTTGCGCACGGGTATGATGTAGCAAATGGAATTATTACTTTTAAAGCAGCAGGTACTAGATCAGGATATTCTCTCTTCTTCAGCCAGAACTTGCTCAAGTCTTCGTTACAGAAAAAACAATTTTAAGGACTTGACGCACGATAATTCTATTTGTTTGTCAAGAAGTTGTGGGCTTAGACCAGCTACTTTGATGGCCTCTTCAATGAAAGGGTTTAATATCCATCTTCAATCATCGTAAGAATATATTACTGTTACTGTATCCAGTATATACAAGAAATGGATTCTACTATTATAGAAATAGATGGATATCATAAGATCTCCGCAATAGGTGTATTAAAAAACATATAAGCTTATTCCAAACCAGAAATTATAAGGGGATCGCTGGCAAGAGGGTGTGATAAAATGGGGGTCGTGATAGGAATTACATTGAGAACCGCTGTTGTAAGTTATTCGGTTACATATCTATTAATATACATAAAAGATAGAAAGAAACTAAGTAAAGATAAAATTTAATAAACTTCATTCCTCGTATATTTATAAAATTTTTTAACTTGTAAAATAGAGTCACAATAATTTTTTCATGATTCATTGAAATGTAAGTACTCATTAGATTGCGATAGGTAAAGCAAACGAGTAATTAATTTGACCATTCATTTTGAGCACCAATAGATTGGCTTAATGTTTAAGGTAGAATCTGAATCATACCTGCTTCTACTGGAAATCAAACCCTCTTGTCCCATATCAAAGGCGCCTTTTTATACATAACCATATATCCACGTGGTACCTTGAATAAGGAGTTCAGAAAAAGATCCATAAAATATTTTGTGTTTAATATTGTGCTGTATAGGGCAGAAACATGGACATTACGCAAAAATTATGTAGAGCGACTGGAAGTTTTCGAAATGTGGGTATCGAGAAGAGTGGAGAAATTAGCTGGGTGAGAGGGTGTTAGAAATAGTGGGGGAGAAAAGAAAATTTTTAGATATTATTAAGAAGAGAAACAGAAACTAGTTGGGAAATTGGCTAAAAAGGAACTGCATCATGAAACTGCACGTTCCTTCGTCTCTGAGAACGCCTTGCCTGCATGCAACCCGCATTGCATTCTGGGTATGCAGAGTACCATAACAGAACAGGATAAATACCTGGGCAGGAACTTTCTCTATTTTTCTTCTGGTTCTCAACTAAAACCCGGTAAAGACGACTGCTTAGAACTACTATAAAAATAATGTGTCTTTATGGGCCTTCTAAATGTAAGACCTCAAATTATTTTTAAGAAACTCATCAGTGTCGAAAGCATGAAACTTTAGCAGGACTCGTTTTCTGCCTTGCTGTTGTTTCAGGCTCTGATAATAGTTCATAATTGAACCATCTACAGTACATAGTTATTTCATATCATTGATCCAGAAATATTCTTTTGCTACGTCTTCTTATCTTTCACTCAAATGGAAAAAGAAAATTGGTATTCGGTTTCCAATTTTTAAATGTGAAAAAAAATTAACTACATTATTTCACAATTTGACTACAACATAAGTTAGAAAATTAATATTTGCGTGAAATTTACTAGTTTTTAATTTTATTTTTAATTTTTATTAAAAAATAGTATTAATTACCCACTTCGCTGGGTTAAATTAAGAAAAAATAATAATATGTTTCGTTAGTCAGTCACTTTTTACTATTACTAAAGCGCTCTCTGATATAAGTCATTTTCGAGAATTTTTATATTTCTTTCTCCTCCTCTCCCTCACGTGGCATGGCTAAATATAGATTTAAACGGGATCGAAAATATCACTGTTCTTCATAACGACACCGAAAGCTATGAATTCGACACTGATAGGGTAATATCAATCATTTTCATATATCTTTCCCTCCCCCTCCCTCAAGTTCAGGTCTGAATTTTGATTTAAACGGCATCAGAAGTGTCACTGATAATCTCACGACTCCAAAAACTATGAATTTGGCATTAATATCTGTCATTTTGGATAATTTATAAATGTTCCTCCCCCTCCCCTAAGTTGCATCGTCAATGTTATATGACAAAACAATTTCAGATTTGAACCTCATCTATGATGAAAATTTAATTGAAATCGGTCAGGTGGTTGAAGAGTGACGAAATCATAAAGTCAGTTGCTTTTATTTTTATTGTATATATATATATATCCCTCCTTCCCCTTCCCTAAGCTGCACCGTCAAAAAAAAAATACAAATCATCACAGGCCCAAACCTCATCTATGTAGAAAATTTGAACGAGATCAGTCGAGTGGTTCAAGAGTAATGAAGTCACAAAGAGTCACTTTTTATTTTTTTACCTATATCTCCCCTCCCTCTCCCCTAAGTTGCACCATCAAAGTGATACGACAGAAACCATCTCAGGTCTGATTCTCATCTATTTGAAAATTTGCTTGAGATCGGTCGGTTGGTTCAAGAGTGATGAAGTCACAAAGACAGTCGCTTTTATTTTTTTAACGTATATCTCCCCTCTCCCCTTTCCCTACGTTGTGTTGTCAAAGTAAAATAACAAAATCGTCCCAGGTCCGCACCTCATCTATGTTGAAAATGAGATCGATCTGGTGATTCAAGAGTTATTAAATTGTATTTATTTTTTCTATCTTCCCCTCTTCTCCTCCCCTAAGTTCTAAAGTCAAAGCGAATAGCTAAAAACACTCCCAGGCCAGAACTACATTTATGTCTAAAATTTGATTTGAGATCTGTGGGGCGGTTCAAGAGATTAGAAGTCACAAACATAGTCACTTTCAATTTTATAATATAGATAAAAGGTCCCCTTTATGAGCTACGTAATGCCAATTTTCTATTTTTTGACGGGATTATGAATTAAAAAATTAACAAGGAAAGCTCTGTATGGGTACATGGAAACCAGTTACTATCTTAGACAATCTGTAGAATGAAAAGTTAAATACTCTTTTAAACATGTTTGTTATTAATGTTTATTCACCTTGTTTTCCTTTATCATACGTGGGGGGGGGAGTAGGGCGGCTCAGTGGTAAAGCGCATATCTCTTGTGCGTGGAGTCCCTGCTTCAATCCCCAGAAAAGTAAAAAATGAAATCTTTCAGTTTAATGATCCACAATTATGCCTGTTAGGCAAAGGGAGAAGGTTGGTTAAGGCAAGTGAATGATGATGGAAGAATTGGTGGAATGAGGTTGTGGGAGGAAACGGGAGTAACCTCGGACATGATGTTGTCCACCACGAACTTACTTAGCCAGGGATCGAACCAGGGTCCCCACGCAACAGAGGTAAGCGATCTAGCATTGAGCCACCGTGCCCCATCAGCCAAGTAAGTTTGTGGTGGGCAACATCGTTTCCATGGGTTTTCCCTTTCCTCCCACTTTCTCATTCCACCAATTGTTACATTATCGTTCGTCTCCCTTAGCCTGAAAGGACAAATTTGTGGGACTTTAAACTGAAAGGAATACTTTTGATAAAGTGGATTCAGTACAACCCCTCAAATCCGAACTAATTGGGGCTGAAGCCTGTTCGGATTTCGGGAGGTTCGGATTACTCGGGAAATAATATTACGTACTTATTTCGTCACTGGATTGACGGTAAAACAACGACTGAGGTTAGACATGTTGAACCAGTGGTCGCAAGGGCAGTGACCTTGACTGGCGGGTGTACACTCATGTCCAAAATGATTGTCGCACATCTGTAACTGTTTTCTTGTAAGAATATAATTAGATAATGATTTAGAATAAGCAATAAGTCTAAAAATGTTAAAACCTTAAAAAAACTAAATTTGTGTGATTAAATCTTTTTTTTTTTTTTCATTTTCCAGCTGCAGTTATTTTTTTCTCCTGAGAACGTGTTCGGATTTGCTGGGTTTTCGGATTTCCGGGGTTCGGATTTGAGGGGTTGTACTGTAGTTCCAAATATCTAGGATCAGTATTAACAGACGAAAACCATATTCACGAAGAAATTAAATGTCGATTAAAGGCAGGAAATTCGTGTTATTATTCAGTTCAAAATCTTTTGTCGTCGCTAATTCTGTCGAGGAATTTGAAGCTTAAAATATATATATAATACAATAATCATGCCTGTTTTCCTGTGTGGTTGTAAAACATGGTCGCTTACTCGGAAAAAAGAACATAGATTGAAAGTATTTGAGAACAAGATCCTGAAATGTATATTCGGACCCAAGAGGAACGGAAATGGAGAACAGCGGAAACTTTATAACCAAAAACTACATAATTTATACGGTTTATTAAACATTGTTAGGGTCATCAAGTCTAGGAGGCTTAGGTGGGCAGGTCATGTAACCAGGATGGAAGAAAGTAGAAACGCTTTCAAAATTTTAACTGGAAGACCAATCGGAAAACGAACATTAGGAAGACCTAGGCGCAGATGGGAGGACAATATTAAGATGGATCTCGCAGAGATAGGAATACAAAGTAGAAACTGGATCCAATTGGCTCAAGGATAGAAGTCAGTGGAGAGCTTTTGTGAACGCAGCATTGAACCTCCGGGTTGCATAGGCCATAGAGTTACTTAGTTAGTTAGATTCCATACGTCTTTAATTTTTACATTTGTTTACTACCTGGGTATTTCATGTTCATGTAAAACAGCAAAATAAAAATTTTCCATTTCCAGTGCTACCAAAACTGCTCTACAAAAATTAGAAACTGCAATGCTATTTCAAATTTCCTTCGAATATTGCTATGTAAAAAGGAAAATCTTAAGTAGTAGTAGTAGTAGTAATAATAATAATAATAATAATAATAATAATAATAATAATAATAATAATAATAATAATAATAATAATAATAATACAACGCTTAGAAAGCGTTTGACAAAGAATGCAGGGATTTCTTGGGACTGATGTGCAGATGGTACTTCGGTACTTAAATGATTCACCGTTTTGTTTGATAACTCAAATAGTTTGTTCAGTGCAGAAACAAATGCAGTGTTACCACTATACTGTGACAAAAGCATGTTAAAGTGCGTTTGCATGTCAGTTGCTTTTATGTCTGCACCATTCATAGCATTACACACATCCAAGCGAGAATCAGTTTCACATCAGACCCCTGACATGATGCCTGGTGTAAGATTAACAGAAAGGTGAAAAAGAAAATTTATATTTCCTTTTATTCTCTACAGTAGGTACACGATCATTAAACGTACCGACCAGAAATGTTGTTTAAAAATATTCTAATTTTTGGAAACAATCTCAAATTAACTAATAGGGGAAGAAGGGGGTAATAACAGACATCCAGGGTAATACAAGACAAAAGTGATTTAAAATGTTAACAGTTTTCAAGTCACATTTCTGATTCTTTGTATGTACTTTGTTACTGGGCAACACAGTAGAAAAATATTTTATTTCTTTCCAATTTACAGAATTATCGAAAAAAAATATTCATTTAAGATTTCAGTTTTGTCTCTTATTACTCCATATGAAATAATACGAGACGTTTTCGAGATTTCTTTCATGCTGTACCTTGTTATTAAACTGGGGTTACAAGCGATATGCCTAAGATGTATTCGATTGCCCTACCTTTTTACATGGTTTTATTTTGGCTACTTTTCTGTCAATCGCTATGTGAAAATTAAGGTTAGTGAAAGTCGTAAAAGTTGAATACTTTTAATTACAAACTATATAAATTGCAGCCTTTCATAATTTGCAAAGTTTTTCACTCATTCTGAACATTTTGGAATGACAAAATTACACACTGTAATCATATAAACCTTTTCTTAATATTAAAGAGGTAGGGTCTGCATCATAAAACAACTCTTTATGCTACATTGAATTCTTACACAGTACGCTATACAAAATTAAATAGGCTATAGCAAAATGAAAATAGCCTGCGTGAATACTTTTAACAATAATGGAATGAAACTTTAAGGCCTAAAATAGAAAACAGGCCTAGACCAAAACTTTTAAAACCAAACATTCTCTCTTTTCAACAGAATAAAACCTCTTAATATTTACAAGTTCTACTTTTTTAACAATAAACGGATCATTTCCTAATAAAATTACAGGACCATAAAAGATAAACACTTTATTCAATTTCAGAATATCATCATGAAGAGGCCTGTGGAATTCTGATCTTCAGTTAGTGAACAGTGGAAACACCAAACAACTATCTCTTATTACCCTGACAAAACAAAAAATGGGATAATAAGAGACACGTATTTTCTGGCAAGCTCATTTATCAGAGAAAAACTGGAACAATTCCACTTTGAAGTATCACTAGTGCTCTACAAATTTATGTAACCAATTTTTTATAACCAAATTATAAAAATTAAAAAAAATCTTTACGAAAAAGACTGACTTTAGGCACCTAAAGTTTTTGGTAGTCACAAAGAAATTAAATGTCGACTAAAAGCATGGAATTCGTGCTACTACTCGGTTCAAAATCTCTCGTCGACGCGAATTCTATCGAGGAATCTGAAGCTTAAAATATATAAAACGATAATCATGCCTGTTGTTCTGTGTGGTTGCGAAACGTGGTCGCTTACTCTGAGGGAAGAACATAGACTGAAAGTATTTGAGAACAAGATCCTGAGACGAATATTCGGACCCAACAGGGACGGGAATGGTGAATGACGGAAACTTCATAACGAGGAATTGCATAATTTATACGGTTTACCAAACGTTGTTAGGTCATCAAATCTGGAAAACTCAGGTGGGCAGCTCATGTAGCCAGAATGCAAGAAAGTAGTAACACTTTCAAAGTTTTGAGTGAAAATCTAATCGGAAAACGTCCATTAGGAAGACCTAGGCGCAGATAGGAGGACAATATTAAGATGGATCTCGCAGAGATAGGAGTACAAAGTAGAAACTGGATCCAATTGGCTAAGGATAGAAGTCAGTGGAGAGCTTTTGTGAACGTGGCATTGAACCTCCGGGTTCTATAAGCCATAGAGTTAGTTAGTTAAAGTTTTTGGTAGACACTTCTTGAAAAGCAGAAAAGAAGGTAAAGAAGTTGCCTGAAAGCAATGATTTTTTAGTCTTGTAAAAAAAAAAGATACACTAAGCTGTGGAATTTTTTTCGGTTTTTCTGATGATAAACCAAACTACCAGCCATTCTGTCCCTTATTACTCCATCTTCCTCTACTTAGAAAAAAATGTGTACCTTTAAAAGGAACAAAAAAAGTATGAAGGCGATAAATCCAACACAGAATAAGATACGTATACCCATGAAAAGCAATAAGAACTGATATGTTTCTCTTATCTCGAATATATAATTTAAATACACAAGTCTGCACATAAAATATACAATATTTACAAATTATTTTTCAATTATGGCATGTCGCTTTGTTTCTGATTGAAGATTTAAAAAAAAACAATTTCAAAATCTTTTTCAAGTTTGTCCTTTTTTTTTTCTTTTTTTTTTTTTTTGCGTTTAATATGACTCAGATAGGACCACGAAGTATTTTTACCTTCAAAATCTAACTTAGGACTTTCGGAAAGTAGTTGCAAGTATAAAATTATTAAGAAGAAGAGCCACGAAGCGCAAAAACCCATACAATGAGGCCAAATAATAAACTTTCAGTAAATTTTGTGTCTTTTTTTTTTAAAAAAAAAAAAAAAAAACATGTACTGCTAAAGAAATTGAGGTCATTATTTAAAGAAATGCTTCTAAACCTTTCGAAGGAAAACTTTTGAGCTCAAAAAAAGAAAAAAAAGAGATTGGGTAGAATTCTTCTAACGTCAGTTTGACGTCATAGGCGGACAGTAAAAAAAAAAGTATTAAAGAAAAAAAGAAATCTTACTGCTTTGCAATTTTGTTATTGAGCGACCTTGGTGCGTTTTTCTAGAGGGAAAAAAAATCGGCTTTCTTGCCTCAATTCTGGGTTTCATTTGCACAACCATCAAACACTTGTGACCTTAGCATTTTCACAAAATTTCTAGTTTGAACCGGAAGTTTCTCGAAGAAATTTTAGCGTTTGTCCTGTTCTCCAGTAAGAGCTAATAACTTGTAATTTTTTTGAGAAGAAAATAAAATATTTCCTTAAGATTTAAACTAGAATAAGTATTACTTTAGAAATATTTATAGCATGATTTATTTAATCCTCTCTAGCTTTAAATCGCGAAATTATCAGCTGATAGGACAAAAGAGTAGAAAGATGTATGAAAAAAATAGAAGTTGTAGATTTTCTATCCCTCCGGGCCAATCAGACACGTCGACAACCCCTTGTTCTCAGCCAATCACGACACAGCGTGTAAGGCGACTACCTGATTCCACCCACCCATGATTCTTGAGCTTCCTCTGGACGTGCTGAAAGTCGTCTTTCGGATGCCGAGTCTCCGTTCTCATTTGTAGCAGCTGAGACGGGATCTGTTTTGCGCTTTCTTGAAGTTTCTCCTAGCAACAGGTAGGTGAGCTCTCGACAATTCATAAACACAGTTAATAGACGTGATTTAATGAGATTTTTTATTTCTGATAACAAAGATTTTCGTGCTTGAAATATCTTGAAAGTATCGCGACTAAAAGTGTATACAAAGTCCCTACACGTTATTTCATTACAAAGGCTCCAACTGTCAAATAAAGTTGAATAAGAGTTTTGTAGATACAAAGAACGAATCCTCAAGATAATATTAGGCCAATTTTCTGTACTTTTGAAATACAATAATACATTTTGGAGCATCGGAGAACATAGTAAGTTCTCTTATACATAATGAGGAGCTGTTACTTTCATCTAAAAAACAGATCATGTTTAAGGTTGAGGTTCGGAAGCTTTTTAATAATTTTTTTACCCAAATGTTTACAAATATTGTTTAATTGATTGCATAGGTTGGATGGTAATTTTGGAATTTAGTGCCTTTTTCAATACCGAGGTTATATAAGATATGAACTTATAGCCTACTGTCAAATCTGAACGACATGATGCAGAGATGATTTCAGGGAATGATCCTTTGGAGAAATCCTCCCTGGATCATATATCCTATCAAGCCCAAAGTAGACTTCTAGTACTTTCGTAATTACTTTTCACCCCCAGTGTATTGAAATTCCCCCCTTTCCTAAAAAAAATTCTAAAATCATCACTGACATGGTGTTCCACCGGAAATCGAGTCCAGATCTCCGCACCAAAGACAAATACGCTAACCATAGAGTCATGATAAGTTATTTTAATTGATTGGAGATTACTGCAGGGGAAGCGTTGGCTCAGTGGTAAAGTGCTTACCTCCGGTACGTGGATTGCCTGGATCGATCCCCGGAAAGGTAAGTTTGTTTTGGACAACATATATGCCATCTGTCCCTCGGGGTATTCTCGTTTTCTCCCACATTCACATTCCACCAATTCTTCCATCATCATTCACTTGCTTTAATCATCGTCTCCCTTAGCATAAAGGGAATAATCGTGGGACGTTAAACTGAAATATTTAAATGTTTTCATTTCAATTGGGGATTAACGCCCAAGTGGGGCCGCGGTGGCTCAGTGGTAGAGCGTTCACCTCTGATACATGGGGTCCTTAGTTCCATTCCAGCTCGCACCAAGTAAACTTTGTGGTAGATAAACACAGAGTGCGTGGGTTTTCTCGGGGTTCTTCCGTTTCCTCCCAATTTCTTCATTTCCACCATTTCATTTATTTCTCATGATCACAGTCTCCTTTAGGCTACACGCCATACTTAAAGATTTCTTTTCATTTTTAAAGCGCAAGTGCCAAAGCTGTATCAGATAGGTCCTGTTTAACGTGGAATCTACTTCAGCTTGTATACGGTACAAGTATTCTTTTGGAGATCCTACCAGAAACTATACGAACTTACAGTATACGCGCTGGTCACATGGGCATGAAGAGGCTTCGTTGTTTAGAAAAAGTATCTCTTTTGAGTAGAAACGTATTTCATGATACAAAATAGGGTGTTTGCTTTCCTTCTCCTATAATTTCCATTTATGCTAAGAAAATATGATAAGTGTAGAAAAATAGAACCTTTTATGGTCTCTATATGCCATAAAATGGTTTTAATGTCCCTCTGTTTGTCCGTCGCCTAGAGGTCATTCCTTTCAACGTGTCCATACCAAATTTTTAATTTAAAATTTTTGTAAATGAAACGAAATCATCACTAATAACCTAATAATGTTACGTAAAATACTTCTTGTAAAAAAAACTCACAAGGGATAGTTTACTGTTAGATTTTATTTATTTATTTATTTTACAATTTCGTTAAATACGACTTTCGTTATTTTATTGATAGTTCATAAACGAATATTTCATTAATAATCCCAATAAATGACGTAAGTTGTTTGTCATGAAAAAAAATGGACAAGGGACAGTTTACTTTGGGAGATGGATTTTCTTCAGATGAAGTTTCTGAAAAAACGATTAATAATTCTGTTAGTATTTCAAATGTAAGTGTTCAGTAATGAGTACAATAGACTGTGATTTAGTTTAAGAAATTAAAGCTAGAAAGTTTAGTGTAGTGGTCCGTACTTTTCTTTCTTCGTCTTCTTCTTCTTCTTCTTTATTATTATTATTATTATTATTATTATTATTATTATTATTATTATTATTATTATTATTATTATTATTATTATTATTATTATTATTATTATTATTATTATCTGTCGATTAAAAACATTGAATTCCTTTAATCATTCAGTTCAAAAGTTTTTCTAGTCGCGAATTCTGTCAAGGAATTTGAAGCTTAATATATGTAAAACGATAATCATGCCTGTTCTACTGTACGGTTACGAAACATAGTCGCTTACTTTGAGGGAAGAACATAGACTAAAAGTATTTGAAAACAAGATCCTGAGCCGAATATTCGGGCTCAAGAGGAATGGGAATGGGAAATAGCGGAAACTTCATAACGAGGAACTGCATAATTTATACGGTTTGCCGAACATTGTTAGGGTCGTCAAGTCTAGAAGGCTCAGATGGGCAGGTCATGTAGCTAGGATGGAAGAAAGTAGGAGCGTTTTCAAATTTTTAACTTGAAATACGACCGGAAAACAACTATTAGGAAGACCTGGACGCAGGTAGGAGGACAATATTAGGACGGATCTCGAAGAAATAGGAATACAAAGTAGAAACTGGATCCAGTTGAATAAGAACATGAATCAATGGAGAGTTTTTCTGAACTCGGCATTTAACCACTAGACTCTATAGGACATAGAAATGAAATGAATTGAATTTTTTTCAGTTTTACGTCATACGAATATGCCGGCCAGGTTAAAGGAGACGGTGATGATGAGAAATGAATGCAGTGGTGGAATGAATAAGGTGGGAGGTAACGGGACACTCCCGAGTAAACCCACACACACGCTGTTTGTCCATCACAAACTTTACTTGGCTCGAGCTGGGATCGAACCAGGGATCCCACGTAAAAGAGGTGAAACGCTATACAACTGAAGCACCGCGGCTCCTTATAGGCCATAGGGTTATTATTATTATTATTATTATTATTATTATTATTATTATTATTATTATTATTATTATTATTATTATTATTATTATTATTATTATTATTATTATTAGTCATTTTTAAAGAAATTAGGTTCATTTTTAGCATTTTTAAACGGTATTTGTTCATTTTCCCAAATCACGATTCACACCCCCAAGAAATTACCGTGCTAATATGACCTTCCAAATTTATTTTTTAAACATAGAAACTTAGTGGTTTTGATCTCCAACTTTGATTAAAACTTATTTTTTTTACATAAGTTTAAACAACTTTAAAGTTGCTAACTTGCAGTGGACGCTTGTAAGGGAAATCACAACGGTAAAATTTGCGATCTCTGCATCAGGTAAGTTTTCTTTCCATCACAACTATAGCTATAAAATTATAATTTTTAGCAATGTTACTTCCCCCAAGATCTGTCACCGTAATAACTTGTTTATTTGCTTCAACTAATTTTTTTTTCACAAATGCCTAAAACTTCAAGGACGTAACAATCCTATTTTTATAATTTAATGGTGAGAGGATGACAGAAATTCGGTGTAATATTATAAAAAAATCTTTTACTGTATTTAGAACCAGGGATCACAGGTAAAATAAAGGTCTGTGGTCGTACACATAATTTATCACCACTTTTTCTGTTCATTTATTTTTCTCGCCGATTGATCTTCAAGATATGTTAGGAGCAGAACGTAAACTTGTGTTGAACAGGAGGAATGAAACTATATTCCGTTAACCTTTCTACACAGTTAGCATCAGAGATGAAATTCTAATGTGATCATTTGAGAGGATCTCAATGAAACGTTGGGTCGCGGTGGCTCAGTGATAGAGCATTTACCTCTGGTGCATGGAATGTTTGGTTCGATCCCAGCTCGCAACAAGTGAACTTTGTGGTGGACAAATATGATGTACGTGGATTTTCTCGGGATTCTCCCGCTTCCTCTCACTTTATTCATTCCATTATATTGTTCATTTTTCATCATCACCATCTCCTTTAGCCTAGCCGGTTTAACCGTGAGACGTAAAACTTAAGGTTTTTATTTCTCAATCATGTAGCCCTATCCAACCGGATCTTAATTCATAACCTGGATGGAAAGAAAGGAAACAATGTCCCGACAATAATTCCCATTGCCCTGGTATTCATCCTGTGCGGTTATGTAAGCCAGAATAAGAAATGTGTAGTGGCCCCGCGTAGCGTAGTCTCTAACGCTCTAGCCTTCGATGCGGACGGTCCCGGACTCGATTCCCAGTAGTGGCACTCAGTCAAAAAAGTGTAAAACGCAAAGGTTTTCCTGGGTTTTCCTCATTCATAACAAGCAAATACTGGGATGGATCCCAACATACAGGTCCTAGGCCACTTTCTTCCTTCCCTTTCCTCGGATAGTGTGCTCTCCGAGGGACATCATTCCTCATACGTGACGGGCTAACATGGCCTTAGATGCCGAAAGCCCAGAAATCTAAATCCTAAAATCCATAAGAAACGTGTAGTGCTGGTTGCATATCTTAAGGTGCTGTTAGAAGTAACCAGAACCGTCCATTTTTGATTCCCCAATCGTTTTCCCCGGACAGAGTATAATAACAATAACAAAAAACTTTGCACACGATTTGATCTGGTGAAGGTCTATCCATATACAAAAATTTGGTTGTTCAAGGTAATATCTTTCTATGAAGAAAGCTGATTGATTTGATTATTATTAAAGAGTAAGCGAACGTCGTCATTGGAAGGATTGACCAACTATCTTAGATATACTAATAACCTTGAAAAATTCATCATCGAAATGCAAAACGAAGCATATATATCTGAAAGGTGTCCAGAAACAAGTATAATTTATAGCCGTTTTCATCCAAATCTGCATTTATTTTATAATCGTGGTCCACCGGACTCGGACTGCCTACCCAACCTTCGTAACTCGATATGCTATGTACATTTTCTTAATAAAACTACGCTTATGTAGCAGAGAAATTATTGATGTACCCTTGTAGCCAAAGTCGACGATACTGGGAGGACTGGGGGCCCGTCCCCTCAAAGCTCATGTGGACTCCGCATTGTCTTTATGAATAAACAATATTTGGCATAATTTGAATGTAATTTGTCTTAAAATCCTCATATATACATGGCTTCTGCATCTGAATGTTGCATCACCACCAAATTTACAGAAAAATCGGCACCCTTGCTTATAGCCTAAAGATTGATCCTTTGTAGCCTAAACTTCATCTGTACTCTTGCTTTTCATGTTACTAAAAACAATCTAGTTCTGTCATTTTTTGAAGAACATAGATAACAGTACTTAGCAATTACTTATACTCTTTTCCGACGAAGAATAACAACTATAGGCGTATGTCTTATAGTATTGGACTCACTCAAGCTTTGGATCTCACTCAACAAAAATTTCTGGGTGTGTGCCTGTCGTGGAGCAGCCACGAACCATGGCGTAGAACTGCTTACGAGACAAGATATGGAGCTATCTCGTGTCAAAAAAATGACCTAAAAGTGCAGTATTGTCTTGAAAAGCACATCTGTTTGCAAAAGAGGAATCTCGATAGCTCGAACCTGAAGGGAGTAGATAAGAATTCGAGTTATCGAGTTTTTCGAGTAATCAAGGTTCGAATTATCAAGACCGCATCAAAAAATCGAGATATCGAAGTTTCGTGTTCCGCATGAAAAGTAGCATATAACCTCTATAAGTTGAAGTTTTATTCATTCAACCTCTATAACTTGAAGTTGTGAAAGTTCCTTAAAATAAATAAGATACATAGTAAAAATAAAATATTAGACATGAGTAAAACACAATTACAGTACACATTAGCAGGAATGACAGGACTGACAATGAGAATTGCAAAAAAAAAAAAATCTTCGAGTTATCGAGTTCACATCAAGAGAAATTCGACTTATAGAAGTTCGAGATTCGAAAGCTCAAGTTACCGAGATTTTGAAATATGATTATGAAACCCTTATAATTCGACTTATCAAGGTTGTAATTTTGGAACATTCGACTTACAGAGGCTATTTTAAATATTGAGTGTTATGGAGAGTTCAAGAGAATGTAAAAAAATTGAGTTATCAAGGAATTCGACTTATCGAAGTCCAACTGTATTAAAATGCCTCTTTCTTGTCTCGTACCTCAACACAAAAATTCTGTCTGTCACGTCTCGCCTCATGGGCAACACTACCCTGACGAACCAATCCGTGAGGCGATGGTGCAGAATAGAATCAGAAAAAATAACCGCGACTGTATCTAAAGACTCTCTGTGTTCAAAATTAACTTTAAGTATTTTATGTGCGCCAGAGTTCGCGGCTCCTACATTAGTTAAACAGGCTTTCTTATAGTCTTTGATAGAAAAAGAACATCAGTTACGAAATGCTTGCAGGGCAGAAGTGTTGGTGGACAGGAGGTGTACAGTGGGCCACAGAGATTCTTGATGTACAAAGTCCGTGAGTTAGGCAACCCAACTAACTCCTGCTCCAAGATTAATTACGCCTGGTAGTAGGAAGCACAGCAGCGTGAAGTTGCCCCCAACTGTTAAAAGAACAAATCGTAAAGAGTGCTTTTGTGCAGAAGTGGAGCAAAACGCTGGCTGACGAAATGACAAAAGGGAGTCTTTGGATACTTGTATTCACAATAATTCTTGTTTGTATGATACACACGTAAAAATATACGGATACCAAAGACGCCGATGAGTAGATAACAGTCGAGAGACTTAGTTAATCTTATATTGTAATTAACTCAAATAAGGGATTATATAAACAAGTTAACTTAGTTCAAATAACTATACATATCCGCGTATCAAATAATATACGGATAGATTATGCGGTATATATCGTAGGTTATTTTTTTTAACTAACTGAAAGCTTTGCGCTGAGCTTCGAAACTGTCAACAATGATCCTAACTGCAAATGAATTAAAAATATGGATGGAAGAACCCAACCCCCAATGAAAATTTTGGGGGTCCAACAGGGCCTGAGCTTCTAAGTTCCGGCGCCACTGATTGATACGTAATAATACTTCGAAAGAAGAAATTGTCCGATTTCCTTATTCGTTAAATGAGTTTTAAAAAATGCTAAATATTGGTATGCAGTAATTTATTTGTAAATATAATAGTGCAAAATTCAATAACACTCAAACGAATTGGAGAACTTATCCGTATTAACATATTTCCCGTTAGGTTACAAACATAATTAAGGGTTCCTGATTTGTATATTTTTTGGGGGGAAAATTTAGATATTGAAATACAAAGAGAAAGAGGGAGAATATAGTGTCAATAAACAACAATTTAAAAATGCATGAAATTAATCGATAATATTAAATATAGAACCATTGACAGAATTAACTTTGCAACTCGTTTTCTCCATCTATTTTTCTTTCTTTATTCTCAGGATTACATCATCACTGAATTTCTCCACTGGAGATTATCTTTGATTTAGCAACATCGATTTGGAGCTCAGCCTTGTAAATGAAACATTTTAAAAAGACTAAACGGGGCGGGAGGGAATCGAACCCGGGCCAGGAAATTGGCAAGTCACAATGTTAACCATTCACCTAAAGCGTTACTTACTCTGGCTCGTCTAAATAAAGCGTATTTTCTTTTCGTTCAAAACAGTAACTTGTTTATAGTCACTTAAGGAGGATTACTTTACTATTGTATTACCCCAAAAACATTAGAGCCTAACCAGTATATCAGTTCATGCGCAGA
The DNA here is from genome assembly GCF_964235325.1 of Thermobia domestica. NCBI lineage: Eukaryota > Metazoa > Arthropoda > Insecta > Zygentoma > Lepismatidae > Thermobia > Thermobia domestica. The sequence goes on from NC_137463.1 coordinate 4,512,004, forward strand.
TTGAGAATATCTAGGCCATCATATAGCTTTCCTTTATTTTGAAGATTTGTCGTTAATTTCCATGCTATTATGCTACGGCTACAAATAACCACTTTATGCGCCAAAAAGCTCTTAATCCCTTGAAAAATATTTATATTCTATTACATCCATTCATTTTTCTACTATTTACTCTGCATATTAACAATCGGTCACCCCACACCATTGCTACAACTATTCTTATCTTAATCCTACAAGAATCGTATTATATAGCGCTTTACTTTCATATATTTCTACAAGAGAAATGCTTTTGTGGTCACCGCGGTGGTTTGAAGCTGAAGGAAGCTGTAGAGAATAGATGCAGACAGATGGTTAGGCTGCCGAAAGACCATCATAAAAAAGATAAGTGCTCGAGAATTTTTCTTTGACCTAGGCGCTGGTTCTCAAACCTAGGCACCATAATAATACAATTTCATACATGGGCCTTCATAATTTTATTTTTGATTTAACTTATTTATGAGCCAGTCTCCTGTTTCTAATCGGCTTGACTAATGGCGTCCAAGTTTTTTCGAGCTTAAACAAGAGGACTATTGACAGAAATTCATTATGTGTTACGTATGTTGTTACTTTACGACTTCAGCTGTTTCTTTTCAATAACCTCACACGAAATAGTGTTCTAAGTATACAAACATAAATTTATTTATAGTCTTCTTCCCTTCAGATAGGCCAATATCCCCAGGAGGTTGCCCCCTAAATTTTTACTGCCCCCTAAGCTTTTCAAGGTAGGCTTGCAAATAAATCATAATATGGTTGGATTAACCCCCCCTAACTTCCACAGCCCCCCTACATTTTTGGGATGGCTACAAGCCTTCCCTCAGCTCTAAGATGATTAATGTTTGGTATATTGTAGTACATTTGCAAAAGATTATATCGTGAAACTATTGTGTTTTGAGTTCTGAGGTCCACAAGTAAAAAAAAAATAAATAATAAATAAATAAATAAATAAATAAATAAATAAATAAAAGCAAACGTTTTAAGCATTCAGCCTTTGGTAAGTTTCGTTCAGTAAATTGACTTCTCTTATATTGTTTCACTCACTGGAACAGAATAGACTGAAATAGTGATGTCATCATTTCCTCCTCGTTACCATGGTGGTCGCCATGCTTTTTTTTCTAAACAAATACATGAACCGAAAGGAATACTGTTAAGTCTGCTGTTAATAATCACACACTGTTAATTAGACAATTGTAAAATATTTTGAAGACACAGTAAAGTTAGTAAGAAAAGGTACAGATTAAGAATATGGGGCCATTATTTAGAAAATTTACGAGTGAAATTCAGTAATTCATGAAGTAACATCTAAGGAATCTTCTACAGGGACCACATTTCTACGTAAAATGATAAGATAGAAATTGCATAAGAAATGCTAGCGTCATTACCACTTAATCCATAATGAACAAAAGCAATTATACGCAATGTAGAAACCCTAAGGTAGAGACTGACGAGCTGTCGGCACAATGAAACTAGAACAAATATATGATTTGTCTACAAGGAAAAATCACTGTCTACTTAGAAAATAATGTTAATTATATTGGCGCATTCAGATTTCTTACACCCACGCTTTAAAATATGAGTGCATGGTTACAGTGGCTACAAAATAAAGAAACAAACAATCAAAACAAAAAAGGACACTAGGCTTATAGCCATATGCGTGCTGAGAATTTTCAGTCTGGACCGATTTCTGATCGGTTAAGTTTTAAACACTAATACTGTAACCCTAAACATATGCAATGTAATGTGTGATATTGATGGTACTAAATAAAGATTTTCCAGAATTATTTAAGGTTAATATCTGATAATAAACAAGTTAAGTATTTTGTCACTTAATGTAACCTCCAAATGTATAGATAAATACACAAAATATTCAGGAACAAAGGAAACATTTCACTTTCAACGCTTGTCATATTTTAACATATCATTTATCAAACTGCTTGCTTTTCCTATCTTTTCGTAGTTTCATTCATTGGAAATCTTTTTTTACATATAGAAGTATTCCTTTTAGTCTGTTTACAATCCAGAAGTTAATACGTCACTGTTTTCGCTTTGTAGTTAGGTTCTCAGGCCATGTTGTTTAGAAAATAAAACTGCGATCACCATGGCAACGAGAAGGATGTGACGTCACACTATTTCAGTCTATATTGTATTCATTACTCGTCATGACATAAATCACAAACATTCATTATCAAAGGACACAGTGGATCAATAGCGAAGTGCTCACCTCTAGTATGAGTGGTACCTAGTTCGAATTCAAGCCATATGAATTTGTGATGGACAACAATGTGTCCGTGGGTTTTCTCGCGATTCAGACGTTTCCTCCCACATGACAATTCCACCGATTCTTTTATAATCATTCATTCTCATTAATCATTCGTCTCCCTTTGACTACAGGACATATTCGTGGAACATAAAAATAGAATCTTCATTTTATTTTATTCAGTAATAAACCACTGTAACTAGTTTATCATCATTACTGTGAGACCACATCTGTTTATTTGTTAGTTTAAATGTAAACTCATGTGCTCAAAACACTTCAGCCAATTTGAAAATGTTCATATGGACTAATATAAACAATTTACGAGTATGTTCCATTTCTAAAGAAAACGACAATAAGCGCGAAGATATTATGATGAAATAATATTGCTAATGTGTAAAATAGTTCGATAATAACACTGGTAAATTATCAGAATGCTCATGAACATAATTATCATCGTAAGTTTGTGCGTCCTTGTATTGTACTCAATAGAGAATTTAGATTACTTTTACTTAGAGAAATGTTTTTTTCATGTATTAATTTCCTTGGGCGCATAACTATCGAATCCACGATGAACTTGCATATAAGAAATTAGCACTCTACTATCAAATAACTATGCTTTTATATTGTTGATTATTTTTTCCCTAAGAATGAATAAAATTCGCTTCGTAAGAATGTGAGAACAAGGGCGCCGATCCTGTTGGGCCGAGGGGGCCCGGGCTCCCACAAAGCTCATTTGACATAATATGAGTGCAATTTGTATTAAAATCTAAAACTACATGAGCTGACAAATTATTGAGCACTTCCTGTAGGGCTACAATGATTAAATTTGGCATCATTGTAGCTTTCCTGAACTAACCAACAGGAAAATTGCCAAAAGTGAATATTTTTTAGTTTTAGGGGGTCTAAAGAGGGGGTGAAGAATTTCTCCATGTTATTTAAATGGGCCTTTTTTTGGACTTATCTCATGTTTTAGGTACTCAGAATTGGAATAAAAACTTGAAATTCGGTATGGTTGTACGTTTTCGTTAGCACTACCTAAGTAAATCAGTAAAAATAAAAAATCCGACATTAGAGTGGTTTTATAGGGAACTGAAAAATATTTCCCATGTTATTTATATGGGACACCTTTTACACCCCAAATTATTGAGCACTTTCTGTAGGGCTACAATAATTAAATTTGACATGGTTGTAGCTTCTCGGGACAAACCCACAGGAAAATTGCCAAAAGTGAATATTTTTAATTTTTAGGGGGTCTAAAGATTGGATGAAGACTTTCTCCATGTTATTTAAATGAGTCGTTTTTTGGACCTATAATCTCATGTTTTAAGTACTTAGAATAGGAATAAAAACTTGAAATTCAGTATGCTTGTACGTTTTCGTTAGCGATACCTAAGCAAATCATCAGAAATAAAAAATTCCAATCGTAGAGTGTTTTTATGGGAAACTGAAAAATCTTTCCCATGTTATCTATATGGAACGTTTTCAACACCCCAAAATGTTTAGGCACTTCCGGCAGGATTAGAATGATGAAATTTGGCATGATTGTAGCCTTAAAGGGCTAACCGACAGGAAACTTGCCAAAAGTGAATATTTTTAATTTTTTGTGGGTCTAAAAGGGGGATGAAGAAATTCTAATGTTATTTAAACGGACTTTTGTTGGGAAACACAATCTTTTCTTTTCCTATTTCAACTATCTAAAAGATACGATAGAATTGTGGGTTCAAGAGGTTCGAGGCCTTAGGCCGAGCAAAGGGCACATTCAGGAAATATGAAGAACAAGTTCACGAAAATCACTGTTGATGGAAAGGGCGGAGGTCGTAGGCCGAGCGAACTCGGGGGTCTGGTGGGAGCCCCCAGCTAGCCAAAGGATAATTTATCGAAAACGGTCCGAGATATGTACAAACTAAAAAACACGTATCCCATTAGTTGCAAAGGACAACAGAGCGAAGTAAAAAGTTTCGTCCCAGTGTCCCCCGCAGAGTCCCAGACGGGGTCCAACTCAAAATTGTCAAATGGAAAGAGGGGTCAAGTGGTATATCGCTTGAAAGCTCTTGTACAAAGAAAAAAGCTACAACAAGTCCCGATTGTCTACGATCACCCTATGCAACATGCTGCGGGTCAAAATGTCATCAAAAGTTGCATTGAAAACAATATAGCCACCCCTATAGATCTGAAACGGGCAGCCAGACGTAAAAACTGAAAAACAAGTGTCTCATTATTTCAAAAGTACAACATATCACGGTAACCAGTTCTAGATATCCAGACAGGGTCCACCTCCAAATTAGCAGTTGTTTGATTGTGCTGGAGGGAAGACCCTGAACATTTTGAACAGCTATATTTCCTTGGTAACATACGTTTTCCGGGTACAATACTACAGAGACTCTTCAGTCTTCTTTCGTGACACTACTGAAAAGTGTTGTCTTGTCTCGTCTCGTAGTCAACAGTGGTAACATACACAGTATGGAAATGGAAGCGTTATGGTGGACAGGTAAGCATATTATATTGAAACGTGTAACGTTGTTCTAAGAATTAATTTACCATCGCATAACGTACAAAGGATATATCATATTTACCTTGAAGACGGCTGCTGTCCGTTATGTAACAGATGTGCACTTCACACAGCACGTTTTACATCACGTTTTACCGAAATTGTCGTCCATGTACTGCAAGACAACGGTCCAGACGGCGATAATAATTATTGCCCACAGCTTCAAGCTTTTCTCTCCTATGCTTCGAAATGCGGTCATTATACGTTGCCTCATATCTGCTGGTGTAGTTATTCTATTCGTGTAAACAAGCTTCTTGAGTCGATCCCAGAAATAATAGTCCATGCACGTAAGGTCTGGAGAGCGAGGAGGGAAAGGAGTATTGGACCCTCTTCCTAACCAACGGTGCGGAAATAAAGTATTTAATGCACCTCTGCATATACGAGCAGCATGTGCTGGACAACCATCCAATTGCATCCACATGTTACGCCGCACATGAAGTGGGATGTTTTCCAGGAGTTGCGGTAGATGTTCTGTCAAGAATTGATAGAACAGAGCCGACGTTAAATTTCCATCAATAAACCAGGACCCAATTACATGTGTTCCAATGATACCACCCACACATTGATGCTCCAACGTCTTTGTCGGTCGATCTGTAGTGTCCAGTGCGGATTCTCCGCAGCCCAATAATGCACATTGTGTAGGTTGACATGGCCATCACTTGTAAATATTGTTTCCTCTGTCCACAGCACGTACATACTGAAAAACGTTGTTTTTGTCCTCAATTTCTGACGGTCCCAATTACAAAACTGGAGGCGCTTATTACGGTCGGCATCTGTTAGCACCTGGCACAAGGATCTACAATTGGAACATGTTTAAGACCCCCATATTGAGGAGGTATGCGCCCTGTTTGTTTCAGACGATTTGCTAACCGTCGAAGTACATTATGGGAAATTGACTGTCGCTGTGGGAACCTTGCGTTATAAATTCGGGCTGCAGCTCTATAGTTTTTCTTGCCTATATTCCCCTAACACCATTAACATGTCAAATGCCTCCTCCCTCGTTTGTATATGGCATTGTTCCAATACAATGCTATCTTTAGCCGACACTGCACTAACACACGATATTAGGGTAGTACGTGCCACCTTCTACAAAGAAATGGAAGCCTTCTGACACACACACACACACACACACAACTCAATTCGTAGCGTGTATTACTTTTGCACAGCACAAGTACTTTACTACAATTCGTACTAACGACCCTTCAGCAAAGCCTGCTCAACTTATTGTGGAAAAATTGTGTTCCAGCGTACCTCACCTTCGTGCCTTTCAATTCAAGGTTGTCTGCGATTGTTTCTCTCGAAAGGCGTATGTTTTGTACAACAAACATAAACCAGCAAACAGCACAATCCAGTTGCAGTAATCGTTATCAAAGATGTGTATGTTTATTCATTTCGGTATTTCATTTGAAGTTATACGTTTCACGACATTAATGTCTCATGAATTTCATTTTTACACGACGCATAGGGAAGAAAAGGGCAGGTAAGGACAGGGCTGGAACCTTGCGTCAATCCCATTATTCGCCTGTTGTTACTTAGGAACACTGAGCTTAAGATAGGTATACAGACGAACCAGGCTGTGACATCATTCAAACCTAGGTCGGGAATTGAGGGGGTGTACCGTATAATTGCTGTACCCTGGAGAGCTATGATGTGCATCATGGAAACAAATCATCGCGTAGTGCACACAGCCGAAATATTTCGTCCGTTGCACTAGCCAGTCGGGAGGATACAGTGTTCAATTTCCTTGATCCCATAGTGTCGGAGGTCTGGGAGGGGAGAGGCCACCCTAAGAAGCAACATCACAACTACCGACAAAGGGCTTTCAAACACACATCCTGTGCGGACATCAAGGTCAATATCTGGGAAGAGCCCCAGACCTCTTACAAAACAGATGCAGGAAACATTGGTAGAGCATGCTTGCCTCGTTCCACATCTCGAAGAATTCTGTGCAAGCAAAGTGAAAACAATTGTTTTCTCCCGACCGACTAGTATCATTGACTCAATATTTCGGCTGTGTGCACCACTCGCTGATGTGTTTTTATTATGAACACCACAACTCTCCAGGGCTACCGGGCACTGTCCAGCAATTTTACCGCCAATTCCACTGTAATATGTGTTCTTTCACATTCATTTCAATGCAACTTTTGATGACATTTTGACCCGCCGCCATGTTGCTTAGGGTGATCGTAGCGAATGGGGACTTGTTGTAGCTTCTTTCTTTTTACAAGAGCTTTCAAGCGATATACCACTTGACCCCTCTTTCCATTTGACAATTTTGAGTTGGACCCCGTCTGGGTCCCTGATTTTACTTCGCTCTGTTGTCCTTTGCAACTAATGGGATACGCGTGTTTTTCAGTTTGTACATATCTCGAACCGTTTATATATATATATATATAATGTACCCGATGCCTGTACATGAGCGACTTTTGATTAACAACACTAACCTTAAATCTGAGTGATCGCAATATTATTTCACTTGATTTAGGATTTAGAATTTAGATTTCTGGGCTTTCGGAACCTAAGGCTATTTAGCCCGTCACGTTTTGAGAGATGACGTCCCTCGGCGAGCACACTATCCGTGGAAAGGGAAGGAAGAAAGGATTGGGAAGGAAGGACACGGCCTGGGACCTATAAGTTAGGTACCACCCCGGCATTTGCCTGGTGTGAATAAGAAAAATCCAGGCAAACCTCATTCAGGGTGGCTGGCCTGAAAAAGCGTTGAGTCAAAGTCCAATTGACTAGTGATTAATTCTCCATTCTGCATTAGAATGTCTGGATTTTATCAAGAACAATGAATACTAATTCCTAAAGCATTTTAATTTGTTCATAGTATTTTATTTCTATGTATTACTGTACTCCAAGAACATTTTCATTATGACATCTTTTAGTACTCTTCTTCGCAGAGGTACTGTAAACTACTCCCTTTAGAAGTGATCTTCTGAAACCACTGAACTTAGCGATGAGAGCGCGCTAATAAGCTCTTACTCTTTTATTAAGTTTTTGGTACTTTTTGTACGATTTTTGAACGAAAGATACTCATAACTTAAAGTTTTTACTTACAAACGCAGCACCATCTCTTATACATTCGTTTCACTAATAAACTGACGGTCCTCAAGCTAACGGTAGAATACAAGCTAGGATTGTATTCTAAATTACATTGCATTACCTTAACATTACCTTCTAACATATTTTCGTATAGTGGTAAACAAATTTTGGAAGCATACATAAGTTTAAAATACATATCTACAAATCTGGTATATTTGATAATACAAGCTAAAACTCAGTTGACCTCCCTAATACTCCATAGAAAAGTCCCCAAAATCCCAAGTGGGTAACCACCTGAAATGACGTCATCAATATGGCGGAAACACAACTACGACTACTAATGCTTAGATATGCGGTAATATCTCATCATAGAACAGCTATTATTATTTTAAGTGTTGTCGCCATTTTAAAACAGGGCGGTTATTATATTAAAAATTAATTTACTCCGTTTCATTTTATTTGTTTTAAATCAGATTACTATGAAACTACCAAATACATGTATACAAAATATTTTTTAGTATTTTAAAGTAATATCGATATCACTAATTTACTTGGCTTTGTAATGGCAAAAAGTCTGCATTTTACTTAATGATATTATCAAACAAAATTATTATTTAAAATAGTAAATATTAAAATTTTACTGTTATAAAATAACACATATTTAAAATTTTATTTAACAATATAACACATATATTTAATGAAAATTTAAAAATCATTTACTGTATTACAAATTACATAACGTAGCTCTCTACAACTGCATTTTAACTATTTCATTCATTAATGTTTTTGAATTGTTTAGAAGATGGTTTTGGAGTTACTTCAATATCATCACAAATATAATCGTCGTCTTCTAATGAAATTAATACTAGTTTATTTGTGCATGATTCGCCTGCATTCTCCACACATTGATGTGCAGTATTGTCCACACTGTACGAGATACAGTAGATTATCTTTCGCTGTTGGCAAAGTTGATGCCACGGGTACGTACTGTCCCGCCTCTATTTCCCATCCCCATTCCTCAGTCGAAAAGTGATTTCCCTTCCGAACTTGTATCTGATGGTACACTCGAAAACTTTGCTGGCGCGCTACAGCTGAACTTGGAGGGAGACTTGCGAGGTTCATAATATAATTCGGTGTTTTTTTTTCGCAACAGTTTGGATATGTTTCTTAAATTTTATCCTGTCCAGTCCATTTGTTACTTTTACGCCGCACAACTTCACAGTATACGCTTCTCCTATAAAAGTGCAGACTTTTTGCCATTACAAAGCCAAGTAAATTAGCGATATCGATATTACTTTAAAATACTAAAAAATATTTTGTATACATGTATTTGGTAGTTTCATAGTAATCTGATTTAAAACAAATAAAATGAAACGGAGTAAATTAATTTTTAAGATAATACTCGGCATATTTAAAAATGGCGGTAACACTTAAAAACGATATTAACCTGAAATCATTTGAATCATATATCTTTAACTTGGTACCAGAACGACGTTCGTATCTCAGTTCTATGATGAGATATTGTCGTATAAGCATAAATGAATGTATTCGCATGGCCGCCATATTGATGACGTCATTCCAGATGGTTGCTCATGTGCCATTTTTGACGATTTTCTCAGGAGTCTCAGCGGTTTCAAAAATGTGTTAAAAGTTTGTTTTCCAAACGTTTTTTGCCTTTAATTGTAAGAAAAAATATTCTGACGTGTTCAGCGTAATCTAAGTGCCGAAAATTCAACACCTTACGCTACATAAAATGGACTAGTTCGCTTGATTGTTAAGATACAGAAATAATATTGGTATCTTTAGAAAGGCGAGACTCTACTCTATAACGTTTACTTCGAGATGTTTTCCGTATATCTGATAGTTTCATAGTAATCTACTATAAAACAAATAAAATGAAACGGAGAAAATTAATTTTTAATATAATAACCGCCATGTTTTAAAATGGCGGCAACACTTAAAATAATATTAGCTGAAATCACTTAAACAATATTTTATCTTTAATTTGGCACCAGAACGAAGTTTTTATCTCAGTTCTGTGATGATATATTACAGCATATCTAAGCATTAGTAGTCGTAGTTGCGTTTCCGCCATATTGATGACCTCGTTTCAGGTAATTGCCCACGTGGGATTTTTGGGGATTTTTCTATGGAGTATCAGGGAAGTCCATAGAACGTGTTAAAATGAAAATTTGCTTTCTAATAATTTTTTTCCCGTTTAGAGCCACTTTTTGGTCTAATTTTTCTATGCTATTAAGGCAAGTGAATTATGATGGAAGAATTGGTGGAATGATAATGTGAGAGGAAACTGGAATACCCTGAGAAAACCCATGGGCATGATGTTATTCAACACAAGTTTAGTGGAAGGAGATCGAACTAGGGATCCCACACACTGCATGCCATTGAAAAAAAGTGATTTCAAGCAGGCCTTCGAAAATTTGAAGAAACTATGGCAACAGCGTACTGACAATAAAAGGAAGTACTTTGAAGGGAATATCAATTGATAGTTTGTATGACAACCAATGAACCAAGAACGGCAAAAGTTCGGTCTTTTTTTAAACACACCCTATATTAAAATCATATAAAACAAATTTTATTTTTATAAGGTAAGGAACATTTAAATAGATTTGAAATAAAAATAATTTCAATCAAACAGAAGTCCAATTCGTTTTAAAGAAAACAGAAAAACAGTTCTTCAAATAAATCAATGGATGAATAAAAACAATTAGAGGTATTCAGTTCTGTTAAGTTCTGAACGGAGAGAAAAATCCGTTCTCCGGACAGCGGTATATTGTACAAATATACACTTTGATGCTAGTGGTCTACTGGTTCACGCTTAATTACATGCATGGGGAGCATACCCGCGACCGTTCTGTCTATTTGATGGACAGGTACCGCTCAAATGTATCGCACCCCGCCCGTAGTTCCTCAATACGCTATTAATGCTCGTGCACAAGGTGCACCGTCAGAATTTGTCCCCTAATCCTGACTCGCTTAAGCGATGTAACCCCCATTCTCTGAGGGAGTGGGATACTGCGCGGCCAGACCGAAGTCCTGAGTGCCTACCAGTTGACCTACTGGTTGAGGCAGACTGCTAGCGAGTCAGTCCTACCATGCTCTGCAGGTATGGTGCCCGAGCATTATAAGGCAAGCTCACCTCCCGCCCATGTTTACCGTTACCCAGATTCCTGGGATTGGATCCCACAAGCTACCGAATCCCACGGTATGACCACAGCCCGGCAGAGTCCAATCCAAGTCCGGGGCCCCAGGCAATGCCCGATGGGGCTTGTTCAATCCCGGCCCTGCCTACCTCTATCGTTCAACTGACAACCGCCTTGTCGTGTAGAGGTACCACGCACACGTCGAGATACTCTCGTATCTCGTCCCGGGCCCAATGGTACGTGTTAAGTCACCATTTGAGTTTGGTGCCAGCCCATATTCTACAGAGTTTCCTCCCTTTGGCAGGATCAGAACCGTTACCCAGATTCCTGGAATTGGCCCCTCCCCCCCTTCGTTTGGTCCCCCCTCAGGAAGGAATCTGACACTCCCCCCCCCCCCGGTAGGGTCGTCCAAGCAATACGGGACTTTTTCTATTTACGGTAGAGGTACACCGTACATTACCAGAACCAATGACTGATGTAGACCGTTTGCTCAAGGCAGACATTGTCATTTGGGAGCCGTGTCTCCCCTGGTAGGCCCGCCCAAATAATACGGGGCTACCTATCTTTTACGTGTTTGGGAACCACGTACACGTTGTAGCTAAGCTACTTGTCCGAATCTCAATGGTGCGTGTAACCCACCATTAGAAGGGACACCCACACCCTTCCTTCGGTAGGGTCGTTCAAACAATACGGAACTACCTCTAATTACGATAAAGGTACACCGTACATTACCAGACCCAATGCCTGATGTAGACTCTCTGCCTTTAAAGACAATGACCATTTAGGAGCGGTGGCTCCTCTGGTAGGGTCGTGTATTGCTCACTTCCTCAGCGCACCTGAGGTACGAGTATGCGTTAGGATTCTAGGTATCCCATCCCGGACCCAAGAGAACGCATTACACTCTCTTTGAGGGGAGTACCTACATCATCCTCCCGGTAGGGAGCTGGATCCGCCCACACTCTTGGACACACCAGCTACCCACTCTTTTTTAGCGTGTTGGGGTACGACGCAGCCTTATCTCCTGGACCCAAGGGCACGGCCTAGTTGCCCATTTCGGGGGATACCAGAAATCTCACCCTCGCCGGTAGGTACGGCAGCCAAAGACTATCTACCCCACTGATGACGTGATGGGGTCACACATACTCTCCCAGATCCAATGGCACGAGTTAATCGCCCATTTCGGAGGATGCCCAGGCTCTCCTCCGCCGGTAGGTTGTAGTCTCGCTAGGAAGCGTGCAGCTAAAGACGCTACTACGCCCTTCCACGAGACGCCCGATCTCCCCCACTGGCACAGTGTGGCCACAATGCATGCCACAGGTTTTCAGCCAGTAGGGATCACATACCCCTTTCTCAGCACGGGCTTGGGACCGGCCATGGCGGGATTGAGTACAAATATACGGTATCCTCTTGCTTCTATAGAAATTAGTACGGAGCATACGTTATTCGTATGCTACATAGGCACTGCCCTTAGATGTTACATCATGCCGTTGAAGGATGTTTGACATCTAATAGTTTCCCGTATATCACATGCATATAGTTATGTTATCTTCGTCAGCTATATGTTATATACATCCATTTGTATGGGAGATCCTGACCGCCTACATTGTTCCAGACGGAAAGTACGTATAGATGGAACACTTATACAGAAAGTATTATAAAACATACGTTTTCAGTTATATGTCCACTGTACGCTAAGTCCAAAAACTACAGAAATTACACATGTAACATATCTTTTAAAGTACGTCGCCTACAATTTTTTTTCTCATTGTGTGCCATATACTTTGTTATGACAATTATTTGAGAATATGATCTATTCATATGATTATTTCTGTTATTTTTAGTTGTAGGTTAGCAATGAGTGCTTCCGGGAAGAGTTTGATTGGTCTCTGGTTATATCGAATGGGCGAGGAATGGTCTTTGAAAGAGGGAATGACAAAGCATGAGGTAAGTGCAACTTCAAATTATATTAAGAACCAGAATGGTTTGTCTGACTTATTACTGCGCCATTATCTCTTTACGACTTGTACAAAAGCAAACACACAGGCATTTTAGAATAAATCTTGGCATACCATCGTTGTTTAGAGTCGTGGTGCGCGCGAAAGTTCATCAAGTGGTATTCAAGTCTCAAGTTCATATAATTTGAAGTGTCTGACATACAACATATTAAATGGTAAATATTTATTTTTGCATAACATCTTGCAAAAGTTGGTTAAAATCCCAACTTCCACCCCTTGTGTACGCCACTGGGCTAGAGTTCTGTGATGATATCCATTAACGGAAGTAAAGAAGTGTAAATCACAGGTGCCAGACGAAGAACTGCATCTCAAAAACGATCACAGATGCCACTGGCCCCATCCGCCACTGGTCATACAAGTCATTGGTCAATGCAGTCACATTTATAAGAGAAATTGGCCATTCAAGCAAAATACGCATTTGGTAATACCTGCCACATGTCGTAGGAGTCAAATCACAAGGTTTATATTACGGGTGCCACTTAACGAATATACCACTTCTCAAAAATGTTCATAGAAGCTACTGAACACACCCATCACTGGCACGTATGATCACTGGCGTCTTTGACCAGTGGCTTGTCTTACTAACTTTGAACTTTCTGCGTGATGTTGCTGTGACATATAGCGGGTATGACCGAACATTAATGTAGCTTATGTGTCTGATTTATCTTATAAATGTGGCAGCACTTGCTAGTGACCAGTTGCGTATGACTCATAATGAATAAGTATACGGTAGTGACTTCTATGACCATTTTCCAATATGTCATATTTGTCATGTCGCTCCTGTGACCTGATCCCAAGTTGGCTGTTTAAAATTTTTATTTTAAGGTAAAATGGTAAATTCTACATACGGATGTAACATGTACGTATATACGGTTTACCCTATCACACCACCACAAGCACTTTGGCGCTGCTTTTGCCGCCTGTCCATTGCCAACCCAGACATCTGACGTATTTACAACTCCAGGTGGTTTTATTAAATTCATAAATATCTGCAGAAATATCATTTCATTTCAGTAATAATGTAAGTGGGTGTGCACAACCCTAAAGTAGTATAGATTCCGTGTATGTTTCGAGAAAAAGATTCTAGAACGCGATATAAAAGCAAAAAGAAAAACGGCAAATGACAAATTAACTTTATTTTCTTAAATCGCTAACTTAACACCCTTCTTAAAAGTGAAAAGAAAAAAGAAAAGAAAGAAAGAAAACGAAAGAATATGCAATTTGTTGTTTCACGATTACATCATACGATAAGGGAGACAAATGACCAATGACTGTGATATGAATGGCTATGGAGGAAACATGAGATTAACCTGTAAACAGAATGCTTAATTCTGATTTTTTTAACGACAATTGTAATACTTCGTTGCTTTGTGAAAACTAAAACACGCAATGGATTAATTAATGCTCCAAACTTGCAAATGACGTTATCAGAAAATCGGCAACGAAAGTTTCTACGTACAAATGAGTGGAAGTGAAGGTCTTTTAATCTCAAGAACAGCTCTTTGTCTAGTTCCAGCACCCTCAATTCCTTTCAAAAACGTAACATAATATAATCTTCATTTCTCATTAACTATTATCCCTCAGAATCAGTGTTGCCAACAACCTCTGAAGAAACAAAAAGGCTAGATGGCCTTCAGAAATAAGCTTTCCTACGCAAAAAGGGTAGATTTTGAACTGCTAATCTATAACCCACATTCTAGATTTTAAACCCCTTTTTTGTGTGAAGGATTATAAGTGAGTCATGGTAAAATTTGAAATGTTGATTTTTATTCGCTGAAGACTAACACCCAACATACATGACTTTAAATTACAATAATATCCACCACCAACTTATCTGATTTGTAAAAGTCAACAGCCATATTATCAGTTGAATTGAAATAAGTCATCATCGATGACGTCGCAGCTAGCCGAGGCGCTGAAATTGGATGTACCATCGTTATATTGTAGATTAGTTGTGTTTGTGTAGACTGCCATTGTCTCAATTTTCAGTAGTACTTCTTTAGGCAGGTCATAGTCCTTAAAAACACTTCTTATTTATCCGTATATCCACATGAGTCATCATGATTGTATTGAGAGTTTTCTAGCTAATTAGATATCCTATTTGTTTCCTTTAATAAACAAAAAAAAAAAAAAAAAAAAACGATCTCTGTGACTTGAAGAAGCGTACAGTTACTAAATTTGTATTAGAAAACTTTCATTCTTGCAATGAAATGCGGAAATTAAAATAATTAAAAAGTAGCAAACAGGGCGTTACGGAAGCGACATTAAAATTCTTTCTGAGTCGATAAGTATTGTTAAGTAGTTGTAAATCTGTAAGTGGGGAGACGGAAGAACAATGAAAAACAAGTATTTGTTGCGTAATACATAAAGCACCCTCTCTCTAGAAGAATCACTAATTTTTAAAACACGCTTTATTTTCAATGAAAAAGTATTTCTAGAATTAATACAGGGATGCAAATAACTAACTCTATGGTCTATGAAACCCAGAGGTTCAATGCCGCGTTCACAAATGCTCTCCACTGACTTCTATCCTTAGCTATCTGCATCCAGTTTCTACTTTGTATTCCAACCTCTGCGAGGTCCATCTTAATATTGTCCTCCCATCTGCGCCTAGGTCTTCCTAATGGTCGTTTTCCGATGGGTCTTCCAGTCAAGATTTTGAAAGCGTTTCTACTTTCTTCCATTCCAGCTACCTGACCTGCCCACCTAAGCCTCCTAGACTTGACGAACCTAACAATGTTGGGTAAACCGTATAAATTATGTAGTTCCTCGTTATGAAGTTTCCGCCATTGGGGAGATCGTTGTACCTTGAGCCACTTTTCAAAATAATTGAAATGACGTCGTTCCTAATATCATATATGCAAGGTTTTCGAGGTCAATTAAATCTTCAATCTTTCTTTGATCTATTTACCTTGGAAGTAATCGCAAATCACAACTTACAAAATTTTCATAGCAAATTATAAATTACTCTGCATAATGGATCATGGTACAATATGTTCATGTACCTTGGGACAGCCATCCTGTACCTTGGGCCACACTAAAAAGAAGGTTAAATGGAGAGAAAATAATGCATTTAACACAATAAGTTATTTATTATATTTTTCAAACAAAGTTTTCTTTGAACATAATTTACCTTAGTTTGATATACAAAAGTCACAAACATTCTTTATAACCTTGCTGTTGAGAAACGACGTAGATACAAATCAAAAGTCACAAACATAAGTTTCCCACTCACGACCTGTATTTAACGAACTTATATTTAACACATTAATTTATTTAGTATATTTTTCAAACAAAGGTTTTTTCTTCGAACATTAAACAAAACAATGTTTACCTTAGTTTGATGTACAAAGTCACAAACATAAGTTTTCCACTCACGCCTGCTACCCCAGCACATAAATAGTGAGTCCACCGTCCACACTTAATGCACCTACACCACTTTTCTCCACTACAATCAGTCCCTTTCGAACTGCAACAATATAGGCATTCTTCCTCTGCACTATCTTCATCATCTGCAGGCACAAGAGAAAATGTAGATTCATCTTCACTCTCAGATGATGTTGAATATGACGATGATGATGATTGTATCTCCATTGTTTTTTTCTCTTCATCATTCCTTCCGCGCTAAGGCGTGTCTTATGACTAAAGCTCTTCTTGCTAAGTTTGTCAGACTTCGTTTTGAAAATATCCCCTAAATTTCTGGCCACTTTGATAGAGTTTTGATTTTTTTTTCATATTTTTGCTCTTTTCTTCACACGTTTCTTCTCTTTTTGCTCCTTTATAGCCTGTTTCTCGGGCGTGTCGGTCGCTATCATAGTTTTTCTTCTCTTCCTTGTAACATTGGCTTTTCTTTCTGGAGCCTTTGGAAACGACTGGATTTCTTCTGGAGTGACAGTTTTGCTAAGTTCTGTTCTCTTGTTGGCCTCAGGTGTGCCCGATTCAATAAAGTAGTCTTGTGCATTTGATGTCTCAGCAGTTGATTCATCCAAATGTTTCGAACTGAAAGCTTTGTGCACCATGTTCTCATTCTCATTCTCCAGGCCAACTGTAACCTCTTCTGATGGCTTCGTTTCCGTAACTTGATCTGTGACATATGAACTCAGGAAATCGTCGTCACTGAAAACACCCGTGTCTAGTGGAAATATCCCTGTGTTACGAAAACCGGATAATATGTTGATTGGTGTAAATGCCCTAGGAAGTACTATTCCCAGGGCTCTGCAACTGTGTATATATATATATATATATATATATATATATATATATATATATATATATATATATATATATATATATATATATATATATATATATATCAAATGTTTTCCCTTTATTCTTATACATTCACTCCTCAACAGCCTGATTATAAAATGTCTTCAGTGGCCCATAAACAGAAATATCCAAAGGTTGTAACTTACGAGAAGTGTGTGGTGGAAATGTTACCATCACTACACCAGCAGCTGAAGTCTTATCTAAACATTCTGGAGAAAGATGAGTTTCATGATTGTCTAAAATTAACAAAATCCCGTTTTCCTTTGAAGAATTGACGAAGGTAAGAAAATGATCAAAAAACTTCAGAAAGGTTTCTTCATTGGACCATCCTGATACACTGGTGGCTCCAATACTTCCTGGGGGCTGCCAAATAACATTCTGTCCTTGAAGTGTACCCGGGGGAAAATTAAAATTGGTGGAATTGAATTTCCAACTGCGTTGACGGCCGTGATCATAGTGACCAGGGTACCTATTTCTCCTGATGTTGCACAATCGACCTGCTTGACACCTTTAGGGGCAACTATTTTGGACTGTCCCTGGACAGTGCTGAGCCCAGTTTCATCCAAGTTCCAGCTCTTCTCGGGAGGAATGGGACAAAATCTATTGTGAACGTCTTTGATATTGGTAAAAAAGCATTGAACATTATGGCAATTAAAGCTGGTAGCCCGACTTAGGCTAGTTGCTTCGGGTTTCCTTATCGAAAGTTTTGTGGAATGTCTTTTAAGAAACGCACGCATCCATTCTTCTCCGGCTATTTGATCTTCTTCCCATTTGCTGGATACTTCTTCTCATTCGCCTTAGCAAATTTATATGCAAGTATTCTAACACGTTTCTTAGTTAGCCCGTATTGCATTTTCGCAATAGTTTGAATATAATTTACAAGGCTTTCTTCTTCGGCTTCTGTAAAAACTTTCTTCACTGCATAATTCACTTTATATTTGAATTCTTTCTCTTTAGTGTTTTTAAATTTATGTAAATGTCGGGTAAGAGTAGAGCGGCTTACATTAAACACTTTCGATGCTTCTCTATAGAATATCTTCTTATTTGGATCATTGGAATGAATAGCTTCAAGCGCATTTCGTAAGGCAGTTGGATCCACAGGACCTGTCTTCTTTCCAGATTTGCTACGGGGCATCTTTGTGGCAACAAGTCTTCCTGAAATTAAAAAAAAAAGAAAGTATCTTGTAACCTCTTGAACCATGTACAACAATCAATTTGGTCCATGGTACACGACGTAGCTTTGGCCCAAGGTACATGAGCATCTACATTTCAACAAAGATGACTACCTAAACGCTACAATACAGCTAAGATTCAGAACCTCACCAATATTTTACTTACCAATGGATGAGGCATCCGATGACAATATTCAAATTAATCCTAGTCTGTTTATTCACAGTCGACACTCATTCAACTTAACACTGAAAATTTTACTTTGACCGTAGAAAATTATTTTTCTCTCCTCACATAAACAACACTTTCTGAAACACATCCGGACTCGCACTGGTGGACAATTGCACATCGAAGAAGACTGTACTTCGGTGTTGGATCACCAGAAAGCAGCACCTTCCGAGATATTGGAAATGGCTCAAGGTACACTATGCTCTTGGTACAACGATCTCCCCTTCACCATTCCCGTTCCTCTTGGGTCCGAATATTCTTCTCAGGATCCTGTTCTCAAACACTTTCAGTCTATGTTCTTCCCTTAGAGTAAGCTACCATGTTTCGCAACCATACAGAACAACAGGCATGATTATCGTTTTATATATTTTAAGCTTCAAATTCTTCGACAGAATTCGCGACGACAAAAGATTTTGAACCGAATAGTAACACGAATTCCCTTCTTTTAGTCGACAGGGATGCAAATAAGCAACAAAATTTTAATCGCCCAAGAAAAAAGCTACTAGCCCACATCTCACAATAGAAATCATTTACTCACCTTCGGTATGTTATTAAATACTCGCCCGCACCGATGAACCAGTCGCCACGGGCGAGTGGGCGAGTGGCTATTTACATCCCTGAATTAATATAACGGCTAATAAAAAAAAGCCAAAAATGGCAAAACAGTTTTCATAAAATAAACTATACTTAAAGCTATATGAATTTCGTAGATTTGTATGGCTAATTGCCTCTCCAAATGGGCTAAATTGGCATTACTGGTCATAATACGACTACTCTCCACTACGGTGTTGAGAACGTTTCGTAAGTACAGTGGAATTTAGTCATAGTCATAAGGGGGGATACACTTTCTTTCCTCCCAGCGAGTAAAGTATTACAGAAGAAGAGAAGAAAGCGTATCTCTACAGGCAGTCCTCTACTTGCATAAATTCATATTTTCGTAAGAAATTCCCCATATAAAAAGCATTTAAAATGGTACTTAGATCTGAAGTACGAAATGTAGTTAAATTTCTAACTTGTATTTTAAGAGCCATCTAGTGAGCGATGCATGTACAAATTATGTAAATATTAACCATTTAGTTAATGTTTTTACTATTGGTATCGCAAAATATGTTTCTGTACACACATTTTTTCACACTCCACCCTAGCCATATAAACTAAATCAACGTTTCTGATTGGTTGCAGTTTGCGATTGTCCAAACCTTCTGTTGCATGTATTGTGTATTAAAGTAATAGAAGAAAATTCACTTTGTGTGTTGATAAAAATAAAAATATAATTATGTTTCGGTTACATTTCGTAAGAACATGAGGCATTTTTTTTTCAACCGCTACCCTAAAAAAAAATATGCATTTTTGTCACAAGGAAGCGGGTGAGGTTCGAAGTTGGACCACCTGAGTGTGACGTAATGTCACATGGTGTTATCATGGTGGTCAATGTGGAACAAAACGAGCCCTGCTGGGCTTCTAACCCCATTCGTTCGCTCAGCAATGTTTCATAACGAAAATTAATCACTTTTGTATGCATTATACATCACGTACAAGGGCAAATGAGGGGTTAAGTGCTGTATCGCCGGACCAAGTTTAGGAAATTTACGAGATGAATTGGAGAATTCATTTCAGTTTGTGAGGAAGAATGAATGAAAGTCAGGTAAGGGTAATAATAAAAGTTAAGGAAGTGGTTCTTTTTTTTATGTTGTAAGCAGCACTGTGTGTGGAGACAGATGGACTATTTCGCGGAGAGGTACACTTGTTTTACTATATGAATCCATAGATTGTAAAATGTACAGAAAAAATTTAGCCAAATCTTTAATTTGCCCATTTCGTGTCGAGAACAGAAACCAACCAACCCCTGTGGGGCTTCTAACCCGTTACTACTACTACTACTACTACTACTACTACTACTACTACTACTACTACTACTACTACTACTACTACTACTACTATTACTACTTCTACTACTACTACTTATACTATGGATCCGTATAGTAATACTGCACGCCGGAATGCAGCATATTTTCGATCTTTTTTCGGTTTTCAAATTGGTCCGGCGATACAGAACTAGATCCCAAATGAGTATTATTTTGTATTTATTTTAATGACAAAAGTGTTATGAAAAAATTTTCCTTGGGTAGGGTTTGAACCCACGCCAAAAGCGATTATGATTACTAGCCTCTTACACTACCACGCTTGGCTACAAGGACTAACAACAGAAGACATGTGATTTCTGTTACATATACGCTACGTGGCAAGAAACGGATAACTTCAACCAATCAGAACCGCGTATTTAGCTCCTATAGCTAGGGTAGCGTGATTAAAAAATATGCATTCTGTGCCCTAGCTGTAAAGCATATTACGAAATTGAGTTTTTGCGTTGCAGTAATATTTAAAAATATTCCTTCGTATTTTGTTATACGTGTATTACAGCTGAAAGTAGCAGTAAGGAGAGTCATTCGTCTTGCAATACAATCTGGTTCACAACAGACTTGTATATTTATAGATTACAATGAAAGCAGGTTAAAATACCAAGTATAACCCATCGTGTTAGACTGTCTGTAGCTACATTTTACATAAAAATGATGTTTTTCAACTTTGACGGGGTGGAATTAAGTAGAATGGGAAGGAGTGAGAACTTTTGATCCTCAAAAATACTTGCATAGTACTATCGACTAGGATGGGTTTCGTTTTGCAGCTGGGGACCGCGGTGCCTCAGTGGTAGAGCGATTCGATCCCAGTCCCCGCCAAGTGAACTTTGTGGTGGACAAACACCGTGTGCGTGGGTTTCCTCGGGGACCTCCCGTTTCCTCCCACTTTCTTCATTTTATTCATTTCTCATCATCACCGTCACCTGTAGCCTAGCCGGCATAAACATGGGACGTAAAACTTGAAAATTTTATTTTTTTCGTTTTGCAACTATTTTTTCCCCTTCTAAACTCCTATATTTTGGTTTCGTTGACTGGCCTGCAGGTAAGAGGCACATTTAAATTGGGCTGAATATAACTGAATCAATCTCTGTAGTACAGCAACATTTTTTTGTAGACAAAATGAACTTTTCTTCAATTTCCTCAGAAACTACGCATGAGGATTTATGCTCACGTATGTCATTTTGTTCAGGTGAATAAGACTTATCTATCGGTACGTGTTATGATGGGACTTCTTCCGTCATATGCCAATAATATTCTAGAACTTAACACATGAGTAAATTACAGGGAGGTTTAAAGTATATTTGCTGAAGCGTCCGTTCTTCACATGGGCAGAATAAGTTTATTGAATGTATTTGAACTACATTCCCTACTACACATTATGGATGGATTTTGAACTAAAACTTCATTGGGTTTGTCACTATTCATCTCAGTGAACCCGAAAACTATGGATTGGACACCAGTATATCAGTTGTTTTAGATTATTTGTATATACCCCTCAGCTCTCCTCCCCATCCCCTTTGTAAAAAAAAATGTGATGAAATGTAAGTTAGGTCACAGTCCACTCATGCACCGAAAATCATAAAAATCAGTGCAGCGCTCTAGGAGTTACATCGTTACATTGATTTTCTTTTTACATATTTACTTTAGACTACATGACTAGGCTTTACTTGGAACTAGATTTAAATATTCTTGGCTTTAAATGCGAGATGTGTTACAGAAGTTATGAGATTGCTAACGCTGTGCACGAACCGACAACGTTGCTTTCTGCACCTTTAGAAAGCAACTAAGATAACCTTTGCCGTTGATTCAGTACAAGTTTGAACTTGCTCGAGTTGTTAGGGTAAAGACATGCCGAAGATGCCTCGCAGTCGAGGTCCAGGTTTAGGTCGCGGTAGCTGCCTCGATGATGGCACAAACCCATGGATTCAAATGGGTAAGCGCATGCCGAAGATATACGCTACATCGCGACCTAGCGGTTGACCGCGATGGTAAATTATTCTGCGCGATTACAAACAACGGAGTATGTTTTTTTTTTTTAATCAATGATTAGTGGAAGCATCGCTATGACTCGAGAGGTATTGTCATTGTTCTCCCCGGTCTCGAAGTGCTGCACAGAATCAAAGCGTCATTTGTCCAGAATTTCGTCTGCACAGGACTGTGTGTGTGTCTGTGCTCGAGAGGTTGTGCTGCAATTTGATTATGACAGACATAGTAAGAGTTAATATAACTAACAGGAGTGTTCCAACAATATGGTATAAGAAGCACAAACATCATAATATGCATGTTTTAAATAGAGAATGGAAGAAAATAAGAACTCAAATGAAAACGTCAGGTAAGCTATTCTTGTTTATTTGAGAATTATACTATAGCTTATTATTATATAAGGCAATGGGGGTTACGTAAGCTTTCAGACTGAATCTCTCAAATTCCGAAATTTCTAAAGAAAAAAGAAGCTACTGTTAATCATATCTATGCTTAAATACTTCAATCCCTCCCAGTTCGGAAATAAATAAAAAATAATTTCTTCTAAATTTGTTACTGATGTAAGTTAAATAAATAGCTGTACAGTGAGAACATAATCTCTTCGCTATGTGCGCTATTCATCCACCGCAAGCTAGACATCGAGGTGGTCACGTCGACGTAAACCTCGACCGCGAGGCATCTTCGGTATGTCTTTAACCTTACACGATTGTTGGAAGCTTCTGAATTGAAATCGCGTTTTCTGAGGCGCGTTACGAAAATAGATTGGGAAAAGTTTGTGCCATCAGATTTTGTCTAAAGGTTGGCGAATCTGCAACTGTTACTTGCCAAGTTACAAAATTTTAAGATGGAGAATATTCCCTATCCAAGGCAAAGAGGTCCGCACGGACTCAATTTGAGCCCGCGGAGCGGACTCGGGCGTACAAAGAATATATCACTTCGGGCCCGGGCCGGTCTCGGGCCGTAAAGTTTTAAATATGCAACCATATTTCTCGGGCCTTTTCGGTCCTAACTTTGTAAGTATACTGTACAACGATGTTTATTGGATAGTTCTTTCTGGACAACTTTTAAAGCACAACTGCAAAATTAAACCTCTAATTGCTGTAAATAAAAATACAATTTTGCGTTAATTATTAAGTATTTGTAACTCGGGCTATTCCGGGCTCATTTGATTATCTCACGAAGTCGGGCCGGGCTCGGGCTTAAATGCTAAAACGTATTTCGGACTCGGATCGGGTCTCATATTATAAATTCACGGGTCGGGTCGGGTTCGGACTAAAAATTCCGGCTCGTGCAGACTTCTACCAGGGCACAACCATTCACATGACAGAAGACCTTTTTAGAAGGCCGAGAGCAAGAAGAGGACGAGCACGAGAAGACCTTAACCTCAAAAACGGATGACAATGTCGAAAGGGTGAAGTCGGTCAGAATGATCAGTAGTGAATTAAATTTGAGTGTGTTTACCATGCATAAAATTTTAAGATAGGATTTGGACATGAAAAATGTAGGGTTGCCAACTTTTGAAAACTGAAATACCAGACGCCCTCTTAGAGTATGTATATTCTTAAGATTGTGACACCATCTCTCGTCAACAATGTTAACAACCTGGAAGTGGTTACTTCACATAAAATTCAGCGATTCGGAGTTCTAATGTAATAACTTTAGATACTTTTGAAGCATTTATTAAACTTACTTATTACAGTTTTGGTTGAGTTGGCACATGCAGTCTACAGTCAATAATACATCATATTTAAAACAGAAAAGTAAATAGTGACAATTGGCAATATAATTATGGCATCCACAAAATATACTTAAAAAATAAGTAAGTCTTACCAACTTCGCTGGGGGTGGTAACGTCTCATAATACATACATACTTTTACTGAATCTGGATGCATTATTTAATTGAAAGATTTAGCTGAGGATGAAGCACTGCTAGCTGCGCTCTTGAAAATGTATTTTTGTTGACCTTTAGCATTTTTGATAAGTTATTTTCCTACCTTCAACTCTTCAGCAAATTCCGTACACGACAGGTCGATATCAAAGCGAATTATAAGCTCTGCTTTAACCATATTCATCGACATGAAAAACTATTCCTTTAGTCACGACAAAATAATCTGAATAAAACAGAGACTACAGCTAGTAAGAGTCAAACACTACTGGACATTTAAAAGACTAGCTCGGAAGAGTAATGGTCTCGGAAATAGGAACGAAATTCACGGTTCTGATTGGTTGGCGTTATCCATTTCTTGCCATGTAGCATTCATATAGCAGAAATCAAAGGTTGGTTGATGTCGGCCCTCGTGGCCGAGCGTGCTAGCCCCACGTGATAGTAACAAAAAATCGCTTTTGGCGTGGGTTCAAACCCGGCCCAAGGGAAATTACTTTCTTTTTTAAATTTTCAAAATACTTTTTTAATTAAAATAAGGAAAAAATACTCAAAAAAGTGATTTACTTACTTTTGTGCAGATTAGTAGTAGTAGTAGTAGGAGGAGGAGGAGGAGGAGGAGGAGGAAGAGGAGGAGGAGGAGGAGGAACGGGTTAGAAGCCCCGCAGGACTCACTTTGTTCCACCTTGACCCCCATGATATAACAGCTAGCTAGGATGGCGCGTAAAACAGTTGGCTAGAGTAGCGTGCGAAAAAACGTATTTCCGCGAGCATTACTCTCCCGAGCGGATCGTACATTTAACGTCCGGTTTTGAGGTCGTACCGGACACCGGACAAGGAGGTCAGAAGCCGAACTGTCCGGTAAAATAATTGACAGTTGGCATCCCTATGTCACACGGCAGTCTCCATCAATGAATTTTTGACAGAAGAAAGCATTCCTGTGGTTTCTTAGCCCAATCTCATTCCTTGTGATTTCTTCGTATTTCCGTTGCTGAGAAACCACATAAAAGGTACCGTTTTGGTACTTTGGTTAACAACCAGAAGAGCATGAGTCACGAACTGAAAGGTATTCCAGCAGCCCTGTTAAGAAGATTGGAATCAATCTTCCATTGCTGTATAGCTGCCCAAGAGGACATTTTTGAAGGGAATAGCCTTGATTTGTAAAAATAATAAAATTCATCGGTCTCATTACTTTTTGAACACCTCGTAAGCAATTTGATAGTGGAAAAGTGATATAGGTTCTTAACTCTTTTCAAAGTAATCCTTAATTCTACAGCCCACTGGCGCAAATCCCGGGGATGAGGGGGACATGCCCCCCTAATCTTGGAACTGGGGGACTGTCCCCCCCAATAATCCGATTTGAAATATGTTTTTTTTGGGGGGGGAATGTGACGATTTGTGTCCGATTGCCATAAAGGAAAGTGAGATGAAATTGATGTCCCCCCCCAGAATAAGCCTCAAATCTTCCCACCTCCCAAGGTTGAAGACAACAACTCTGCTCCCCGGATCCTCCACAGCATTGTTTTTCAACTTCATAAATATTTTGAACATCGCTTTAAAAAAAAGTAGTGGGAACTGTCTTTCCCATCCCCCCCCCCCAATATTGAAGATAGATTTGCGCCGCTGTACCACCACGATACTGATAATATTCTTTATGGATTTTAAACTATTCCTTTCATTAAATTTCTATCCCAGAAATGGTAACTAAAAACTTGGAATCATTCATCTTAACAGATTGAATTTACTTTTAAATATTAAAGATAATTCTTAAAGGGAAAGGAGCTTAAGTTTAGAAATAATAGTTCGAGAATCAGACCAATATTAACTTCTTTTTTAAAAAAGAAAATAATTAAATTTACCAAGACCAAGAACCTACAACTAATTGATTTTCTTGCCAAACTTTTATCATAGAGAAACGGTGAGTAACTTGAATAACGAAACCTTTTTCGGGAGAGTTAGTAGTAAGATTTTTTTAAAGTCGAAAATAATAAAATTTAATAGCCTATAACAAAATTTTAAAAATATTTCTTGCTGTAAGTAGTCAATATACGTATTACTTATGCACTGAAAAAATGTACGTGGCGTACTTAAAAAGGTAGGTTATATGCGTAATTCCTGTAGTTTTTGAACTTAACGTACAGCAGACGTATAACTGAAAACGCATGTTTTATAATAATTTCTGTATAAGTGTTCTATCTATATGTACTTTTCATATGAAACAATGTAGGAGGTCAGGATCTCACATACAAATGGACGTATATAAAATATAGCTGATGAAGGTAACATACATGTATGTATGTAATGTAATATAAGGAAGACTGTTACATATCAGACATCCTGCAACGGCATGATGTAACATCTAAGGGCAGTGCCTATGCAGCATACGGATAACGTATGCTCCGTACTGATTTCTGTACTACGCAAGAGGATTCCGTATATTTGTATAATACACCGCTGTCCGGAGAACGGATTTTTCACAGTGTGGTTAGAAAGTTTACGATGCTAAGGGAGACAATAACAATAGTGGAACTTAGAAAATGGGAGAAAACGGAAGAACCCCGAAAAAACCCACGGACAAGGGTTTGTTCAACACAAAGCCTACTTGGCCTACTTGGAACAAACTAGGGACTACACACACTGGAGGTGAGAGCTCTAATACTGAACTACCTTGGTTCCTATTAAACAGTTTGTGGTTCATTTACTGGTTAAAAATTAAATTACAGTTAATGTATGCTTCGTTTACAGGAATTTCAATTTTTATTTTATACGTGAGCTGATCAATAAAGAATCAAAAATGAATAAAATACCTTTTCGCAGTTGTGATGGACGAACTTAAAAGGATATCAAAGAGTTAGCATCTTGGAATATGCTATTTGTTGATGACACCGTGCTGGTAAGTGAGACCAAGGTTCTCCTGTTACAGGACAAATCTAAGCCTCACGTACCTAAGATGACCCGGGACACCATTCTACGCCTTGGATGGAAAACACTATTGCATCCTTCATATTCCCCGGACATTGCACCGTCTTATTATCACCTGTTCCATTCCTTGGACAATCACCTTAGAGGACGGTAGTTCAAATCCCTAGTAGAGGTGTAAAATGCACTTGATACCTTCTTCGCTTCACGGCCCACCAAGTTCTACCGCAATGGTATCCATGGCTTTGACAGAAGGTCGTCGATGCTAATGAGGACTACTTTTGATCTTCCAGGTACGTCTTAGGTGACATGCCGATGTTCGAAGGTGGTGGGTGAGAAAGCGGCAGAACTTTCTTGGTTACCTTTATAGTAGCATCACACATATTTTCCATGTTTACTTCGATATTTCGTCTTACGTCGCGTTTGTGAAACGTTCTGTGTGAGGAATCGCTGTAAGTTATAAAACTGGAATCGTATAGGACTTGTCTTTTTACTTGTCTGGAAGAGAAAAGGGTAGGTTTTGCCGCCACTGTCCACTGCTATTTCACACAACTTATAAACAA
Source organism: Thermobia domestica (assembly GCF_964235325.1). Lineage (NCBI taxonomy): Eukaryota > Metazoa > Arthropoda > Insecta > Zygentoma > Lepismatidae > Thermobia > Thermobia domestica. The sequence goes on from NC_137463.1 coordinate 4,539,997, forward strand.
TGAAATCAAATTAAATTCTTAGTTTTACGTCTCACAATTATGCCAAAAGAGACGAATGATTAATGGAAATAAATCACTATGTAATAATTGGTGGAATGAAAATGTGGGAGGAGACGGGAGAAGTACGAGGAGATTCATAGACATGATGTTGTCTAATACAAACATCTGACTGGGGATCGAACCAGGGATTTCTTGCAACGTAGTACTTGAGCGCACTACCACTGAGCCACCATGCTCCTACAGAGCTTATAATCTTTTGATTGATATAAAGTTCAGCGTCCCGTTCAGCAGTGAGGCTTTTTGAGACTTGAACCTACAGCTTAACATGCGAACGGAAACACATGAACTCCCGCCGGAAATTGAAACCGGGTCTCCCACGCCAAAGGCGCATACACTAACCGCTTAGCGACGAGGGAACTCTATAATCTTTTAGAAGACATACTGTGACAAGAGTGTAACCTGATGGAGTTGATAACTTTGTAACAATAGCTTTTTGCCGACATAAAAATTGACCGAACTTTACAAGCTGTAATAAAGTATCACTGCTTCTTTTTCCTCCTGTATACCGTGAACCATTGTTATAATAAATTAACCATTAAATTATGCTAGACAAAAAATAATATAATCAAGAAGGAAATTAGCAAAGGGTTTGCATGATGGATATAATTTCAATTATCACCTTAAGCTTATCATATTTTGTGTCCTCAGGCCAAGGACGCCAATCCCGGGGAGCCGAGGGGGCCCAACCCTCCTCAAAACATCTGGGCCACCTTAAAGTATTTGGAAATTTATAATATTAGGTATAATTTGAATGCAATTTGTTTTAAAATCCTCATATATACTTTCTGCATCTGAATGCCCCCTCCCAAATGTACAGAGAAATCGGCGCCCTTACCTCAGACCCCGACATCTGACTTCTCCCCCTCAATATTCGATAATGACCGAATCATACTATTTTGACTCTCGATATACGAAAATTAATGCATGGTAATTATTTGATATAATTTTAAAAATCCTAGTAGTATGCGAAAGTAAAGGTGGCCCACGTAAAAATAGTCCGTACAGGTAGTACCAGAAAGAGCAAATAAGGCCGCTTTTATGCACACGGATGCTCGACCACCATGAATCCGTTTTGCCTCTGTCTTCCCTTTTATGCACGCAGTTGCGTTAACCGATATGGTTTCTAACAACGTTGAATCAGTCTTTGGCGCGATCCGAACTTCTGTGGATAAAGGGTTTCATATGTCACAATTATTGTTGCCATATACCCGATTTTAGCGGGTACCACCCGATTCTCAGGTCCTATATTCGTCCCCCGCTTAATAATCACTTAATCACAAAAAGAACCATCCGCTTTTTTGGATAGGAGAAAAATTTAAGACGACTTTGTTGATAAAGTGTTGTTATATTCAACGTAAAATGCTACATCTCCATCAATCTCAATCCCAATTGAGTTAAATTTGAACTCACGCTCAGGCTTAGGCTGTGAGTATTTGCCCAGTGCGCGTGCGAGAGGCGTTTGCTAATAAGAGATTTGCTCTAGTGCACAGTGGTTTTCTTTGTGTAGTTCGTGTTTTTTTAACGTAATGTACTGGATGTTCTGTACGAATGAATATTCTTTTGTGGATATTGTGACAAGTGTACTTGAATTATTCATGACTTCATAAACTACAAGAATGTTTAGATTAGATTCATTATTTAAAAAAAAAAATGTTTATGCTGTATTTCATATATTGTGAAACCGCGGTAATTTTATATGTTAGTACGATTCCAAGTAGCAATCTTTAAAAATGATTAGAAATTTTATACGTTAAATATGTTTTACCTTTCTTATGATAAAAAAACACCTCTGGTGCTTGGGATAACTGGTTCGATCCCAGCTCGCGCCAAGTCCACTTTGTGGTGGTCAAATACCGTGTGCGTGGGTTTTCTCGGAGTTCTCCCGTTTGAAGAAAGTGGGAGGAAACGGGAGAACCCCGAGAAAACCCACGCACACGGTATTTGTTCACCACAAAGTTCACTTGGGCTGGGATCGAACCCGGGACCCCAAGCACCAGAGGTGAACGCACTACCACAGAGCCACCGCGACCCCAATGTACCTTTTGTATTTCTATTAGCATAGTAAGTGTATGCATTGCAAATTTCAGCTGGTAAATTTTTCACAGCCAAAAATAATTGACCTATTTGAAGAATATTACTTTGCTCTGTACATACGAGAAGATTCATGGACAACGGGGGAAACGGTAAATTTTATTTTAAGTGTCTTTGTTCTTAGAAATTCTTACAGCTACAGGAAGTACGATCTCTCAGAAGAAGGTATAGACGTTTATTCCTTAGTCTCAAATGCCCAGATATCAAGAATGAGAACTGGGATCATATGAGTGAAGTAGTGAGTGTTATTCATATTTGAAACTCATACATACCATTATTAACGATTGTCGATCCATTGCTGGATGAAGGTCCTTTAAATACTTTTTGACAACAATCTATCTTCGATAATTCGTTTCCAAGATATTCGAAGTGTAACGTAATTTCGTCACACCATTTGTACGCTGTGTAGTTCGCTACATGTCACAAGAGGATTATATCTATTCGTCCACTATATCTCATATCTCTCTCTCTCTCTCTCTCTCTCACACACACACACACACACACACACACATATATATATATATATATATATATATATATATATATATGTATATGGAGAGAGAGAGAGAACCGGTTGTTAAAAAATTAGAATACGCACCACTGTTTACACCTGATTTTGTATCGTGATCGTGATGAGTATTTAATGGTTGGAAACGTTGAAATAACTAAGAAGGTTGTTCAAATCTCGAAGTCTTAAAGAGAAGTGTGAGTCGATGCAGATGACGTCTATGGTCAAGTTTCAAAAGGCCTAGCTTTCTGTAGTATGGAGTTAAATGATTAGATCGTTTTAGATTATAAGCACACCATATGCAGGCATTATGGATACGTTGTAACCGGTACACTAATTCTTCATTTAAGTCTGACAGAGCTATCTCAGGACATTCAAGGTGAGGAAATATTAGAGATTTTACAAGAAGTAATTTAGTGTCAATGGGTAGAATTTTCTTTAGCCTAGTGAGTGAATGCAGAGACCAAAGCGCTTCCTTTCATACAGCGTTAATGTGAGGTTTTCACTCAAGAAATTGATCTATTATTACCCTGAGATTTGTAACAGTTTCAGAAAATGGATATTGTCCCATTTATCTGTACTGTTAGTATATTCGAACGGTGCATTTGTATAAGTCGTTTAGAAGAGAATTATTTTGTATAGGATTGAAAGTTACCACGAATATTTTACAATTTGTATGTATTTGCGTTATCTAATTATATAAACTATTAGTTATACAATCCATATGCTTTTCGATTCTCAATTATAGCGCGTACGAATTCACTTGAATTTTAGTTTTTCTCTCATTTTTGGATTAATCTCAAATCTAAGAGGATCACGAGGAACCATAGTTAGAGAAATGCTGAATTATTTTTTTCACGTATACATGGTATGAAGAAAGGAAGGAATAGGAAGAAGAAGAAAGGAATAGGAATAGGAAGAAGAAGAAAGGAATAGGAAGAAGAAAGGAATAGGAAGAAGAAAGGAATAGGAAGAAGAAATAGGAAGAAGAAGAAATAGGAAGAAGAAGAAAGGAATAGGAAGAAGAAGAAGAAAGGAATAGGAAGAAGAAGAAGAAAGGAATAGGAAGAAGAAAGGAATAGGAAGAAGAAGAAAGGAATAGGAAGAAGAAATAGGAAGAAGAAGAAATAGGAAGAAGAAGAAAGGAATAGGAAGAAGAAAGGAATAGGAAGAAGAAGAAAGGAAGGAATAGGAAGAAGAAGAAGAAAGGAATAGGAAGAAGAAAGGAATAGGAAGAAGAAATAGGAAGAAGAAGAAATAGGAAGAAGAAGAAAGGAATAGGAAGAAGAAGAAGAAAGGAATAGGAAGAAGAAATAGGAAGAAGAAGAAATAGGAGGAAGAAAGGAATAGGAAGAAGAAGAAGAAAGGAATAGGAAGAAGAAATAGGAAGAAGAAGAAAGGAATAGGAAGAAGAAGAAGAAAGGAATAGGAAGAAGAAGAAGAAGAAAGGAATAGGAAGAAGAAAGGAATAGGAAGAAGAAGAAAGGAATAGGAAGAAGAAGAAAGGAATAGGAAGAAGAAGAAAGGAATAGGAATAGGAAGAAGAAGAAATAGAAGGAAGAAGAAGAAAGGAATAGGAAGAAGAAGAAAGGAATAGGAAGAAGAAATAGGAAGAAGAAGAAATAGGAAGAAGAAGAAAGGAATAGGAAGAAGAAAGGAATAGGAAGAAGAAGAAAGGAAGGAATAGGAAGAAGAAGAATGATTTTATAACGTTTTATTTATTTCAGAAAACAACAGGCGAATGCCTAGTTACAATTTTCCATCATAATAATATACTTTAAATTACACATATGATAACATAATAATACCATAACATAATAGTCTAATAATGCGATAGCAAAATACTTTAAAATACATATAACATCATATACACCTGATTTATTTAAAATAAAATTCTGTCTATAACTGTCTATTTCTGAGTGCTCTTATGACATCTTATTATACAGTGAAACCTCCCTTAACGGACACCTCTCAATAACGGACACCTCTATAATACGGACAGAGTTTTTTGTCCCGGCAAATTTATATGTTCTCTTATGAAACAAAACCCTCCCTTTAACGGACACTCTCAGATACGGACGCGGACAGTCCTCTTTTCCCCCAAACGTTTCAATAACCTCTTCATGACGGACAGGAATTATTCTCGGTTCTGCGATATATTACAGGAGACAGAAAAATCTTTTCCCCACAAGTGTATCTATCATGAGTCTAGACCTGGTGAACCATCAAACAGAACAGCTTCAAGCTGAACTTAAAATTCTTCTTTGTTTATGCCCTCAATAAACTGCTTTTTGATGGAAATCCTAGAAAACCTTCAATAAGTAATAACACTCATGCAGGTCAGTCGTAAGGCCAAGAATTCTACGCGAAATATCTTCCCTTCCCTAACAAATTTAGCCCTTTTTCATCTGGTCCTTGCATCTTTCGCGACAATTTCTTAAATAACAAAATAATGTTTGTTTTACAATAACATTTTCAACGAGCAATGTTTCCTCTTACTTTTTTTTTTGAAAAGTAACATTTTTCTTTCACTTATGACACTGGAACAAGTCTGGGTTTGGGGTTTTCCCGGCTTTCTTTTCACTTTCACTAAGAGGATATTCTTTGTGGTTGGGACTGAGTCAATAAACATATGCACTTCCAATAAGTTGCCTTTTCATCCAAAGAACGAATATATTAACACATTCCCCAGTAATAATATTATTTAACAGGATTATATTTCTCCTTCATCCCTCCCAGTAATTCAAATGCGTACTAAATAGAATATTTTCATATTGAATTTTACGTATCTACGCTCATACATAATGCATTTACTGTATATTACTGCATACAATTACCATTGTGAGAAATTAAATTTCTGTAACCTCTGTGTAACGGACACCTCCCAATAGCGGACAAAAATTCATGTCCCATTGGTGTCCGTTATTCGGAGGTTTCACTGTACAATAAACACATTTTTCTGACACGCGATACATTCAATCCATTTGTCCTTTACGTTGAGAGATGGGGTCTCGTTCTATGTGAGACGTGGATTTTGATTTCTGACAACAAACATTCTGAATCTACTGTACTATGAATCATTTTATGTAAGAAAGATAAAATGAAATGCGTCCTCTTGTTTTCAACTCATTGTAATGAATATTTGTTTCGAAGACCTTCGTAGTTCTCAAATTTTGGATATATCCTTGTTTCTTTATATTTTAAAGAGCGCACAAATTTATTTTGAATACTTTTGATTTTACAGTGAAACCTCCCTTAACGGACACCTCTATAATACGGACAGATTTTTTTTGTCCCGGCAAAAATATATGTTCTCTTATGGAACAAAACCCTCCCTTTTACGGACACTCTCAGATACGGACGCGGACAGTCCTTTTTTCCCCCAAACATTTCAATAACTTCTTCATAACGGACAGGAATTTTTCTCGATTCTGCGATATAGTACAGGAGACAAAAGTATTTTCTCCACAAGTGTATCTATCATGAATCTAGACCGGTGAACCATCAAACAGAACACCTTCAAGCTGCACTTCAAATTCTTTTATTTTGCCCTCAATAAATTGCTTTCTGGGGGAAATTCTAGAAAACCTTCAATAAGCTATAACACTCATGCAGGGTCAGTCGTATGGCCAAGAATTCTATACGAAAGATCTTCCCTTCCCTAACAAATTTAGCCCTTTTTCCTCTGGACCTTGCATCTTTCCGACAATTTCATAGATAACAAAACAAACGTTGTTTGTTTTACAATAACATTTTCAACAAACAATGTTTCTTCTCTTACATTCTTAGTAAAGCAACTTTCTTTAAGATGATATTCTTTGCGATTGGGGCTGAGTCAACAAACATATGCACTCCCAATAACTTGCCTTTTCATCCATTCCGCCAGTACACAAACAAACACACACACACACAGATATTTTTCCTCAACCGTACTGAGGATTCTCAGTGGACACTAGCTAATGAGTTTAGCCGGTTAGTTGGTTCCTAACCCATCTTTTGAGAAAGTCCTGAAAATTTGAAATAAATGAAAAACTCTTTACCTCCCGTTTTCCCCTCCAATGTAGGAAGAAAATGATCATACATGCATTATCTTTTGCAATATACGAATATATTAACACATCCCCCAGCAATAATACTATTTAACATAAATTAATTTCTCCTTCATCCCTTCCAGTAATTCAAATACGTACTAAATAGAGTATTTTCATATTGAATTTTACGTATTTACGCTCATACATAATATATCTACTGTATATTACTCCATACAATTACCGTTGCGAGAAATTAAATTACTGTAACCTCTCTGTAACGGACACCTCTCAGTAACGGACAAAAATTAATGTCCCATTGGTGTCCGTTATTGAGAGGTTTCACTGTATATATATTTGTTACTATCAAAACCCCATATTATCGCTGCATATTCCACCTTAGACCTTACATAGGCAATGTATAGTGTTTTGAGGACATAGGTGTTAGAAAAATCACTTCCTAATCTCATCACAAAGCCAATGTCCCTAAAGGCCTCACCAACTATGTTGACATGAATGTCAAATTATAGGTTTGACTGCAGAGTGACTCCAAGATCAGTTATATAATCCACTCTCCCAATTGGCGTTTGATTAATAGTATACACATTGCGTACACAGTTTATTTTCCTGGTGTATGATACTACTTTGCATTTTCTAATATTTAGCAGCAACTTGTTTGATTCACACCATTGAAAAATAGCATTAATGTCACTTTGCAAAGAAATTGCGTCTAATGCCGTGGAGCGTTGGCAAACAATAGTTTGTGGGAAGATGTTATTACAGATGGTAAATCGTTAACAAATAGTATAAATAATAGAGGTCCAAAGTTCGATCCCTGAGGCACACCAGAGTCTACGACATATTCCTTAGTTAAAATATTCTTGTATCGAACGCGATGTTTCCGTTGGCAAAGATAGGACGCTATAAGTTGTTGAAGATTTTGTGAAAAATTGAATGTCACAAGTTTGCTGAGAAGTATATCATGATTAATTACGTCGAACGCCTTGGAGAAATCTGTATAAATTACATCTACTTGTTCCTTTTTATCAACTTGATTAGCTATGAAATGTGAGAGTTCTGAGAGACTAGTTACAGTTTACCTCTTTGGCATGAAACCATGTTGAAAGGAATATATTACTTACTGTACATATGAGTAAATTTGTTCGTATATGATAATTTCAAATACCAGTACCTTAAATGAGGCAGATAGCTGTGTTACCGGTCGATATTTTTTATTATTATTATTTGGCCAATAGGACAATCTGTTTCGGGAACGGGACAGACATCACCAATCTTCCATTTCGTAGGAAACGTAGAGGAAGCTATTGACTTGTTAAAAATAACCTGTAGGGGATTTTCAGCATTTTTGAGCAGTTTTTAATGATATACGGTGGTATTTTGTTCAGTCTACAAGATGACCGTAGTTTAAGTTTTTAAATATCATTCTCAACATCTTCGATTTCTATAAAGTTAATGTTTAATTTATCCAGAATTTCCGAATTATTGTGTTGCTCCATAGGATTAAGATTGTAGTTCGATTTATTATATGTCACTTGAAAATTTACCATAAACGCGTTTGTAATAGCAGCATCGTTACTCAAAGTTTGACCATCATAATGAAAGATATTAATTCCCGAATTACTCTTTCTATTCTTATTACTTCCCAAAACGTATTACTTCCCTAACTTTGAAAAGTACATAGAAGAAAATATTGGGAGTTAAAAGAGGAAGCTGAAGATCGAGAAATATGGAAGAAACATTTCCAGGCCCAAATCTAAAATAAAATAAATAAATAAAAAAAAAACATTAGTCGCAGGACCTGCCGAAAGGCAGAATACTTAACAATAATAATAATATATGATATGATAAAATATTTTATAACTTTTGGTGCTTTTTCTTTCAAATTTGATGAGTCATAGGGTAATTTTCTATAAAGGATTACAATAATTAACGTTCCTTAGGTTTCAAATCTATTCAAGATAAGACGACAAAAACCGATAAATTCAATCCCAACTAAAGGGTTTCTGCATTGGTGTTGTCAGCAGATTTTACACGGGGAGAAATTTAAATACACATACGCTCAAAACTAAAGTACGTGATATACACATATTTTAAAACAATTTACGATCATACTATTATTTTAACTCCATAAAATGGTTCTAGTAGGCCTTCTTGTATCACAAGATTATCCTCGATGTAATTTACTATTCTGAAAAAGCTTTATGGCATCAGTATAGAATAAAATACTAAAATGGTTTAAGTGTTGGCAAGTCGTTAATGAAAATTGGAAAAATGATGGTCCCAGAGAAGAACCTTGAGGAATTCCATTATTGATAGTGGATGAGTCTGACAAGCATTTTCAATTTTAATTTTGTACTATGTTCTACTTGTCAAATAACTTTCAGAGATTTCTAGGTAGAGGGGAGATGCTCCGAGCTTTGACAGCTTCTTTAAAAGTAACCTATGATCTCCTAAGTCAAAAGGTTTACTCCTATCAATGTATAATAATAATAATAATAATAATAATAATAATAATAATAATAATAATAATAATAATAATAATAATAATAATAATAATAATAATAATAGGTACCTCCTTATGTTTATCCTCCTTATATAGGTAGCTCCTTATAAAGGTAAACGTATCTTTAATTAGTTTTGCTTGTATTCTTGGACTCCAGGGAAGAAGGAAAATTAAGTTAATCCGTTTGAATAGAGAAAACGAGAGCCCAGAAATAGATCACGTGCAGAATGTAATCAAATTATTTCCTGCGTTTACGTTTCGCTCTTGGAAGTCGTAAACTGGAACTTCTCACATCTTCTATTTGACATTGATTTCAAATACTAGAGAATAAATTTGGCAAATAAGTTTTTATTTACACCGTAACACTATTGTTTATTTAAAAGTGATTTGCTTTGCTTTGGTGGGATTTTGCCTTTATTTAAGATTATATACAGGGTATTTCAAAACAACACCGTCAACGTTTGAGAGGCGATTTCTGACATCAAGATAAGACAAAGAGCATAGGTCAAAAATGCTTTCTTTCAGCACTATGACCAGCCAAACATTTGTCGTAAACATGCCAAAAAAAAAAAAAACAGCCATAATTCGAGAATCAATAATATTGGATCAAAGTTGGGTAAAAGGTAATGTTTATTATTTTTAGTCGTAGATTCACAATTGGACGTGGTGCAAAGGCGGCGTAAGGGTGGCCCTCAAAGAATGTGGAGAATACTGGGTGTGTTTTATCAAAATGGCTAACTGTATTTCAAAATGGAAAGAAGTAAACTACTTACTTTTGCCATCTTGTAATTTTATACTTACAGGTACCACAATATTCATAGTCTTTTTCCCTGTTTGCACCGTCGTCCAGTTTAGCTATTTTATTGTGTCTTTAGTTGTCAGTTGCCCGTATTCTCATCCTTCCAATTCATCATCAAAGGTGAATTTGGATGACAATGATACACTCACTAACTTTGTGCTTTGCCGTGAAAATCAGCTCCCGGGGCGAAAGTATACGACGGCGCCTCTGAATATATGAGTGAGGTCGACAGACCAGCCGCGAAGTGCAACCATGGCTGGCGCGAAGCGTAAGAAAAATTTTCAAAAATGAACCCTGCTTTTCCTTGATTTTGAGCACTTTTTATTACCTTTTTCCTTCCATTTTATATGTATATCTTTTTGTTTTTTTCCTTCCGAATTTTGCGCCCCTTACTTCGGCGCCCGTGGTCGTCGCCCTCCTCCTCGTATGGCACGGAGTTGCGCTAACTACGTATAACGAAGAGAAATGTATGAATTTGCAAACGTCTTACATGCTACGTAGGTTATACAATGTAAGATAATTTCAAATCTGTACTCTAACACATTCCTGAGGTTAGGTGCGGATATTAAAGGCAATATTTAGTTAATTTACTTATTGTTATTAAGTTAATTGATCTAATAAAGTTCTTGTTTATTAATGTTGCCAGGTAATCATATTTTGAGGAGAAAGAATAGGGCGTCATTGTCTCATTTTGAGTCTATGACCTTCAAATCTTCGTCTCCTGTTGGGCCTCGTTTTATCTGCCTATATCAATAACGTTATTCGCACACTTCTATAAATAAGCGGGGTTCTTAGTGGTGGGCACAAAAATCTGTTTTTTGGTTTTCGGTTTTTAGAAAAACCGAAACCGGGTTTTGAAAATTTTCAAAAAATCGGTTTCTGTTTTTCACCGAAACCGGTTTCGGTTTTCTTCAAAATCGGTTATCGGTTTTCTCCAAAACCGGTTCGGTTTTTCACCTGATTCGGTTTCGGTTTTCTTAAAAACCGATTCCGGTTTTCTTTCCAAAATTTGTTCTATTTCTGACCAGAGTGGTGTTTCGTTGTTCTCCGGAAACCGAATCCATTTCCACAGAAATAGTTTTATTTGTTCAGTTTCGGTGAAAACCGAACCGGTTTTGGAGAAAACCAAAATGTCGGTTTTTCGGGTTTCGGTTTTTATATAAACCGGTTTTCGGTTTTTATAAAAACCGGTTTTGCCCATCCCTAGTTCTAATACATTGTTCTTGATTCAGAAATCCCATGAAAATTATAAGGTAGTTGAAGACATGTCTTGTAAGGAGCAATATCATAATGATCCAAGTCAATTTCGAACAAATTTAATAGGTTGATACTAGACATAAAATAAAGGTATACGAGATTTTTTTTAAATTTTCTGTTTAAAAACGTTCTTGAAGGAAAAGGCCCAAACAAAAACTTTAAAGGTGGGCACCAAAAGCGTAGGAAAAAGTAGGCCAAAGCGAATGAAATTGCACATAGAGGTAGTAGACGTAAAATAATGGAATAAACGTTCTGTACTTTTTTTTGTCAAAACGGTTGGGTGGCCACTACCGATGCGCACGAGACGAGTAGAGACAGGATTTCCCTGACAAAATTCGAGTCGAGACAGGGCTCTTCCAATAGTAAAATATACATTTTTCGAGTCGAGACATCACTTTTACGGCACATTTTCGAGACTAGACAGCCACAAAACTTGTCTCGTGCGCATCCCTAGTGGCCACAAGCCCCTCCAAACTTATGATCACGAAATATCAACATTTATAATGAAGGTACTTCAGAAATAGCTAAAGTACTTAAAAGATTGTAACGAAACAACGTACAGAGACAGACAAAGATGAAAGAACTCGACTTTTACTTTAAAATGTATCCTTATTTCATATTACCACTCCATTTCCAACCCCTCAATTTTGCAAGAGGTTTTGGAAGATTTATAAGTTAATACTTAGTGTACGGTTTTGAATATACATTCGGGAATGCAAATATAAAATAGTAAATTTATCTTTGCCATACGTGATAATATTCAGTCACCATTTTTTCAATTTATAGTGGAAACTCAAAAAAAAAAAAAAAAAAAAAAAAAAAAAGAGTTCCTTACTCTGACCTTCTCTGCTAGTGATTTTTATTTCTTGGACGATGGATTACTTGCCCTTCAAATTAGGTTTATAGTCCACCAGGCCCGCACCCAGAAATTTTTGTTTGAAGGTCTCAAGGATGTTATAAATAGAAGATCTGCTCATATGTATCTTCATCCTATTAAATCGATGAAGCCAAAAAACAACCGAGCATCGGCACGTCTGATTGGCTACTCTCGTTTCTGCCATCGTCTGATTGGCTACTTTCGTTTCCGCCATGATTGTTGGCTCAAAACTTTGCGATCCTATTGAGTGGAGTGGGCAGAGTAGGGATGGCGAAACTGTGACGTGTAGCTTCAAGATTTTGTTGTAAGGGCAGATCCTCTATTTTATAAGATCCTTGGAAGGCCTAATACTATATGCCACTAAGTCTAGTATATAGCATTAAATCAGTATATTTCTGCACCTGAAAAACGATAAGTAATTGTAAAATACTTCCACCTATATTTACAAAAACAAATGATAGCACTAGATTGCTTTTACAAGGGAAAGAGTACAGATGAAATGAAAGATCAAATTTTCATGCCACGTCGATCATTGCCTTGTTATCCTATAGTTTCATTCAGAAAGTGTACAAATATATGCTGACTTAAGAATTTTTTGGGGGGTGGGGGTCGGACCTAGTGGAAATCCCCGTGGGTGCGCCCCCTGGATCCCACCAGTACCTATCGAGAAATGAAGTGAGACTCACACACACATATACCTACACCTGGAATGAAACTATAAACTTCCGTATGCTTACGTTCGGGAGCTAACAAATGCCGAAAGTACCGGGCAAATACGTCATGCTTGACCTATTCATTGGGAACATTTGAAATAATATCTACTTATTATTTTATTTACTACGTTAAGTAAGGGGTGGGGAAGAAACTTCCTGTGCACAAAGGTTGTTATATAAGTGGTAGTCCTATAGATATCTCAAGTAGCAACAGAAGAAATTGCCGCGTGACGCCATTACTGTCACATATTCATTCCTGACGTTTCATACTCTCTGCTTTAGAGTTATAAACAAGCACTCTTGCCATTGAAAACGTTTCAACCTGGGTCCATCTGAAGGGTTGGATATTTCTTCCGCTGTTACCTTGGAAACAAGGTCATCGATAAATGCAGAGTGGGCATCATCAATTTCAGTGCGGCTAATGGAGCGAAGTAATTAATTGATTCTCCTTCATCTTGCAGTAAACAAGATGTTATGACAGTCATTGCCCATGTGCTGTAAACTGGTTCAAAGGACCTCTGTCAGGTTCAAACTTGTAATGCGCGATACACTTTAAAGACAAAACAACTTAAAGAAACCCTGTTCTTCAAGCACCCTCGGATCTCTGTCATAGATCAAACAACATTCTAGAAAAATATGCTTTCTCTCTCTCTCTCTCTCTCTCTCTCTCTCTCTCCATTTGTCATAAGTATGAAAATAAACTTTAAAATTTTAATCCATTTCTTTCGTACTTCGTGAGCACCCTAGTAGCTAAGTGATTAGCGTACGCTAGAGGTCTGCACGGGCCGGAATTTTTACCCCGGGCCCGGCCAGGCCAGTGAATTTATAATATGAGACCCGACCCGAGTCTGAAATATGTTTTAGCCTTTAGGACGAGCCCATCCCTGCTCATGTGATAATCAAATCAACCTGAAATAAGCCCGAATGTACAGAAACTGTATAATTAACGCAAAACTGTATTTTTATTTAATTAGAGGTTTAATTTTGCATTTTAAAAGCTTACGTGATTCAGAGAGAACAACAAAATAAAGGTTATTGCTTACACTTACTAACTATATGAATTCTCTAAAGAAAATGATCATTTACATAAAATCCGTCTTCGTTAGCCTCGGTGCAAATTAAATTAAATATTTCATTTCATTTCATTTATATAAATTCTAGTGAAATGGAAATATAAATACTTCAAATCTTTAAAACAAAATGTCAATGTGTGTAAATTCTTATGCAGATAGATGTGTACTAAACTTATACATTTAGTCCTCAAAGCAGTCATTGTCGATTGCTGTGAAGAAAACGAATGGAATCTACACTCTGATTCCTCAAACTTTCACTCAAAAATAAGCTAAGCATGTTCATTTCTGTTACTTTTAGTTTTTCTCACCGAGACACACTTAGTTTTACTTTCAATTGCACAATGATAATCAGACTTTTAGGTGGGAGTTTCAAGTTACAGTGTGGGAGTTCGAGCCTGAAGTGATCTATTCTGTATAGGCCCGAGCCCGTGCAGACCACTAGTATTGACACGCCTTTTGCGTCGGAGACCCGGGTTCGATTCTGGGCGGCATTTCATGTGGTTTGGATCCCATGTTAGGCTGTAGATGCACGTCTCATATAGCCTCGCTGCTGAAAGGGGCGCTAAACTGAAAATCAAGACAAATCTTTCATCCTTCATTTTATTTTTCTAATAAAGTATCAATCAAACACAAGAATACTATATATCGAACGCAATAGGTAAAGTTTATCTGCTATTAATAAAACTCATCATTATGATGGGTTCGAAGACTTTAATAGGAATCTGAAATATTACGGTTGTCAGATCTTTGATTCCCGAGCTATTAGCCATCAATGTTGAAGTTTGCAGCTACTAAAATCAAAGTATTTCACAAAAGAGCGATCTACCTGCTTAGTACACAAGTAAATATTTGCTATTGACAGCTATTCAATTAAAGTATACACTCATCAGCCAAAACATTATGACCACTTACTTAATATTTGGTATGTTCACCTTTGGCCCATAGAACAGCAGCAATGCTATTTACCATGGAAGTAACGAGGCCTTGGTAGGTGGCTGGATGCACAGCGCACTACATTTCCAGACACAAGTAACAAAATTTCTCAAAATTCCGCGATGAACTCTGATGTTCAATGACATTATAAAGGTGTTCAATTGGGTTAAGATTAGGTGAGTTTGGTGGCCTTTGCAGCAGTTGAAATTCACGACTGTGCACCTCGAACTACTGCAACACAATGTTTACCTTGTGATAAGAAGCACTGTCCTGCTAAAAGATGTCATTTCCAGCTGAAAATATGGCCGACATGAACGGGTGTAGATGATCAGCAATGACCTACCGATTACTAGGAGCCGCCGTTATACCTTCCTCATACACTACTGGGTACCTGGATGGGCCATATGAAGGTTCCTCAGATCATAATAAAACCACCACAGGCCATTCGTCGTCCTACTGTGTAAGAATCAAGTAGCTGTTCTCCTGCAAGACGGATTCTGAAACAACCATCGATGTAGTATCGTAATTAATCGGATCATGCGGTCCAATGACGACAAGCACATTCCCATTCCACACTGAGAAAAAATTGTAGAGGCGTACTTAAAAAGATAGGTTACATGCGTAATTCCTGTAGTTTTTGGACTTAACGTACAGCAGACGTATAACTGAAAACGCATGTTTTTTTAAATACTTTCTGTATAAGTGTTCCATCTATACGTACTTTCCGTATGAAACAATGTAGGCGGTCAGAATCATCTCACATACAAATGGACGTATATAACATATAGCTGACGAAGGTAACATAAGTATATGCATGTGATATACGGAAAACTGTTAGATGTCAGACATCCTGCAACGGCATGATGTAACATTTAAGGGCAGTGCCTATGTAGCATACGGATAACGTATGCTCCGTACTGATATCTATAGTGAGCAAGAGGATACCGTATATTTGTACAATATACCGCTGTCCGGAGAACGGATTTTTCTCTGTGCAGCTGTAATCAAAGATGCTGTGCAGTTAACTGAGTACATGCATAGGGCAAAGCTGCGGAAGCCCATATATAACAGTGTACAGTGAACTGTGTGCTGAGACACACTCGTAGTTTGTCTATTACTACAGGCTGCTGTTAATTGTGCCACGGCTTGCACCACCTACTTTACCAATCTTCACACCCTACGAACCCGATATCTTTAATCAGGTGTGGTCTCACACGCTTTGTCCTTTGCTGCTTGTTTCACTGTTTTATTCCCCATATTTAAAAGAGTAACCATGAGAACTCGCGAACAGCCTGTAACGAAACTTCCTTGGTCCCACTTTCTCGGGATGACCACCCCGAAAGTAAAAATGCATAATTGTAAAGGAAAAAATATTTAAGGAAAAAAGTGCAAGTCTGCCTTTCAATCACGGATCCAACCTCCGGGAAATAATCCAGAAAAACGTAGAGATAAATTTCACCGTACTGTATGAAAGGATCGGTAATCGCATCCAGAAAAATTAAAAATTTTCAATCTCACGTTAAATTTCGAACTTTTTTTAATTCGTAGCATTGACGAATTCTCAATTTAAAACAACCATAATAAATATTTATTGTAAACAAAAAAGTAAAAGGGAAAATTAACAATACAAACAAAAAATAAATAACAGCACGAAATCTAATAAATGCATCTATATTCTCGGAAAGGAGCAACTTGAAATGCATATCCCAACCTGCCATTCAAACATGGTCTTCAGTGGAATTCTAATTTCTTCTTTTATTTCTGCAGTATTACAATTTCGTCAAAGAGGAATCTATACTTGTTCAGTACCCAAATAAATCGTTGATGATTATAATTTTACACGGTTATCTAGCATATCATTTTACACAAAAAACAAAATTTAAATGTATGCACGCTATGCAACCTGTTTTAGGCGCAACAAACAGCCGACGTTAGTCAATTATTCCAACAAACTTTTGGAATTTTATCAAAAATAAAACAAAGCATTTGACTAATGGCCCCTTTATGTATAATGGTGAAAGTCTACAGTGTAACAGGGATATTGCGGAGGCTTTTGCACATTATTTTAAGTCTGTTTACAATCATGAACCTGTGAGTTATAACACTGATGCTCTAATGTCACACAAACCTAGAAGTATATTACTCGATATTTTCCAAATCACTGAAATAACAATATCAGAAATAGAACATGCCATTAAAAGGTTGAAATCTAGAACAGCGTGTGGCCCTGATGGTATCCCACCTTACATAATAAAGGGAACTATTGATATCATAAAACATCCTATACATATACTATTAAACATGTCCGTAAATTATAATGTTTTTCCAGACCGATGGAAAGAAAGCTTGATATGTCCTATTCCAAAAACTAGCAATGCTAAAAATATAGAAAGCTTTAGACCAATTGCAATTCTATCCCCATTTGCAAAAATTTATGAATATATAATACACAATCGCTTACTTAATCATGTTAGATCCAGTATCTCTGTATACCAACACGGATTTCTCAAGAATAAATCCACTTCAACTAATTTTGACAATTATAACAAACTTTATAGCTTCAGAACTAGACAAAGGAGGGCAGGTGGATGTAATCTATACAGACTTTCAGAAAGCGTTCGATTTAGTTAACCACGACATTTTGCTTGAAAAACTAGCTCTTATGAATCTTTCTAAGCAAGCATTAGTACTTTTCACATCATACTTACGTGATCGTAAACAATCTGTAGTTTACAAAGGTCATATCTCCAACAATTTTAATGCTACATCGGGAGTACCGCAAGGATCAAACCTTGGACCTTTATTATTCCTCATCACCATCAATGGCATAACTAAGCACATCAAGAAATCGCATACTTTACTCTTTGCAGATGACTTAAAATTGTATGCTCAAATTAAATCATTGAAGACTGTAAAAACCTCCAGGAAGACTTGGAAAATGTAAAACACTGGTGCCACGTGAATAAATTTAGCCTAAACATAACTAAATGTAAAGCTATTACTTTTACTAGAAAAGGAAAATACATAAATTATGATTATACTATTGACGGTATAAATCTTTGTAGGCCGGAAACTGTTAAAGACCTTGGTGTTACCTTCGACCCAAAACTGACTTTCGCAAATCACATTGAAACTATTGCAAACAATGCTTATAAGAGTCTTGGATTTGTTTGTCGTGTAAGTAGAGACTTCCGTAGCCACATGACAATTTTAAAACTATATTATTCGTATATCAGATCCCAACTGAAATACGCTTCTGTTATTTGGACTCCTCATAATGGAAAATATATCCAAATGATTGAAAGAGTGCAGTGTAAGTTTTTGAGATTACTAATGTATAAAAAAAACTGGAATGTACCCAGCATACATATCATACCCAGAACTAACAAACAATTTCAATATACCGACATTAGAGCAACGTAGGTATGTTAATGATTTAGTTTTTCTACATAAAATAATAAATAATAAAATTAATTGCATAGAACTAAGTTCTAATATATTTCTGCATGTTCCGACGTCTAGAACGAGGTTAAGCAATAGTAGTACCATGTACTGTAAGAAAGCACGCACTGACATCCTGTATAAATCCCCTTTATGGAGAATGAGCTCTCACTACAATAATATTGAAGAAAAGTGTGAAATGATAGACATATTCAATATGTCTGAAAAAATGTTTAGGAACACAATTTGTAGTATGACGAGCTGAGTTAATTAATGAAACAATAAAAATTTCTGTATGTTTTTCTTCTGTAAAAATAATGACATTTTACCATATATGTAAACAAACACTGTAAATGGGCAGGACGCCTGTTGTGTTGTTGTTACAATAAATAAATAAATAAATAAATAAATAAATTATTAAATTTCATGCCTGTAATCCCATCCTAACTTTCCCTAATTACCCTTTCTACTACATAGGATCTTTAAACCCAGAGTATGATATTCATTATATGCACTTGAATTATATGGTAAGTAAAGTTACTTCTCCAAACAAGGAAATGATCAATGCGTAATGTAAAGGTAAGCAAGGCATCACACTTTCAAGCACTCAACACATACGAGGACTATCCAAAAACTAACTATTCTTTTTGAAATAAAAAGAAAACAAGTGAAAGTAGACAATATATATATATATATATATATATATATATATATATATATATATATATATATATATATATATATATATATAGGGTGATTCAATAAAAACGTACCAGGCCTATATCGCAGCTAATACTGCACGTAGAGCCTTCAAACATAGAGCCTTCAAATTGCGTTACCAAATCGTATGTGTAGAATCCAATAAAAATAGTAGCGACACCAGTGGCGTATCGTGAATGTCTCCAACGGGGGTCATCTACAATAGTCTGGAGGAAAAACCCTACTTTTGGACCAAACCAAAAATTTCAGTATGTCTAATGTTTTTAAGCGGTTTTAAGCTCATTTGAGAGTGCTGAATCTGAATCTGCCGGGTGTACAAATGTACACCTTGAGCATTTTGAGTAATTCAAGATGGCGGCCAATATGGCGGCTGTAAAAGTGACAGGAATATTTTTGTATATTTTATCAAGATGGGTATCAAATTATATGTTTTTTGGGTTGCAGATTCCAATAATAAAGCCAAAAATGTTATGAAATTGATACAAATCGAGATATTCAATATGGCGCCCAATATGGCGGCTGCAAAAGAAGTTTATGTTGTCATTTCTGAAACCTATGTTTGAAAAAAAATATATACTGACGAGTAATAATAAATCGTAAAATCTTAATTATGTGCTCACAGATGGCTCACACATTTTCATAGAATTTAGGGAAAATATCTCAGAAACAAAATAAGAGATACTTCAAACTGAAATACTAGAACGATTTATGAAAGAAGAACATGTTCTGCGTCACAAACCAGGTATCTGGAATGCTATATGGTCAGACATGTTCATTGAGAATATATTTATGCGTTATGGCCATGGACCAGGAGGAATAATCGGACTTACACTAAATCCATCAGCAGTGAAGCGATGGATTTTCAGCCTTCACACCTGCAGTCGTTTAGTAAGTGACATTTATGTCATGAGAGATGCTGGACGAGATATGGAAATAACTAAGCATAAGGAAGGAATCCCATCTCGAGTAAAAGGAGATACTGCAGACCGAATTAAGTTAAAGGAAAAGCTGTCCCGTATAGATCCTCTGAAGACCGATGATCACCCAAAAACTATTGTGAATATTGTGACAGGGAAAATTTGTTCCCAGAAAGTGAATGTTGATAATGCTGTTGAGATAGGTGAGAAGGCGTTGTGTTCTTACGAAGAAAAACTACTAACTGGTTTCCACGATCCAATCTAAACAGCGGTTCGTAATATTTCCTGCGATGACGTCAAAAGAACAGCTAGTATTGGTGTCATTGACACAGAACTCTTGTACACGCATGCAATGTGCCTAACATCTACAAGAGATATTGATGCTAAAGGAGTGATTTCATATGAGCTTGCCGCTGTCCTCACATCTTTGTTTGATGAATATGGGACTCCCAGGTTCTGCAAAAGTAAGTTAAAGCTGAAACAAATATTACAGGTAAAGAAGTCTATGAGATTGTACAAGCACAAAGATGCTATCATATTTGATGGTTGTGCTGTTTTGTGGATGATCAACTGGCCATCTAACGGAACTGTTCTTGACTTCATAAAATTGTATCGGTCATATGTGCTTGAAAAATTGTACAAAGGCAACGTGTACCTGATATTTGACTAATACAGGGTGCGGCACGTAAAACCGGCCCGTAAAGTGAACACATAAAATGAAATGTAATGTATTGAATATGATTAACTACAACACATAAATGAAATGTAATGTATTGAATATGACTACTCACCTTCACAGCAGGTGCTGAAAGTGTCCTCCGCCCACTTCAACACACATGTGAGCACGATTGAAGAGATTCATATATACCCTTGTCAGTTCTTGTGTTGTAATGCTATTGGTGACATCCTGGATCCTGGTCTTGAGTTCTTCAATTGTGCGTGGATTTGTTTCGTATACTCTTCCCTTTAACAGTCCCCATAAGTAAAAGTCACACGTGGACAAGTCTGGTGACCGAGGAGGCCACAAGCCTTTGCTGATTGTCCTCTCTGGTGTAAACATCTCATGCACAAGGGACAATGATGCAGCTGATGTGTGGTATGTTGCACCGTCCTGCTGAAAATAACATAACTGACGCTCCTCTTCGGTCAAGTGTGTATAAAACTCCTCCAGGATTCCCATATACACGTCACTGTTCACTGTCGTCTCAAAGAATATGGGCCCAATAACTCGTGTGGCGGAAATGGCACACCAAACACCAATCTTCTCATCATGCAAGGGTACCTGGTGGATTGCGTGTGGATTTTCTGTCGACCAATACCGGTTGTTTTGGGAATTTACGTACCCAGACAGGTGGAACCACGCCTCGTCACTCATGATGAGTATTAGTGGATCCAAGAAACCACTGACAACATTGCTCAACAGCCATGAACAGAAATGCACCCTCTTCTGCAGGTCAGGCTCCTTCAGTTCTTGCACAACACTTATCCGGTACGGTTTTAACTTCAGTCCCCTTAAAACACGTCTGCAACTTCTCTCACTCGCATGAATCTGTTGACTCAATCTCCTGGTTGACTTTCGAGGACTTTTTGTCATTATCTCCTCTACCTGCATCTTTAATTCAGGTGTGCAGACAGATGGTCGTCTGTTCCTAGGAGCATTTTGAACCGATCCTGTACGCCGCCATTTTTCAATCAATTCCTGAATGGTGCTTTTTGCTGGCACAGAACGTCCTGGAAATTTCTCCCGAAACAAATTCTTTGTTTTCACAAAAGATCCAGTGAGAATGAACCCTTCAACAATGGCAACACGCTCGGGTATCGAATACGGCATTATCACACACTGACACTTACCCGGCTTAACACAACGAGGCCTTTTTCTCAACTGGTTTCGACAAGTTTCACTGGCTGCGGCTGCAAGTGATTGCTGCAGGTCACGTAAGTCGACCCGACCTCGATACGCCATCTCTTGCTAGGAAGGTAGATTATTTAAGTGTTGCCAAAAACACAATATACCAGAATATTACGACGGGCCGGTTTTACGTGCCGCACCCTGTATAAGGAGTACAGCACCAAAGGAGGAATAAGAAGCGTCAGAACAGGATCAACATGTAGCAGGTATCATAAATTGTCTTTCAACACGTCCTTGCCCTCCCAACAAGTTGTGCTGAATGTTACGAAGAATAAGGTACAACTAGTACAGCTGATCTGCAAGTATCTAATGACAGAAGGGTTGCCATAAGATTCCACCAAAAGCCTATTCATCACTGGACCAGAAGATGTTACAACAGAAATAACTGCTGATTGTATCAAGGAACGTCCAGATATGAAAAACACTCACGAAGAGGCTGATGTCATAATTATCACACAAGTAGTGATGGTAGCCAATCAGCTGGACAGAAATTGTACAATAAATGTAATTAGTGATGTCACGGATGTTCTTATCCTCCTGATGCACCACTACCACACACAAAAACTTACTTGTAACATTTTTATGGAGGCAACTCAAAGTCATAGAGGAATTATTGGCATTGGATTGTCTGTGTCTAAACATCTTGATATTGTTTCAAACTTACTAGCATTTCATTCTCTTTCTGGCTGCGATACAGTTCCTACTCTTTATGGCATTGGAAAGCAGAAGGCAATGAAAGTACTACAAAGTGGGAAGGAGCTTCGAAAGCTTGGAAATAAGACATCCCTACCTGAAGATGTGATTCAGGAGGCAACTGAGTTTATAACTTCTTGCTATGGTAGTAGGATAACTGGCCCTACAATGTCTGATGTCAGAAGAGATGTCTGGCTGAAGAAATTGTCAAAGAAGTCTGCCGTACATATCCCGAAATTGAAGAACTTGCCACCAGCTACGGAGGCATTCTCTGAAAATGTAAAAAGAGCTCATTTACAGGCTTGTATTTGCAAACAAGCAGAAAACCAGACCCACCAGACATGGATCCGACAAATTTTGGGTGGTATCGTGATGAGTTGAACAAAACATTGGAACCAGTTACTGTACCACCGGGAACTGTGATGTCACCAAAAGACATCTTGAAGATGGTGAGTTGCAGCTGTTCTTCTGAAAACATGTGTAAAGAACGTTGTGGCTGTGTGGCAAATCATAATAACTGCACTGACTTCTGCAATTGTGAAGCCTCTAAACGATGCCAGAATATCTTCACACGTCAAAATACTAGGAATCTAGAAGACGAAAACATGGATACTTCTTCTGACGAAGACTGACAAGTGACTGAACTGTGATATTTATTATTTTGTTGCGGAGTAACATAGAAACACCGGTATTTTGTATTGTAAATGTACATATTTCGCATTCATGTGGCCAGCAACATAATTCTTGATTAAGAAAACGTCTAGGAAAAAAATATAAGAAAATCTTCAAACCTAAGCTTGTGTTGTTTGTTTTCTTTTGCACACAGAAAGGAATGGTTTTGTAAATAAATATAGAGAAGCCCAAAATGTGGAAAAAATGTTCTGGAGCGCAAACAAGGTGAGTTGCGGTGACGGAGAAAGCATCAACACTCAATCCAAAATTTCAGTGTATCAGATATTGCTCTAAGTATGTACCTAGTTCGAGGGTCGCGAATCTGAATATTCCATATTGAATATATTGATTTCTATCAATTTTATAAGGTTTTTGAAGTAACTACTGAAATCCGCAACCCAAAAAACATATAATTCGATACCCATGCCGATATAATACTCCAAAAATATTCTTGTCAATTTTACGGCCGCCATATTGGGTGCCATATTGAATATCTCGATTTATATCAATTTCATAACATTTTTGACATTATTATTGGAATCTGCAACCCAAAAAACATATAATTTGATACCCATCTTGATAAAATATACAAAAATATTCCTATCAATTTTACAGCCGCCATATTGGCCGCCATCTTGAATTACTCGAAACGCTCAAGGTGTACATTTGTACACCCGGCAGATTCAGATTCAGCACCCACAAATTAGGTAAAAGCCACCGAGAAACATTAGACATACTGAAATTTTTAGTTTCGATGGATTTCCTCCAGACTACAAAATTTGATATGGAAATAGGGGTTGGTTGTGCCTCCATTGAAACAAGAGCACAATGGGAGAAACGTCGAGAGGAAACACCTTGGCATATTTCTTCCTCATTGGTAGCAACGCGATCGCATTACTAGGTGAAAGTCAGATGGCGCGAGGGTGTTTCCTCTCGACGTTTCTCCCATTGTGCGCTTGATTCAATGGAGGCACAACCAACCCTTGTTTCCATGTCAAATTTTGCAGATGACCCCCGTTGGAGATATTTACGATACGCCACTGGTGTCGCTACTATTTTTATTTCATTCTACACATACGATTTGGTAGTTCAATTGTTCGTTTGACAGCTCTATGTGCATTATTAGCTGAGATAAAGGCCTGCTACGGGTAGTTAGATACAAGTCTGCAACAACACCTCTAGCGGGTAAATGGGAAAGGATATGACAAAATTTGTCCTCTGAAAGTTGCCTTACATTTAATGTCCTTTCGAACGGTTCCAACAATTATACCACTTTTTATTGCAAATTTTGAAGTTGCCCCCCGTTGCAGGTATTCACGAGACGCCACTGGTCTTGGTACTATTTTTATTGCATTCTACACATACGATTTGGTCAGGGGTGCCCACAAGGGGGGGCTATGACGCAAACTGCGTCATTGAAATATTAGGGGGGGGTAAAAATCTATATAAATATGTTTGATGGGGGGGGTAAAATTAATCGAAAAGAAGATTTTTTCATGGAAGAACACCTACGGATAGACAATTGGGGGGGGGTGCGTCATGGACATAAGGGGGGGTGGGCACCACTGGATTTGGTTGAAGGTTCTACGCGTAGTATTAGCTGCGATATAGGCCTGGTACGTTCTTATTGAGTCACCCGGTATATATACAGTGAAACCTGTCAACTTGGCCACCTGCTTATCTTGGCCTAGTTCGTCTTGAACCTGCATTTTCCCATAAGGCATTCGTTACTTACTACTCTATAAGTTGGCCCACCTGTCTATCTTGGAAGTTGGCCACACTGAAGCAATGTTTATCGTATGATGGTAATGATAAATTTACCTGCGTATCTTGGCCACGCAAAGTACCATTTTGTCATTTTTCTTAACTCTTTCGTATTCCCATATGAGAGGCAGATGTTCTGTATTTGTAACTGGAGAAAAGAAGCAAGGATTCTCGCGATTTGTTCTTGGAGGTCAATGGCCTGAACACTACTCTGATAAAGGGGTGGTGAAGGAAGATGTGAATAAGAAAAAGCATGTAGCCTACAGGAATTCAGGAAATGGTTGTACGTATTTGTTTACCCTGTCTGTTTTGGTAAAACCATTAGCTATATCAGCTCCTCTCATGAGGGGAGCTTTAGTAATCCCGGAAAATTCTCGAAGTTAAAACTAACCATCTCAGTTGTCAACTATTGGCACCTGTCGGCTTGTCAAAAGATAGCGAAGGTTTTGAGATATGAATTCCCTTAAGACTTTCTGAAAACATCTTTTGCTCCGACGGAAACACTTCTAGCTCATTAACAAGAGGTAGTTAACTACAATATTAGAATGTGCATATATGCCAAAAAGAATAAAAGAAATACGTCTAGAATGAACCACCATTCAGTAACAACTGAAAAGAAGTCATATAAATTGCATATGAATTTCTCAATTTATAACTTAGCTTTTCTTGTTTTCAATCTGAATAACTCAGTGTGCTCAGGGGCGGATCCAGGACGGACTTCTGGGGGGGGCGGTCGGCGGTAATACTGCTACTTTTAAGAGCTCCAAACTTGTTATGGATGGGTTTATTTATATATAAAATAAGAAAGTTTCCTGTTGTGGGGGGGGCGATCGCCCCGATCGCCCCCCTCTGGATCCGCCCCTGAGTGTGCTACAATATCAACTTCAATAAACTGCGACATACGCTTCTATTTCATGGTTGTTTGTGTTATTGTGATTTTAATCCGGATAATCCAATATACCAGACTAGTTTTCAGGAAGAGAAAGGTATGCACATATATTAAACATACTATACTAATATTTTCTAGTACTATATATTTTTACGATAGTTGTCGTGCCACTGCTTATTAAAATTTTACAATCAAGTAATACTAGAAATCCTATTCTAAAAATACACCAATCACAATTATTTTTTGTAAGTTGGCCACCTGTCTAAGTTGGCCACTTTTCAATGGAACCAATGGTGGCCAACATAGACAGGTTTCACTATATATATATATATATATATATATATATATATATATATATATATATATATATATATATATATATATATATATATATATATATATTGAAGAGACTTGACTGTTGGTAACACAAGTTTCGGGCTTTAACCGGTTCTTTATTCTATCAAAACATGTTTCGGTTTTCTATTAAGTCGGTTTCGGTTATCTACGAAAATCTTTCTAATATTTGCATCAAACAAGTTATTTGTATAAAATGTTAATTGTTGTTTTCTCCTTGCCAGAAATCATCTCCATTGAAATTGGAGAAGGAAGGCCATGGAACCCGTAACTCAGTTGTTTTCTCTTTGAAGAACCAAGTGGGAGGATTAGCCCAAGCTTTGCAAGTATTTCAGGTGAGTGAGTGGTTAGAATATATATATATATATAGGATGTTTCAAAACAACACCGACAACGTTTGGGAGGTGATTCCTGACACCAAAATAACACAGAAACTATAGACCAACCTGGATGCACAAACACTTCATTCGGAGTTATAGGCTGCCGAAAAAAAAAATAATAACTTTAGAGGTCCATAGCTCCAAAACTATGGGACCTACCGTAGTCGGGTCAAGACTTCACTTAGGAACTAATATGTGCGCTATCCAAAAATATTTATACCTGAATCCTAAGGTACATCACGCAACAATTTTTATAGAGGAAGTTTGGCTAAGGGCTTATAATCTGCAGTACTCACCAACTACATCTATAAAAATTGTTGCAGAAGTACCGCAGGATTCTGAAACTTGGATATTTGGATAGGGCACTTGGTTCCTAAGTGAAGTCTTTACCCGACTACGGTAGATCCCATAATTTTGGAGCTATGGACCTTTAAAGTTCATTTTTTCCTGTTTTTGGCAGCCTATAACTCCGAAAGGAAGCATTTGTGCACCGAGGTTGGTCTATAATTTTTGTCTTATTTTGGTGTCAGGAATCGCCTCCCAAATGTTGTCGGTGTTGTTTTGAAACAGCCTGTATAGAGGTATACTATAGCAAAACTTCTAAGTTGATACGAAACGTACTTCAAGCTTTTATTGAAAATCAGAAAAGCTGCGAAAGTCCTTCGTGCTTTTATAAGGTATTCATTAAAACTCAACTAAGACTTCACTTAAGATAATTTTAATTTTTATTCAGTTGCTACAGGGCCTTCATAATAAAACCTTTTGCCATTGGTCGACGACATGATGCGCCCTTTGATTGTTGATTAAGGGAAAGACCTCCAAGGCAGGGCGCAAAATTCCAAAGTCAGAAGCACTCGCCAATCCAAAAATAATGGTCGCCAGTATCTCTCACGTACAAATTATGAGAATTCCCCCTCCCCCAAGGCTTTGGTTTGACAGACAGAGATTACATCAGGGCTCAAAATTTCAAATCCAGACAGTTAATTAAATTCAGGATAATTAGAAGACTTCACATTCCATGTTTTCACTCACTCCGTGACAATTATATCCGTGCGAAACAGAAACAGTGCAGCCCTGGGAGTTTAGGCAGAAACCTACTGAACACTGGTCGCCAGCTCTAAATTTCTAGTCGGCATTGGCGACCTGGTGAACGGAAATTTTGCGCCCTGCTCCAAGGTATATATGAAGATTAGCTGCGAATATATTGAATAAGCAAGTCTCGGACAAACCAAACAGGGTGTTCCGGTTAGAGTACAAAGCCCTGTAGCCAGAATTTCCCGGGTCACAATTTCGCTTGATCAAAACCTCTAGGAACAAAATTTTGTCTGGCCAGAATCTCGCTGGAGAAGATCTCTTCATGGCAATTTCTTCAGTGTATATCCAATATCCAATATATATCCAATATACATATATATTATAAATAACATTTACAGTTAGACCTCCATTAACGGATACCTCCATTGTATGGGTAGGTTTTTATTTCGCGCAAAAATATACGTATTATTAAGGGAAAGATTCCTCATTTCACGAAAATTCTCAAGTATGAACAGAGGCAGGCTTCTTCCCCCCCCCCTTTCCCAAGATTTTAGTTAACTCTTCATAACGGACTGGAACTATTCACAATTCAAACCTATCTAGGACGGAAAACACTTTGTGAAATTCAAAAGTACATGTGAACGCAGTACACAGACAGAAAATTCATTTCAAATAGTTCAACTGTTTTCTCGTCAAGACGAGACAGAAAACATCCGTTTGAATCTGGAAGAGAAAACCTATAGAAATTGCCCCCTTTGACCCTTAAACGTAGAATTTTCAAAAACGTTCAGATACATGCTCGCTTTTTTTTTTTTTTTTTTTTTTTTTTTTTTTTTTTTTTTTTTAATGAAGAGTTTACATTTTAAGTTACATTTTCCTAACTTAAGGGTTTCATTAGATAGTCAATTTTTGGCATAAATTTTGAACACCTGGTAGTAACATATGCCGTTTAATCAAATTCACATAACAAAAGCTCAATTTAATGTAAGGACTAACTATATTTAAAAATTCAATTCAAAGGGTTCAGCGGTTCAGCCGTTTCCCGTGACCATAATCGGAGCCGGCTCTACCATAAATGTGCAACACATGCATTTGCACTGGTTATCAAGTTTCGAGGGTCGGCAAAATCTCTCATAATATATTATTTAAAGTAAATATTTCTTGTTGGAAACAGGTCTTATGATGATAGTAGTTACATTTACTAAGCTGACCTTCTATTTGAATACTACATTCATAAATCATGTTTAGGTCGCATTAGTTTAAGGTCATATGAACAGTGCTAAAGCAAATGATCAAACAAATCTCAGCATGAATTGCTTGATTGTTGTGAAATATAAAAACTCAATTCTCGAACAGTATCGAACACCTGTTTCATTTAGTTAGTTATCACTACAGTCTGGATTTATATGCAAAATGCATGTTTATAGTAACATGCAGAAACGTATGGAAAGTATTTCTTGTTTACGACGGATTTGTAAGGACTCATTTGAGACACATATAATAGTGCATATAAGTGGATATCTTGAGTGAATTTCGATGTGCATCCATATTCCGTAAACTTTGCACGATACTGAATACTTCCGAATTTTATTTCTGCATACTAGCTTATTTCACAGTATGTCACAAGAAAGTAGGTTATGTTTAAAGTGAATTGAATCATTTTGTAAACGCAGATATAGAATAAATAATTGTATAGAATAATGCATAGAATTAGTCCCCTGACTTGTCTTGCTCATGATGTTCATCGCGTAGCAGAAGCAATCAAATGCTAGTATCCGGAAGTAGACGCGCTTGCACCAAATGTAAAGAAAATATTTGTGAAAGCTTCGTCACGCGTTCGTGTCTTTTGCGAACTTGGATAATTTCTCCGCTACCTCCCCAACCAGTTTTAACCCGATGAAGCTTGTGGCTAGAAACTGCGTCGTATTATGCAGATAACTTAAATCAAGACTCACTAAATCCCGATGATGCAGTCACTATTTATGTGTCACAAAAATGTTTTTTCTACAAGTGGCAACACAGCCACTTCTAGAGAATACCTGAAATTATTAGACAGTTGGAACCCCGTAACACTGCTTTGCAGCATTCACTGTCCTTGTTGAACGAATATCGCGGACTTTGTCCAGTGAAACTCATGGTGTTGCAAAAATAGAGTCAGATAAACTTTGCCAAATATTAGGCAAAAATCCCGGATAGAAAACGAACTGTGACACTGCAAATGTACTATCTTGAAAAATAAGGAATTGGAAAAGGGCCAAACACAAGAACACAGTTGGTTTTTTTCACGTACACCAGTGGCTTCTGTTGACGTAGAAAGGAACTTTTCGATGTATAGTACAAAAGCTTTCTCACTGATAAAGGCAAGGGGTTTACAGAAGAAAACCTAAGAAAGTCCTTCAT
Organism: Thermobia domestica; assembly: GCF_964235325.1. Lineage (NCBI taxonomy): Eukaryota > Metazoa > Arthropoda > Insecta > Zygentoma > Lepismatidae > Thermobia > Thermobia domestica. Next base: position 4,570,034 of record NC_137463.1, read on the forward strand.
AGTTCAATGTAACAGAGGTCATTAACGAAGGATATTTTTGTAGGTAATTAAAATGTTACTTTCTTAGTGAATATTTTAGCGCATATGTAGAAGGAAAATCAAGAAATAAAGACAAAAGAGATAGTTACATGGATTTGTAAACTGATACATATATTGAGATTGAAGTTCGATAATGAATTCTATAAAAAGAATTGCCATCTTGCCTCTGCAGGTGTGTTTGCTTTATCTTTCACCTACATAATAGATTATTATTTTAAAAAAACAGACACAACGAGATTGTATTTCTAGTGTTTAGGTCTTTCTGAATGCGAGTGCACTTACCCACTACTTCATTGCTCATGGTAGGTTAGCATCAGTGGTGCTATTCAGCCGGTTCGCGCAGGTTCGCTAGAACAGTTTGTTAAAATATTTCGAGTTAGCAGAACCGTTTGTTATACCAAGTCATAAACTCACACACGCAGTTGGAAGGAGAAGCTTTTTGGATACAAAATTTTCCCAGTCAAAAACAATTGACCAATGTAAAGAATCTTGCTTTGCTTTGTACATACGAGAAGATTAATGGTGGGGTGGGGTATCGGTAAATTTTATTTTAAGTACTTTTGTTTTCAAAAATTCTTACAGCTGCAGGTTTAAGCATGTAATCTCCCAGAACCAGGTGTAAGCGGTTTAATATTTGTCCACCCCATATTATTGTCATTTATGTCGAAGGATGCATTATTGTAAATACATAGGAATCAGCAAGCGATGACATGAAACAACTATCATATCTCGTGTACCATTTTATAATGCACAAAAGTTGTAAATGTAAATTATGCCTAACTAACTCCTGTTGCCTTCATATCATGCCACATTAATACTCGGCCACAAAAGTGATTTGACGGTCTTATTTATGAATCTCTGGTTTAGGGAATAATAGGATTTGGAGAAGGAACATAGTATGTAGAACTCATTTCTCGTCTTCGTATTAGAGAGTGCGAATGGGTATCGGCTTTGCAGTGCAACACTTCCAAAAAATTGTAACACAACGTTAGAGTAGCGAACGTTGGTTATCTTTAATCACAATTCCAATAGGTGTATTACACGTCTCTTGAATATACCACAACGTGCAGTTGGTGACATCGTGCGACGTTACAAGAACGAAGACAGGATAGAATCCATGAAGCAGAGAGCTAGGCCGAGCAAGCTAAATGAACGAGACTAAAGTGTGATTGTGAGAAAAGTGAAGAAAAACCCAAAATAAAGTGCACCGAAAACTGCAGCGGATTGTTGCAGGATTGTGCAAAGGATGTACAGTGGGAAACTGTTCTGAAAGTACTGAGAAACGAAGGTTACCATGGAAGGATAGCTTTTTTAAAAAAAAAGTCAACAAAGTGAAACGGCTTCAGTTCGCCAAAATCTACGTAAAAAGGAACCATAATTGTGAAAAGACGTTATTTTTGCTGATGAGAGCAAATTCAATGTTTCTAAGTCAGATGTCAGGGTTCTAGTATAGCGCAAGGCAAATAAAGAACTAGGAAAAGTGAATTTACAAGAAACAGTGAAACATGGTGGAGGTAACCTTGCATATCTGGTTTAGGGATGCATATCTGCAGGCGGTGTGGGTGAACTCAAGTTTATAAATGGCAAAAAAACAATCCTGAGCATTCTAACAGAGATTTTACACAAGAATGCTGCGAGACTTTCAAATTTTATAAAGAGAACGACCTGAAACTTAAGACGTATATTGTGCTTTAGTGGGGAACACGGCACTAGTTCTAAACGGCACACGACCTAAAAACCATTTCGCGGCACAAGTCCTAAACGGCATTAGTCCTAAACAGTATAAGACCTGAGCGACGCAAGTCCTAAACGGCATTATTACTAAACAGTACTACTCCTAAACGACACTTGACCCTAAAATCTCTTGTGTCGCTACCATAGCGTCCGTGTCAAGAATACTGTCAATCTGTTAGTCAAAGTTTTAGATATACTGTTTCATATTACAGAACAAGATTCTAGGTTAGTGTTTACAAGTAATTTGGATAAATACATATTCTATCGTTCTGAAATAAAATAACTAAATAAATAAAACCTATTATTCTTTCTTGCTATTTTTATGATAGTATTTGTGTGGTGTCAAAATATTAACTACCTCTCAAATGTGATTCCAAGATCTTTCATAATGTCTGTTTTTTTTTTCTATTTCCACCTCATATTAGTAACATAATGCTAGTTATATACGTCATAAATTTTGCTTTCTTTGTGTTGATTAAAGTAAATTATTTTTACATATAATATTTATCATATTCAACTCGTTCCGTAGCGAATAGTTGTCATACTCGTAATTAACTACTCTTTACTCGTTACCATTATTAACCAGTGGCGGCTCGTACTACTTATACTTAGGAGGGCTGCATAAAATAAAACACTTACCTTATTTAAAAATTAATTCCACACGACGGTCCTTCCTTGTAGCAAACTTGTCGATAACTCTATTATTAAAGTTAGGGATCTTTTCAACCATTTCCTTTTCTATTGATAACATGGCAAGTGCTGTTAACCGTTCTTCTCCCATCGTATTTCTCAGAAAAGTTTTCACTCTTTTAAGCGTAGAAAAGCATCGCTCAGGTTCACTAGTAGTTAAGGGCAACGTTATGAATATTTTCAAAAGTTTTAGCACTTCAGAAAAAGTGGAAGCAAGACTATTGTTTATAATATATTGGAGGAAATTCACAGCACCACCAAGTTTCCTCAACTCTTCTCTTGCATAAACTACACTAAGTTCTGTATGAAGTTTATCTTTATCAAACACAGGAAAGAGTTCTGTACATTTATTGAAGATTTCTTCGGGAAAGGAAGCACTAAACTGATCAAAATTAGATTCCTGCAGAAGTGAAGATATGGATAAGTGGTCTGTGAAATGGAAGCGCAGGTTCACTTGGTTTAAAATAACATCACACACTTCTTTGGCTGCGGCTGTTCTTGATTGTCCGTTTGAAACAATTCTCCTTTTGTTTTGACTTTGCGTTTCGGTATCAATTAGTCCTACTGATTCCCTGATTTTATTAATTTCAGTAGTAAAGGCAGATAAATATGATTGGACTTTTGCTGCATCTATTTGACGACTCTGTAGTTGGTTATATAGAATATCAAGATGTGGCATAACTAAGTGAAAAAAATTTAGCCAGAAACAAAATTCTTCATTTTGAAGATAACTCAACAAAGCAGACGCTTCATTTATTGTTGCGGTGCTTGAGGTCTCGGATTCTGACAAAATTTGGAAGCATTCTTTCAGTTCTTCCTGCTTTTCATACACTACATTAACAGTCCTAAATTTAAAATTCCATCTAGTTGGTCCACCAGTGGGTATCCGCTTGGCAACACAGGAATCTAAAACAGCTGTTCTGTTGTGAGAGCGAGAAAAAAAAGCCGGGATAGCAGAAAGATTAGAAAAGAATATTCTGGCTTTAGTGTTTTGTCTGGTGGCTCTTTCCATCACAAGATTCAATTGATGAGCAAAACAGTGCACAAAATAAGCATTAGGGTATACCTCTCTCACTTTGGCCTGAACTCCATTTATAGCCCCACTCATTACAGCTGCGCCATCATAGCTTTGCCCAATAAGTTTACTTTCTTGTTTTAAGATTTGATTAATTTCAGAAAGTATGCATTCAGCAATGGAGTCGGCATTTTGGCCATTTGGATTAAAAAAGCCCCAGAATCTTTCTACAGGAACACCTTCTGCAGTACAGTACCTTAAGACAATAACAAGCTGAAACATATCTGCAATGTCAGTTGTTTCGTCAGCCATAAGAGAAACATATTCGGCAGCTTTAATTTCTTCTATTATATTTTCCCTGGTGACTTCTAGCATACATTGAAGTAACTCATTTTGAATACTTTTAGAAGTCCCTTTAAATGCTGATGTACTGTCAAGATGAGACTTCAATAAAGAATCTAGTTCAGATGTATATTTAATCAACCCCATGAACACGCCTTGATTTTTCGATCCTTCACGCTCATCATGCCCCCTTAACGCTAGTTCATGAAAACCACAAAATTTTACGCAGTTAACGATTTTTGAAAGAGTGTCCCTATTTTTTTGCACCTGACTATTATGACGTTCAATCGAGTCTTTATAGGCTTGACTTAAACAAGTCTGGACGTTCACAGAACCAAGTGTGGCTAGATTTAACATATTATTAACATGCTTCCTTGATATTTCATGTTTATGGCTTTTGTCATGAAGTCGCTTCAAATCCGATACCCCTTTTTCAACCCACGCTATGTTCGCTGCGTCATCGTCAATCCCGAACAAAAGACAAGGGAAACAGAAAAGTGCGTTTCTTATTTCACACCCACATATCCACTCATATTTGTTATATATTTCAGTATTGAAACACCTAGTGTACTGTTTTTGACGACTTACAGCAGTTTGTGTTATGTTTAGTACAGGAGTTGGTCTCCCATGTGCTTTAATTTCACACTTTTCTGCCAATGTTAAACTACCAAATCGAATAGATTTTAAATATTCTACTGAATTATTCATTTTCCCTTTACAAATACAACATGTGGAACCACAACAAAGTACGAAAAAATACACGCACGTCGTCACAGAACACCAATGCACTCACAAGAAGACAAGGACGAAACAGACCACCCTAAAAGAACTGCAGGAATTCTAATTGTATAGTTTCATAGTTGTATAGTTTCACTTGTCTTTTGGGAACACTGATGCGGAACACAAAATTCACAAGTAACACCAGACCACTCGCACGACGCAACGCAAGTACTCACTGAACGGAATACCGCATTTTCAAAGAATTAATATAATCCACTATTACACAGAATAAATCGCTTGCCTACTAGAAACACCCCGCCAGTAGACAAACAACACAAGTATACTCAGCGTTGCTAATCAAAGAAAGGCAGATTATGCCACTCGCAGCTAAAAATCAGAAACTGAAGATTTTATATAGGATTAGCCAGGGGAGATTTCCCTAGAGTTGGCAAGTCTGAATATACTCGCGCATCGTCAAGCAAAGCAGACGAACACAAATTGAGAAGAATGCGCTTGCGCAAACTGTCAAAACTGCGAAAGGACTGCAAGGAAAGCAGTCCACACGTTATCTGGAAAGACATGCTTAAAAGGGGAGGAAGTGGAATCACAACGTCGTAAGAAAGGCCAGGAGATTGTACTGACAGTCCCAGGGAGTGAAGTGGAACAACAAATTTGCTAAAAGCAGGCGAAAAATCGAACAACAAAACGCGGGGTAAAAGAGCATACATATAAAGATTGATTATGAAGTCTCGGATCGGAAATATGGAATTACTTTGGGGGGGCTGCAGTCCTGCAGCCTACCCCCACGGACCGCCGCTGTTATTAACAATAGTTTTAGTATTACTAACATAGCTGTTACCGTTGGAATTATTATTATTATTATTATTATTATTATTATTATTAATATATTTCAAATATGCTACATTTTTGAGACCTGAGTCTTGATTGTACGTGAAGTTCAAATCAAAGGTTATGTCACGGACGGCAACTGATAAAGGTGTTTGCTTCCACATTCTTAAGCATTGCACGTCTAATATGATAAATCGATTCTTCAGTATCACTTTGTAAAAAATGCAACTTGGGCGTGAACAGGATTCGAACCTCTCCTGGATAGCTGTATTAGTCGCAAATCCACTACGTTACCGCCACAGTATCAAGGGACCTGAAACTAGAAGCCAAGTATTACTTACTTTAGCCTTAATCATTGGAACGATCAAGCTTCTTCCTTTAAGGTTATTTGCACCTAATTGCACAACGAAATAATTTATTCGACGACCAAGAGAGAAATTAGTGCCCACTAATAAAGGAAACCACATTCAATCCAGGAAAAAAATACAGAAATAAAAACATATTATGCAGTAATTTCGCCATGCAAATTCAAAAGTACGCAAATAATAATAATAATAATAATAATAATAATAATAATAATAATAATAATAATAATAATAATAATAACCTATAATCTAAAATTGAAAGTAACTGTGACTTACAGTCTCTTGAACCACCCGACCGATCTCGATAACATTATAACCTAGATGAAATTCGAACCCGAGATGGTTTTCCTCATATCATTTTGATGGTGTAACTAAAGGAAGGGGGAAGGATACCAACATTTAAAACACAACGAAAAATGACCGATATTAGTATCGAATCTATACTTTTTGGACTTTTTGGAGTCGCTGAGATGAACAGTGACACGTCTGATGCAGTTTAAATCCAAATTCATCCCGCAACATGGAGGAGGGGGAGACATATAAAAATGATCAAAATTACCAATATCATTGTCGAATTCATAGTTTTCCGGGTGGCTGAGATGAACAATGGCACTGAAGATGCCGTGCTCCGCAACATGAGAAGGGGAGGAGAGATATAAAAAGTGACTGAATAACGGAGCATATTATTATTTTCTCTCAATTTCGCCCAGGAAAGCGGCCAATTGATGCTAGTATGACTACTACTACTACTACTACTACTACTACTACTAATAATAATAATAATAATAATAATAATAATAATAATTATTATTATTATTATTATTATTATTATTATTATTATTATTATTATTATTATTATTCGCGTACTTTTGAACTTGCAGAACAAAATTAATTCATAATATGTTTTTATTTCTGTATCTTTTCCCGGATTGTATGTTGTTTCCTTTATTAGTGGGCACTAATTTCTCTCTAGGTCGTCGAATAAACTAATTTTGTTGTGCACTTAGGTGCAAATAGCCCTACAGGAAGAAGCTTGATCATTCGAAATATCAAGGCTAAAATAAGTAATATTTGGGTTCTAGTTACAGGTGGCATAATAGTCAGTTTCGCTCGAGCCTTCGAGCAGTGCAGATCGCAGCGAGTGTAGGAAGTGATTATTTCCTTTATCCACACCTGTTGTGTATTGTTAGCAGACGTTAGTTGAGGCCTATTTTGGCTGATTGGTGTTATTATATTCTAGTGTATTTAGTGTAAGTTTTGTTACTACTCTGGTGCGATGCCATATAAGAAAGATTTGCAATACAAGTTCATGTTTGATAAGCGCTACCGGAGTTCTCGACCCCATTCGAGCCTTGTCTACCAATGTTTAACTGACACTTTTCCAGGTATCTTCGAGCAAATCTGTGCCGTACAGCTCCACGAAGAGTCTTATAGTATCTATATCAAATTTAAAACTGTTACGGCTTATGATCAGTTTTCATCGACAGTACCGGACACTGTGCCCTTTAAGCATGCTGATGGTAATACAAGTATTGTGCATATTGTGCCAGCTGAAGACCCAGTGAAAATGATTCGTGTTTACGATTTTCCACTTGAAGTGCCCTTACAGGTGTTAAAAGACCATTTTCGGGCATATGGTACAGTGTGTCGAGTAGAACCGCAATATTGGACTGGCCCATTTCCTACTGGAATAGATAGTGGTGATAGAATTATACACATGGAACTGATGAAACACGTTCCTTCCCGTTTAATCGTGCAGGGATATAAGGTGAGCGTCTCGTATGAGGGACAACCTATAACCTGTTTTTTTGCCAGAGTGTTTCCCACACTGTGTCTTCGTGCCCAGTCAAGAAAAAATCGGTTTCACTGGGTGTGAAACCTAACCCCGTACCTGTCTAAATGACGGAAATAGGGAAAGTGACGCGTCCTGCTCCTACCCCTGAATTTGTGGATCGCTTGGCAGGGGCACCCTTGCACCCCTCGCCCGGCCCTGCGAAGGTTACTCCTTTCCTTGATGATGATGATTTCCTGAACTACCCCGCCGTTCAGTTGACCCTTCGTCTTACAAAACATTGCAGTCCGAGCTGGAAGCGCCCACACTACTGGCGCCCCTGAAGCAACCTTCCGATACGCCACTGGAAGTTTCGAAGATGTCGGTACAGTTTTCAAATCAAAATGTTACAACGATTTCGGCAGAGTCTAATACTACTGGTTCTGAAACCTTTATTCTTCCTACTTTATCAGTGTTATTTCCGAGGAGTCTGACTCTCTATCGCAACAAAAACGTCGCAGAGTTTCAAGGTCAGCAAATAAAAAGAATGAACAAACTGCTTTCCAGTGTGCTTCACAAAGATCGAGACAGTGAAGTTCACGTGACAAGTTATCGCATGAACGAGCTACCTCCGACTCTGAACTGCAGTGAGTGTTAATAGATTGACTCCTTTTCACGATACGATCACAATAGTGTTTTATGTGTTCAATCACCTCGCATGTTATGTGTGGTTTTCTTTTTCATTTCTTTTTTCTTGTTAGTTGTTTACAAGTGGGTCAGATTATTAGATTTGATGTGGTCATTTCTCTCCATATTTCTAAGTATTTTTCAAGTAAGTACTGTTACGAGTGTTTTTCTATAGTGACTAAGAGCATGCCCATGTTAAATGCTTTTACCCTTATAACTCTCAATATTAATAGGATCAGTTCAGCACAAAATTTAGCGTTACTCAAGCAGTTTATAGAGCATCGACGCCCTGACGTATGTCGCCTCACAGAATTAACTTTTCATTCTTTCGATTTTCTCAGTGATTAAAATGCAATTATCAATTGTGAAGCTACGACTGGTGTAGCAATACTTGTGAGAAAAGGTTGTTTATGACCGTGTCATGCTCTCACCTGACGTTGGAGCAATCAGATGTTATATCTCAGGCATTTGTATTATTTTATTGTACGCTTATTCTGGATTTCTTAAAATTAGAGAGGAATGAGATTTTTGCAACAACCATACCGTCTTTGATCCCCCCGGTGTCAATCAATGTATAATGGTGGGTGAATTTAATGCGGTGATAGATCCCAGAGATTCCCTCACCCCCTGCCCTTCACTAGTTGAGCTTGTGAGTGCCATGAAGCTATATGATGCTCTTATCGTCTCTAATTCTCAGCATGTGATGACATATCGTTGTGCGACTACTCAGAGCAGACTCGATAGGGTATACGTCACAGATCTTTTATGCAAGGCGGTGCTTCACGTTTTAACCCTCTTGCCCCCTTTGTCAAATCATGCTGCGGTTGAAGTAGCTTTTAAGCTTCCTTTTTCTCTTCCAGCTGAACGAGGTCCATCGTATTGGAAGATTAATAACGCTGTTTTGTCTCGTGAGGAAGTGATAGACGAATTTACGACACGCTTTGAGTATTGGTGTAAGATGCAACGACATTTCCCCAATGGTGATACATGGTGGCATTTATACGGTAAACCTAAAATCCGTAGTTTTTTCCAATGGCGCGGTAAATTGGCGCGAAAACAAGACCGTACGTTATCAGAATGTTTCTATCGAGCTCTTAGCGAGTTATGGGTTGCCCCCCCCCGTCCTTGGTTAACAGGACCAGAATTCAGGGACTTAAAAGTCGGTTGAGTCATATAGATTCACATGCTTCAATAAGAGCCTATTTTTCGGAGGATTTTTATCATTGTTTTCCGGAAGAAACTGCCTCCATATATCAAGTTGACCTCCTGTTTTGGATGAGGAAAGCAACGTACATTGAATCACTTCTAACGGCGGATGGAATGGTTGTTTCCGACTCGTTACAAATATTACAAGAATTCACAAGGCATTATACAGCCTTTACGTGTGCGCAGACTCCGGATCTCTCTCTCGCCCCTGAATTCTTATCTGCTCTGCCTCACAAGTTGACAGAGACTGACTGTCAAGACTTAATACGTCCCATCACTGTAGATGAATTTTTTTATGTTCTTCGACGAACCAAAGGCCGTAGCTCCCCTGGGGTTGACGGTCTGAGCTTTGCTTTTTATAAATGTTATTGGTCTTTTCTTAGCAACACATTAGTTTCCCGTTTTAACGCATGGTTATCTGGGGACCCTTTTTTCAAAACATTGTGGTACTCATTCCAAAGTCCTCCACTGCGCGAGTTGTGACTGATTATCGGCCGCTGCCACCAGTGGACCTTAAATTATTTACGAAAGTTCTTGCTGCCAGACTACGTCCTATTTTTCAGAAATACATTAGCCAGTATCAGGCTGCGATACATGACTCGTATAACATCCAATACACTCTTCGCTCCCTGCGAGATCTATTTTCGTATTATTATCTTCGTAAAGTTCCCGCTGGCGCACTCGCCGTGGATTTAGCCACAGCTTATGTTTCTGTAGACCATCAGTTTCTTCATCTGACGCTTGATTCTTGGGGTTTTCCTTGTGTTTTTCGACAGGTTATTCTTAATCTATATGATAAGGCTCAGTTCCGTTTGCAAATAAATGGACATCTGTCCCCAAATATTTCTTTACGACATGGACTGCGCCAAGGGGGCTGTCTTAGCACCGTTCTTTTTGCTTTTGTTTTAGACCCGCTTCTACATCGTTTGGCAATGTTGTCGTCGATTGGACCCTCCCTTTTCCGCAGTCAAAGCATTTTTGGGTAAGCCGATGATGTAATCATAACCGGAGTTGATCCTGTCTCCCTACAGGGCGTGTTTCTTGTACTGATCCCTTTTTCCCGATGCTCGGGTTTGCAGTATAACGACAGGAAAACTCAGGTGTTGCTTTTTAATAGTTTCCAGCTACTTGCGGACCCCTTGGTTTCTCCGGCCTTACCGCATGTCACTTCACTATTTTAGGCATCCTCTTTACGTCTAACCCAACTCCCAACTATGATGAAGTCTGGGCTCCCCTTTTAACGCAATTTCGTAAGTTGTTCTACTCCAGCGTTTCCGTAGGCTCCATTTACTCCACCGTATTCATTTTATCAACTTTGTGCCTAAGTTGTGGTACAGAGCGCGTGTTTTTCATTTCCCAGAAATCTATGCTAAACGATTTGAATCCTTATTACTTTGGCATATTTGGCGTGGCTTTTGTTTTCGTATTCCCCATACAGCCCTTTATTTACCCTGTTCCGCTGGCGGGTTAGGCTTAGTCAATATTCGTATCAAATGTCAAACGTTGTTCATGGCTGACACCTCTCATCTCACAGATCTATCACTAATCATTGGGTAAGTTGTTTTTGGAAAGATTATGGCCAACCGCACAACCCCCCTTTTATTCAATTCATCGAACAGTGTCCGGCATATATCAAGACTTTTATCCGATATTGGAATTATTCCGGGGTGTTCCTCAACCCTCAACAACACAATGCGCGCTCGTTATTAAGGACCCTCACTGAGAACTCTTACTCTACCACTATTTTGCGAGTGACACAGCTGTATCCACAAGTAGGTTGGCCGCAAGTGTGGTCTAATATATCGAATCCTGTTATACCTGAGTACATGCAGGTTCTTTGGTTCCAGGTAGTACACCAACTTCTCCCCACACGGGCGCGTCTCTGTGAGATTCAACGAGCCCCAGATGCCTTGTGCGAGCACTGCCAGCTAGAGGACACCTTAGCTCACCGTTATTCCCACTGTGTCGGCTCACAACCAATTTGGCACGCCATGCAGGAGGTGTTGGGACGTATTACCCGCCGACCGCCTCCACAGTTCACGGTGCAACATATGTTATTCCATGATTTTCATTTTTATCCCCCCCTAAACATCGAGCAATGCTGTTTCTTGTTGCAAGCACTCTAGTATATTTTCAGCGCTACACAACCTTGTTGGATGCACGTACGTATTTTGATTTTTTGAAACGCACACGTCGAAAGTAATATTCTCCGGACAGGGACCGGCACTTTTCTCAGCCGGTTTTTAGAAGTGGTTTTGTAATAATTCACGTTCTTCTCTCACGTCTTCGTTTCTTTTTGGTTCTCATTTTTGTCATTATGTAATATAGTAAGCAGGTTTCAGCCACCTTTTGTACTTAATTATAAGTTGTTTATGTTTGGCTCACGTAGTTGAGTTTCCAGTTTGTAGTTTCTGCAAGGAAATAATAAAACTGATAGTGTAGCGGTAACGTAATGAAGTTACAATTAATAAAGCTGTCCAGCATAGGTACAAATCCTGTTCACGCCCAAGTTGCATTTTTACAAAGTGATAGTGAAGAATCGATTTCTCATATCAGACATTCAATGCTTAAGAGTGTGGAAGCAAACATCTGTATCATAATAGAGACGATTTACGAATGTTGGTTGGGAAAGGGCAAGGGATTTACCAGGATATTCGAAACATTTCATTGATCTGCAGTAAACACTTTCCTTGTTATCGTTCTCAGAACAAAATATTACAGTATTTGTTTGACAAAGTTTGGGTAAAGCAATCGGTGGTGTAGTGGTAAAGTACCAGACTTCCAAGCGGAAAATCTCGGTTCGATTCCCCACCAGGTAGTATAACTTTTTCGCATAAAATAATGGTTGCAAACAGATTTATCTTCTGTTGGTGAATTTACAAAGCATCACTGGCGAGAATTCGAATAAACAGTGTGTACGTTTGTCATTATACACTGTAATGATAAGTACGTTTCATATTTATATACGTATTTCTCTCTCTCTTTCTTGACGTTTCCCTATTATGTCTACATCTTTCACTTCTCCCCTCTCTCTCTCACGTACAAACGCACTTCATGTGAGTGTGCGTGTTCCAAAGTTAAAACGGAGCAAGAGATCGATAGCTAAAACGGTAATTAACTGGCAACTTCAGCGTCGAGTTTTCGTGATCTGGCCATAACATCTCCAGTCCTGGTCATCTCTGAAAAGAATACTGTTTAAACGCAAGAGAAGAAGCAAAATATCTTTTTTATCATCTGGGTTATCGAGTCTCAGTCGAATTACCGGGTCACTACGGGTATGAATCCTGGAGCCAATAATGGTCCATAAGCTAACCAACATCATCCAACTGACACTATGATCCGTTTGAGCTCTAGCGTGTTTATTCTATCTGTGCAAATTACAACGTTATATTCGCAAGAGATGAAAGTGATGCTGGATGTTCGGAACAGATAAATCTTCGGAAAAGACTAGAAAATGGCAACCTCTTTGGTTATTTGAAAACAAAATATTATTTATACTAGTTCGACTCAAATCTGTTTTCCATCCTATAATTCAATGTGATTTATTCACGTTGAAATTTGAAACATGCAAGGTCTGCTACATCTATAAGGGCCATCCGATTTTCCATTTGAACATTTGTAACTTTTCATTATGATACGGTTTGGACTTTTAATATAGGATATTTCTGATAAAAATTTAGCAGTAAAATAGCACTCATTCAATTTTATCTTTCTTTCTTTTTCGTTTCGTTTCTTTCTTCTTTTTTGTTCACTTTGCATTAGTAGTCTGGAATGGAAGATATGACCTACGCTACTTACTGGGTTTATTAGAATGTAGATTGCATCAGTACGTCCAATGAACACTACCGAATTTACAACCGATCCACGCGGAAACAAAGCATTTGTTAAACTGTTGACATTATCTTAGATGTCTGTGAGATCTACAGTTCAACTGGAAATTGAGTATGTTATCCATTTTGAAAGTGGCTTAATGAATGTTTCAAGCATCCTCTATATATTCGAATAGTCCTGAAAGAATATATAAAACAAACGTTATTTCTATATTACTGTTGGATTTCTGGTAATGGAACTTTATAATGCTAGGTTCTTTTCTTAGTAAGTTTAAAATTCCACATATTTATCTGTTCTCCCTTTTCTTTTTCTTCTTCTCTCGCATACTTTCTCTCTGCCTCATTTCTGAACCTCTATATAATATATATCGATTGGTTTCAATTTTTCATTGTGTGTGTTTCAGTTTCTCCCTAAATCAACTTATGAATCTTGTTTCGTCTCGGTTTTGTTATTTCATCTTATCGATATTAATACATGTGTAGTTTGAATTTAGAATTGCGTTGGTGTTGTTAGCTAATTTTAGTATTGGAGAGAAGAAAGGAGGAGAGAGAGGGTTCTCTTTACCAGACACGATTATGGGATAATAAGGTGTATATTGGGTGGCCTAGCTGCGCGGCGTTAGGTGTCGCTATTTTTTATGCAGAGTGTACAACTTTCGTTTTGATTGCTTTAACGGTTTTCAAGATATTTACTTTAAACTTACAGTCATGTCCAAAATGATTGTCGCATATCTATAACTGTCTTCTTGTAAGAATATAATTTGGTAATGATTTTGCAATGTACTTTTAATATTGATACTATGTGTATAATCGGGAAATGTATATTTGTGGTAAATTTCATAGGAAAAGAATTATAAATACGAAAATTAGAGTGAGTAAAACAAAATGTTGCTAAATGTACTAGAAAGTTTTATTTTCGTTTTATTCTTCTTATTTACTGCTCTTTTGACATGAAATTTGCCACATACATGTCTTGGCCAATTATACACATAGTAACATTATAAAAATACCGGGCGAATTCGTTATCAAATTATATTCCTACAGCAATATATTTACAGACATGCTACAATAATTTTGGACATGAGTGTACATAATTCCATGATATAATTTTTTTGGATATTCAAATTTGTAGCCCCGTAGGTCCTATCCTTGTGGTCCATAGCACCTTAAATTTTGTTCACTTTCATTTCTCATGATGTTCTATCAGATGTGCTATGTAACAATCAGATTTGAGCAACAACTTGTGGAACCTTCCCGTGTTAGTACACTTTCTTAATAATATTGTTTGGCAAGGAAATTATTAATCTAGCATCGTTGTTTCGTGTAGGGAGCAACATAGGCTCAATAATGCACAGGCCCCTTACACATTCGTCCCTTCTCAACAAAAATTTCTGGGTACGCGCCTGTATGAATACATAATAAGTTTTCTATGATGAAGTTAATATGCATAGCTTCATTCTTTTAGTTAATCATCCTTTAGTCCTATAAGCTCTACCAAATTACAAAAGTTTCTACCAATATTAATATTATGCACACACTTTCTTTTTACTTTGTTACTAACATCTCGCGCGGGAAACTTACGAAGTTATTTTGATATTTTCTTTCTCAAAATAATATTACAAAAAGAACTTGTAACGATTTCTTAACTACAACCTCAGGCGGAATGTTAGAAAGAGTGAAACTTGTGTGATTATATCGATAACTTTTTTTCCTTCACATTGTTCAGTTCGTATCTATTGAGCCTTCTTCGTTCGTTGATTGTGACACCTTTTTCAGCCGGTGCTCTTCCTAACAAGATACGGAGAACAGAAGTTGCCTCTTTCCTCTGACACTAATTTGCTCTTCACCCTAATTACGCCGTTTCACACAGCTTCCAATCCAATTCTTTCTTAGCAGTGATAGTTCAAGTTCATTGGGACTTTTTTTTGTTAGGAATTCTAAAAGAAGAGGGGAACAAACATGTTTCCTTCGAGAACGTAAAAGACTAATAAGAGGGAAGGGAGTATAGTGGCTCAGTGGTAGAGGACTCACCTCTGGTAAAAGGGATCCCTGGTTTAATCCTAGACCTTGTAACTTCTGATGGATTTTCTCACGGTTCTCATTTTCGTTACACACTCTCATTCTACCTAACCTTTAGAAATAATTCACTCTCATTAATACCCGTCTCCTTTAGCATAGACCGTATAGTACAGACCTGCAAGGGCCGAATGTTTCGGCCCGAGCCCAATCCAGCCCGAATGTACCTATGCCCGGCCCGGCTCGGGTCCGAAAAGTTTTGGAGATTTTCGGCCCGAGCCCGGCCCGATAAGTTTTTAAAATTCTTGGCCCAAGCCCGGCCCGGGCCCGATAAATTTTAAAAGTTTTTGGCCCGACCCCGACCCGATAATTTTTTTAAAAAAATTAGCTCGTGTCACAATCTTTCTCAAAATTTAATATTAAACTTGACCTAACCCTCAGAAACATTTTCTAAACTTTGGTTCACAACCTGACGCTTGCCTCCCGAATGGTACCATTGCCTCCCAGAACTTTGCCTGTCAACGAGAGAGAGAGAGAGAAAAAAAACTTTTTTTCCTGTAACAAAAATCTAACTTAAATGATTTTTAGCATAAAGTGAAAGTGGCAATATTGTTTAGCGACAGGCAAAACTTTCCCACCCCTTCTTGCCATATTTTGGGTTCAGTCAAGGTCAAGGTCAGAGCTCGATTTATCGCGAAATGCCTGCAATCTTCTATAGTGAAAGTGGAGCCGCTAAGCAACACAAACTGTAAATAGCTATTGCATTCTTTGCAACATTTTTCACGGGCACACTTCTTCAACGTTTGGCTTCATTCCAATTATCGTTTAACGGAAGTCAATAATTATTAAAGAATTGCAATTAACTGGCCCCAGCCCGGCCCGACCTGAAGAGAAATCAGTGTCGGCCCGCCCAAGCCCGGCCCGTGCAGGTCTCTACCGTATAGGGCATAAGTGAGGCACGTTAAGGCTATATGGCTATTCGAGGATGCGTTTCCGTTGAGTTAACCCTCGCAGCGAACGCGACGTAGGTGGCTACTCGGTAATTTTACTTTCGCCAGAGTTTTAAATCATACTGTGAGCCAATCACGGTTTCCTTGTGTTTTTGTGAATGTTCTTTTGTTATACACACTCATCTATATATATAAAAGAGAACGTACAATTCTTTGTCCGCTCATCACGCTAATACGGCTGAACCAATTTCTTTCATTTTTGGGGGGTTATTAGGATTTGGACCCTAGATGGTTTTTATCATATCACTTTAATTTTTAATTACCAGTGTCTTGAGATAATTGACCATTCAGGTGTGCACAAATCCTTTGTTAGTTCATCATAGGTAAAAATAAACGTATTTATATGCAACCCGCATGACCGTGTCACTCGGCGGGTTAACATAAATGACAGGCGATATACAGCGGAAAATAGCTTGAATCTTCTGTTTAAAATTTTTTAATTGATTTGCTTATTTTTAGAGACACTTTTACAATATGCCAGCACCGGGATGACCGCAGCGAAGCGGGGCGGGTTAACATAAATGACAGGCGATATAATGTTAAGATTTACTGCAATCTTCTATGGTTTTTATCATATCACTTGAAAGCGAAAAAGTAAAAATTATCTAAGTAACAAAGTTTATTGCGTTCCGGGGTGACCGCAGCGAAGCGGGGTGAACGCTGCTAGTACTTTATAATAGCAGAGTTCCAATACTCTGGACAAAGCATCTTCCAAGCACCTGTTTCTTGCTAAAATTCCCTTGCCTGGCAACCTGTCTTTCCTTTTTCCTCCTTCATTTAAACATCTTTTACTGATTAAAAAAAAAAAGCAGGCGGTCTATTGTTCCGAAATGCACTAAATACATTCGAGCTGACGTATTCTGCGCGTATTTATTGCTTTCGCTTTTGCAGCACATAGTGATTACCCATCCACATTTATATATATGGTCAGCGTATTCCAAGCGTATGCATGAGCCATAAAAACGCGTTGCGAACGTATCGAAAGCTACGCACTAAAATATTTCATTTTATTTTATCTACCAGCAAAATGTAGGGCAAGGCTATTGAAATATTATACTGTATTGGCTTCAATAATTATGAGAGAGATAGTGGAATAAGAATGTACGAGGAAATAAGAGAACTCCGAGAAAATCTATGGATACGATATTGTCCACGTGAAGCTCATATGGCGCGGAATCTAACCAGATGCCCGTCGCACGAGCGATCTAGCACTGAGCTACTATACCCTCCAGAGTTAAGAAGACGTTAACTATTCGGTACTATCATCTAAAATCGAACCCGTTATTACATGTACCACGGCACATAGAAAGTACAAAATCACCGATGGTCGGTCGAAGGTACGCTATGGTCTTGCTCTAATAGCATGCGGACACTTTCTAAGTAGAACACGCAAGGTCGCTGTTGAGTGAAAGAATAGTTTTAAGGATATCGGTAATTTAACATATAACTGAATAATCGGAGAAAGTGTTTTGAGAAAGAAGTGTTCCTTTTGTTTAGGTATTATGTGATGTGTTGATGTTTATGAAATGTAATACTTATGAATTGATAGAGCAACATTCTCATTCATATATTTAGAAGGAAAACATGAGCACTAAATGGAGAGAAGTTCACGAGTCATTCAATAAATGTTATGGTCAAGAGTTAGTCATATATAATTTGTAATGCTGTTATTAGTTTCACTGATTGAAATTACCAGTGATTGTGATACGGTAGACCAGTGGTTCTCAACCTTTTTTGACTAGAGGCACACTATACTGAACATCCACGACACATTTGTTTCATATTTTTATTATAAATAACAAGAATAATATCAATTATAATTTTAATATTAATTAAAATATTAATTTTAATTTTTATAATGACTCTATATAGCACCAAAGGCCCACGGTGGCTCAGTGGTAGAGCGTTCACCTCTAGTTCGTGGGATCCCTGGTTTGATTCCAGCTCGTGCCAAGTGAACTTTGTGGTGGACAAACACTGTGTGCATGGGTTTTCTCGGAGTTCTCCCGTTTCCTTCCACTTTCTTCATTCCGCCATTTCATTCATTTATCATCATCACCGCCTCCTTTGGCCTAGTCGACATAAATGTGGGACGTAAAACTCATTTTATTTCATTTAATTTCTATGTAGCACTGAGCATTATTGCTACCGCTGGAGGTGTTGACTGGTACAATCTGACTGGATTTTACCTAATTATTGTTAAATTCTTCATGATTTTAAATTCTAAAATTTCGCGACACAACCTAGGGGACTGCGTGACACACCAGGAGGTCTCGGAGCATCGGTAGAGAACCACTGCGCTAGACACCAGCTGAGATCCTAGAATTTCTTCATAGCTTGTGTAGTGAGTTGATATGAGTTGATATTGAGTTTAACGTCCCTTTCAGCAGCGAGTCTATATGAGACGAGACCTACTGATTAACGGGGAATCCGAACCACATAAGCTGCCGGGAATCGAACCCGACTCTCCCACGCCAAAGGCGCGGACGCTAACCACTTAGCCACGAAGGAGCTCATTTTGTGTAGTGGTTCGCACGTAAAGAATGACAAGAAAAGCGCCATGCGTTTGTTAGCAAATCCAAAATAAGTACTAGCAGTCGCCATAATTACTGTTTCCTGAAATACACGTAATTACTTTAGGTAGTGGTTACGAAACGTTGCGAGACAAGGGCTATAAATGCCACAGCACTCGCTTGGATTAAACTTATCCACAGTTGTCTTCAAAGTAGTTTCCTTGCCCAGTAATTTCCTTTGTACGCTTTTGTAACATGCAAAAGATGCATAGATGCATGTTAAGCATTTCCTGGCATTCGTGATGTATTTCCCTCAAGTATTCAACTTACTTGTTAGATATTTTCAGCGTGACCTTTATTTTCGAGAGGAGGAAAAATTCCTAGGAAATCAATGATGGTAAATAAAGAGGGTTAAGGGAATGCAGTCGTGATGTTACAACCGAAAAAGTTTTAAGTTTCCAGTGGTGTGTGTTCAAGTAGATAATCGTAATGAGTTATTACTATTTTGCTTTTTATGTTTAGCGTCTCTTTCTAGCACCAAGGCTATATCAGACGTGGACCTACAGTTTAAGGTAGAATTCTAACCACCGTAATGTGTTCAATGATCTCCCAGCGGGAATCGAACGTGGAACAACATGCATCAAAGTCTAGCTACTAGATCAACTGGAAGGGCGGGAACATGT
This sequence comes from Thermobia domestica, assembly GCF_964235325.1. Lineage (NCBI taxonomy): Eukaryota > Metazoa > Arthropoda > Insecta > Zygentoma > Lepismatidae > Thermobia > Thermobia domestica. Next base: position 4,589,504 of record NC_137463.1, read on the forward strand.
AATTCGGGCGCCATATTTAAAAAAAAAAAGATTGGAAGCCCATGAGTAAAAGCTTGGTTTGCTAGCAACCAGTTACATAAACAACTTCAACATGTCTGATTGTTTGATTCATGTCTAAGGTCTGTTTTCATCATCAAACACAAACTTGTCAGAGAATTAGACTCCCGCTCTAATAGTAAGCATTATTTAGTTAACAGGAGAATTATAATTGAATTCACGAACTATATAATTAAGGCAAGTTTTCACTGAAACGTTCCACTCACGCTCAAAGTGCATTTTCATTAGACTTCCAGAAACTATGCTATGCGTCTGACAGAACCTTATAGAAAGGCTTTCTCCGTCAATTCGTCTGTAGACAGGTATAAAAACTAAAACTAAAACAGAGATATCGAGATGAGTTTTTTGCAATCGATTCAGCGTCTCAAATGTATATTACGTCTCCTCTGCTAACTCTCTATTCAAACCGGAAGTGGTTCAAATTTGTCATTTCCGGTTACAACGTTTATCGCCATAGAACGAAAATGTGAACAAATATCGAGAAGTATGTCTTGCAAACGATTCAGTGTCTCAGGCAAGTTGCCATGACTATCCTGAACACAGCATCAAAACCGAAAGTGGTTCAAATTTAATAATAGGTATACTTCCTGTTTCAATACTGATTTTTACAGAGCAAAAACGGTATGAGAAATCGAGATGCAGTTTTCTACAATAGATTCATTGTTCCAAGAATAGTTTCCATTTTCTTAATGAACCCTCTATTCAAACCGGAAGTGGGTCAAATTAGTCATTTCCGGTTTCAGCACTTATCGCCAAAGAACAAAACATTGTGATAGATAGGTTCAAGAGATTTTCGGCAATCGATTCATTGTCTCAAGAGAGCATATTGTCACAACCCGCAACATGCTACAAAACCGGAAGTGGTAGAAATGTATTACTACTTCCGATTTCAATATTGATTTCCATAAATCAAAAGAGATATCGAGATGCGGTTTCGGTATGTGGTTCAGATTCTCAAGAATTGCTTTCACCTTGCCCATTAACTCGATTTAAACCGGAAATGGTTCAAATTAAAGATTTCCATTTTCAACCTTAATCACCATAGAACAAAAATGATAATATATAGCGACAAACGGTTTTCTGAAACCTATTTGGGATGTCAAGAGAGTATACCATCACAAGCCGCAAAACTCAACAAAATCGGAAGTGGTTGAATTTACTACTACTTGCGGTTTCAGTACTGATTTCCGTAGAGTAAAAACTATAATATGTATCGAAATGCAATTTTTTGCAACCAGTTTAGCATCCCAATATTGAATCTGGAATTGGTTCACATTTTAACGATTTCCGGCTTCAACATTTATCGACATAGAATAAAAAACGATCGAAGTAGCTCTCAAATGGTAGAGCGTAGGCTTCGCATTCGGGAGGTCTTGGGTTCGATTCCCGCTGACGACCATCCTGACTGGGGTTTTCCAGGGTTTATCTTAGTCCTACCAGGCAAATGTCGGGATGGTACCTACTAAACAGGGCCTTGTCGATACCTTCCCAAATTCTTTCCATTGTTGTTGTTCTTGTTAAATATCCAGTATAAAATGGCCTCTGAGCTGTATCTGATTGTTAAATAAATAAATTGTTAAATAAAAACAGTAAGGTATACCAGTAATGTTTTCTTTAAATGGATTCCAAGGAACAACTTCTATATTTGATCTTACTAATCTACTGCAACCAGTAGTTATAAATGTACTACGACGTACACATCAAAAGTACGTACCATTTTTTCTAACTTCCAAGAATAAGGAAATACAGGGAATATGCCTATGTCAGTGGCGTATTACATGGGCAACCGAGGCTACTGGCGGTAACCCTGTAATATCAATAAAGATAGTTAATATAACACGTATAAATTAATTAAAAATAATACGTTTACAGTTTATTATCTTCTTTTCATCGTACTAGATTCTCTATATTTTCGCAAACATGAATGCGTACTAAGGCAGCCGTTAACGCTTAGAACGCAATCTCTCTCGCTTTCGTAAACACTGATGATTTGACAACTCCTGAGAAACTGTAGTCGTCTGCCAGCAGAGAAACGTGTAACTGCTTGCGCGCCTACGTAGTGTTGTAAATAGAAAAAAAACCGTTCGTATTTTTTCAGAAATGTACGTTTTTTTAGAAAAAAAACATTGCCTCTCGTTTTTTTTCTAAATTTCGTTTTTTTTTTCAAATAGTCATTTTTAATGCATCTTACGCCTATTTAACTATGAAATATTTTTATGTACGTGCAATCACCGTAAAATGCAACTTAAATTAAACGCTAGATACTGATACGCTACAAATATTTTACAATTTACATGAATACCATACCTATTAACAATTCGGGTTTCAGCAGTTTTCATCAATATCAACTAAGAAATAAAAGTAGAAATGAAATTTTGTTTTTTCGTGAAAGCAGGCCTTAAATAAGTACGAAAATAATGTCACGAACAGTATAAAATTCAAATAACTTGTCTAAAGGTAAAAACTAATACTAATTTGCCTAATAGTATTTTTCTAAATGTCATATATAAATAATTTGTCGACTAGATATATATGATATGCAGAGCCGGCTCTACCATATATGCAACACGTGCATTTGCGTGGAGCGGCAAGTTTGGATGGTCCGGCAAAATCTGTCATAAGTATATTATCTAAATTAAATATTTCTTGTTGGAAACAGACTTCATGATGATGGTAGTTACATTTACTAAGCTGACATTCTATTTGAATACTACATTCATAAATTATGTTTAGGTTGCATTAGTTTAAGGCCACATGGACAATGCTAAAGCAAATGGTCAAATAAATCCGAGCACAAATTGCTTGATTGTTGCCAAATGCAAGAATTCAATTCTCGAACAGTAGTAAATATTTGTTCCATTTAGTAAGTTATCACGGTTTTGATATGACAACTAGTCTTGTTTTTGTCAGAAACAGGTTCCTTATTATTGAAGATAGAAACAAGTTTTTATAAAAAAATGTTAACAGATATAGAAGAGAAATCAAGATATAAAGATAAAAGAGCTAGTTGCACTGGAATTGCAAACTGATACATTGAATTGAAGCTCGATAGTGAATTCTATAAAAAGGATTACCATCTTTCCTCTGCAGGTGTGTTTGCTTTATCTTTCACTAACATAATAGATTAATATTTAAAAAAAAAAAACAGACACAACGGGATTGCATTTTTATAAGTATTTAAGCCTTTCTGAGTGCGACTGCACTTACCTTCACCTTTGTTGTTCATGCTGGAGTAGCATACTTAAAATCATGACTTTTAAGATTTGTTCTTTCTGGAGAAAGTGGGAGGCGGCAAATTATACCATTGCATGGGGCGACAATTTGACTAGGACCGGCTCTGACGATATGTATATAAAAGACATGAATATAGGATGACACAGTTTGAAGTAATGCAGGGTGTTTCAAAATTAATATTAGGGTTTTGAAACCTTGTAGTATCTATTACAATTAACTTACAATTATAAATATTATATCAAATGAAAGAGCAACTCAAACAATTTTGTACGCACGCATGTGCATGCATTGTTTCTTCTGTCTGCCGTTAGAAAGAGCAAGCAGCAAAGATGTAGACTAGAGAGCAGAAATTTTTTTGTGTTTTAATAAAAACTGAATCTGTACAGTGCAACGGTCTGTGTGAAGAATATTAAGGAGACGCTTGCAACTACGTCCTTATCGTTTGCAGTTGCTACTGGTCTAAAGCCTACAGAATACGGTTTACGTGCCAATTTCGCAAGTGAAATATTGCTGCATAACAATGAAGATTTTCTGGATCGTGTCATCTTCAGTGATAAATCGACATTTCACCTAAGAGCTAATGTGAACACTCATAATGTTTGTATCTGGCCGTCAGCAAATCCTCAGGAGATGGTACACTTGAAACGAGACTCCCCTAAATTGAATGTGTCTAGTGCCATATGGCGGAAAGTTTATGGGCCTTTCTCGCCTATCGACTAGATGTGTGCCGTGTGACGAATGAATCTCACATTGGACACTTGTAGCAAAGATTGTTTGAGGTGCATTTGAGGTTTGGTCTTTGAGTTGGTGTTTGAGGTCTTTTACTTGATGCATTGCTTATAATTGTACGTAAAATGTAATAAGTACTACGAAGACTTAAAACCCCAAAATTCATTTTGAAGCACCCTGCATTTCTCACCAACAGTGTTGTAACTAAAATGTAAAAAGGAGAGAAAATTTTCCTGATAAAGTTATTGTTTACAACGATATTATTATTAGTCGAGACTATAACTACAACAACAACACCAGTTAGTAGTCAAAAAAATTTAATCAAATGTATACTCGGTGGCCCAGGTGGCCAAAGTGGCACACACGGGTGCATTTGTTTAATCCGCTCCTGTGTGGACACTAATTAAGATATCGAGATATTATTTTTGCAAAATATGGTTGGACTATAGTTTATCATAGTAATTTTTTCTTCTGGTGTCGAATCTCCTTCTCAAATTTCACCTCAGTCAAAAATTCGAGAATTTTCTAATTTCGAATTTCCTTTACTTCTTTTTTCCCTGTAGCTTCCTTCGTTGTAGAAAGACCTCCTTAAGACTTGCCAGGTAGATACCTCAGATGGATACCTAATTGTTGACATCAATTGGACGGGCCTGCGCGCAGTGTTGCCAATTAGGGAAATTAAAATTTTCCTAAGTTTGGGCAAAAAATTAGAAATTTTTGTTTATAAATCCGTACCTATACGTCCGAGTGCAAGTCAACTTACGCCAATCGAACATTTGTCCTTACTTAACAAATGCAACTACAGATCGTTACAATGGGGTAATTAAGAAACGCACGAAAAATTCGTATTTAGGTTTTAACACGATTTATCTAGTTTTCCCTACTTTTCTGTTTACCGTAATATATTTTTGGTAATTAGAAGTTTTGTTCCTTAAATATCGTCATAATATTCGTAGGATATATTAGCGGTGTACCAATGTTTATTTTAAGATAGTTTGCGTATGTCTGGTAGCAGTGTTACCAGCTAGAGAAAATTTTAATTCCAGATTTTAGGGGGAAATTTTGGAAAAAAATATCTGTTTTGTCTCTATTATTTCCCTCTTCTTAGCTATATAGGACCAAACGTACCAGTATCTGAAAGTCTCATCTTTGCTCTACACAACGCACTATAGAAAGTTTCAATAGGAGAATTAGAGGAAGTACAGTTGAGGTTTACAGTACACCTTGTTTTCTAATTGGGAAGATAACCGTGATTTTTAAAAAGGTAGAATGAGCTATTTTTTATTGACATGCTTACTTTATTAGATATCGTCACAATACTTGTAGGATATATTAGAGGGATACCAAAGCTTATTTTAAGATAGTTTGTGTGTGTCTGATACTAGTGTTGCCAGCTACAGAAAATTTTAATTCCAGATTTTAGGGGCAAATTTTAACAAATCCCTTTTTCCTTCTATTATTTCCCTCTTGTTGGCTACACTCGAACAAACTACCAGTGTCTAAAAGCCTCGTCCTTAGCCTACACAGCTCATCATAAAAAGTTTCACTAGAATAATTAGGGAAAGTACAGTTGAGGTTTATAATAAACCATGTTCTGGAAATGGTAAGAAAATGGTGAATTTCTGAGGTAGAATGTAATTAGAAGTTTTGTTCCTTAAATATCGTCATAATATTCGTAGGATATATTAGTGGTGTACCAATTTTATTTTAAGATAGTTTGCGTATGTCTGGTGGCAGTGTTTCCAGCCAAAACAATTAATTCCCGCTTTTAGGTGAAAAATTTGGAAAATTTCCTTTCCCCTCTATTATTACCCTCTTACTGGCTACATTGAAACAAACGTACCACTACCTGAAAGCTTTCTCTTTGCCCTACAGAACGCACCATAAAAAGTTTCAATAGGATAATTAGAGAAGCTGTAGCCCTGGCATATTTGATTTTTGCTTGTGAGGCGTAAAAAGTGTCAAAATTTCATGTGTATGACAGAATATTTTCTTTCTCTCTTTGGATGGAAGCAAGCGACTTCAGGATTTCACTGTACTTTGTCAATACACCAAAGATTTTTTTTAGGTGACTTGAACCCATATAGCAGTAGTGGTACTAGATACAAAAAAAATTGAAATTCGGTTAGGGAATTTTTTGTAAATTTTCACCCTTACATTTCCCTCAATAATTTCCCACCCATTGGCAACACTGCAATGCAACTTACACCAAAAACTAGCCACATCCATTTTCTAAAAAACAAGGACTTAACCATATCAATCGAATGAATGGTTTTTGAGCAATAAGTCACTAACTGGAAATGTAGGAAAACGCCAAAAATGACCTGGGGCCGAAAGGAATAATCACACAATTTTGCTCGTATATAGGTACAAAGAAACAAAAGATTTCTAAGTTACGAGGGCTTCGACTCAAGTTCTGTTGATTATTTCAATAATCTGCAATGTAAATCAATAAATGAGAGTTGCCAGAAAAAAAAACAGAGATTTGAAAAAAAACATGAAAAAGAACGATGTTTTTTATTGAAAAAAAACTTCACAGAAAAAAAATCGTTTTTTTACAACAGTACGCCTACGTAGGTTCCCCGTAACATTTTACTAGCGAGACATGGGATAGCAACGAAGCAGGTAATTTCTCTGTGGATAGGTTTCTGTAGGCGGAGTGAGTAAATTGAAGTTAAGAACAATGACATAGCAGCCATTTTGGGGCTAGCTGAGAATTTCGGGGCATCATATCGTAGTGCTTTGCGTCAACGCAATGCAAAATGTGTGTTTTACTTTGCGATTCTTGTTGTTGTAGTTATAATTATTTATTGCGTTATTTGCATTTAATTGAATCCGCTGGTTTTGCGCCAACCATTACGAAATGAGGCCCGCAGACAGTATTGTAGATTGGAGAATGTGTTAACTTCTATTATTCTGGTGAGCATTGTGAGTAATATTTAGCAAGAAAATGAAATCCTACGAAGAAAATTATCAATTTTTATTTTTGTTACCAAGTAAATTGATTGTTGAACGATTTTTGTATGGCTAAAATCAATATATTAATGGATTTCACACTACACTAAGACCAAATAGCAAAATCAATATACATATTTCATGCAAATTGATGAACGAAACATATTGCATGGGATAACCGGGCATATTCCGTAACCGTTAGCGTTAACACAACTCAAAATTTGCGATTAAGAAGCGATAATGGACATAACAATTATAATACTGTCTGTATTTTTGCGTTACTTTGATCTAGTCTGAATTTTTGAGAAAATTGGTACGGAATGACAGCCAACGTCAGTAACAGAGGCGACTCCTGAGGGAAGTACATTGGTAAAAATTAACATTTTACGAATGCAATCCAAGAGAAGTTAACAGCGCAAATATATGATGAGATTTCATTTACGGTGGAAAATATTAATGGTCTTAAAGCAAAAGTGGAAAGAAAACACACCAATCACTTTTTGTTCATTGTTATGCATATTATTATTATTATTATTATTATTATTATTAATAATAATAATAATAATAATAATAATAATAATAATAATAATAATAATAATAATAATAATAATAATATGCATAACAATGAACAAAAAGTGGCAGCCTATGCCTTGAAACCAGTATACGCCACTGGCTTGTGTCTGTTCTCAACAACCTTTCGCTCTTTGTTGATACACAGTTGCTATCGCTCCGTCTATTTTTGTGTAGCATGTGACATAGTCATATTTAGAGATATGTTTGATACTGGAAAATAGCACTTCCCAGGGATGATCTACTGTCAAAATGGTGTCCACGAAGAGAATCCTTGAGGTTTGGGAACAACCGGAAGTCATTCGGGGCCACATTTGGTGAGCAGGTTGGGCATAGCAGAAGTTCAATACCGTGGTCAGTCAAGAATGATGTCATAACATGAGCACGGTGTGGCGTTGTATTTGTTCGTGGGGAAGATGAAATTGCCACTTGCCATTTGTGGTCGTTTCTGTTCATTTTGGTGGAAATTCTGTATCCAAAAGTGTACGAAAATTATATGACATTTTGGAACAGAATGGGACACCACTCCCTGGGAATCCAACAAGATAGCATACAACACCTTCGCATTGAATGCCACTTGATTTTTTTTTTTTTTTTTTTTCCAGGGGGATTAATCTGTGTATTTTCACTGCATCGAATGCCTTTCTGTTTCTGGGTTGAATAATGGAATCTGTGATTCATCCACTGTTACATTTTCCAAGAAATTGCGTTCTCTTCTGAAGCGTGTCAAATTTGCAACTGTTGATTGAATCCTTGCGTCTTTTTGATCGTCATTAAGCATTCGTGGAACCCAGGAAGGAGAAACTTTCCCTGGAAGGAGGAACGAAGTGTAACGTTGACACTCGTGGTGAACTTCGGTACAGTGAGTTCAGCTAAATGATGATAGAGCTCGTTCATTCCAAAGTGGTTAGCGTACGCGCCTTTTTCGTGGGGCAAGGTGACCAGACGTCCCGTTTTAGCCGGGACAGTCCCTTATTTTCAACCGTTGTCCCGTTTTTTCTGATTCTCAAACGGGACGCCTAAATGTCCCGTTTTTAAGCAAACATGACCCAGGTGTCCCGTAATTATTATTCAAAATATAAATGGTCAATGCTAATACTACACTCTCCCGTACCAACACGCATTGGGAAGGTTCAACCGTGCCTAGAACTTCTGAATGTTCAAATGAGAATTGAGTGTTCTGTGGTTTAAGTGGGAATTCTGAGTGTTGAAGTAGTTAAAAGCATTTTTGGGTAGTACTTAAGTTACAAACGCTGTGTTATCATTCTTACTTGTGTATTTTGTAAATTGAAAAGACTGCTGGGTCCCAAAATGCAATGTGGAAGTCACCCCCCCTCCCGTCGCCGATTCGTGTGCGTCCCGTTTTTAAAAGTAAAAGATCTGGTCACCTTGGCGTGGGGGAAAGCCCCGGGAAGATCATGTGGTTCGGATTTCACGTTAATCAGAAGGTCCCATTTCATATAGCCTTGCTGCTAAAAGAGACATTAAACTCAAAATCAACCCAACTCCAGCTAAATGATCTTCCGCGAACGTCATCGTCTGTGCATATACACATTAAAAGGGCGTTTTACTTGGTTGGAATATCAATAGACCTAAGTGTTTTAAATCGTGCGCATATACCAAAAGATCCTTGTGAGCTTTGATCAGAAAACATTGACGATATTCTTAAACCTACGAAATCCTTAAAGCTTCTACCACGTGAAAGTACACGAACAT